>NC_058104.1:36055000-36680000 GCF_020171115.1 Neogale vison
TGTTGTTATTGAGAACAATTTCAATGACTGGAATAATAAAGGGGGTTGTGAAGCCGTCTGATCTTTTTTTTTTTTTTTTTTTTTTGAAAAGCAATTTCTAAATGGGCATATTTTTATATTTTATAGTCATCAAATGTGACAGCTCATGACCAAGCGATTGAATTCCGTGCTGTCTTCTAGGGACCACAGATTGACCTGCAGATTTCCTCCTGGTTTTGTCCAGAAGGTAACTTCCTAAACACAAACAGGTTTTGTTTTTAACTTTTTGTTGAGGTGGCATATACACACAGAAAAGCACACATACTGTAACAGCTCAGTGAATTTCCTAAGGGGAGCTCATCCTATTGATAGCATCCAGATCAAGAGACAGAAGGTGGCAGCACCCTGGAAATCTCCATGTGTCTCGTCCTTTGCTTATTTTTGAACTTCACATTGTACGACATGTGCTCTTTTGGGTCTGGTTTCTTCCACTTTGTGACACTCATCTAATTGTTAGCCGGCCCACATGATTTACATTTTTCATAAGACTTCCTTACTCCCTTTACAAACAATTATCATCTCTTTGTTCAGACTTGAAGGATGAGTAAGATTTTGCCAGATTTAGGGAGCAGTTGTGGGTAAAGGAAACAGACCATCCAAAGGCTTGAGGGTGTGTAGAATTATGGAATGTTCTGGACCCTGAAAGGTGATATGCGTTCTGGAGCAGATATTTCCTACTTAGTTCAGCTGTTTTCATGACTGTGATCCTTTAGGGAATCCCCAGAGTTTTCTACAATAAACAAAGATGAAATCAATATTCCTGTACATATACCCCTACGTACTGGAGCTTTTCTTTTATAAGGTCGACTTTCAAATATGAGGCTTGCTGGGTCTGTGAACTTAAATATTTGATAAATATTATAAGAATGTGTTACAAAATATTGTAGCCATTCACATTTCCACCAGCAATGCAAGAGCTGGCCTATTTTCCCGGCTGTCAGCTTTGGATGTTAATCAGTTTTTAAAAATTCCTATTCTTTTGCTTTCAGTTGAATTGGTTTTTTTCTGGATATTAGAGAGATTGAATATCTTTTCATGTTTGCTGGTCATTTGGCTTTCCTTTCTAATAGAGATATTTAATTTGGAGAGTAGACTAAAGGATAACAGTAGAAGCAAAAAAAGACAAGATTGTGCGTGTGGGTTAAGCTCAAGGTCCCAGTTCACAGGAGGTCCTTAGTAAATGGTGGCCATTACTCGGCCATTTTAATTATTGTTGGGCAGAAACAGAGGGTGACAAATGAATGCTTACCAATGAGACTTCATAGGGTGCTTAGTTTGATGCCCTCCTGCTGTAAAAGGCTCTAAATAACCAACATGTCCGATGTCTGGTTACCAGTGACTCAAAAGACATCAACATCTGGGGACACCTGGGTGGCTCAGTCAGTTAAGACTCAACTCTTGGTTTTCACTCAGGTCATGATCTCAGCCAGTCCCGAGTCAGGCTCCCTGCTTCCCGGGGAGTCTGCTTCTCCCTCTCTGTCCCCCTGTTTGCTCCCTCTTTCTCAAATAAATAAATAAAATCTTTTAAAAAGACAATAATATTTGAACTTGATACTGTCAGGGAGAAAACAGGGTGCTGGTGGCTACTATAAGAAAAGAACAGGCTCAGGTTCAAACAAAACCCGCCGCTCAGCAGAGAGAAAGGGCACAGACTAGACTCCTTTCCAACAAGTATGTTGCCCTGAGTCCAAATAACTGTATGCTGAAAACAGCAACTCATTGATTTCGAAAGAAAAAAAGCCACTGCTTCAAAGAGGCTGAGAGGTTCTGCTCTAAGTTGCATTGACTGCCCGTCACAGGATCAGCCTGAATTGTCAAGCATTTGCATTAAAAATAGCAGCTTGGGGGCACCTGGGTGGCTCAGTGGGTTAAGCCTCTGCCTTCAGTTCAGGTCATGATCTCAGGGTCCTGGGATCGAGCCCCCCATCGGGCTCTCTGCTCAGCGGGGAGCCTGCTTCCCCCTCTCTCTGCCTGCCTCTCTGCCTACGTGTGATCTCTGCCTGTCAAATAAATAAATAAAATCTTTAAAAAAAATAGCGGCTGGTTTTAAGAAGAAATTATTAAGTTGAAAGCCTAGTTTGGTCAGGATTTTGGGAGGGAGTGTATCAGTTGGAAACGTTCTCTGCTACCAGTGATAGGAAACTCAACTCCCAGTTCTCAAAACAGGACATTTTCTTTCAGAGGCTCCCAAACTTTCTTGGTTAATGCTGTTCCTGGGCCGAAGGGAAGACCTAGTAGTCCTATTTATTAAATGAACAGGTCCCAAAAATGTAGTATAAGTATTCATGTCCAAACAACTTAGTAGCCTTTTGAAAAAAAATAATACACATATATTGAAAGGAAAAACATTTTACTTATATTTTTATTTCATTCTCAAATGACTGTAAATAACTCAGTTGAGTTGAGTTCATAAATAACTTCCATTCTTACATACTGCAGGTGGGATGTGTGCACCTTTAGGCACTGCACAGTGCCCTTGAAATCAGATTGGACACTACCACCTATGTTTCCTCTTCCACATTGATTTTTATGTGGTACTTACTTTTTACCATGGCAAAAAAACATAAAACCAGCTTTGCAAAGACATGATGTTATTGGAAGGAATGTAGGGCCATTTAATATTACAACTTTGAACAACCTTGAGCTAGTCATTCATGTGCTGTCTGACAGATATTGAGCATCATTATATTTCCTTTGAAATTTTATAATACCCTATAGTCCCTCTGTGAGTTCAGTGCAGCTCTCTGGGGTGCCCTGGTACACAGTCTGGGAAGTACAGGTTTATTTAACAAGAAAGCCAGAAGTAGTTGATCTTGGGGTTAGTCTGGGGGCTTGGTGATATCATCAAAGATCTTCCCTTCTGGGGCGCCTGGGTGGCTCAGTGGGTTGAGCTGCTGCCTTCGGCTCGGGTCACGATCTCAGGGTCCTGGGATCGAGCCCCGCATCGGGCTCTCTGCTCAGCAGGGAGCCTGCTTCCCTTCCTCTCTCTGCCTGCTTCTCTGCCTACTTGTGATCTCTGTCGGATAAATAAATAAAATCTTTAAAAAAAAAAAAAAAAAAAAAAAGATCTTCCCTTCTGGTAAGTTGTACCTCATGGTCTCAAGATAGCTGCCATGGTGCCAATATCACATTCTTGCACCACAGAGCAGCTATCAAAATGAGAAAGGAAAGAAGGACAGTGCAATGGGATAAAATAGACCTGCTTTTATACTCCATCTGGACCTGGTGGTGGATGGCAGACAGGTGCCTCAGTTGCAGAGACTTCTTGAACTAAGCAGGAATCAAATTGAGAGGCCTCGGTCATGTCAACCAGATCTTGGATTGGAAGACTGAAAAGTTGGATGCCTGATCTGAGATTTGAATGTGGAGTAGAAGCTGGCCCACAGGGTAAAACAGAACTCCAAATAGGGGGAACAGCATGCACAGGGAGGGGTGCAGGCACCTGGCTCATCTGACACATTATTTAGGGCTCATGTGGCAGGAGATGAGCCAGGGGTAGGACTTGATGTAGGAAATATGTTAGGGTTCGAAGCCAGTGGCCAAGAAAGAATTCTTGAGATGTCTTTGGTGCAAAAAGGTGGTTTTATTAAAGCACAAGGACAGGGGCGCGCCTGGGTGGCTCAGTGGGTTAAAGCCTCTGCCTTTGGCTCAGGTCATGATCCCACAGTCCTGGGATTGAGCCCCGCACCGGACTCTCTGCTCAGCGGGGAGCCTGCTTCTCCCTCTGTCTGCCACACCCCCTGCTTGTGCTGTCTCTCTCTCTGTCAAATAAATAAATAAAATCTTAAAAAAAAAAAAAAAAAAAGCACGAGGACAGGACCTGTGGGCAGAAAGAGCAGCACTGGGGTCCTGAGGAATGATCCATTATATACTTTCAAGTTGGTAGGGGGTTAGGGATAGTGCAAGTCTCCCAGGTATTCTGAGGGGGCTAGCTCTGGTTGGGAAAATGTCATTTATTGCTGTTTAACAAAAACTCCATCATGAGACCCTTCAGATTTGTATCAGAGGGTCATATGCTTGGGAGATGATTGCCAGCATGTATCTTGGGCGGTAGAGATAAAGGAAGTTTCCAAAGGAATTTTTGTATGTTAAAATAGACTCACAGGTCCATGGGGGTTGGACTAAGATTGCCTTTTGCCCTCAGCAATCAACATTGAGGCAGCTGAGCCCCTAGAGGAATGTCACTCTGCCTGTTTTGAGGACTTGTCAGTGGGCTGTAGGTAGTCAGGAAATTTAATAATTTCTCTTCTGCCTTTGTTTCCCACATCAGGACTCACAGCCTCTGCAGCTGGCTCTGGGGGTTTAGTTTTGTCCTGGAAGCCACAGGAAGGGCTGAAAGGTTTCAGTGCAGGGAAGGACGTGATTAGGTGGACAGTCTGGGGAGCCCCACAACAGTAACTGTCATGGGGCAAAAATCTCCAGTGCTCACCAAACACCTTTCTTTTTCCTCCTGGGCACATGGTTAGACTACATTTCACAGACTCTTTTGTGAAGCCACAGGACTGAGTTCTAGTCAATCCAATATCCATGAAAGTGCTATTTGCCACTTTAGGCCTAGCTCATAAAAGCGTCCAGCACAACCCCCTCTACGTCTTCCCTTTCCCCATCTGCTGGCTGGTGACCTAGATGGTGGGTCCCCATGGTGGCAGTGGCTTAGATCTCCAAGTCACCATGTCATAAAGGGCCTGCTATGAACTATTCTGTCAACAGGGAATCGATATGCATTATGTGAAGCCATCAAAACGCTAGGCTCTTTGTTGCATGGATGAGCCTACTCTGATGAAAAGGTACTCCGACAAAACGTAATAATAGGGACTATTGATGGGGCACCTGCTCTGAATTGGGCGCTATGCTCGGGGCACGGTCTCATTTAATCTACACAACTACCTTGTGGGGTTGGGGAGCACCATTAGCCCACTTTTCAAGAAGAAAAATTTCTTTTCTTCTTGAAAAGGCTGAAGGAGAAGCCAGTAGGTGAAGGCAGAGAGGGCTGAGCCCCCCACCTGGACCCACGTGCCCAACTGTGGCCTTCTTGCTCCCAGTACCAGAGGAACAGATTAAAATGGGTGAACCTAGGGGTCCAGATGAGGGCTTATAGCAGGCCCAGCTGGGAGTTCCCGCCTCCTGCCCTGACTGTAAATGTTAAGCGATGGACTGCATGGTGGGGGGGCCAGTGTGGGGCCTAGAACTGGCAGCTGTGTCATGACCATTTGATTTTTTTTTTTTTCAAGAGACTAAGCAAGAACTGATGGAGGCCTGGGTGAAACCAGGAGAGAAATGTTCTCGAAGCAGCTCTTGGCGGGACTGGGAGAAAGCATGAAGAAGATGCGGGAAGCCGAAGGTTGGACTGTTGTCTCGTGTTGCCGTTTGCAGGGACACGGGAGGAAGGGTCGAAGAGACATCACGTACGGTGGGCTGTGGGTACGGAGGAGGGAGGGCAACCAACCTAAACTACCTGAGATGTTCAGATATTCAAAAGGGGGGCTACATTCTGCAGCCTCCAGCTGAAAAGAGGTTTCAGCAAACTGTCATGCCCTTGATGAGTCTTCTCTGTCCTGAAAGAGATACTTTTTATCTATACAACCTTGGGCAATTTCTTCGACTTCTCCGTGCCTTGATTTTATCATCTGAAGATAGGGATGAGAAATCACAAGGTTGTTGTGAATAGATGCGGGGGGCTTAGCACAGTGTGCAGCCAATAGACAGTAGACGTTTCCATTAAATTCTTTTATCGCTGACCTGTTTCTCCATGCATCCCTATCTGCACAGAAAAGCACGGAGATAATACTTATGAGCACTGAAAGAATGTTTGCCTGTTTTAGTCATAGCTACTTTTCCAGCTAGCTCTTAGAACTAGTTCTAATATTTAATATTTATTTAATAAATATTTATTTAATGTTTAAATATTCATTGAGTGATGAATAAAGAAACCCAACTTCCCCTGCCCCTCCCCCCATTCCTCCTCTGTCCCTCCCTCCCTTTCTTCCTTCTCTCTCTCCTTGCTTCCTTCCCTCTTTCTTTTCGTCTATCATCCATCTATCCATCCATCCGTGCGCCCTTTCATCTTTGAAAGGCAGCAGACTGCAGTGGCTTAACCCTCAAGGCTTTTTCCACCCCTAGCTGTGGTAAAATACACACAACATAAAATTTACTATTTCAATCACTTTTAAGTATATAGTTCAGTGGCATTTACTATATTCATATCGTGCAATCATCCCTCTCTAGAAATTTTTCATCTTCCCAAACTGCGACTCTGTACCCATTAAACAACTCCCCAATTCCTAACCCCTGGCAACCACCACCTACTTTCTATCTCTATGAATCTTACTGCTCCAGGGACCTCATATGAGTGGAATCATGCAGTATCTGTCCTTTGTGACTTAACCCACCCGTTTTGCAATCACAAAACCAATGTGACCCTGGGAAACATAACTTTCCTAAATTTCCACTTCCCTGTGTATAACAAGCTATAATAATAGTACCACTTCACAGGGTTGCTGTGAGGTTTAAATGAGATACTACATAGGTAGAAATCATGTAGAAATTGCTCAATAGATATATATATATAAACATAAATCTATATATTTTTTAAGATTTTATTTGTTTATTTGCAGACAGACATCACAAGTAGGCAGAGAGCCAGGCAGAGAGAGAGAGAGAGAGAGAAGTAGGCTCCCTGCTGAGCAGAGAGCCCAATGCAGGGCTCAATCCCAGGACAGTGGGATCATGACCTGAGTTGAAAGCAGAGGCTTTAATTCACTGAGCCACCCAGGCTCCCCCATAAATCTATATTCTTAATTAGTAGATGCTGTTATTGTGTTGCTCCTGTGTCTGGCACTGTCATAAGCTCTTTTTTATGTTAACTCATTCAAACCACACAGAAGCCGATGCGGCCCATACTGCTACGCCATCCACAGCAGAAAGCTTTCACGGCCACCTGACAGAAGAATTGGGACTGCAGTCCAGGCACCTGTTTCCAAAGCCTGCAGGCTATGCTGTGGCACACGGTGTCGCCTCAGCTGCCTCTGACCATCAGAGGACATCATCCGTCCACACGCTCAGTCCTGGATCAGGCTTTGAGGGTGAGTGAGTGTAGGGGTTGAGATATGAGGAGGTGTCTGAGGGAATCCATGGAAAAAAATCACTGAAGACGATCTCGCCAGTGTACCCCATGCACAGCCCCAACCCACTGGGGTCCTCCTCCTGCCCACATGCTGGAGGACCCTGATGGTGACCACAGGGGACTGGGGGGCACTGGGCCCTCTGTCACCTGCTGGGGATGGCCTGGAGTGCTCTCCAGGTGATGTGCCTTTTCCCCTCATTGGCAGAAACCTCAGCAATCCCTGACCATCCCTGGCCCCGCCCAGTTAAGAGTAAAAAAAAAAAAAATCCTCTTCTGGGCCCCAGGGCCACCTCCCACAGTGCTTTATTGCTTTCTTGGCACCCTCGGGGAGCCTCTGCAGCCCTTTAAAAGAGACAGAGTCTGAAGCAGGATCAGCAGCCCGGTCCCGGAGATAAGAGTGTCCAGAAGAGCAGGTGCAGGTTTTCCAGGCAGCTCAGGCACGAGCAGGTTCCAGGTCACTTTGGCCCTGATGTCTGCAGAGGTGAGCCACTGCCGGCTGCTGCCTCTGCCACCTGGCCGTGCAAGAGGGTGCTGAGACTCGATTCAAGGCCAGGGTGCTGGGGGCTTCTTTTTGGGCTCTCCTCCCACCTGTGCCCACTCCCTTTTTCCTACCACAGGCAGCTGTGTCTATGTGTGACCGTGCATTTGGCAGTGGCAAGGCAAAGGAGCTAAGCATGAGGGGCAGGTGTCGTGGGTCCTGGTACGAGCGGTTCCTGCAGCCCTGTCTGGCGGAACTGCTGGGCTCTGCCCTCTTCATCTTCATCGGCTGCCTGTCGGTCATCGAGAACGGGACAGACACAGGGCTGCTGCAGCCGGCCCTGGCGCACGGGCTGGCCCTGGGCCTCCTCATCGCCACCCTGGGGAATATCAGGTAAGATATCAGGTAAGCTCCCAGCCATCAGTCTGGGCTAATCCGGGCAGCCCCGGGGGTGGGGAGCAAGGCTATCGGCAGGGACCCTGGACAGGTACCCGGGGTTCTAAGAGCACTGTAGATAGGAGTATGCAGTGGGGACAGGCTGCCCCAGTTCGAATCCTATCTCTGCAGCCTCTGAACTCTGTGGCTTTGGGTAAGTCCCCCTCCGAACCCCAAGTCAGGGAAGAAGAGAGGGTTTTGTTTCCATTATTTTTTCTCAAGCCCACACGAAGTCAATGCAGCCAAGGGCCAGTCACAGAACTCAGTGAATTCTCACAACAACCCCTTGGGGGTAGTTTCTATTACTATTCCCATTTTACTGGTGTAACTACGAAAGGCAATGTGACTTGTCCAAGGTTCTGTGGTTAGTACGTGGCAGACGTGGGAGGCAAGGCCCAGCGGGGTGGTATGGGAATTACATGACAGAAAGAGATTAGCCCACACCAAGTGCTTGGTCACTGTGTGGTCAACATGGGGAGAGGGTTTTAGTCCGGCCTGGGGACAATCAGAGTTTAGCCACTTGGGAGTTTTTTTTTTAAAGATTTTATTTATTTATTTGACAGAGAGAAATCACAAGTAGATGGAGAGGCAGGCAGAGAGAGAGAGAGAGAAGCAGGCTCCCTGCTGAGCAGAGAGCCCGATGCGGGACTCGATCCCAGGACCCTGAGATCATGACCTGAGCCGAAGGCAGCGGCTTAACCCACTGAGCCACCCAGGCGCCCCTGGGAGTTTTTTTTTAAGTGGAGGCCAGGATACCTCTCTGTGTCCACTAACCTGGAGTTGGGGGTCTCATTCTGACTGGTGGTTGCATCTCCCAAGGGCTGGAGCTCTGAGTGAGTCTGGAAGGAGGAGAGGGATGGTTACCCACCATGCTCTTCCTCTGGGCACCCTGGGGCCTGGCTGTAGGTCAGGAAGGGGGCTGCCCTCTCCTCCCCGGCCCTCACCCACATCCCTTGCCCCACCATCGGGGAAAATGGGTGGGATCTGGTGCCTGTTTCCCACTCAGGCGAGGTCCTGGACTCACTCCTGCCCTGCAAGGCCAGCCTGGGGTGCCAGCTGGGCATTCTCTTGGGGGAGCCGGCCCAGACCTTGGTCTCAAGGCTCCCTTCTGCTTTTGTGGGTGATAGTGGTGGACACTTCAATCCTGCGGTGTCCCTGGCAGCCACGCTGATCGGAGGCCTCAACCTGGTGATGCTCCTTCCCTACTGGATCTCCCAACTATGTGGGGGCCTGATTGGGGCCGCCTTGGCCAAGGTGGGTGCTTCACTGGGGGCCGGGCTGGTGGAGTGTGGTGAGGGTGTGGGGAGGGGGAGGTGCCCAGCTCTTTTCCCATGGGATTTTCCTCCAGCGGGTTTGGGTGGGTCCTTTTCTCCCAGGAAGGGGCCCTTTGGTTCTCTCCAAACACACCCTGTTCTATTCGTCTCTGGACATAGCCCTTCCCTGGACAGACCAGAAAGAAGAATTTGGGGCATGAAATTTCTCTTCCCGAGACCATTTCTGGCTTTGGACTGGCTTTGGATAATGTTTCTAGTGTATTTTCTTTCATTCATTCATTCTCCTGTTCATTCATTCTACAAACTGAGGGTTACTCTCCTTCAGAAACTCCTGGACTAACTTCTCTGGCTGTTCTCCATGTTGCATACCTTTAAACAGAGTTCCTCTACCTGTGATGGGAGATTCCATTCAGTTTATGTCTGGAACCTTCTCTCCCACTAGGACAGCTGGCTTCTCCTCCCCGCCACAGAAGTTTTACAGCTCCAAACACAACTCCATGGATGGACTCATTTCCTCCGTCCTTCCCTTCTTTCCTCCCTCCTTCCCTTTTCTTTCTTTCTTCCCTGTTGCTGCTAAGTCTCCATCCAGCTAGGGGCCCTTCAAAATGTAGCCCTTGTAGGCACGTGTTTTAGGGGGCGTGGGGTGGGGGGAGAAGGGCTTCCTATCAGCCTGGCTGGGGTTTGGTCTGTAGCTCTAAGCACTGGCCCATTGCAAACTTTGGTCTCTAGTTCCAGTTTGCTCTCTCCCTGCCCTGGTCTCGCCATGTCTCCCCCTGAGACACCCCCCAGCCCCACCCCTGTGTGCAGAATGGGGCCTGGACCTTCCCGCTCTGATCCTCCAGGGAGACACCCATCTCCCAGGCCTCCCTCAGTCTGGGCCACTTGCAAACTTGCCCCACACAATAGTGAGCAGTGCAGGGCAGAAGCTCTGGTCACTGAGCACACCCTTCCTGTGAAGCGGTTTGCACATCTTGTCTTGTTAAATCTCCGGGTGATGTCGCAGGAAGCTGCAGTCAGTTCTTAGAGGGCACCTGCTGCTGGTGCTGGGAGCTCTGATTATCAGTGCCCCCACTTTATGGGGGAGGGAATGCAGGCACCGGTTAGGCCCAAGTTCAGCCACACTGGTGAGCAGTGGAGTCCAGATTTAGGTCCAGGGTCCAAGAGCTTGCTTTGCCATCTTCCCTCTCCAAGGGCCAGGATGACCCCTGAGGCTCATTTCCTGTGAAGCTCATGGGGCTTTGGCATCAGGGTTCCCTCATCTCTTCCAAGGGGCCTGACGGGGCCACCGGCAGTGGGTTCATCTGGCCGGAGAGGTTTACCACGTTTTCTGAGTAAGGCATTTTTGTATTCTTTTTCTCAAAGAGGGTCATCTAGTTACCTAAGCTTCGGGCCCATAATGCCTGCAGCTACTGCTGGGTGATCCCATTTTACAGATGAGCGAAAGGAAGCTCAGAGAAGTCCAGGGGCCCTCACTGGGCCACACAGTAAAAACTGGAGCAGATTGGACAGACCCCGTCACTGCTCTAAGGGTGGGGGGCATGCGCTTCAAGCCCCCTCCCCTCAGCTCCCAGCCTGCTCCCTGACCACACTGAGTCAGCTCCTGCTCTCCGTAGGCCGTGAGTCCTGAAGAGAGGTTCTGGAACGCATCTGGGGCAGCCTTTGTAACAGTCCAGGAGTCGGGGCAGGTGGTGGGGGCAGTGGTGGCGGAGTTCATCCTGACGACACTGCTGGCCCTGGCCGTATGCATGGGTGCCATCAACGAGAAGACGCAGGGCCCTCTGGCTCCGTTCTCCATCGGCTTTGCCGTCACTGTGGACATCCTGGCAGGGTGAGTTATGGGCCAACCTTTGGCCCTGGAGGTCAGGTCTGCAGCGTTTACCTGAGGGTCACAGACTGGGTTACTAACAGGGCCCAGGGAGGTGAGGCAAACAAGAGGACGTGGGCAGGCATTTGCAGACAACAGGGAGTGGTGAGGCCTGGGGTATTGAAGGAGACAGCACTGTTCACCTCTAGTAGTTGCTGTGAGGGAATGTGGGTCTCCGGAGACCCTTCCAACATCATTCCAGGGAAGTCCGAAGCCTGCCTTCTTATGTGAGCTTTTCCGTTTTTCTGTAGCATCAATAAAACGTTTCTGTGGGCTGGTTTGTTCAGCCAATGGGCAGCCAGGCTTTTGCCTCGGACTCACACAGAGCTTCCACACCCTTTAACTCATTTAGGCATAGCCCCTCAGGGGGACCCGGGAAGGGGCTGAGGAAGCAAGCTTGGGTCAGGGATTATTTCTCCCATTTTATATATGAGGAGCTCAGAGAGGACACGTGGACAGTGGCAAATTAAGGGACAGATGTGGGACAAGAGCCCAAATCTCCCGGTAAAGGGGACAAGGGAACCCCTTCCTAATGTCCACCTGCTTCCTTCCCCTTGGACGCAGAACAGTCTAGCCTTTCCTGGCTCTGCCGCACACCCTTCTGCCATCCTTTGGTTCGGAGGCGGAATCTGGGGAATGGGGTGGGTTTGGGGGTGGGGGGAGAAGGGCGCAAGGTATGTGTAAAGCTACAGCGGTGCTTTGCTGCCTCTTAGTGGCCATTGGTTCATTTTGCGCCAACTGACTCGCCCTTTCGACTCCCCGGCTGGGCGCGGATTGAATGGGGCAAGGATACAGACACCAGAACTGGAGAGGAGTTCCTGGAGAACAGCCCCACTTCTTGTAGGAGACTCTGGGCCCCAAGCTTGTAGCATAACAAGGGTCTCAACTGGGTTAGCCAGATGACACACTTGTACACGAATTACACATGAGTCACAGGTCATAAAGGCATGACCTCACTCACTCCTGGTGACAGCCTATGAGGTGGGTCCTTTTACCTCAACGGAAACACGGAGGGGTTCAGTAAAGGCCACACAGCTAGAAATTGCTGGGCTGGGTTTTGAATCCTGGTCAGCTTGACCCCAAAGTTCCCATGGCTGACGGCTGCTTTTTCAACATTGCAAGGGCCTAGATCCATCGTCTCCGCCTGTCATCTCTGAACTCTCTCTGCTGCCTATAGTTCTAGAAGGGTGTGTGAGGAGTGACAGACAAGCTTTTCACTTCCTGGTGCTAATAGTCTCTTCACCTGTGCCTTCTTTGGGATCCCTCCAGAGCCCCACAATATGCTGGCTTCAAGAGGGTTCCCGGGTGCTCTGTGACGTAGGCCTATTTGTGGTAATGAACTTGATGTAAGTTGGGGCCTGGCTGGGATCCTGGTGACCGAGTGGCTGGGTGTTTGCAGGGGGGCCGTGTCTGGAGCCTGCATGAATCCTGCTCGTGCCTTTGGACCTGCCGTGGTGGCCAATCACTGGGACTTCCACTGGATCTACTGGCTGGGCCCGCTCCTGGCCAGTCTGCTCGTAGGAATGCTCATCAGGTAGGAGTGTGACCCTGGGTCACTAGCCCCTCTGATGGGCTCCTGGTGGTGATTCCCAGAGTGTCCAGGGCTAGAATCTCACTTGGGGTTAAAGAAGGCAAGAGGGAGGCTTCTTCAGAAGCAAAGATTTTGGCTCTGGGACTTTTGGTTGTAAGAGGCAGAAATCCCTCTCCACACAGTTTATGTCACAAGTGGGAATTGACTGGCTCACAGAGCTGGAAAGTTCACAGGTGGCTCTGGCTTTAGGTGGGTGCTCAAGCCATGTCTTTAGGCCTTGTTCTTTCCCATGGGCTCTCCTCTCCTCGGAGCAGGGCTCATGCTCTGAGAGGCTCTCCCGGAGAAGCTGAGATGCTCACCAGGAACTCTAGGCTTATATCCCAGCACTTAATGACTAGAACTTCGTTCTGGTTCCACTAGAACAAAGCCTCTAGCAAAAGTCCAGGGTCTGGTGTTCACTGGTTTGGACTGGCCCAGCTTGGGACATGTCCACCTCTGAATCCATCACTGGAGCCATGATGGGGAGGGTCAGGCAGGCTTATTGGCTGTATCTGGAGTCAGGGCAAGATCAGCCTTCCCTGCACAAGCCTGTGCACCAAGAGAGGGGGAGGAGTGGTTCCTCACAGGGCTGTTGTACAACTCCAGGGAGCCCCATCCACAGAGAAAACCATGTACATGATGCCTCCAAGAGCCTGCCTGCTAGTAGGTGCCGTTCTCATGACCTACAGTGTAAACAGTGCTCCATCGCATCCTGTGGTGGGTGAGGAGTTTGGTATTAGCAGAAGGATCATATCTGCTTGACTGCTTCTCCCTGAACTCTCCTCTTGTGACCCTCCAAAGTCTGTAGGGTCCTGTCGTTTCTGCTCCAGGTCATGTGGGGACTGGGGTCTGGATCTGATACAAGCTGGACCTTCCTCCCACAGTCTGGGAGAGCACAGTCGCTGGGCTGGTGTAGGGTGTCTGCCATCACTGCCCATCCTCAGTCCTGGCTAAGCCTGATAATTGTCTGTCTATTGCTTTCGGAGTGGCAGAGATGAGAATCTTCAGGGCAAGAGCTGGAACACAGAAGGAGATTCTCCCTTTCCCCAAGAGGAATTGACTATTGAGGCTGGAAAGGAAAGCATCTCTCTGGAGAATTCCGGGCCTGGAGACCTTTAGTGAAGGGCTGGGTCTCTCCCCTCAAAGGACTGGAGACCTCACTGGGCCATTTTTCTGTAGGCTCTTCATTGGAGATGGGAAGACCCGCCTAATACTAAAGGGACGGTGACTCCAAGCTGGTGATGTTCCTGCGGCCCAGGTGGCCTCCGGGTTACAGACGGGCTACCTCCTGCATTTCCTGCTGGGACAGAAGCCCAGAGGAGCTGCCCATCTCCTTCCCCCTACGTGTGCCTGGCCTCCCAGATGACGCACTGCTGCCAAGTTCTGAGGATGCTCTAGGTTCTCTGAATACATTTGTGCTCATCAGAGACCCCAGCCCGGGGAGCGCATTGCCAGCCCTGCCCAGCACCGCAAATCAGAGGGGTTTAAGGGGTTTTTCTTGATCGGGAAGCTCCCAGGAGCAGAAGAGCAGTTGGAAGACACGGCTGTTTACGTATGAGTTCCTTTCTCCTTCCCCCTTTCTTCCTCCTTCTACCTGTTACAGAAGGGCCTGCTGTGCACTGTTTCCTTGCTCCCTGAGCTGCCAGTCTAGCTTTGCAATAAATAGTCCAGTATTTCCTTTGGTGTGGACTTGCTTTTTCATTTCAGAAGTGAGCACTGCAGGAGAGAAAGCAGAAGTCTGGGTTGGGCCTTAGCCATCTAGAGTCTAGTTATCAGGGGTCTGGCTTAGAGGCCACTGCCAAGGCAGGCACTTAGGATGCAGGCCACCCCAGAGCCCGTCTCTTACTCAGCCAAATCCCTCTCGGAGCTCTGCCAGGAACTCAGAGTCAGTCTCTGAGAACAGACTGTAAGGTCCTGCTGAAATGCCCAACACAGAGTCCAGGGTCTGGGTTAGTGCCCAGTACTACCTAGGACATGGACCAGTCCACTCAGCGCACTCTGCTGGGGGTGAGGTGGAGATGGGGGCAGGCCAGAGCGGTAAGTTTCTCCTGAAGAAATCAATAATGTAGCAGAACACAGGTCTGGAGAGACAGTGGTCTTTGGATGAGATATGAATATCATGAATAATAACAGGAAATAAAGAAGAAAATGCTCACTGGAGAAAATCACCAGCATGCTTTGAGGCTGCCTGGTGAGAAAACAGACATGCTACATGCCCAAACAGCCAGAGCAGTTTTTGGAGGAAAAGAAATAACGAATAATAGTAACAGCAATAAACCTAAAAAAGAAAAGAAAGAAGAAAAAGACAAAGGGAGGAAATAATATGAACACAAAAACCAGAAAAACAAATTAGAACACTTATAAAGAGTGAAAAATATTAAAAGTTACTGTTTCATTTGGCTAAATAAGTAATGAAATAAGGCTTTGGTAAATCTAGTAAATAACAAAATGGTTATATACACACACATGCACGCACCCACATACACACACCTGTACGCACAAATGCATGCATGTGTACACACATACAGACACACAGGTGCACACATGTGTACAGCTAACATAGATGATTTGTTATGAACTTGGCACTTTGCAGACTGCTTTATGTGCATTACCTCATTTACCCCCACAAGGACCCTCTGCGACAGCACGGTGGGTTGAATAGTGTCCCCCCAACATCCACGTCCACCGGGAACCTCAGAATGTGACTGTATGCGGAGATGAGGTCTTGGCAATGTAATTAAGGTAAGAAGCAATCAAGGTAAGATCATGCTGGGGTAGGGCGGGCCCCAAATCCAATGGGAGTCCTCAGAAGAGACAGAGAAGGACACAGAGACACTGAGAAGGCATGGAAGAAGGGTGCCACGGAGACTGGAGTCCTGGTGCCGCAGGCCAGGATCAGGAGTCCCCAGGAGCGAGGGCCCTGCAAGGAAGGGTTTCCCCTACAGCCTTGGAAGGAGCTTGGTCATGCTGATGCCTTGATTTCTGCCTTGTGGCCTCAGAGCCATGGGAGATTAAATTTTGGTTGTTTTAACTCACCCAGTTTGTGGTAATTTGTGCAGCAGCCCCAGGAAAGTAACACAGGTCCTTGGCCCCTTCTCACCTTCCAGAGGAACAGACGGAGGACCAAGAGGCGAGGCTTCACATTCCCCAGCTGCATTCCTTTTGGTTCTTAAACACAAAAACATTCATTCTCCTCCCTTAAAGTCTAATTGATGTAACTGGTTTATAGGAATTGAAAATCTGTGCCCTTAAACATTTGTTTTTCCCTTAGAGATTTAAAGTCTCTCATCCAATTCCCAGATGTGGGTCAGTTCGCAGACCTAAATGCCTGTGTGTGAACGCAGGCCAGGTCGTCTGGGACGACACTGACAGAATACCGCACCTGAGCGTCCAGGCCATGATCTTCACTTCCTCCCAAAAAGCTGTGGCGATTTACCCACGGAAAGCCTAGAACATTTCCAGTGACTCTTCAACATGGACTGTGAGCAGTTGTGATTCTTGATGCTGCTGCGTTCTGCTGTGGCTGGGTGCGTGGAGCAGAGGCTTGCAAAGCCCAGCGAGAGAGACACGCGATCTTCCCCAGCTTCGGGTGAATGGCTCTCCAAACCCATCCGCTGGTTCTTCTTATGGTGCCTGCCAGTTTAGCTGGAAATACACCCTCACCAAGTGGCCGATGCTCCGCTTGACTCTCTGGTCTATGGAGTTGACATTGTTAGGGGAACAAGGAAATGGAAGCCACTGGGACTCTTTGAACAAAAACAGTAAACCCAAAGCCAAGCTTTCTTTGGGGAAATCTTGAGACTGGTTTAAAAGCACCAGGAAAGGCTGTGGGTGGGGGCCTCCCCCAGAACCCACGAGCTCCGTGCATCCAGGGTGCACTCCACACTAGAATCAGAGCTGCTGCTGGGGGCAGTGGCAGAGGCATCCCTCCGAGGGCTGCTGCATGCGGCCAGCTGGGGACTCACAAAGGGTCCTGGGAGATGTGGGGAGGGCAGGGAGCTGGGATCACACGGAGACTCTCTTTACAAAGCTACTGGGATCTGCTTTTGTGACCTCTTGGATAAGTTCTCTTTTCCTTTAATGGAAAACCTCCTTCGAATTATGACAAAAACCCCGTGAGTCATTTATTTTTGACATTTATTTCACAGACAAGTTTTCAAGTGGACATCTACGTGAACGTGAGTACGAAACAATGAAGAGACATACATTTATACCTGGAATGCACGCAGAGGCCAAAGCTAACAGGTGCACAAGCTGCTCACACACGCCTTGCATTTGGGGCTTCCCCATCTCCTTCCTAGCGGAGTCTCATCCGTCACTGGGCCCGAGATCTCACATATGGGTTTCCTTCCCTCCAGCTGCTTGCCATCGGCTACCAAGGAGCTCCAGGGGCTGAGTGATGTGTCCTTTCTCCTCACTGTGCAAGCTCCTGGGCTGCTCATGGCCTCCCTCTTCCTAAAGTATGAAGTGGGTTCTGTGTGGCCTGGATGCCGCCTGCCACGGCGGACCAGGCTGGCTACCTGATCTTAAAGCCTGCAGCCTCACTACACATTAGAGCCAGAGCAGTCTTGGCAATCAAGTTCAGCATCTCTCCAGATAAGGAGCACCAGCCCAGAGAGGCTGAGGTTTGTCAAACAACGCCCAGTAAGTGATAGCCACGAGGCGGAGATGTGTCCATTTCGGCTTCTGGTCTAATGCTCACTCCCCTAGGGCAGGCTGCCCAGAGAGGTTTAAACGTATGTGTGAAGCTTCCTTCTTTAAAAAAGATTTATGGACAAGTAAGGTTGTATGTGTAATAAAATCACTGATAGGAACTGGAGGTATTCGTGGGGGTAACAAAGCAAGTGTAGGCAGGGAATACAAGCCAGTTTCCAAATGCCTTGGGTAAGATGTCAGAGAATAAAATATCCAGCTGTTCATACTGCTTTTAAAAAATAGCATTTGGGGTAATTTTCAAAGAAATCAGATGGGATTAAACAAATAGAGGTTTTAGGTAGTTGGTTGAGGTGGCTTGTATGTTTTCTTGAGCCTTCCAGCAGCCAGAACAAAGAGAAAAAAGCAGTAAGTTATAAAAATCACAGTGTTTGTAAATCCTTTTCTTTTTTTTTTCCTGTTTAGGGTCAGAGCTTTCCCTGGTACCGAGACCCAGAAAAAAAACCTTTTCCTATGGATCTTCATAAAGGCAGTACTATGTGATATAAAAGATACGTTATTCATTTTGACTTTCATGCTCCAGTTGAGAAAAGACAAGATGCAAGTCGTCTTGGTCTAAGCTGGTGGGCAGGACCTTCTATTTCTTCGGCACAGACAGAGTTCGTGAAGGCAAGTTAACCCACGTCTAGAAACATCGGCAGGGGAACTTGGGTTCTACCTCTGTGCAGCCCCAGACAAATGAAGCTCACACAGACTCGGTCTGCCCCACTTGAGATGGAATGGGTCCTGCACTGTTCCTGCCATTAGGGACACTGGGGACGCAGAGGTATACAATTCAAGGCAATTCAGAAAAATGCTTTTGCAGGTGATAGTGATTTTCTCACAGTGGAGTCACCGACACTTTGCAAGTGACACGAAGGTAACTGGCATTAATTACCTTTGCCGCAATGCCTCCTCTGTCGCACGGCCAGGTCCTTGAGCGCAGGCACCACGTCTCCGTGTTCGCATCCCCTTACTGGGCCTGGAACACGGCCTTACACGGAACAGTACTTAATACTTAGGAATAAATCACCTACTTTCCTGAATCATGCTTCCCATATAATTATCAATCCTGTGTATGCATTACTACATGGTGATTTCTATTCATGGGCATCTTCTCTAGGGCTGGATTTTCAAAATATCTACACGATACAAGCACACACCCATGGGCACCACACACATCTCACTGTGCTAGGCACACTAACGACACAACACTGCACTTAACCATTAGAAGTCTGTAATTCAGACCACACGCAGGAACACAACCTACTGAGGTGTGAACAGTCGTAACATCTTCAACAAATATAAATCACAAACGTGTATCGATGTGTACCTGAGTCACCTGCCTTCCAGCAGGCCACACCCTATTCTGGCACCATGAATTGGATTTCTTTCTACACTGCCTACCCTCCTCGGAACTCTGAGGAATAGGCTTCGAAAGATTCAAAGGTACGCAAAGGAAAAATATGATCTCCAGAGGATTTCAAATAAGAGAACATCTGACAAAGGTGGATAGAGGTCAGATCAGAAGAATCTTCACACAGTCGGGACTCTGGCTGTCCTTCCACCAAACTCAGGACTTCCCCTCCCCAAAGCAAAGCCGCCCCAGGTTACTGCAGTAATGGTATAAATGTTACTGGCCTCGTCCTGGAGCAATCAGCCTTGGAAGACCAGATTCCATGGTTTTATCTGTAACTTCCAGAAATCTATTAATTACCTCCCTGCTTTTTTCCTCCTCATTTGACTCTTCCTTCAATACCTGTTGGGTTAGTGCTAGATTATTGAAGAGATTTTTTAGACAAATAGGTAAATGAGGAAAACGACAAGTGTTCTAGATTGGAAGTTCCTGTAAATCCATTTTCACTCAGTAAGCTAAGTAAGCTATAGAGTGATATAAATTACTCTGGGCTCTACAATCAGGTTGATGATCCTATGGATGGGGACCAACTACAAGGCTCGGAGAAGGATGACATATTTAACAAACAGCCCCAGAGGTGGTGGTCTGAATGAGGGGGCTGTCTGATCTAGAGCAGGCCTACGGAGTCTGACTGGTCTTAGAAACAGTGAAGGGGTCTGGTTTCTACCGCACTTCTTCCGTACTTCCTTAATGTTTGAGAAAACTATTATTATGGAACATTATACTAAATGTGGGGTAGGGAGGCATAAAATATGCCAACATGCCAGTCATGTTCTAGGGAAGAACCAGAAGAGCGGTAGGGTAGAACGTGTCTGAGTTGATTCTACTTTATCTTAATGAGACACACCACGGGCATGCATCCTATTTAATCTGGAGAGGGCCTGGTAGTTCAGGAGAATCAGATAAGAGGTAAGTGTAGGACTTAGGAGAAATGTTAAGAATTGAATTATTTAGGGTCTGGAAAAGCAGTAGCCAAGAAGGTTTCAGTCCAGAGAAGGTCAGCACAATGGGTAATCAGTTGCTTCTCATCTCTATGGAAGGCCAGGCAAACCACATTTGGTTTCAGTGACAATATAGGGACTCCACCCTAGCTGTGGGAATCGACTTGACACAAAAGTGTATCGTGCAACAGACTTCTCAAGGAAGCTGTAAAATCTCATTATCCCTTGTATCTTCAAGCCAAGATGCATGTGGTGTCATCCTGATCAGAGCCTGAAAGTTCTACCCCCACAAGAAATCTGGGATTGAGCTGCATCCGGGTTCCCATGTGGTGGACAACAGGAAACTTTCAGCATGTTGGGTCTGCTTGAAAACAACTTTCAGCTACGTGGAGGGACCTTGAATGTTGCTGGACTTGGCAGTCCTATGGCAGAGGCCTTGACATACCAAAGGAACTGTCATTCTGAACCCAGACAGGATGTCTTCTCCACCTTGCTAAGGGAGAAGTTGAGAGGAACAGGCTGGTCAAGTTAGAGGTGGAGGTGAGAATACGAGGCGGGCTCCTAGTGTATTTGTATTCTCAAGCTTGTCTTGGGAATTATACTTCATAGCTAGGAAAAGACTGCTTCCAAGGATGAGGCTGGGGTAAAATGGCTAATGGGGCACGTAGGAGAAGAGGTCAACGTCAAAAAGTTTTCCTGAATTCATCAGTCTTTCCCTTAGGCAGGTTCTCTGGGGAATATGTGGATGGTGGGTGCGGCAGAAGCTTTTCTCTGGAATGAACTTCCCGATGTTTGGTGAGGACAGAACTCTTACTGAAACGTTTGCCACACTGGGCACAGCCATAGGGCTTCTCTCCAGTGTGTGTCCTCCGATGCTCTCGAAATCTTGTACAGTTATTGAAACTTTTCTCGCAATCCACACATTTGTAGGGGTTCTCGCCCGTGTGGACCCTGCGGTGGGCACTGAAATGGGAGCTGTTGGTAAAGCTCTTCCCACACTCCCCACACTGATAGGGCTTCTCTCCAGTGTGGGTTCTCTGATGTATGATGAGACTCGAGCTCTGACTAAAGCATTTTCCACATTCCCCACACCTGTAGGGTTTCTCCCCAGTATGGATTCTCTGGTGGGCACCGAAGTTGGAGGAGTCATTAAAGCTTTTCCCACAGTCAAGACATTTAAAAGGTTTTTCTCCGGTGTGGATTCTTTGATGTCTGATTAGGCTCCTGCTTCTACCAAAGCACTTCCCACAGACACTGCATTTATAAGGATTTTCCTTCTGGTGGGACATCCGGCACATAAGACGAGCATTCCTTCCAAAGCTTTCTCCGTATTTGAGCAGCCGGTAGGGTCTCTTCCCCATGAAAGGCCTCAGATGCCCTACAGCTTTCCCTATGTCTCGTGATTGAGATGTCAGCTTTCCCTGTCTGATGCCTTGGAGGGTTTCCCATTGTCTTCCTGAGATGCATTCCCTTTTACGGTATTTACCTGGATCAGCGTTCTGGGAAATGACCCTTTTAGACTTTTCTATTAATGCCCTATGCTGCTCCATGTCCTTATATATTACCTGTGTTGTGTCCTCCTTAATACTTCCTCCAATTTCAAAATCTGGAAAAAAAAAAAAAAAGATGATAAAAATTCCAGACCAGTCCTGTATTAACATAAACAACATAGCCAACAAGGCTTTGTGTGCTGGGATGCCTGCGTACTTCTCTGGCGTCTCGGGTCCTGTTACCATTCTGATTCATTGTCCCTTCTTTTCGTTCAGTGCCACGAACAGCCAATAACAGCCCGTACATAGTAGGCCTTCAGAAATGTTTTCTGAATGGAACTGAAATCCAAGCTGTCATTCCCCATCCAGACCCGGAGTAACAGGGGCCAACTTAGCGCTCTCCCTGAAGTTCTTCTCCCACTCACCCTGCTTTCAAAATTTCACATCTGTGCGACAATATGCTGTCCTGGTGTTCATAGCAGATTCTAGCGATCAGGTTCCAATTCCTCAATGACTTCTGAGTTCATCAATATCTGATCATATCCTACCCAAGGCTATTTCTTCCTTCTCCTCACGTGTTCTTGGCCCTGTTTTATCCAGCTGTCTCACACACATACCTGGACTCAGCTTAACTCTCCCCACCCCCTCACTCTCTTCTATGTCCCACACTCACTGCAAGGTGCACCCCGGATGCCATCCTTTCCAGGAGGTCTTCTAGACTGACAGGCTTTGGAACCACACAGCTCTGGTTCTGATTCCATCCTGGCCACTTATTAACTGTGGTTTTGTATAAACTTTTTATTATGTAAAATTCAGGCATACAGAAAAGCTGAGACTATAGTACGTGAAATGAATTTCCGTGAACCACTCACCCCGCTTTTGTGATGATCTCCTCCTGGCCAACCTAGTCTCATCTCTAGTCCCGCCCACTTTCTGCTCCTCTACCCAGATTATTTAGAATCAAGTTCTCAACATTGTATTATTTCATCCAGGTCTGTTTGATCCCCAAACCCTGTTTTTTTTTTTTTTTTTAAAAGATTATTTATTTATTTGACAGACAAAGATCACAAGTAGGCAGAGAGGCAGGCAGAGAGAAAGGAAGAAGCAGGCTCCCCGTGCAGCAGAGAGCCTGATGCGGGCCAGGACCCTGGGATCATGACCTGAGCGGAAGGCAGAGGCTCCAACCCACTGAGCCACCCAGGCAGCCCCCAAACCCTGTTCTTAAGCATTTTGCTATGCTGTCTTGTTCCTACTTGCCGGTTTTAACATTCCTGTCCTTGCATACACTGAGTTGAAACTGCTGATATCCCTCTGCCCTCCCAACCCAAGTAGGGCGGCTGTGGTGTGGGTTGGGGAGAGGAGAACAGCCATCGATCAGTCCGATAGGTTAAATGAAAGTCCCAACAATGCCATCTTTCATTTAGCAGTTCTTCTGAAGCGTTCTCTTTGGGTCCAACATTGTCCCGGGATTTGAAGGAAGTCCCAGCCCTGTGGTTGGCTCAGACGGAGTGTGACAATTTAGTGATGGGTCTGCAGCTTGATTTACAAAATGAGACTCACAAGGGATGGTACCAAAAGACTTTGTTTCCAGGAGTCAAAACCTGGGTTATATAGGACTTAACGATTTCAGCCTGCAAACTACGATTTCTCATATGAACACTAGCAGAAAGCACACGTAGGCCCCTTCTCTAGTGTTTGTTTTGAGTGAGCAGACAGTGCAGAAGGAAACCGTAACAGGTAAGGACAGGAAGATTAGATGAGCTCAGACCGAGGATGGCTGTGGAACCTTAATACAAGACTGATGCGGAAACCTGGTTTGGAGACTTTTACAAAAGTCTAGACAAGAGAAAGAGAAAGGCTAAACGTCTCTCACCACAGGTAGTGGCTGCGGTGACTAACAAGGGGACAGATGGAAGCTCTACAACAGCTGAGAAAAATGTGATCTCTGCTTGGATGTAAATAACCAGAGAGAAAGCATCAAAACGTCTCTAAAGTTTTAAGTCTGGGTGTGGGAGTGGGAGGACACAGGGAAGGGCCAAGGTACAGGAAGGAAGACCGTGATTTTACTTGTGAAATGTTAAGTCCGGGCTGCTGTGGGGACAGATGCCCATGAGGGCACCAGCCGTCTGTTGAAACGTGCAGTCAAGTCTCTCTCTCATTTTGCCTCTGTCTTCTTCAGATGATCTGAAACACTGACCCATACAGACAAAAACCGAGGCTGAGATCCCAAGGACTGAATCACTAGAACGTCAGCAACTTCCTTGAACAGAAGCACCACGAGAAAGACACTTTGTTTTATTCACTGCTAGATCCCCCATTCCTCACGCAGCACAGGCTCCTCAAACCCTGTTTAAGGAATAAATACCCATGGGCAATATGCAGAGAGTTACCGATTCTTCAGTAAATCACCCTTCCCCCTCGATGGTCCTTACCATTTGGGCTTTGCAGTAGACCTGGAGGCCCCTGGAACTCCGACTCTCGCACAATGTCCTCTTCACTCATTCTCTCACTGCCAGAATCTTCTACCATCGCCTCTTGTGAGGTCTCCTCAGGTTCCCAGCCTGTAGGTTCCTGGGGTTCAATTTCAGTATCCTCTCCTTCTTGCCCTGAGGGTGATGGGATTTCTTCTGGAGTGCTGGCGGAAGGGGCAGGGGCCCGAGCGTTAATCAGGGCATCCATCTCCTTGTAGAACGCACAGGACTCCAGCACATGACCGTTTTTCACCTTGCGGTAGCTCTTCTGGAGGCTTTTGAACTTGGTCCGGCACTGCTCTGGCGTCCGGAGGAAGCCACACTCCCGCAGCTGTTCTGCCACGGCGCCATACAGCTTGCTCTTCCGGTGACAGGCTTGGAGAGCTTCATAAAACCGAGTCTCACGGAGGATATCAAGAAAAGTTTTGGTTTCCTCGTACCCCCAGTGCACACCTGCCATGGAAAGAGAAAGTGCAAGGACATAAGACATAAGCAGCCTCGAAACATAAGGCGTAAAAGAAAACAGATCCCCTTCATGGTGGCAACAGGAACCGTGACCTGCCGGGGGAGAAGATGTGCAAAAAATAGAGGGTCTCTATAAAAAAATCTGCAATTTACTGAAAGACATAAATTAACTAGAAAAAATGGAGAGACACTATGTTTCCGGATAGGAAGACTCAAGTTGTACAGATTCAGTTCTCAAATGAATCTATAAAGTCAACATCCCAATAGGATTTTTAAATTGAAATTGTTAAACTGATCTCAAAGTTTATTTGGTAGAGTAAGAATGTAGTCCCTCAGATCTGCCACTGCTATGGCGATTAGCCAAGGATACACAGGTCTTTTCTAAATGGTTAAAACTAACAGACTAGGACCCTTTTTTTAACGAGTCTTCCTTGAAGAGCAGAACTACATCTAGAGTCATTTTTTATGTCACTGAGTCCCCTACTGTAAGAGATGAAATGACTTGCAAGACAAGCAGATGTTCTACGTCTACGGCAGAATCAAGCTTTCCAGAACACGTCTGAGTAGTGTGTTAAACCATGCTTTTTGTCTGTTTTGTAAGTAGGAAGAAGTCACTTCTATCCTCAGTCTTACCCCGTGCTCTCCTCCAGGCCTAGCTTGGGACCACCCTCCTGTCTATGGATTTCCGGATTGGGGAGCACCTATCCATGCACGATGTGTCTTCCCTGTGTTTTCCTGAGCTATCTCTTTTGAATAGATACAGTCATGAGTGGACCCCCAGCTCTCCTAGCCTGATTTATTTTTCCACTCTAAGAACTTACCATCTTTTAAAAAAGATGATTTATTATTAGATATGACTTATTATAAATTATATTATAATTATATTCATATACAACTACATATAAAATTATATTATATGTAATATATGTCATATATTACATATAATAAACATAATTATATTTATATAATTATAAATCATAGATAATAATATAAAATTCACAACAACAAATTTATTATTTATTATTATTATTAGAGAGAGAAATAGAGCATGAGTGGGGGCCAGAGGGAGTAGAAGAAGCAGACTCCCTGCTGAGCAGGAGCCCAATGTGGGGCTCGATCCCAGGACCCTGGGATTATGACCCGAGCAGAAGGAGGACACTTAATTGACTGAGCCATCCAGAAGCCCCTAGAATTACCATCTTTTCCCAAGGTAGAGTGGAGAAACTTTCCCAATAATAGTGACGCCTGGCTATGTGTCACTGAATTTCACCAGAATAAAGTCTCTCCTTCTCATTTCGCCTCTGCCTATCCCTTTTTTTTCATGCATATCACAAAGAACTGAGATGTTTGTGTTTAACATCTGCAGAATGCCTTCCTCAATTTTTATCTATTACTTCATTTAAAACTAATGATCCTGGAATCCTGTCAGGTTTTTACTGATGAGAAAAAGGAACTTCAGAGTACTTACAGGATGTGTCTACTGTCACCTAGTTGTTAACTGCTGGGTTAGTTCTGCATGTCCCCAATTTCAACATAAGCTTTTGTTTATATTGTATGTGGTATATCTTTCCCCATCTTTTAATTTCAAGGTCTTTGTGTCTTATACTTCACACATATCTCTTGTAAGCAATATTTCATTTTTTTTAATGATTGATGGTCTTTTAAGTTTGGAACTAATGACATATTTGGATATATGTCTACCATCTTACTGTGTTTTCCATTAGACTCATCTACTTTGTGTTCCTTTTTCTCTCCTTTCTTGTCTTCTTCTACCATTACAATTTTTTACTTTCTTCAGCTATACAGTCTTTTACTGGTCATCCTAGATAGTATAACAATGTATCTCTGCCTTATTATAATTCAACACAACTGGCTGGTTTCTACCAATCCTCAGATGAGGGCGCTCCAGAGTCCTTTGACTTTATTTATCTTCCTTCCACAGGCTCCAAATACTCAAATCCATGCTGTGCTCTAGCCCAAGAAAGAACTGTCACAGCCACTGCTCAGACTGCACCAGGGCCAGCAGCAAAGACCTGAGAGTACGTTCAGTGATTAGTGGCAAGGTGCTTACGGCAGCACTCCCCAAATTTGGCTGCCTCTGGTCTACTTACTCTATTTACTACAAGCCCATATAATCCATTTTCATACCCGAAGGAAAGAGCACAGTTCTTACCACTCAGGTTCTGAAACAAGACAGGGGCGCCACGAATCTCAGACTTCTGGATAAATTCAACGCCCATTTCATCACCATCAGATTCTTCTGCGGCATCTTCCTCCTCCACCAAACTGATCCGTTCTTTAGCACCGATATCAACTCTCTTTAGTCTGGGGAGAGAGAGAATCTCCTTTGGCTTATCAGCAGATGAAGCATGGGCTGCAGGGTTCAACAGAGCGTCCATGTCCTCAAAGAAGGCACAGGGTTCCAGCACATGGCCATTTCTCACCTTCCGATAGCTCTTCTGGAGGCTTTTGAACTTGGTGCGACACTGTTCTGGTGTTCGGAGGAAGCCACACTCACGAAGCCACTCAGCCACAGCCCCGTACACTTGGCTGTTTCGGGGACAAGCCTGCAGTGTCTCATAAAAGCGAGACTCCTTGAGAATGGCAAGGAAAGTCTTTGTTTCCTCATAGCTCCAATGCACGCCCGCTATCTTCTCATCTTCTAAACCCCAGTGCTGCTGTTCGCCCCACATTCTCCCCGCACTGCGCGCAGGGATCTGAGCCGTGTGAACTGGCTTCTCCTTGATGTGGTTGCTCCGTAGAATAATATTCCTTTTGTTAGAAGAGTGAAGACCCAGGGTCCATGGCTCCTTTCTTTGCTCCAGCTGGGCAATCTTGTTAGACACAGACACAGTACTTCCTACAAGAGAAACACATTTCATGCTAAACCAGAGGTCAGAGCTGCATGCCCTCATCTGTGGCTCTAGCAGGCCCTCCTGGACACTTGTCCACACCTATCCTCAAAACGTTTTGTCCCCTCTCTTCTAGAGCCTTCCTCAACCATGACAGAGCACAGCACGGTCATTCTTACTACCTATGGTATAGTTATAGTTACCCTTACACCTCTCTTCTTTGGCACAATCATCTACTAATTTACATTATCAGGTTACTTCTCATGTATATATCATTTCTTTCTCTTGCTAGTTCTTAAGGGAAAGCCTTTAAGGGTAAGAAACATATATTCTATTACCTTTGATTCCCTCTCAGTGTCTAACATTGTGCAAGGTTCAGCATCTGCTGTAACCAGTATTTGTTACTCATGGAACCAAGTGTGCTCATACTGGTCCCCACATACTCCCACCCCCACCCCAACATATGCATGCACGCGCGCACACACACACACACACACACACACACTGGGGCTAGGACAGATACATCAAGAATTTGGGGATATGTGTGGCAAGGTTAATAGGAAAGAAATGGAAGGAGAAGGAAGCACACAGATAGCTTATTGTCTCATGGTGCTGTGGAGATCAACAGGTCTTAAATGCGAACCCTGACCCCAGTAAACCCTGCTTTACTTTTGGACCAGAGGGAAGTTTCTTAATCTCTGAGCTTCGGTTGCCTAGGGAATGCTGGCCCCTATTCCCAGAAATGCTGGGAATATTAATTAAATGATCATCTGTAAAGTATCTAACACCCAACAGGTATGTAATAAAATTTGGTTTTCTTCTAGATAACACAAAAACTTCACAGAATTGTCAAGAAAAAGAAGCATCACATCAAATCCTTTCTGAAAGAACCCTGGGGATGGAGATTGGCTGTTTATTTTTACATGAGAAAGGTAAGTATAGGATTAATGAAAGCTTGAATATCTATAAAGGCCAGGCAGACAGTGAGAAAGTGGGCCCATGGTGTCTGACATTTGATTTTTCAAGAGACACAGGATATCCAGATTTACAGAGTAAGAAAAAATTAAAATGCTGAGCAAGGCCAAAATATGTGTATAGGCTAGACTGAGTCCGTAAGCCATGAGTTTACAACCTATGATAAAGGATCGGGGCAGGTGTCTCTGGTCTGGGTCTTTCTACATGTCTTCACAGTTGACCCTCGAACAAAGGCGGGGCTAGGCAACCAAGCCTATGCAGTCAAAAATCCGTGTATAACTTCTGACTCCCCCAAAACTTAACTACTAAGAGCCTACTACTGACTGGAAGCCTTACTGACAACATAGTCCACTAACATGTCTTTTGTGTATTATATATAATTACATACTGTATTCCCATAATAAAGCAAATTAGAGAAAAGAAAATGTTATTAAAAAAGTCATAAGGGCGAGAAAATATATTCACAGTTCTATACATATTTACTGAAAAAAAAATCCATGTAGAAATGGACCTACGCAGTTCAGACCGTCTTGCTCAAGACTGTACATGTGAAGGTGCTGGTCTATATCTGAATTCTCCGAGGATGATCCCCATCCCACTAGAGGGATCTCATACTTGACTCAGGACTCTCACGCAGCACGCTGCTAGGTCTGGGTGCCGTGTAAACTGAGGTCACGCTAGGAAGTGCCCGTGTGTGCAACCCAGGCAGACGGCTGGAATGCCTGCCGCTCTGGGATGGCCGCCTTGCTACCACCGTGTCATCAGTGCCACCCTACGTTGGTCATTGGTTTTAGTTGCCTTAATTGCTTTCTAATTATAAATAATCCTTGGTGTATCTTTATTTGCTGAGTTGGCACAGCCTGTTTTATAATCTCTATACTTTAGTATCTACATGTAGTATTGTCCAACAGAACTTTCTGGGATGACAGCAATGTTCTGTAATTGTGCTGTTCAATACAGCTGTCAAATATCCTGACGGTGGCTACAGCCACTGAGGAACTGAATTTTTAACTTTATTTAATTTTAATTAATTGTATAAAATTAAATTGCCCTATGTGGCTAGTGGCTACCCTATTAGCACATGTTTATAGCCTCTCTAGTGTGGGTTAGTACACATTTTAGGCCTGTAACTTCCTTTTCTTTTTTTTTTTTTTTTAAGATTTTATTTATTTATTTGACAGAGATCATAAGTAGAGAGGCAGGCAGAGAGAAAGAGGGGGAAACAGGCTCCTAGCTGAGCAGAGAGCCCGATGTGTGGTCCCAGGATCCCTGGGATCATGACCTGAGCTGAAGGCAGAGGCTTTAACCTACTGAGCCACCCAGGTGCCCCTAGGCCTGTAATTTTATTAATAATCAGTATTCAACTTTTAGCTTATGTATGAATGAACTGTACTTATGTCCACTGCTAATGCAGTGACAAATCCTTCAGAAGTTTGCCTGTAAAGTGATACAACAGTGGTTATGTGTGCCTGTGATTTTGTGCTATTTAAATCATTCACAACACACTACCAAGGTTATTGTATTGAGATTATCTTTTCCCTTCCATCTACAAAATTTCTATCCATTCAACAATTATTTGCTGGCCTCTACCCATGCATCTAGCTTGGTGCAAAGTGTTGGGTTACTGCAGTTAAACAAGGGCATATCATCAAAGACCTTGTGACTTTACAGAGCTTTTAGTCTAATGGGTATGTATAAGCTTATATTTAAGTAGTATGAACGTGAAAGTTGTATATAACACCTTGCCAATGTTTTCATCCCTAAGTTAGGAGAATACGTATATATTTTAAACTGGAAGAAAGGAAGGAATGAGGAAGAGAGCATAGATAAGTGATTACTAGGTCTGGTGAGCTGGCCACAGAAATGACCAGACAATCCACGGAGGTCCTGTAGGTGTTGACAGTTACAACTATTGTATCATCAGTAGAAATAAAGATATCAAAAATCCCCAAATTTTTTATGTGAAAAGGGAAAGAATCCTTACCCAGGGAGACCATGTTCCCAACACTCTCTTTCCTAATATCCCGGTACAGGTCTCTGTGAGCGGGAATCTGATGTACGCTCTTTTTGTAGGAAAAACCTCTCGCCATGTGGACATCTTTCACTGGTCCCTGTAACAACACTAACAGCAATGACTACCAAGATAACCATACGGGTCTTCAAAGGATGAATGATCATGGAGGAAAGAAAGAAGGGCCCCAAAGAAGAATTAAAATCAGGAAACCAAGTGTGTAGGATGTGCCAAATGAAGCAGAAGATATTATAAAGAATCAAATCCAGCAAGGAGTCTCATTAATCAGAAGTCTGGGTCCAGTCTTCTCTGTAAAAGGAGTCAAGGGGGAATAGGCTCTTGGAGGAGTATAAAAGTTTGAAGACAGTGAAGGCACAGGAAACCATTGGGACTGAACACCCTAGGAAGGCAGAGAGAAGGTAATGTACCTGAGACACAACAGGTAGTCGCGTGGTTGTTACTTCCTGATCCATGTTCCATTCATTAGCAGGAGCAAGAACCCAGGGAGAAGGCCGAGCTATAAGAAGAGAAAGAAACAATCAGGGTTCTGGGCTCTGGACCCTTAATCTACGCAGCCTCTCCTTTTAAGAAACGAAGATGCATAAAAATCCCCCAACAAGTATAAATTGATCATTTCATCAATGAGTTCAGAACAATGCCTGAACCATGGTACCTTGAAGCAGAGCTCACATGTGTGAATGCTTTTAGGGAGTTAGCAGACAAAGTGCATTATGAAGGGGGCCAGGTAAGGAGTGGGGGAACTGCAGAGCACATACACCACGGAAAGGGTACACAGCCAATGCCCACTTCTACTTAATGCCACATTGGGAAACACTGGGCCTGCTATAGTTAGAGCTACTCATATTTTCAGGAGGAGCCAGAAATCTGGACTTTTATATAAGAATCTCAAAAATTTGGGGGCGCCTGGGTGGCTCAGTGGGTTAAGCCGCTGCCTTCGGCTCAGGTCATGATCTCAGGGTCCTGGGATGCCTGCTTCCCTTCCTCTCTATCTGCCTGCTTCTCTGCCTCCTTGTGATCTCTGTCTGTCAAATAAATAAATAAAATCTTTAAAAAAAAAAAAATCTCAAAAATTTTAAACCCTGAGAACTCCAAACGAACAAATGATAAAACCCCAAACAAAAACCCTCTGTAGGTAAAACACAACAAGTCTGACTTGACATGTGAGTTATCAGTTTGTAATCTCTGGTATGAGTTGATCAATTCTTTAATATGCTAAAAAAGTTAACACACATTGATACATAGTCCTGGACACACAAGCAAATACATAGTACACTCCCTCAAAAGGTAGGAGGAAGATATATACACATACATATAGCACAGTCTGCGGTCTAACTTCTACTCTGGTACTTGCAATCTAGGGAAAACTTTCAGAATGAATATTACTGTGATCAAGAACTCAAGAGCTTGCTCCACTACTTTCTAAAGAAGCAAACTGAATCACTTCCCTAGAAATGTATTACAGATATCCCCTGCTTTTCGAAAGTTCCTGTTATGCCACTTTGTTTTTATAAAAGGCATATATTAGTAACTATGTTTGCTAACTAAAAGAAATCCAAAAAAGGATTTTCACGTTTGAAAAAAAAAAAAAGGTAAAAAGTGCAGATACTATTCAGTGTCTGCTTCTTAGTGAGCTGTTATGGAGACAGGGGGAGTGGCACGGCTACAGTGGCCCTGTCCTGCTAAGCACCTCAATAGAACACACTTTTCCACATTGTGAACGCCTTGTCACCCAGGGATGGTAAAATCCAGAAACACCATACATTTATTGGACTAAGCTTATCAGCTAAAGTAACTGACAGCATGTAATCCGGGGGAACTTTGAAATCCAGAAAACATCTGGATTTAATCTTTTTTTTTTTTTTAAGATTTATTTATTTATTTGACAGACAGAGATCACAAGTAGGCAGAGAGGCAGACAGAGAGAGAGGAGGAAGCAGCCTCCTGCTGAGCAGAGAGCCCGATGTGGGACTCGATCCCAGGACCCTGGGATCATGACCTGAGCCGAAAGCAGAGGCTTTAACCCACTGAGCCACCCAGGCGCCCCTGGATTTAATCTTTGTAATGATTTCTATCACAATATGAATTTCAGGAAAGATAAAGAGGTTGAGTACACAGCAGTAAATCCTGCCACTTGGTGAGGGGTGTGTAAAATCTGTCTGAGATTTGAAGTTTAAAAATAATGGTGCCATTATGGGAGAAAGGGAACTAACATTTATTGACCACTATATGTACTGGTCTCTTTTCGTTGCTTCTTTTAACCTACATTAACACCCTTATTATTTTCCTTTTACAAATGACAGAACAGGAAGTTTGAGAAGTAACCTGACCAAGGCCACATAGAGAATGGATGGCGGAGCTAAGTTTTGTGTCCTGGTTGTCTGCCTAATCGCTTAACCTGTGTGTGTTAATGCTGCTTTCCATATTACTTGCCCAAGGACAGATAGAGATACAGAGACAAAAAGATATGAACCCAAGCCTTCCACTGTAGGTTCAGTGATCTTTGATCCCTCTTTCTCAGCCTGACACGAGACTGGGGTCATAGAGATCACAGTGCTCCAGGTGTTCAATTTCCTCCTACATGACTTATTAATGTCCAGGGCAGCAAGGAAGCCTGTGCTCCCTCCTCTATGAAATCTTATTGTTTACCGCTCTCATATGCTACTTCTGTGATGTCTCACTTGGGAGTCAATTTTTTAAAGTAAATCTTTTGGGGCACCTGGGTGGCTCAGCCGGTTAAGCGCCTACCTTTGGCTCAGGCCATGATCTCAAGGTCCTGGGATGGAGCCCCGCATTGGGCTCCTCACTCAGCAGGGAGTCTGCTTCTCCCTCTCCCTCTCTCAAGTAAATAAATAAAATCTTAAAAAAAAAAAAAAAACACCTTGTTTCCCTTTCCAAACAATTTTTAAAGTTGTTTATAGTCAGCCAGAAAGACAGACACATATACACAGCACGACTGAAAAACACAAGCTGGTTATGGAATGGAGATTCTTAAATTTCATAGCAAGACCTAAGGCCAGTCTGGGAATGTGTTCCCAGAGTCCATCTTTAAGATGCCTCTTGCTTCTGCTGTACATATTACCAACTCTTGAAGTGAATGAAACCCTTGCTCCCCAAATATTCAATTTATTTTCAAATACATATTAAGGATCCTACTCTAAGCAAGTCATGGTGTTAGGGTTATAATATGCATCTGCCATGATCTCTGCACTGGGAATGCTCCGAGTTCTTCTTACCATTCTTGGGTAAGGGCCGATGCTCTCTCTTTTGGTTCAGCTGCTCTTCGTGTCCTGAGTGGAGGCTTCTAGCTTCCTCCAGAGACACCACTCTGGGTTGGGTCTCCACCTGCTCTGGCTGAAAGTCTGTTACCTCCCATGCTGCTCCAAGTGGGACCTGCTTCTCCGAGTGCACAGGACTGCTAACCTGGGAAATAAAGCCAATGCCATAATGGAAAGAGGGAGGAAAACAGGGCCAGAGAGGGCCAAACTTCCCCCAGAAAGACATCAAAGAAGGATAGAAGATGTGAGAAGGAATGAAAATTTCACTCCATTCCCAATGGAGTGTCCAAGGGCATCAGGTGAACAGTACTGTCCAGAAGTCTAGGGATAAGGCAACAGGAGAGTGCTCTTTATTAGTATACAGAGGGGGGGGAATCTATCAAGAGTAAAATACACAGCCTCCTTATTATCAGAATAGATACTAAGTCCTTGCATCTATTAGGTTCACAGAGCAGCGAAATAAATTCACTAGGGAACTGAAAATATAAAATAATTTCTACATGTAGTGGATATCCCTGACCAACACAGCAGCCTGCTGATAGGTCTTTATACGAATGCAAATCCTGAGCAAGGTGAAACAGCAAATCTTGCAGGGTTTCATGAGGTTAATGAAAGGGCTGTTGAAAACAACTAGAAGACCGAGAAATACCACCGACAAACGAAGATCTGCTGGTTAAACTAGAGAAGAGTGACAGGGATGAAGGGCCCCTCAGAAGACACGCATTGGAATATTAAAGGACTAGAGAGGACCCTGGGATAACTCATGAAGTTTGTGCTTGCTTTCTTTGCAAAAACAGCCCTCTTGAAAATCAGGCTGCAAAAGTCCAACCCTGCAAAGCATAATGTATTGTTCTCTCATAGAATTTTTGGGAAACATTACACAAAAGACGTGAACAAACACTTAGATGCATAATGTTTAACTTCATTTGCAAAACCCTATTTCAAGCAAGGTTTGTTTTTTTTTTCCCCCTCCCGATTTAATATGAAATTCCGATCCTCTTTCGATTCACTTTAAAGGTCTCTCATTAGTACCGTTTCTCCCTCCATAAGCCCTATCTGCAAGGCATCCCTGCCCCCCCAACCCCACCCCCCTGCACTTCCCCATCGCCTTCTAAATACAACTATTTGGAAAATCCTCTCTCACCTGCTGTCTTAGTCTTCCAGTCTCTTTCTCCAAATGTATTACGAGGGCCACCGCCTCCTCTCCGCTTTCCGGACACTGCTTCTGCGCCCACGCCTGAATCTTCTTGGGTAAAATGGTGAGAAACTGTTCAATCACCAGCAGCTCAAGGATCTGCTCCTTGGAACGCATTTCGGGCTTCAGCCACCGGCAGCAAAGTTCCCAGAGTTTGCTGAAAGCTTCATGGGGTCCAGTCACATCCTCGTAACAGAACTGCCTGAAGCATCTGCGAAAGGTCTCGGCCTCGGAGCCCTCCGATCCTTCCAGCGCGGGTTCCGCTGCCCACTCGGAGTCCTTTTCCACCTTCATTATTAAGCATCCCTCAACCTCCAAGGGAGCATCATCGATCTGAGGGTCCAGGGGTGCAGCCATGCTCCGACCAGGTGGGCAACCTCACATCTAGTTCCAAGTAGACTCATAAACCTCCGAGAGTTCTCTGCTTAACGATTTTTGGAAGTGGGACGGTAAGGAAGTGAAAAAACGGCCGTCGGCCGCAACAGGGTACTCCGGGTTCGTTAATCAAATCCATCCTAGACGCTTGAAAAGGAGAACGTGTACCCTAAGGTCCCAAACCCGGCCTCTTCTCCAAACACGATGTGGTTTTCCAGGATGCATCTCTTTTAGTGCAATGTCCGAAAGAGCAAGGCCAGGGAACCCGGAGAAAATCGGGGGGGTGGGGGCAGAAGGAGGGGTGGGCGGGGGCGGACTGCAGGCCGGGAGGGGGCTGGGCTCCGGGGAGGCGAGGCCCCGGGTGGGTGGGGCCGGATGTGCAGGCCCCGCCCGGCCGGGGCTTCGGGGTTCGAGGAGCGAGGCTTGGCCCGCGCGGCGCGCCCAGGCCGCTGCGGGTGGCCTGTGGGGCCGGCCGTGTCCGAGGGCAGCGCCGGGTTCTTTAGGGCCCAAGGCGGTCCCGACAGTCCTCAGGAACCCTCCGCACGCCGAGGAAAAGACCGCAAGGCGGTTCTGCCCCTGAGGGGAAAGAACCCGCGGGACCCAGCGAGACCTCAGAGGGGACGGTCGTCGGACCCGCGCGCGGCCTGGTCCGCTCCGCCCGCGGACTGCGCGGGGGGCGCTGGGAGCCGTGGCCACGCATGCGCCGCCCGCGACCGCGCGCCGCGGGGTCCGGGGAGGCTTCCTCGCGGGCGAGGGGCTGAGGGAGAGGGCGGCGTGGTGGACTCTCGCGAGAGCGCGCGGCGCAGCGCCCCGCCGCTGAGGGACTTGAAGAATGAGGAGGGGCGTGGAGAAGCTTCGCGGGGCGGAGGGACACACAGTCGGTGGCCGAGCAGACATTTTGCGGGAGAAGATGGAACAGTGTGGAAAAGGAGAGTGGGAGGCTTCCCTCAGCCGCGAAGTCTGGGAGGCGGGGCGACGTCTCTGAGGTGAAGGACGCTACTGGGGAGGCGCCGCAAAGGCCTTTCTGCAGCGGAAAAGGGAGAGGGAGAGGGGACTCCTTTGCTTGGCGGAGGGGTCTGTCGCTGAGGGCTCACACATGCTTGAAGCGTCCTCTGAGGGCGGCGACTGTCGCGGACTGCTGCCCTCGCTGAGGCGCTCGGTCCCTGGTGTGCCCCTGCAGGAGCCCCTTAGCGACCCAGTCCGGTCCCCTAGGGGCGGCGCGGGGCCACCCCAACCGTCCTCCAGGGGAGAGCCCCTGAGGCGGCGTGGGGGTTCCCTGTTGGTTCCCCGTGGGGATCGTTTGGGGCGGTGCCACCCAGGCCCCCAAGGGCGGCGCGAGGACGCTCCATCTGTCCCCCGCTGCGAGAGGATCTGGGTGGCCCCGTTCCGTCCCCCAGGGGCGGCGCGGGGGCGCCCCGTCTGTCCCCCCAATGTGGGAGCACCTGGGGCAGCCCCATGCAGATCCCCAGAGGCAGTGCAAGGGCGCCCCATCTGTTCCCCGCCCTCCTCCGCGGGAGCCCTTGTGTTGGCTCCATCCCGTACTCCTGGGCGGACGTGGGGACGCCCCGTTGTCTGGGGTCCTACTGCCCCAGCTCTGGGGGAGTTGATGTGGCTGAACGTGAACCGAGGGGGGTCTTGGTCTAGAGTCCCCGCTCCTCCCTCCCCACCGGCCACTGTGGTTGCTGGAGGGAGCTGTCATCGCCTCCCAACTTCTGGGAAACTCAGAGCGGTGCCGGCCCGCCCACCCATCCATCCCTTTACTGATGAGGTGCCAGGCAGTGTTTTAGGCACTTAGCATACATCAGTGGGCAAAACAAAAATCCCCGTCCTAGGAGCAGGTGGCCTCTTACAAGAGAAAGCTTAGTGACTTTCCTTTCTTGGCAGAAGTCTTAGTTAAAACTCGGTCTACAAATTCCAGCAGCCCAGAAGCTAGGAGTAGCGTTTATGTGACGGGCATCAGGTGAGGGAGGGTCAGAGAGACTCTACGGGACACCTAGTATATGCCAGGGGTTGTCTTTGCACAGTTTACTTTTCTTTCTTTCTCTTGCGTGCTTTTTGAGCATCTATTTTGTGCTCGATAGGCATGATGAAGGGGGTGAGCAAAAGCAGGATCCATGCCACTGTTGCACTTCCAAGTCTGTTGGGAACGCCCGCATGAATCAAAGAATCAAATAAACTAAGGTAGAATTGTAACTGCAACAGGTACTACCCAGAAGAGGAACATGGTGGAAGGATCTGTGTATATGAGAGGGATATTAGAGGGATTTGACATAGTCGGGAGGTCTGGGTAAGTTTCATTAAGAAGTATTGCTAAGGAGGAGATCCCAAGGAGGAGTAAGGGCTGGTTAGGCAATGTCTAGTCCCCATAAAGCTCTATAGGTCAGATATATGCCTCCACCTTATAGCTGAGAACACTGAGATCTCAGCGTGGTGATGTAACCACCCAAGGTAACTTCAGGTTAGTGGCAACTCAGGATTCAGATTCAGATAAGAAAATGGTCCTTTAGGTACTCATTGGGCCATTTGGTGGTTTTAGGAGAGGCAAGCATCACAAGCTGCTCAGGGACATCGGAGAGCACGGGTCACAAACTCACAAGCCTGCAGAGCTCAGGCAGGTAACATTAATGAGCGAAGTAGGCACAATAGAAGACAGTGGGGAGTGGTGGGGACTGCAGCAAGCTGGAGGCCACATTTTCTGCCTAAGTGGAACAGCCAGGTGGGATCCACACATTTAGCAAATACATTTATGTGTTTCTCCCCACCAGAATGTTAGCTCAACGAAGCAGGACTTTTTATTTTTTATTTTTTTTATTTTAAGCCGTGTGTGCCAGGTGCTTAGAGCAGTGCTTCACAGAGTAGGCACTTGACCTCATCTGCTAGTTCTTGCCATGTGTGCACACTTCTACAAATTTTTTTTTTTAAAGATTTTATTTTATTTATTTGAGAGAGAGAGACAGTGAGAGAGAGAATGAGCGAGGAGAAGGTCAGAGAGCAAAGCAGACTCCCCATGGAGCTGGGAGCCTGATGTGGGACTCGATCCCGGGACTCCAGGATCACGCCCTGAGCCGGAGGCAGTCGTTCAACCAACTGCGCCACCCAGGCGTCCCACTTCTACAAATTTTGAAGCACTTTTACATCCCTTTTCTCATTTTATCACTCACGCTCTCTTTTGGCTCCTTAATGCCCCCCCCCAAATATTTAGGTATGTCTTCCTTTTGTACCTCTCCACACTCTTCATATTTTAGCTCCTCTCCATTCTAATGCACTTGGCATTGTATCTTAGTTCCCTCTACTTATTTAGCCCATTTTATATTTAAACAGTGTTTTCTGTTTTGTTTTTGATCTGACTTAGAACTTTAGTGCACTGACCTTCAGCCCACCATCACAACCACCTCCCACACTCAGCCTCAGGTCCTGCAATTCTAGGCCACCCAGCTGCTTCTTGTCAGGGGTGGTGCATGAACAGTTTCATTTCTTAGAAACTGCTTTCCTGAAACATCTTGCCCCTCAAGAAAGTGACCATATGTACACATCTGGACTTTCTATTCCATAACATGGACTTCCAAAAGACAAAATCTGATCTGCAGATGATTAACTGGGAAAGTTAAAGCCTAACCTCCTCACTTTCCTCTTGGAGCAGAGAATACTGGGCCTTGTTCATCATCTTGCAGATGTAGGATCATAAGATCTTTAGGAGTAGTTTGTTGTCTTTTTGGTTTGATTTGGTTTGGTTTGGTGGCCTCTCAATAATGCACACCAGTATTTTTTTTTTTTTTAAGTAGGTTCCATGCTTAGTGTGGAGCCCAGTATGAGGCTTAAATTCAGCACCATGAGATAAAGAAGATCTGAGCTGAGATCAAGAGTCTGAGGCTTAATCGACTAAGCCACCCAGGTGCCCCATTAAGCATAAAAACGTAGAATTTACTCTCATATTCTCATCTTCCAGTTTTAACAATTAGCAACTCATGGCCAATTTTGTTCTCCCTATGTCTCTACCCACCCACCCCCAATCCTGGGTAATTTGAAGCAAATCCCAGACATCACATTATTCATTGGTAACTATCAGAATGTATCGCTAAAAGATAGGGACTCTTGGTTTAAACATAACTTCAATACCATCAAATGCTTCCGGATAACATCAAGAATTCCTTAATACCATCTTTTAAAAACAGTTATTATTTTTTTTTAAAGATTTTCTTTATTTATTTGACAGAGAGAGATCACAAGTAGGCAGAGAGGCAGGCAGAGAGAGGAAGGGAAGCAGGCTCCCTGCTGAGCAGAGAGCCCGATGCGGGACTCAATCCCAGGACCCTGAGATCATGACCTGAGCTGAAGGCAGTGGCTTAACCCACTGAGCCACCCAGGCGCCCCAAAAAACAGTTATTTTTTTGAAAGGTGGTTTACAAAGAAAAAGGGGTCATAGATGCTGGATGGGTAAAAAGAACAGATGTCCTCCACGTTTTCTAATTAGGTGTTTACGTTTACTTTCGAGTGAAAATGTTGGTGACTTGAGAAGATCAGATTGTTGAAAAAATAGTGGATCAATAGAGGTCAATAAATCTGAAATATGAAGCAGATCATACTACTTGAGGACAAGTAAAGAAGAGTGGTTGTTTTCATAAGACTTTGTCCCCTGAGTTGACCCATATCCAGGATCACTGTCTTCAAATGATCCCTAGAGGAATTTTCATACCAGTCTTTTCTTAATAGTATATCTGACTTCGCAGCTGTCCTTGTATAAACCGTTTTAGAGTGCCCTTTTGCAGGCTATTTCTCTGTCCAAGGTGCTGATCCACACGCCCTTTGGCTGGCAACCATAGGTGTTATACCTTGCTTTAAATCCCATTGGCTAAAAGTAAGGTTACCACAAAAGTAAACATTAACTATACATTAAATAGATCTAAGAAGTGCTATCTATGCTTACGCTAAGTTTCTTTAAAAGATACGACTTAGAGAATTTCCTAGTAATGCCAGTTACCTCTCATTTCTTTAGTGCCCTGAATTTCTTTAAAAATGGAAAAGTGGACTTGAAAAGGCTGAGTCTGTATATTGGTGTGCCTATTTTAGATACGATATTATCAAATATGATTTATTAACCAAGCCATAATTAGTTGAAATAGTTTTCATTTTCACAAATTAAAATCACCTCTCCCACTGGTTCATTAATGATGGTCAAATAGCTGACAGAATAACAACTGTTAAAATGTTCCAGTTCCTTTCACTCCACTGAGCAAAACAATAATGAAAAAATTTCAACCAACAATTTTTTTTTTTTCTGTATATCTATGAGGCACCATGCTAGGTACTAGTGGGAGAAGTATAAGACATAACCCTTTTACTCAAAGTATTAGGAGTAAAGTGGGGAAAATCAATCACAGAATTGTCATGTATTAGATCTAGTGTCCTTCAACTCTTACTACAGTCTTTGGTTTAAAATCTAGTTTATCTGGGACACCTGGGTAGCTCAGTCTGTTAAGCTGCTTTTGACTCAGGTCATGACTCAGGGTCCTGGGATTGAGCCCCACATCAGGCTCCCTGCTCAGCAGGAAGTCTGCTTGTCTCTCTGCCCCTCCCCCCTATAGTGTTTTCTCTCTTTCTCTCTCTCAAATAAATAAATAAAATCTCTAAAAAAAAATAGAATAAAAAGAAAATCTAGTTTGATACAAGGATGGCTACTCCAGCTTTCTTTTAATGTTCATTAACATGATAAATGGTTCTCCACCCCCTTCACTTTCAATCTGGAGTTGTCTTTGGGTCTAAAGTGAGTCTTATAAACAGCATATTGATGGGTCTTGTTTTTTTTATCCATTCTGATCCCCTGTGTCTTTTGACTGGAGCATTTAGTCCATTTACATTCAGAGTAATTACAGAAAGATATGAAATTAGTGCCATTGCATTACTGTAAAGTCACTCTTCCTGTAGATTTTTTCTGTCCCTTTCTGGTCTTTGTTACTTTTGGTCTCTCTCTCTCTGTTCAAAGGGCCCCCTTTAATATTTCTTGCAGGGCTAGCTTAGTGTTCACAAATTCCTTTAATTTTTGTTTCTCTTAGAGAAAGACAACCTTCTTGGATAAAGCATTCTTGGCTGCATATTTTTCCCATGTAAAATATATCATGCCAGTCCTTTCTGGCCTGCCACATCTCTGTGGACAGGTCTGCTGCCAGGCTTATGTGTCTGTAGGTTAAGGACCCGTTGTCCCAAGTTGCTTTCAGGATTTTATCTTTGTAATTTGTAAGCTTCACTGTGTTGAGGTGTTGAGTTGTCATATATTGGAGTCAATGGTGTGGTGAGTGGTGTTTTTATATAATGATATGAAGTTGAGTGGGCCATGACCTTATTGTAAGGAAAGGAAGTAGTGGAAGATGAAGTGGTATAGACAGGGTGGAAGGAATTTGGACTTTATGATGAAGGCAGTGCAAAGAAAATGCAATGCAAACAAAACGTTGCTATAAGAAAGTGGAGGCATCTCTCTGTCTCCAGGAAAAAGAATTCTCTCTCATGTAGACTCCTGGAAATAGTGTGCTAAGAGAACACTCAGCATACAGGGATTTCAGTAAGAGGGTTTCTAGGGCCGGGTTTTTTTTTTTTTTTTTTAATTCATGCACCCATTCGTTAAATATTATATAGATGTTAATTATGTTTCAGGTGAAGTATTAAGTACTGAAGACACAGTGGTAAAGGATAGGCTTGATTCCTGCCCTTAAGAATCTTACATTCTAGTGGAGACTGGAGAAGTACACAAGTACACATATAAATAAACAGGATAATTTCAGATTGTTGGAAATAGTAGAAGTAAAATGAATAGCATGATAGAGCAGACAGTAACTAGGCAGGGGTTACCTTAGGAAATTTGATCAGGGAAGAGATTCTAATGTTTGATACTTGAGCTGGAGTCTCAAGCATGAGAAAGATCCATATATGTGCAGAGTATATGGAAGAGCCTTCCTGGAAAGGGGAACAGCAAGAGTATGGAAAGGCCTGGAGGTGGGAAATAGCATGAAGTATTCTACAAACCAAAAGGGGACCAGTGTGGCTGCAGCCTAATAAGCAAGAGGAGGGAAGGGTCCAGAGTAAGGATAAAGGTAGGCAAGGGCCAGGCAATGTTCAAAGAGCCTTACGGGCTATGGTAAGGAGTATGTAATTGATTCTACAATATTGGCATTTAGGGATTTAAAACTATTGAGTGACATGATCGAATGTATACTTTATCAAAATCACACTGATATTGAGGGTGGGTTGGAGAGGGTTAAGAGTAAAGATGAGTGGCCAGATATAGGCCTGTGGATTTACTTTTGGCAAAAGGTTAGTAATGGCTTGGACTTGGGTATGACAACAGAGGTGGAATGAAATGGATGCATTCTACGTATTTTGAATGCAGAACTGTTAGGACTTGTCATAGCATGGTTATGGAGCTCAAGAGAAAGGGAGGATCCTCAGTTTTTTATATGAGCGTCTTGGTTGATGGCACTACAGTTTTTTTTTTTAAAAGATTTTATTTATTTATTTGACAGAGATCACAAGTAGGCAGAGAGGCAAGCAGAGAGAGAGGAGGAAACAGGCTCCCTGCTGAGCAGAGAGCCCGATGTGGGACTCGATCCCAGGACCCTGAGATCATGACCTGAGCTGAAGGCAGTGGCTTAACCCACTGAGCCACCCAGGTGCCCCGGCACTACAGTTTTTGATATGGGGAGATCTACTGGGGTCCTGTTTGTTGGAGTGGAGAAGTGGTGAAAATTATTAATTCTGTTTTGGATTCCATAATGTTGAGGTCTCTGTTAGATACGTAAGAGTCAAATGGACAGTTGAGTATACCTCAAGGAAGAAGTCAGAAGTGAAATATAAATCTGGAATTGTTAGCATATATTTAAAGCCATCAGATTTGATGAAAACATAGGGAAGGAGCACAAATATAGAAGGGAGGAGAAGGAAGGCCCATGCCCCAAGAACATTACCCCATTGTTGAGTACACAGTAAAGGAAGAGAATTGTTTTAGGTTGAATTGTGCCCCCCATTTATATATTGAAGTGTTAACACTCAGTACCTCAGACCTTATTTGGAAATGTGCTCTTTGCAAATGTAGTTAGTTAAGATGAGGCCATACTGGAGTAGGACACCTAATTCAGTATGATTTGTGTCCTTATAAAAAGGAGAAATTTGAAAATAGACACATGCACATAGGGAAATCTCCATGTAAAGATAGGAGTTATGCTATCACAAGCCAAGGAACTACAGGAAGCTAGGAGAGATCCTTTCCTAAAGCCTTCAGAAGGAGCATGGACCTGCTGGCAGCTTGATTTCAGGCTTTTGGCTTCCAGAGCTGTGAAATGATACACTTCTGTTAAGCCACTCAGTTTGTGGTGTTTTGTTATGGCAGCTCTAGAAAACACATAGAAGACTGAGTAGAGATAATGAGTGTAATAGGATAGATGACTAGAATGTGATCTCATGGCTGCCAAGGAAAGCAAGTGTTGCAAGAAGAAGGGAATAGTCATTTTTATTAAAGGCTGTTAGGAGATTAAATAAGAGGAGAATAGGGCACCTGGGTGGCTCAGTCAATTAGGTGTTAGACCTTTGATTTCTGCTCAGTTCATGATCTCAGGGTCATGAGGTCAAGCCCCACATTGGGCTCTGTGCTCAGTGGAGAGTCTGCTTGAGATTCTCTCCCTCTCTCCCTGTCCTCCCCACCCTTGCTCTATCTCTAAATTAAATATATCTTTAAAAAAGAGGAGAATAGGGACGCCTGGGTGGCTCAGTTGGTTAAGCAGCTGCCTTCGGCTCAGGTCATGATCCCAGTGTCCTGGGATCGAGTCCCACATCGGGCTCCTTGCTCGGCAGGGAGCTTGCTTCTCCCTCTGCCTCTGCCTGCCATTCTGTCTGCCTGTGCTCGCTCGCTCTCTCTCCCTCTCTCCCTGACAAATAAATAAATAAAATCTTAAAAAAAAAGAGGAGAATAAAGAAAGGACTATTAGATTAGATTTTGCAATATATTTAGGGATTCTTGTTCCTCCCGCTTTTCATATTTGAGACAGATATTTACCTCTTTGTGATTTTGATTATATTCAGCTCCTAGAAGGGAGCGGGTGTGCTGCCAGTTAGAGTGAGCTGGTAGCTTTTCTTCTGGTTTGAATCTTTCCTAGGAGTTTCAAGATGCTTGTGGCAGTGTCCTGTGCCTTCCTCCTTTGTGTCCATAGTCACTGCTTTATTCTGTAGGAAAAGGTAGTTGCTGCCTCCTCCCCCATGGCCAACCAGTGTCAGCGGCTGAGCTGACCATTCAGTAGCTCTGAACTCAGTTCTCCAATTACTTTACCGTTCACTGCCCACTGCTTGCTATTCTGAATTTGGACTTCCCCTAGAACCACTCCCGTCTTCACAACCAGTCCCCTCTTGCACATGTTTTCATTTCTTCTTCTGTTCAGAACTTATGGTCCATTGTGTATCTTTTCCTGATCTTCATTATTGTTATATATTTATTATTTAACAAATCTTTTCTTGGGTCACTTCAGGGAATTTGGACTAGGAGCAGAGATAGGTCCTGGCATATGTTCTGACATCACAAGTCAGTCCTCCGATATATTCCTTTTTTGTGGACTAATGTTGATCCCATCATCATGCCATGTGTGTGCTCATGGAGCACAGATATCTTTTGGCTGCCAGGGTCTAATCAGAACTCATCGGCAAATCTCCTTAGACATGTCTTCTGAATTGTGCTATTTGAATCAATACCACCAGTGTAGTTCCCAATAAATGTAGCCTTTTTTTAATGGACTTAACAACTAATTCGCTAATTATTTACTGTACATAACACAGTTGATACTATAGAGAAATATGAGGTGTGGTTTCTATTCTCAGTGAATGTATGATCTACTTGGGAAAAAGGCATTCACATGAAGGAGGTTGTGTAACATTGCATGACTGAAGCAACATGAAGACTTCATTGACCAGGGTGATTTCAGTTGCAAACAAAGAAATCTAGCTTATACTGTGTTAAGTAAAAACAAAAACAAAAACAAAAACCTCATGTATTCTAGTGTCTAGAGCAGTGCCCAGCACACCGTAGGCCTTTTGTTAATATTTGTCAAATGAACGAATGAGTGAATGAATGAGTGAAGGATTTTATTGTCTCATGTAACTGCAAGGTCTAGGAGATGTTTAGGGTTAGACATAGCTATGTCCAGAGATCCAGATCATGACTTAGCACCTTATTCCCTCCTTTCATCAGCTCTGCCTTTTTCTTAAGTGGTCTAATTTTCAGGAGGTTTCTCTCCAAAAGGCTGCTGGTCTTTTGTGAGCGAGTCCTCCCTCCTCTTTCTTTCAGTGGTTTTAGCAAAATTCCTGGAGCCGAAACTCCTGGGGTTGGTTTGGGTCATGTGCCCATCCCTGAACCAGTCACTGTGACCAGGGGAATGGAATACATGATTGATCAGGTCTTAGTCACACGTGTGTCCCCGAGGCTGAGCCTTTTGAGTCCCAAGGACCAAGAATTTGGAAGGGCTTTTTTTATTCCCCCAGAGAAAAATTGGGTAGGTGTTACTACCAGCAGAAGGAATGAAGGATGCTATAGAGGTGAAACTAATGGATGTTTACTATCTTACAAGGCCCTAGTTGAAGAGGTGTCATAAGGCAGTATAGAATTCCACATGACTGTATCAGGTAATGAGTATCAGTTCAGAGGGTTTTGAAGTGGTCAAAGCAAACCTTAAAGAAGTAGTGAAATTCAGTTATCTTGAGGAGCGAGCAGGAATTGGGTTGGTAAGGAGAAGGTATTCTAGAGGTGAGTGGGAATAGAATACATGCAGTAACGCAAAATGACTTGAGTCGGTAACTGGTGAAGGGGGAAGGAGGGGGAGGGAGATCAGGGATGCCAGAATGTGAAGATTAAAGAATATAAAGACCTTGACAAGACACAATGGGCTACCATGGCTGCAAGCACACTTCAGGAAAAACATGCTGGAGCCAGCCTGTAGTGCATTCTCTACTCTCATCTCTGATTCTCTGACCCCCGGGTAATAACCCTTCAGGGTTCTAACCAGCCTTTGCATCTGGAGTTCTGGGAGCACCTGTTATTGGCCCCAGTGCCTGCCTATGACGCTGCTTCCCAGTTGTTAGCATAGGCTGATGTCACTTAAATCCTGTGACCAACCCAGCTCACCCTTGTAATTGATTATGTCGAGTCTTTTCAGCCTAGAGCAAGAAAATTTCACTGCAGACCTTTTCTTATTTTCAGAGTAAGCCTATGGAAGAGCTTCTTCCAAACAGAAGAAACAGAAGAAAAAACCTTCTCATCAAAATCAAGTACAGCAAAAGCAAGTAACAGTTTGTGAACAAATCAAAGTTCCTTGGGTGCCAGCCACACTGCTCTTGGGAACCCCCACTTTGCCTCTGTGAATCTGTAGAGAGACTCAACACTTGTCCTGGGGTATTCACCCAATCAACCATGTACATGCAAACAAGGGGGTTCCCTGAAGGAAGGGAGTCCAGGTTGCTGTCTGTATAAAGCTAATATGTAAATTCAGTACTTATCATGAGCCAGTTTCTGTTTTAAATAATTTATGCACATATTAACTAATTTCCTTCTCATGCCAACCTTGGGAGGTAGATACCATTATTATATTTATTCACGGACAAGGACACTGAGGCGCAGAGAAGTTAAATAGCATCCCCAGGGTGTCCTATTTACAGTGTAGGATCCTAGATTCAAATCCAGATGGTCTGAATCCAGAGTCCGTGCTCTTCCCCATCACTCTGTGCTGTGTCTAGCTCTGTTTCTTTCACCCACAGTGACTGGAAAGGTGAATAAATTCAGTTCGTTATAGAAAGGACTTTAATGCTCCTCCAGCCCGTCAGGAAGAGATTCAGAGTCCAAAGGCTGCTACCAACACTTCCTTTCTGTTTTATGTGCATTACCTTTCAGGCAGGCGAAGTTTGCCTTTCATGGGCACCAGCAAGTCCCCTTTATCTTGATCTCTATCCTTCCATCCTTTTCCCACAAGAGCCGCTAGCATCCTTTCGCACCTACTCCCTTCATCTGTCCTGATAAGACCCATTTCCTTTGAATTCTCCCATTTTTTAGAGCGAGGCACCTAAAGACATCAAACCCGTATGGCTCATATTGATCAACTCTCATAGGATGCCTGATGTATTATCACACGAAAGGACCCTCTTCCTATCAGAGGAGAAATCAAAGAAGAGGGACAGTGGAAATGAAGGGGCAGAGGATCCCATCTTGCCCCACTGGTGGATAGAGCAGGATAAAAAGCGTAAGTGATGTGGTAGGATAATGAGTAATGAGTCCTATACTTTGAAGACCAGAACTGCTGGTGGGGGTATTATGAGAATTTCTTGTAGGAAGTGCCATAAGCCTTCAGAGAGGCTTAAAAACAGAGAATGGCAAACTGTTACCTTAGCCAATGTATCTGGTTTTGGGTCCGTGGACTGCCCACTTTACCCTGTTGGCCTAGGACTGAAATGGACTCATCCTCTGTGGGTATGTGTAGGAAGGGCTGACCAACTCCTCTGTCTGAGTTAAGCAAACCTTTCTCTCTCTCTCTCATCACCCAGTATACCTGCTTATATGGAAGACTGAGCATCAGTCCTGGAGCTCAGATCCTGATGTCAGAACCCTTGATTTTTCCCTTTCAAATACTGTCAAGTAGGGCTGGCTGTCCTTCAAACTGTCTTGTTTGGTTTTGAGGCCAGAGGTCCAGCTGCATCTTCATGTATGTGTCTGGTTCTGTGCCTGTCTCTGGAGTTTGAATAGGGTCTAAGTAACTACGCCCTGACCACACCTGAACTGTGTGGGTCATTTCCCAAGGGAGGTGCTGTCCATACCAGTTCTCTGCAGTTGCTGGGCAGGTACGATGTATGTGTGAGGCTCTTGGTGAGTGTAGCCGCTCACCATAAATAGAGTGTACTTGAGAAAGAGGCCCACACGGAGGAAAGCAGGGCCTCCAAATGGGGAGTGTGTCCTAGAGTTCCACAATCATTATTTGAGCATCTAGATCCAACAGCACCTGAAGTCAGAGCCCCTGGTCTTTGTTTTTTGAGCCACTCCATTTCTCGCTTTGCTTAAGGTGTTTTAAATTAAATTTCTGTCACTAACAACCCAAACAATCTGACTAATATGCAAAAGAAGTATTTTACATGTTATCTCAGATGACTTGGAAATGATCTCCATTTGACAGATGATGAAAGGGCAGCTTGAAGATTCGGGTACTTTGTAGAGATCTTATGGGTAATCAGTGGAAGACTAGGATTTGGTACAAGGCTGATCTCGAAACCAAAGAGAACGTTCTTGACCAGAAACCCTTGAAAAGATTTTCAGTTTTGGTTTCTCCAAGAAACACAAGCACCTATGATTCCAAGTCTCCTTTGGAGATGCTCTGTGCCTGCTGATCTGTTCCAGGACTGACTCAGCGAGTTGTCGGACGGACTCGAATTGTTGTTGATACAGTCTGTGAACTTGCAGTTTATGGTGTTCTGTAATTTTGTTTTCCCTGCCGTTTCGCTAATACGGCTTTGTGAGCAAACATCGCCTGTGATTTAAATTCACCGCAGTAATGAAACGGGCGCGCGCACACACACACACACACACACACACGCAGGCACACACGTTCCTTCAGAGCAGCCCACAGCTTTCTGATTAATCACATGTGTAAAGTACAGTGTTTACAGGAAGTCCGCAGGTGGCAATTAGCATCGCGGAAATTATCGAGGAAGCACGGCTGGAGCTGCCGCTTCAGGAGGGAAACGCGGCGGTAACCAGCAACGCGACAAACCCCTCCGAGCGGGGGACGAGGGGGCTGGGAGCGGGGGCGCTGCCAGGCACATGGCGGCCGGTGGGGGCAGCCCCGGGAGGATCGCAGACTCCTTGCCAGCCTCGCTCGCTCCTTCCCAGCGCTCAAGAAGCAAGACTTTGGGTGGAAGTGGCTGAACTGAAATAGTTGTGCGGCAGGAAGACCGTCTCAGAACAACCTTTGAAAAACACTCACCACCACGACCTCCACCACTCAGACCTTGGTCTGGGCAGGGTAGACGCTGGCGCTCCTGGAGTGGTTGTTAACGTAGGGAACTATTTCCGGACCGGTTAGTAAACAGCTACTGTCTGGAGCCCGCCAAGTGGGGTTCCACTGCCGCTTTCCCTGGGGAAAGCTTCACCTCGTCCGGAGTCAGTGACCAAAAGCTTAAAGCCTGAATCCTGCTCTAGGGCTAAGTCCAGGGTCCATTCTGATGGAGTCAGTGCCTGTGCTGTCTGATTCTTAAATATTTCATGTATCAATCCTCAGTTTCGGTGGCCACTCCAGAAGGCAGACACGGAGAACGGGCGTACTGGAAGGAGCAGCAAGGGAGAACAAGGGACGGTCCGCTTTCTACTCGAGGTGTTCTTCATCCATAATTGAAAAAATAGATATATTCAATATGTGTATGTGTGCCTACATCTAATCATCTATGTATCTATACCTACGGCTAGACCTACGCCTATGGTATAGCTATGCCTATACCATCTACGTCTACCTCTATCTGTAACTATAATTTTCTGTGTTTGAAGGGGCAGTGTAGCCATGCTGTATTTTTAAAAAAATTTTTATTAACAAATAATGTATTATTAGCCCCAGGGGTACAGGTCTGTGAATTGCCAGGTTTACACACTTCACAGCACTCACCATAGCACATACCCTCCCCAGTGTCCATAACCCCACCACCCTCTTCCTACCCCCCTCCCCCGGCCCCCCTCAGTTTGTTTTCTGAGATTAAGAGTCTCTTATGGGTTGTCTCCCTCCCGATCCCATCTTGTTTCATTTATTCTTTTCCTACCCCCAAACCCCCCACGTTGCATCTTCACTTCCTCATATCAGGGAGATCATATGATAGTTGTCTTTCTCTGATTGACTTATTTCACTAAGCATAATACCCTCTAGTTCCATCCACATTGTCACAAATGGCAAGATTTCATTTCTTTTGATGGCTGCATAGTATTCCATTGTATATATACACCACATCTTTTTTTTTTTTTAAAGATTTTTTTTAATTTATTTTATTTGACAGAGAGAGAGATCACAAGTAGGCAGAGAGACAGGCAGAGACAGAGGGGGAAGCAGGCTCCCTGCTGAGCAGACAGCCCGATACGGGGCTCGATCCCAGGACACTGGGATAATGACCTGAGCCGAAGGCAGCGGCCTAATCCACTGAGCCACCCAGGTGCCCCTACACCACATCTTCTTTATCCATTCATCTGTTGATGGACATCTAGGTTCCTTCCATAGTTTGGCTATTGTGGACATTGCTGCTATAAACATTTGGGTGCATGTGCCCCTTTGGATCACTACGTTTTTATCTTTAGGGTAAATACCCAGTAGTGCAATTGCTGGGTTGTAAGGTAGCTCTATTTTCAACTTTTTGAGGAACCTCCTTGCTGTTTTCCAGAGTGGTTGCACCAGCTTGCATTCCCACCAACAGTGTAGGAGGGTTCCCCTTTCTCCACCATGCTGTATTTTTGCTAGCAATGTGACCTAGCAGTGAGAATGATGTCAACCATTGGCTCTCCATGCTGGCTGCACGTTAGAATCACCTCTCGGAGCTTCTGCAAACTGCAGATGCTTGGGCCCCACCTACAGAGATTCTGGTCCTGTGGATTCTAGATGAGGTCCAACCATCAGAATAAAAAAAAACAACAACACCCTCCTCAGATGATTTTAAGGTGCCAATGAGCACCCTTAAAATCTTCTAAACTTCCACTTTTTTATGTAATGAGCACAGGTGTCCATTTTGTGGGTTTCAGTGAGATAATGCATGTAAGGCTTTTAGCCGAGTGTGGGGCAAAACCCTATCCATGTTAGTTTCATTAATAGTTAATATTTGGTACTTTAAAAAGCAGTTTTTATTGTTTTTTTAATTACATGGAGAATGAGTAAACTCATTCCAGTTATAAACAATTCATATCGAGTAAAAAGTGATGGTGAGTATCCTTACCCCTTATGTGCACAGAGGCAAATACTCTTAGGTTCCCATGTGTTTCCTTCTGGAAATTTACCTTTGCCTTTACTTACAAAAATGTTCACCTTCCTGTAAGTCTCTAATGATGTAAATAGAACATTTGCATTGTTTGGTGACTCCCTTTTTTCACTTAGCAATAGGTCTATATATCTCTGAGATCTCCCCATGTCAGTAAATATAGGTCTACCTTGTGATTTTAACGATTGCATCCATCATATGAGTAGAGGAAGCACCATAAATTACTTAACCGGTCCCCATACTAGTGGACATTTTAGGGAGTTTCCAGATTTTCACTCTCCCATATAAATCTACAGCAAACACTTGTACATGTGCCTTTGTGTTGGGGATGGGGGAGGAATTTTCTTTAGATGATCCCTGGAATCAATAGCACTGGTCAAAGCATGCATTTTGCTTTCAGGTAAAATGATGTTAAATTCTGCCTAATTGCTCTCCAAAAAACCTGCCAATTAGCATTCTTAATGATGAATGAACATGCTTGCTTTCTATCTCTTTTATTTCCTCCAATTTCTTGAGGGAGATATTTTTGGTTTTTTTTTTTTATGTTATTTTTTTTCCAATTTATTTATTTTCAGAAAAACAGTATTCATTATTTTTTCACCACACCCAGTGCTCCATGCAAGCTGTGCCCTCTATAATACCCACCACCTGGTACCCCAACCTCCCACCCCCCCGCCACTTCAGACCCCTCAGATTGTTTTTCAGAGTCCATAGTCTCTCATGGTTCATCTCCCCTTCCAATTTACCCAAAAGCACATACCCTCCCCAATGTCCATAACCCTACCCCCCTTCTCCCAACCCCCCTCCCCCCAGCAACCCACAGTTTGTTTCGTGAGATTAAGAGTCACTTATGGTTTGTCTCCCTCCGTATCCCATCTTGTTTCATGGATTCTTCTCCTACCCACATGGGGGCTTAAGTGGGTAGGAGATATTTTTGTTTTAAGAATGGACATCCCATAGCCGGGTAGCAGGACTTAAAAACAAAGAGTCTCTATCTTTTCCTTGTCCCTAATGACAATGAGCACTTTCCATGTGCCTATGGGCAAGTAAAGTTTCTGTTCAAGTATTTCACTCTTTTTTTTTTTTTTAAGATTTTATTTATTTATTTGTCAGAGATAGAGGGAGAGAGAGCGAGTGAGCACAGGCAGACAGAGAGGCAGGCGGAGGCAGAGGGAGAAGCAGGCTCCCTGCTGAGCAAGGAGCCCGATATGGGACTCGATCCCAGGACGCTGGGATCATGACCCGAGCTGAAGGCAGCGGCTTAACCAACTGAGCCACCCAGGCATCCCCAAGTATTTCACTCTTTTAAGGGGCTTTGTGTCTTTTGCATTTTGGTGTATGGTCCATTTCAAACTCATTTTTGCATATACAGTGAGGCAGAGGTGGAGATTCTTTTATATTTTTTTCCTGTATATATATTCATTTATTCCAGCATCATTTGTTAAAAATTCTTCTCTTTCTTTTGCATTGACTTGGTAATTCTGTTGAAAATGAGTGGATTGCATATGTGTAGGTCTTGCTGGACTCTATTCTGGTCCATTGATTAGCCTCTCCTTACTTGGAGTCTTTGTCTTTTAATTGGAGATTACTGATGTAGTTTGTTGACTCCCTTCTATTGTCTGAATTTTAAAATCAGGCCCAGTCTTTCCTGGTAACAGCAAGGGATAAGAAAAGCAACCAAGAGAACTGTCTGACTGCTAGAAAGCTAATTCACAAACCCATCAGGAGACTGAGCCCGGATTTTTACTTGTGCTGGTTCTGTTTGCCACCGATCAGTGGCTGTCAGGTAACAGGATTAGGCAACCCGGCTTTACCAACATTTTCTACCTACATTATGACCATGTCAGTGAAAGATAAACAGGGCTATAGCTTCAGCTCAATTCCAACTCATCTCCCACACCTATCCTTTGCCAACAGCACAAAAACCAACAAAGTGGAACCTGCTAGACCCATTTTTAGTTCTGCCTATAATCACTTGTTTATTCTGTCCACTTCATTGGCATGTGAATTCCCTAACTGTAGTATCATTAATAAGAAGAGGAGATCCTCTGTATCAGGTTGCTAGGGCTGCCCTAACAAACTACCATAGACTGAGGAGGTGAAACAACAGATATTTATGTTTTCAACAGTTCTGGAGTCCAAAATTAAGGCGCTGGCAGAGCTGGTTTCTTTGGAGTCCTGTCTCCCTGACTTGGGAGGGCCTTCCTTTTCTTAGAAAGACACCAACCATATTGGATTAGGGTTACCTTGATGACCTCATTTTGACTTATTCACCCGTTTAAAGGCCTCCATCTCCAAATACAGCCACATTCTGAGGTCTTGGGCATTAGGACTTGAACATGTAGTTTGGAAGAGGACACAATTCAGCCTGTAACTCTCTCTAATAGAGTGGTTGGACCTGGGCTGGCCCTGTTCAGTCACAGCTGGACTCCCTGTTGTACCTGGCTAGACTTGGCTATGATTCTGCTCACCTCACTCCTGTGGCTCTAAGAATAGACAACCCTCTGTTCCCTCTTCTCCTGAGGACATCCCTGCATTCCCAATTTTATTTTATTGCTATTAACATTGCATATATAACCTTTGTAAATTTGTTTCTTAAATTAATATATTTTTCTCCTTTAGTGCAATAGATTTTCCTTTTGATCAATTTACCTTTTAGGAGTTTTGCTTCCTTTTTGCCATCCTATTTTATATTTTCTGTTTATTGTAATTCCTTGTTCTTTGCCTACTGCCCCCCTCACCCCCCCCCAACATTCTGCTGCATATTGTTGCATTGATTGAGTTTCTTTGGTTCATTTTTTCCACATTGGGTTTTGGAAATTATAGATCTTACTCTATTTTTCAGTGGTTGCCCTAATATTTTAACACATTAAAAAATCATTACTAAATTAGAACACAAATATGAGAAAAAAGTTGAGCAGTACAGAAAGGCATAATATGAAAAGCGAGTCTTTCACTTTTGCCTCTCATTCCACTCCCCAGAATAATCTATTTTTCAACTTTTTCCCTTTTTGAGTATTCTGGTTGTTGCTTTCTTAACTTAAGTCATATTTTTATACTTTCACTTTTTTATTTATCATACACAGGCAGTATTTACTGGGGCTTGATTTAGAAAGTTAAGGAATGATCTTATTTAAAATCCCACCCCCAAATCTAACTAGCTGCCTTTTTATTTGTAGTTCTTATAGCGATCACTCCTGTAAAGTAAATATGATCTTTAAAATTTAATTTCTTATTCTGTTATCTTTAGGCAGTATCTCGTGGTACTATCCAAGCTGCGGAAATTAGTGCTCTTATATTTTTTTACTTCCGTCTGCCTCCCAGCTTCTGTGCATCTCAAGGTTGATAACACTTACGTTTTGCTAATAGGTTTAGCATAGAAATTGAAAATGAATAAACACCACTCATAATGTTATGATAATATAAATATCTTTCATTGCATAGTCAAGTACTATGATAGGACAAATGAAAAGAAAACACGATCTTATGTTGTGAAACCGCGGGTTTGATGATTAGTGTTTCAGGGTATCAGGGTGAAACAGATGCTTCGAATCCATAGAATCAGATGCTCAGAATCGCTTCACGTTTTAGTTGGCTTCATATTTGATCCTAACTTTCTTATATGACTTTTTTTTTTTGTCGTAGAATTTCTAATTTCCTTTCCCACCCCCTCCCCTGCCCAGAACCTGAGAAACACGTCTTTGTGACTTCCCTAAGATTGATTGTATTTCCAACTGAGATTCCCAATTCCACCTTCTTCATATATAAAGACATGTGCCCCAGAATCCCTAGGACGCCCAGCTTGGATATAAACTACGCACTGCAGAAATGGTCAGGAGTCTCCCCTTCTTGTACTCTTAGGTTAGTTCCATTCTATCTTAGAGCCCATTCACTGTTTTTGAAGAATGAGGGTATGAGGGGGCACCTGTGTGGCTCAGTTGGTTAAGTGTCTGACTCTTGATTTCTGCCCAGTTCACAATCTCAGGGTCGTGAGATGGAGCCCTTTGTTGGGCTCTGCACTCACATGGAGTCGGCTTGAGATTCCCTCTCTCTTTCCCTCTACCCGCCCCACTGCCATTCCCCCACACCCTCTGCTTTATAAGAGGTCAGTTTTCTGAATTCTTAAATGTCTGAAAAAATAACTTTTTACATTTTGTGCATAGTTTGGCTATTCATAGATTTATATTTTTCCACCTGGCAGAACATTTTCTCACATTATTTCCTTTCTTATTTTATCCCCTCTGTTCTCTCTGTTCCTTCCTTCTTGAGCTACTGATAGACCAATGGTGGAATCTCTATATTTATTCTCTATTTCTCTGAACTGGGTTTACCTCAGACTTTCAATCTTTTGGTCCTTTTGTGATTCATTCTGGGAGTCTCTCAGCTTCATCTCTGAGATCGTAAATTCAGACTTTACTCCATTACGCCGTGCTGTCCTTATATTGAGATATCCTAAATGATAGCAGGCATGTTTTTTAAAATTTCTTTTTTTTTTTTAAAAGTTAATTCATTTATTTTTTAAGTTCTGTCTACACCCAATATGGGGCTTGAACTCATGACCCCAAGATCAAGAACTCCATGTTTTTCTGACTGAGCCAGCCAGGTATCCTGGTTTTTAAAATTTCTAAGTAATTAAAGTACTTATTTTTTCTTAACATGACTTTTTAACATAAGTGATTTCTTATTGATCATATATTCCTTAAAGATTTATTTATTATTTGAGAAAGAAAGAGTGGCAGAAGGAGAAAATCTTAGGCAGACTCCCTGCTGAGTGCAGAGCCGGATTCGGGGCTCCATCTCACTGTGATCACACCCCCCCCAGACAAACTCAAGAGCTGGTCATTTAACCAACTGAGCCACACAGGCTCTCCTCTTACAGAATATTTCTGAAACTATCAATTTTATGATTTTAATGTTTTCCTTTGTTTCTTTAACTAATTTTTTTAGGTGTTCCTCTTCCCCCCCCCCCGCCCCTTTCATGAAATTGGTGCTTTTTCTTTCACTGGTGTTCTTCTTAGGTTAGACTAGAGCTTGAAGTCTGGATTCCACATACTTTTCTTTTGGAAGTTCACAGGTACTGCTTTTCTGCCTTCTGATAATCAATGTTAAAACGTCTGATGATATGATTATTTTTTTCTTTTATGGGTAACTGATTTTACATTTTTTATTTCTTAGAATTTCTTGGAGCTTCTAGGTTATTCTTTTTGCCAACTGAAAGATAAACGCACCTTCAGGAATCACCAGATATTTAGGAAATAGCATTATTAAGAGGTTGGTAGCAATTTGAGTAAACTGAAAAATCAAGACACAAGGAAACGGGAAAATAAGAAATATGGAAAAGAAAGACCTTAAAGTAAGCAAAACTCATATTTTAATGGTCATTAGACAAGAAATATTATTCAAAAATCATTTTACAGGCTGATATGAGAAGCAACCATTAAAGAACTTAAAAAGAGCACACTGCTATAAAAAACTCCAGATACATTAAATCATTGAAAAGATACCACTGAACATAACATCTGTGATGATTTGCCCCAGCATGCAGCATAAAAAGACAACAAAAAGGAGAGAAAAGAAATTATGAGAGAAAAGATAGGAGGTAGAAAGGATAAATCTGGAAGCTCCTGGAAGATAGTGTGATCAGTAGTTTCCAATTCGTGAGCCAAAGTAATTTTGAATGGAAAATTTTAGGATCTGCTAAACCAGCATTTGAATGTGAGGTTCTCTTTTGGCTTGAACGGGAATGAGAGTTCTCATCTGTGAACTTGGGGTTTCTTGTTGGTCTGCTGGAAAATCTGTTTTTATACCTGTGGGACCCTTCTTCAGTGTGTATTTTGGGCTCTCCTTTTCCTCTCTTTTTATCAAATCAAAAAGACCAATCCTTTTATGTTTCAGAAACAGAACTTCTCAAAATACCTGTTTTTTTTTTTAAAAAGTATTTATTTATTTATGTGAGAGAGCGTGCAGTGAGTGAGCACATGAGCTGGGGGGAGGGGCAGAAGGAGACAGAGAGAAAGAATCTTTTTTTTTTTTTTTTAATATTTTATTTATTTATTTGTCATAGAGAGAGAAGCGAGAGCGAGCACAGGCAGACAGAGTGGCAGGCAGAGGCAGAGGGAGAAGCAGGCTCCCTGCCAAGCAAGGAGCCCGATGTGGGACTCGATCCCAGGACACTGGGATCATGACCTGAGCCGAAGGCAGAGGCTTTAACCCACTGAGCCACCCAGGCGTCCCGAGAGAAAGAATCTTAAACAGGCTCCACACCCAGCACAGAACCCCATGTGGGACTCTATCTCACAACTCTGAGATTATGACCTGAACTGAAATCAAGAGTCAGACCCTTTACTGACTGAGCCACCCAGGCACCCCAAATATCTGGCCTTTTTTTTTTTTTTTTTAAAGATTTATTTATTTATTTATTTGACAGAGAGAGAGATCACAAGCAGGCAGAGAGGCAGGCAGAGAGAGAGAGGAGGAAGCAGGCTCCCTGCTGAGCAGAGAGCCCGATGTGGGCCTCGATCCCAGGACCCTGAGATCATGACCTGAGCCGAAGGCAGCGGCTTAACCCACTGAGCCACCCAGGCACCCAAATATCTGGCTTTTAAAGGATTAATAATTATGAGACTATTTTATGTATATCTTAATAAGGAAATGCATTGTGGATAATGAGAGATAAGTTTCTCCCTGCTAGCAAAAGGGAAAATGTAGAAAAAGGAAAGGCTAGAATAAACCCAGTGTTGTTGGATTGGGATTGGATCTGTCAGTGTGAAGTCATGATTTTTAATATTGGTAGATAAATGCCAGAAATAGATGTATTGTGTATATGTCTTCTGTCTGTCTCTCTATCTCTGAAGTAATGACATCCCCAGTAACTAACAGTGAACATACCTAGCATTGTCTAAATACCATTCTCCCAATCAAAGGAATCAAAGCTTCTCCTTTTTTTTTTTTTTTAAGATTTTATTTATTTGCTTAGAGAGAGAGTGAGAGAGAGAACATGAGAGGGGAGAGGGTTAGAGGGAGAAGCGGACACCCTGCTGAGCAGGGAGCCCGATGCAGGACTTGATCCCAGCACTGCAGGATCATGACCTCAGCTGAAGGCAGTCGCTTAACCAACTGAGCCACCCAGGTGCCCCAAAGCTTCTTTAAAAAAAAAAAAAATTATTTATTTTGGGAGGGAAGTGCAGAGACAGGGAGAGAGAGAATCTCAAGCACATGCCCCACCAAGCACAGTCTGACAGAAGGCTCGCTCTCATGACCCTGACATCATGACCTGAGCTGAAATTAAGAGTCGGATGCTCAACCAACTGTGCCATCCAGATGCCCCCAGTATATAAACGTTTATGATGGTTAGAGCTTCGTGTGGGTTGTAACTTTGTCATCATCAGTGTAAAACCTCTTTGCTTTAAAATTTTCTTCATGTTGTTAATCTAATCTCACGGTTATGATGTGGATCATGATTTCTTTTCTCATTTATATTTTCTTTTTTAGTGCTCTAATTTATTGCCTGTTCACTCATCTCAGCCAATATGCTTTTTGTAAGATTCTGCCCTCTTTTCCTGTGTTATCCACAGCAGTGAAGAGAGACATGACTATTTCAAGGCAGATTCTATTAGCGCTCACAGAATGATTTCCTCTTTACTTCTCCATCTGTCCAACTAACATTTTACCTTGTGAAATGTTCCTCGATTTCTCAGGTAGAGCTAGTTACAATACTTTGTATTTCTAGAATAGCCTTTAGCATATTTGTCGTATTAAATTTTAATGATTTCTGTAATAAAAATGTCCCATTCTCTGTAGTTTTGAACTTCCTGAGGCCAAGAATGTCCCGACAGCCTGTATACTGCCTTCTCCTTAGGGATCACTTCAGTTTTCACCTTGTGATACAGTTAAAGCAGGACTTGGGGTTTCTTTACATCCCCTGAAAAAGAAATCACGCTTCCCTAAGCATTAGTAAGCGATGTAGATCTTACTGAAGATTTCGTAGGGACACAACAGAGAGTTCTGCATGACACTTCATACAGCACACAGCTTCAAAAAATACTTTCCACAACTTGTCTCCTTGCCTGTTTCTCCTTGGCCTAAGCTTCCAGAGCATCATGCTCCCTCACCTTCCTTGAGAATTGTCCTTTCTTCCTCTATCTCAGATCTGACAAGTTAGATCCCTCCTAGCTTTTGTATCCAAACTTGCAAACCACAGCCATTTATCACTACTGCCTTCACGTTTGCCAGAGACAAGTTTGGAGGATTAAAAATAGCTTGTTTTTAGTTAAAAAAAAAAAAAAAAAGCTACTTTGCTTACCACCTGCTTTAGAGTGGGGGTCATACGATTTTTTTTTTTCTTTTTTGAGAGGGGTCGCATTTGCCATTTGGTGGCTTGTCACAGTGTTTTGTGTTTCTAGGCAGGATTACATTCCCCGCTTCATGGATCCTTAACAGAGCCCTTCCTGGACCCTCAGCAGAGCCCCTCAGAGGTATCATGAATATCAAAGAAGCCAAAACTGCAAGGTTAAGGGATTTGTCTTAAACCACCTGCATCTCAGTGGGAAAGGCAGGGCTGGAATGCAGGTCTTTTGAGTTCACCTTTAGTGCTGTTTCTCTTGTCTTCAGTGGGCACACATTTCTCAGGCTACAACCCTCCAGTGTGCAAACACGTCACCTCCTTCGATTTTGATACCCCAGCTTGGTTTCTATTCTGAGTCCCACAGTGCGGAAGGTGGGAATGTAATCTTAGTCAATTTGAACTAAATTCTTTTAATTCCAGCTCTTCTCAGTCAGTTCCAATTATTCTCAGTCAGTTCCTCATTTTCTTTCTCCCATTGGTGTCTGTGTTCCACGAGGGCTTAACACAGTTCCTCAGTGTTGGTGAGCCCACCCACTGTCATCTGTCCCGTCTGGCATCCACGAAGATGGCTCATGTTCATCTGTGCCCTGTTTCCTTTTGTCATCCCTGGCCTCGAGTCCACCATCCATCCCTCGGCTCTCCATAGCTCCTTCCTGACTGGAGGTAGAGGCTGGGAGAGAAATGGATGGGAGCACAGAGCAGGGCACGAGGGACCACGAGGGGGAGTCTTGGTTGTGGTGATAACAACTCCCAGCTTTTTGTCCTGGATTTGCTGCTTCACATTTGTTTGTTGGTTGGTTGGTTTTTTCAAAGATGTATTTACTTATTTGAGAGAGCGTGCATGAGTGAGGGGGTAGGCCAGAGGGAGAGTGAGAGAGACTCTTAAGCACACTTCCCTGCTGAGCACGGAGTCCAGTGTGGGGCTCCATCTCCCCACCCTGACATCATGACCTGAGCCGAAACCAAGAGGCAGATGCTCAACCCAGGCGCCCATCTGCTTCATCTTTGTGACTTTGAGCAAGCCACCGCCCTGTGTTGGGTTTCAGCCGGTCTGGAGGGGTGTTGGGAGGCCTCACTTTTAGCCTGGTTTTCTCATGCGCTGGCTAATGAGATGCAGGGCATGTTTCACAGCCTCCCAAACCTCCGTTCTCTCCTCTGGAGAAACCCAGCTTGCCTCACAGGGGTTTGTAGAGAATTTAGTGAACAAGTGGGTAAATTTTGAGTCCTTTAAGAACTGAAATATGTGGATGGAAAAATGGAATGTGAAAGATTGGGAGATGTGTTCTCCTGTCCTGTCTTTCAAGGGCTTTCTGAGAGTCAAGCTTACTGGCAGGAAGTGGGAGCTTCTGTGACACCCCCCCCCCCCCCCACAGTGATCCTGCTACTTTCAGGTGCGTCTTGTGGGTGCCAGTCCAGCAGCTAACAGCAGAGGGCAGCCTGTGCCCAAAAATGACAGGACTCTCCCTCAGGCTCCCCGGAGTTCTAAGTATGCACGGCCAAGGATTAGGATGAAATGCAGGTAGGGTCCACTAAAATTGGAATCTGGGAGTGCGGCACAGGATCGCTATTTGTTTTTGTTCTATATACTTCTTTCAAATTATTGTTTTGTAGGGAACATTCACACACTTTGTTAAAAAAAATTAAAAGTGTATTAGAAGTGTTTGCACAAGACTCCTGATAGCACCTGTCAGGCCTCCACAGCCCACCCCACCTTCCCCCTTTCACATCTCTGACCTCGAATCCTGCCCTGAGCCCTGCTTCCAAGTCCCATTTTCGCCCTTGCTGTTCCCTCTTCCCAGAGGATTTTTCCCCTAGATATCAAGGAGGCTCATTCCCTCCCCTCCTTCAGATTGTTATTCAAATGTCAACTTCTCTGGCTTTCTCCTGTAATATCGCATCCCTGCTCAGTTCTCCCTCCCCTCATTTAAATGGTGCCTGGCTCATGGTGTCATACATTATTATTATTATTATTATTGCTCCCGGGAGTGCTTATTACTCTTGCTCAGACAATATGTTGTACTTGGTTGTAATTAAAATTTGTCTTAACCCTAGAATGCAAGCTTCATGAGGTAGGAACAATTTTCACCTTTTTTTTTTTTTCCCCCATCCGTATGTCGCCAGAGCTTAGAACAATCCTACACGTGACAGCAGGGGCATGATAGATATTTGTGGAATGAAGCTTCATGGTCACTCTACTTCTGAAAGGCACCCTTAGGGGAATATGATGAAATGAGTTAACATCTTCTATCCTTCTGGAATTCTGGGATTTGGCAGTTGGGGCCAGACTCTGCTGGGTGGTTTTTCTGTTCTAGGGCAAGTGTGGCTAATCTCAGGTGGGCTTGTGTCTGTCCACACAAATCCACTGAGGCACCTTGAATTTCCTCTACATGACCTCTCATCCCATAGCAAGCCGGCTGGCTTGGGCTCATCACATAGTGGCTTCCAAGCACAGTGGAGTTGGCAATTCCCAGTATACAGGTGGTATTAAAACGGCCGTGTGTCACATTTGCTGTCATTCCTTTGGTCTAAGCAAGTCACATGACAAGCCCACATTCTTGGGGGTTTGGAGTTGTGGAGTCACATCCAGAAGGGGAAGAGAAGAATTTCAGATCATTTTTTGCAATCTATCAAGAAAAATATGATTCAATGGTCTTTTAAAAAGGTACTATCCCACCAACAGTGTGTTAAGGTACCTACTTCTCCAACTCGTTGTGGACTCTGTATTACCACATTAACAGAAAAAAAAAAAAAGATTTCATTAACCAGATAGGTGAGAAAGCGGTGTATTACTTGCTCAGAGAATTGAAAAGATATCAAAGGGCGTGATAGATAGAGAGCAGAGCCTGACCTCTAAATCTAGGCTCTCACCTGGCTTGCAGTGCTTGCCAACTGTGAGGAAGGTGATCAGCGCTGCCTTTGACTCTGGGCTCAGCCCTGTGACTTAATTTAGCCAGTGGGTACGTGCAGATAGGATGTAAGCAGAGGCTTCAAATCGGCTCAGCGCTTGGTGTCTCTTGTACCTTTCTCATTGCCATGCCCAGGCTAGTGTGCTGCTGAGTGAGAGAAACTTGGCGCAGAGCTAAATCAGCCCATTCACCCGTTAGAGGCAGTTCAGATCCGCCGACAGCCAGCTGACACCCGGACATGTGAGCAGGCCCAGCCAAGATCTGCAGATCTGAGGGCCAAGATCTGCCCCTCTGTTGACCCCAGGTGTGTGTAGCAATTGTTCCCATCTCACTGGTTTTCCCTGTTCCTTTATGAGTTTAGAACATAAACTATGGGGTTCCACAATGCTGGGTTACAGAGGAGCCCACTTAGATCCCAGGGTCCCTGTAGCTATGCCCGGACCTGTGGGTTTGGACGCTCTGTGGGAGCATCCTCTACAAAACTGGTTGTCCCCTCCTGATCTCTTGTAGTGACTCCAGCTCTGGAGAGCTCCAATAGCGCAGTGGCTGTTTGACGGGTTAGAAAAATCTTCATAGGTTGTCAACAAGCTCGCCCGAGCCAGACCCTGACATCCGATGGAGAGGGTCATGAATGGCAGAAAAGGAAGCTGGCCAGTGCTGCCCAGAGCCTGACTGGAATGATGGATGGGAGGCCTGGCATGCTGGGAAGGATAGAGATGTTTATGTTTCCAAAGGCAGGGCACTTTCTCCCGGGGCACAGGGCTAGCAGAAACAGGGTCAGAACAAATCACTTTACATTTTCTTTCTTTTATTTTTTTCCTTCTGATGAGAAATAACTCTTACTCCCAGGGCAAGACAGACCAAGGAAACTGTATTGGAACTACACCTATTCCATGAAAATTTTTTTCTCTTGAATTTTCAACTTACGGGACACTGACCTCTCTGAGAATTGGATGAAAGCTATGGACCCATTCCCCAGGAAAAATACTCATAAATGAAAAATTTAGAATGTCAGGGGATTTATAGTTTCTCTGAAACCCACTCATTGAACCTAGATTAGGGAATTTTAGGAGAGATGGAGGGAGAGAGAAGGCACTGGAGGAGAAAAATAGGAAGGTAGTGGTAAGAATGGTGTCGGAAAGAAGGGGGGAGTTTAAACAAAATGTTGAGTTTGAACAAAAATCAAAGATTGCTCTGGTCCCAAATATATCCTCTCTCCTTTCTGTACCAGTTCCAGAATCCACACTTCTAAAAATCATGTCTCTCAGTCAGTAACATCATACTTTATGTATCATTGTGCAGATTTGCCTTTTTTCAGTTAACTCTGTATATTTGAGATCTATTTACAGTAGGATACATGGATGTAGTTTATTGATTTTAATTGCTGGAGTATTCTTCAGTATGATTATACCATTTTTACTTTATCCCTCCCCTGATAATAGACGTTTAAATAGTCCACCCCACTTTTTTTTTTTTTCCTGTTACCAAAGGGAAATATCCTTGTATATGTCTCTTTGTACACAAGCAAGAGAAGTTTCTCTATGGACTATACCTAGCAGTGAAATTCCTGGGTTATGGGACATGAACATTCTTTAAAGATTTCTAGATGCCATTGCCTTGGTTTCTGGATTCATTGAACAGAACTCCAGCTCCCACAAGAGGTGTCTGAGAGTTGTGTCTCCCATATCTTTTCAGTGCTTGTAATTTTCTTTCATTATACATAAAAGTATAGTAATGTAACAGATCAGATGGGTGTAAAGTGAGATATATATCTGGTGGTAGGGTGTGGACAGCAGGACATTTAAAAAGCTCTGTGGGCAAATTATTGAGTAGCCAGGGTTGAGAACTACTGATTTATGTACTGAAGATGCCCCTTTTCAACCCTTATCCCACACCTCTCCTTTGGGCAGAGAGCTTCCTCAACATTTTCATTTGGTTGTCCATCAGCAGTTTCAGTCTCAATATGTCCAGCATTGAAAGCTTGATTTCCCACCTCCTCTCCTCTGCTTACTCATGTCTCCTGTGATCTCACCATCTCAGCAAACAGCATCATTATTCTCTCAACTTGGTCAGGCCATTGATTCCCCCACTTTCCCTTTGCTTCCTTTTTTTCCCTCAGTCCTTCAGTAGGTCGTGCTGACTTGACTTCCAAAACCCATCCATACCTTTCCCTTTAATTGCCATCACCCTAGCCAAAGCCAGCACCATTTGCTCTTCCCTGGATAATTTCCTACAGTGGTCTCCAACCCAGTTTTTGGTGTTTCTGTTTGTTTGCTTTTCGCTTTCATCCTTGCTCCTCCAAAGCATTCTCAGCAGAGTGATCTTTCAAAAATGTGATCTTATTCCCCCTCATTTGTTTCCCAAGCGTCAAGTACCTTATTGTGTCTCTTCAGGGTCTGGTGAGATTTGACTCCTACTTTTCTCTCCGGACTTCTTCCTTTGGTCATTCTTCTGTCTTGTTCACTTTGTTCCAGCTGCACTGGCCTTCTTCTAATTTTTGGAAAACCCCAAACTCAACCCCCACATTCGAGCCCTTGCTCTGTATGTTCTCTTCCTTTGCTCACTCCTGACTTAATGGACTCCTTATACTTCACGTCTCCGCATGTCACTGAGCCAGAGAGGCATTCTCTGACTGTCCTTGTCTAGAGTCGTTCTCCTATATTCTTTATTATAAAACACTTTCCCTTTATTTATTATTTTGTTGCTTGAAGAGTTTTTGTCTTCTCCTTCAGCTAGATTATAAACCCCATGAGGGCAGGCACCGTGGTTGTGTTGCCAGATTTAGCAAAACAGAAAACACAAAAGACCAAACAGGAATTATGTCAAGCTTGTGCATTACTTTAGGGGCAGAACTGACATCTTTGTTTTATACTGAGTCTTCTAATTCATGTACATGATGTGTCCTTCTGTTTATTTAGGTCTTTATTTCATGGTTTTCAGCATATAATTTCTATACATACTATTTTTAGATCTGGATTTATACCTATTTCCTTTTTTGAGCAATTGTAAATGGTGTTATATTTTAAATTTTGGTGTCCATGTGTTCATTAAGAGTACCTAGAAATACAATTGATTTTTGTGTTTGTCTTGTACCCTCTGACCTTACTGAACTCATTTATTAGTTCTCGTTGTTGGGTGTGTGTGTGTGTGTGTGTGTATTTGTGGGGATTTTCTGTGTGGAGCATCATGTCATCTGCAAATATAGGCCATTTTATTTCTTATTTGATTAGATATTTTAAATTTTCTTTTTTTACCTTCTCGTACAGGCTAGAGCTTCCAGCACTATGTTGAATTGCAGTGGTGAACAACAGCCTTGTTCCTGATTAGCTCATTTGTTTAAATGCAGGTTTGCACGACACCACAGAGAGACCAAGCATAGGTGTTAAGGTTAATCTAACTCATAGTCAAACCAGGTCCCATGACATACTGTCTGCATGATCTCAGAAAAGTGGCCTCGTCTTCCCCACATTCCCTCACCTCCAAAGTTGAGTTATCTGTGCCTTGGCTCTGTTAGAGGGCACGTAGGAGGCAGAGGTTAGGGGCTAGGTTCCCTGGGCTCAGATCCCAGTGCCGCCACCACTCCCCAGCTGTGTGATCACAGACAAGTTTCTTGGCCTCTGTGCATCAATTTCCTCCTCTGCTGAAGGAGGAAAATAAGATTAACCACTTCATAAAATTGTTGCAAAGATTGAATTCGTTAATAAATGTAAAGCACAGAGTAAGCACCGGAGAAGTGTTTGTTCTTGTTGTGAGGTTTGAATGAGGCTTGAGTGCTCGCTTCGGCAACACATATACTAAAAATGAATGAGGTTTGAATTTGTGTAAAATCCTTAGCACTGGGAAGATGCTCAGGAAAACTTCTGACACTGAGTCTCATGCTAACTAAAAATAATTAAGTAGCGCTGAAGGGCTTGCAATGAGAAGCTACAGTCTCCAGCTCCGTCCTCCTTTCCTGTTCTCTGGAGGCAAGCATTTTTAACTTTTTCAGCTCTTTTCTAAATAATAAGCTCCTTTACCTATTCCTGGATGCATCAACTTTAGATATTATCTTATTTACATCCTGAAATAATGGTTGAGGATTTAGATCTCTTTTACCCCCTATCTTTCATCCTTCTGGTGTAACGGTATCACTGTTCATATCGCTTGCAAATGTTGTTCACCAAAGAGCCAAAAGGTATGCTCTGATTTTATTTCTGTAATTAAAAAATCTTCTTATTGTCCTTCTTTTTTCTTTTAAAAGATTCGTTTATTTTAGAAGCTTGAGTGTGAGCAGGGGGAGGGGCTTAGGGGGAGGGGAGAATCTGAAGCAGACTCAGGCTGAGCAGGGAGCCCGACAGCAATAAGGGGAAGCCCCATTCGGGGGAGCCTAACCTGAGGCTCATCTTGGGGCTTGATCTCAGAACCCTGTGATCATGACCCCAAGATCATGATCTGAGCTGAAACTAAGAATCAGATGCTTAAACAACTGAGCCACCAGGCTCCCCCGCCTCCTTTTTTTCCTCCTTTGCATTTGCCTTTCTGATATACACTTTTTTTTCCCCAAGTGCTTAATCCTATCAGTTATTCTATCAGATTCACTTTTTTTTTTTCTCCTAGAGACTTCCAAATCTTATGTTCTTTTCTGTTATGCAGCTGTCATGACGGTAACAAAATAATTAGCCTTTTCCCCTTTCACTTCCAACCAATATCACCCCCAGCCTCCACTGGGAGTCATTACCTGCCTGTATTTCTCTTTGTTCCTTTTCTTTTCCATCCATGCTTCTGGTCCGCTCACTTCTTTTCCCAGCCATGTTCTTTCTTGGTCCATCCGTTTGGCTTTCTCAACAGTCCACTCACAGTAGTAGTATTATTACTCTGTCAGTCAACTTTTGGCTCGTTATGAATTAGCATTTTGAAGTATTCTCATTTACATAGGGCACCCCAAAGATAACTTGATCCACAGCTAAAAGGGCAATTGTTCTAATGCATATGTGATTGAGGCAGAGCCCTTGCAGGGAGTAGCAAGCTAAGGGCAGCTGATTATAATGAAAGGACAAAGTAAGGCATAAATGCTTCAAGGATGACAAGAACAAAGACTGAAAGACCTGAAGATCTATGTTGGCACAAAAATATCCATCAAAAGAGAAACCTTTCCTAAAGGAGTGTCCAGCCAAGGTGTGAGCCTTAGAAAAGCTGGATCCATATTTTAGGAGCAACAACTCACTTTGTTGACAGGTCATAAGTCAAGAAACAAGTTTAATAAAGAATTCATCGAAAAACACTATTTCAACATCAGGCTAAAGGTGGCCCCAGAAGAGCAGGACTTCAGGTTTTTGAACATATTATTGGTTGATACCAAATGTTGAACTTGGAAGGCTACTTCTTTAAGATTTATAGAGCAATGTCCAAGCATCATGACCTTGGACCTACTCCTGAGTCCCATGTTTTATCTAAATGTATCCTTCAGACCAACTGTGTACCTACTTGGCTTTTATTGTGCTTTCTCTCCTCTTTTAATTCCTGTTGTCTTTGAACTTGAATTATCTCTAGAAAATGGCTCTCACACTTTCCCTGCCCCGTAGGTCTGCTGTTAAAGCAACTGGACTGTGGACCCTGGGGCCCCTGTTGCTGTATGCAGTGGATTTAGGCTTCCAATTTACCTTCTGTTGATATCCTAGTCATTAGTTAGGACTTTATCTCTCTCATCTTGCACCTGTCCTGTGACCTATGCAGTTCCAGTTGGACTGCTGCTCCAGTACTTGCTTTATTCAACCAACTTGCTGGTACTGGTTCCCTGGCTGGTGTCTGAGCTGTGTCCACCCCAGACCTTTTTTTCCTCCAACACATCACCCTTTTCCCTGACATATGTAAGAGGGGATCTGGCAAATCCTGTCATTCAACCTCCCTGCAGTAGAATAATAATTTCTCTCCTCTTAGAAATGTGACCCAAGGGTCATTCTCTACAGCCACACCCATTATGAAATGCTGCAGTAAGGGGGAGGTGCAGGGCAGAGTCTATGTAGAAGCAACCCCAAACGGTTCAGAAGTACTTCTGTCCTCACCGCGGTCTCAAGAGTTGCTGAACTTAATTTCCTTTTCTCTTCCTCAGTCATTCTGCTGAATAATAGCTGAGATCAGATGACCCTGGACGCTGGGGAAGGCTGTGTATTAAAATCTGCTTGTTGGGAGCTGTAGCAGAAGAAGGTAGGTGGAACAGAAAGGTCTCAGCTGATGCATTCACAGGTGTGAGATACGTCCTCAGTCAACATTCATCCTCTCTACATTTTATGAGCAATCTTTTTCACCTCTCCAGCTCACCAGGGCTGTAAATTTTCTTGTATCCGCTTTGAAAGGAGTCTTCTGAGGAAAAGAAGGCCCTAAGGAAGGTTTTTCCAACCAGGTTCCCCTGAGACATCTGCTCTGCTCACTGCCAGCCTTCATTCCTCCTCCTGGTAACAGAATGCATTATTTTCCCTGGGGGAATCATTCCATTCTCCTACACTAAAAGCCAGTTCCAGGCAGCCTGTGACCCAGCTGTGGCTAATAGGGGTTACAGTCACTCTGGCTGTCATTGTTAGTTTAGGGATGACATGTGACCCACACTCATCCAATCAGTTGTGATCCCTCCTTTTGTTGGAGTAATTGAAAAAGAGCATCCTCTTTCCATTACGGTTGTTGGGAGGATAAAACTCATATCCGAAACTAGTATCCACCATCTTGCTTTGATAAAGGGTCAACTTGCTTGATAAAGCTGCTAGCATACAGGAAAGCAGAGTCACAAGGTGGGAGGAAATGAAACTGAATCAGATAGCCATCACCTGAGCCCCTGGAGCTAGTTGTGCCTGAAGCTTTAGCTGCTACCCCTTGACTTTACACACATTTGAGCCAATAGCACTCCCTCCTTAAAATTTTAAAGAATTGATTAATTAATTTATTATTATTTTTATTTTTACTTTGAATGTCTGTTAACTGCAGCTCAAAGAATCCTGACTGGTATAGCCAGTCATTTAGTCGAAATTCCTGCCCTCTGAATTCCATGGACAGTGTGTAACATATTTGCCAAGTATTATAGTGCGTTATCAGATGTTTGTTTCCCCCAAGTTCTGTTATGATATCTTGGGATTTCTCCTCTTTTCTCCATACTCTTCCCCTCAAGGATTCCATCTCTCTCAGACCTTGAAATTTGGTAGGTGACCTACGCTCCTCAGTACCAACAACCTTCTTGGGAGTCAGAAACATACTTGACTCACATTTTCAGAAACATTTGTCTTTTAGGTGGACAAATTCATGATGTACAACTGAAATGATAAGGTTTCACATCTTATAATGTCAGCAGCCCTCTGCTTGAAAATGGGATATACATTTTACCAGGGAAACAACAGGAGGTGGTTGGGTTCCTAGGCTAGCTCACAAGACCAAATTCACCCATCATGTAGGTGAGCAATATTGCTATCCCTAATTATTCTACAGGGTCAGTCACCACATGGGATTATCTTGAGATGATTCATTCAAACTTCTACCTGGCAAGAGAGTAAAATATTTTTCTAGCCTACATGCCTATCAGTGGGAGTACTCCCTACTATCTCTCACCCCCAACTGCAGGATGCCACAGCAAGGCTTCCATTAAAAGTCCATGACCTACAATTTCAGCTGGGTCCCCTGCAACTACCACTTATGTGATGAGACTCTTTGGTCTAGCCCAGATCTTCAATGAACATTACATCTTTGTCTTGATACTTGTGGACATCTTCACTGGCTTGTAATATTCCATGTATACAAAACTGAACTCAATCCTTTCTTCCCAAACCATCGCTCATATTCCCTAACTTGATAGTACAGCTATTGGTCCAGTTGTTCAGAACGGGAAACCAAGGAGTAATTTAAGATATATATCCTCTCTTGTTATTTGCTATTGTCAACCAGTCACTGTGTCCTATAGGTTCTTACTTTGGAGGATCGTTACTCTGTTTCTTTTGTTCCAACCTCCCAGTCACAGTCTTTGGTAGGCCTTCATAAATTCTCATGGGGGGTCACAGCTTTAGTCTCTGAAGTGGTCTTACTACTCTTTCTGGGCCCCCTTATTCTCAATTCCACATTTCAGTCAGATAGATTATTCTTAAATATGAATCTGGTCAGACCCTGCCCTGCTGACATCCTTCATGGCTCTCCACAGGATTTAGGCCTAGGTTCAGTAGCCTTATCTTAGCACACAGGACTCCATGTGATCTGATTCTTGACAACCTCCCTTTTGTTTTAGCCATTTTGGGAGTGACCACATTCATTCATTCAACAGACATTTACCAAGTGCCCAGCCATGTCCTTTCTTGGCACTAGGAATATAGCAGTGAACAGAAACAAAATCCTTGACCTCATGGAGCTCCATTCTAATTGGGGATGGTGTGTATCAGAGGCAGTAACTATAATGGAGAGAAAGCAAGACAGGAATAGAGAGTGACAGGGGAGGGCCTTCAAGGAATACCTCCTTGAGGTGGTGATATATGAACCTAGACTTGAAGGAGGTGAGGGAGGAAGCCATGTGGACATCTAGAGGAGACAGTAGGTGCAAGGGCCCTGGGGTGTTATCAGGAGTCAGTAAGAAGGCTAGTATCGCTGGAGCAGAGAGGGAAAGGAAGGGGGAGTGAGTTGAGGCAGATCATGTAGGGCCTTGTAGACCATTCATTGTAGCTACTTTGTTATCCTGAGGGACTTGGAAAAACCACTGGGTTGTTCTGATCCTAAGAACAGTGTGCCCTGAATTTATGTCTTAAAATGAACTCCTTGTTCCCTAGCATGTGTCGTAGCTCATCCTCCATCCTGGCTATAATCTACATTGTTCTTTCCTCAGACAACACTCCTCCTCACTTCTTCATTTCTCTGAAGTCACCTCTTCATCAGGATCTTCCCTTACCCAAAGGTTGATTTAAGTGTATCTCAGGCCCTCATAGCACTGTCATTGTAAGTGTTTATGAGGTGAGGAAATAAATGAATAAAGGTATGAATCTAATTGGAAATGAAGAATGCCATGAATGCCAGGGGAAGACTGATAAGCAGACACTCTTAATAAGGAACATTTTTTGAGTACTAGATATCTGCCAAGCATTACACTAAGTGTACCTCATGGATCGTGTTATTTAGTGCTCCTCTGCTATTGATGCTGTTTCAAAACCTGTTTTACAGAGGAGGACACTGATCACGGAGAGGTGAAGTGACTTGTCCAAGGTCTCCCACCCAGCAAGGGATGGAGGTGGGATTAAACCAGGCAGTCAGGGTCCAGCAGCACTTCATACCTGGATAAGGGGAAGTAACTCATTTCCCAGCCATATAAACACTACAGAAAGTAGGTCTGGGCAACTGAACTTCCACAAAGGTCAAAGATGGGCAGTATATCCTGACTATTCTGGGTGGTACCTTGTTACTTCTCTGAGACAGCGTCTATGCAAGTCAAGACAGAAAGGAGTGTTCTCACTGTAGGTGGGTGTAGCCGTTAAGAGAATGGCTTAGTGTCAGGCAGATCTGGTACTATTCCAGCCCTCCCAGCTGTCACCTGTGGGACCTGGGGAAGTGATTAAGATACCTTGGACTCAGCTTCCTCATCTATAGAATGGGAATATGATTATTTATAAGGATTACCACTTGGTAAGGCTTACAAAGATCATCCACTCCCCAGCTGATGTCCCTTCATGTTATTTGCTCCAGTTGTCCTGTCTCACAGCAAGACAGCCAGCAGACCAGTGCCACCAGCCAATCTTGCTCCATTTTGGAATGGACACTGGATGAAATGAAATACTCCAGGTATTTTTTTTTTTTAAGTTCTTTATCTTTAGAGTTTGGAGTTCTTAAGTGAGAACCAGGTCAATCCAGGAGCCAGATATCCATGGATAGGAAGGAAGGAACTGTCTCTTCAATGGAAAGAAACCATTATCTACTGAGGGTCCACATAGCATGTCTCAAACTCGTAGAGAGGTGGCCTTGGGGTAAGCACTACTGTAGAAGGAAACCACGGCACTTTGACATTGTATAATGTGCTCCTACTCACATGCCAGATTGTGGCAGATCTGAGACTGGGATCTTGGAGTTGTCTTGCTCTGGGACAAACTGGTTTTATACCTACCCAGTGGCATGGGATGAAGGAGGATCCTGCTGGACCAAATGAGGTTTACCCCTGGAGCCAATACTGTGTCAAATAATACTTCACTTCAGCTCCCCTAGGTGGCCCCAGACAAAAATCCACTTTCAAAGGGCTTAAGTTAAAAATTTACTAGAAGGGACACTGGGCTATCTTACATAAGAAAGAAGTGAACAGTTAGAACCTGGGAAGGTGGTGAGCAGAATCTGTCAAGTCACTGAGAACCCACAAAACCAGTTCTTGTCTTGTTCTCAGGTCGCATATTCCCACCTCTATTTTCCGGTCGGTATATGTACTTTGGACTTTTTCAAGAGACTGGCTCTGCCTGCTTTTATAATCCTTGGATGACCCTGAACTCCCAAGTTACATGTCCAGCATTCAAACAACTTTCCATATTCCCTAACCTCTATCCCTAGCATCCCAGCTCCAAATTCCCCAGAGAGAGAAAGATTTGTCCCAGCCTGAGCCTGCATTTTCGCTGATCCAGTCAGCTGTACTGTGAACCAGGACCACTTAGGGAAGTCACTCGGGCTGAGGTCCAGAAGGGAAAAGGCAATTCTCAGAGAAGAGGGTAGGTCAGAAGCTCTTAGGTCTCTACCTCAAACTCTACCTGGTCAATTTGCTAGAAAAATACTAATTAAAATGAATAATAATGACTAAACATGAACACTTAAAATATTTTTGAAAGCAAAATTTTAAGTAACAGGAACATCTTTATATGATTCAGCATTTTTCTTTCTACAGTTCAACTGCTCATCATCAAATTTCATTGAATCCTCATTGTACTGCTAGGACTCAAAAGGAGGCTAAGTTTCAAAACCTGAAATCATGCAAGATCATGCTCAGCTCCTGTGGTTTGAACTTCAGAGCATCTATAAAGTCAACAGTCCTTACAGAAGAATGTCTTCTTCTTTCCTGAGAAGCCCCTGAGGCCCTGCTTTCATTCATTGGTGAGAAGGGATTCTTTTACTTTCTAATTTTTTAATTACTATTAGTGCCTCTAGCATCCTGCTTGCTTTGCCTTCTCTAAGACTTCTTTCCGAGAAAGGAGGACAACTGATTCCTCACTAATCAAGTTTCCTTTTTCAGCAGCTTGGCATAAGCTGGAAAAGGAAAAATGGCATGTTCCTGTAAGCTTCGTGCCTTTCTTCTTCTAACTCCACTGCCTTTATTCAACACCAGGTGTTTACCAAGCCCATGTTAGGCGCCAGGACTTGCAACTTGCAAGTTCAACTTGCAACTGCAGGTTCTAGCTGCAGCTGTTTTATTACCTTGCTGCTCTGATAATAGATCTTCTTAAAGGAACAGTCATATTTTCTCAAGCTTTCTAAAGTACCTCTTAAAAATATTTAGCTAGGTTATGCATTGACTTCTCTAAGTACAGATCTGCAAAGTTCAATATGAGTTGAAGAATCAATGCAGGTTGCTTGGCTTTTTTTTTTTTTTTAAGCGTATCCTAGAATTTCTCCAGTTTACATTTTTCAACACTTCTGGACTGACAACATGGTTGTACATCATTTAAGAGTCAGAAAGTATGTTATTAGCTCTCATAGCTGATTTGTAATCCCACCTTGTTGTAGATGTGTACCAAACTAACACTTCCTGTTAAAGATGTTAAAGATTAGTAACACATGCCTTGATTGAGCCAGCTGAGATGGTTTCGGTGGAGAGACACCGAGGTGTGAGATGTGCCAGTGTCCTGCTTGTATATGGGATCCTGGAGCAACAGGACAGCCTTGGTCTGCTGGAGTGGTTCCATCCACGTTTGTTCATGAGTTTCTTTTGGTAGAGAAATGCGCATCATGAACCTGGCCACTCTCCTTGCTGGAAGGGGAAGGATGTTGCAAAAACTTGGCTTGTTGTGAAATCCCCTGGAAATGTCTATTTACTGTGCTTCACAGAAAGATGTCTATGATTGAATAATAATGCTTGAGTTCTTGACTGCAGTCTGTAGGGGATGCCTCTCTCATTTGCCACCTGAAAGGCTGCAATTACCAAAATTGCTTATAATGGCTCTCCTTTAAGAGTTCCTATCGGGAATCCCTTCGCGAAGATTCACTCATGCATGCATTTATTCATTCGTCTTTCTTCATGGCCATGTGAACAAATGTGTTTTACTGAAACACAATGAACCTGCCTGCCAAAAAAGACAACTCAAAATTTTTATGGTTAAGACCAGCCGATCACCTGGGACAAACCCAGCGGTGTGCTGGAAAATGTATTTGCTAAAAAAATTAAAAAGTTCTCTAATTTGTAGTGTTTGCCAATTTCCCTGGTGTAAATATTCTCTCCATAGCTGAGTTCAAGCCACCAGTGTGATGCCATTGAAGGTGGATCTGGGGGGAAGTTGTGTGTAGTGGCCCCCATGGGTCATATGAGCTGTCTCCATATGCTCTTCTCTCTACACTGCAAATGTGTACGGTCATATGCTTGGGGCACTTGGGTGGCTTGGTTAAGCGTCCAAATCTTGATCTCACCTCAGATCTTGATTTTAAAGTCAAAGGTTCAGGCCCTGCATTGGGCTCCATGCTGGGCCTGGAGCCCACTTGAAAAAAGAAAATGATCCCGCCCTTGCTGATTTCTCTCCCTCTCTCCTGGTGGTGTTGTTTTTGTTCTTCTTCTAAATTTTCTTCTTCTCCTTCTCCTGCTGCTGCTGCTGCTTCTGCTGCGGCTGCTTCTTCTTCTTCTCCTTCTTCTTTCCCTTCTCCTCTTCCTCTTCCTCCTCCTCCTCCTCCCCCACTTCCCACCCTTCTTCCCTCTCCACTCCTTCTCCATCCTCTTCCTTCTTCTTCTTTTCTGGTTTCTTTACCCAGCACTTGCTTTCTTCTCCCTTCCTTGTCCCTGGTTTCAACTCTTAACCTGTTCTGCAACCCTGACCTCAATTCTCACGTCTGACTCCTTTAGATTTCTTGTTTGTAATGTTCTCTTTGTAGCTCTTGGGACTCTGTATCCTCCTACCTGGCTGCTGCTTTGGCATTTGCCATTTCAGGGATTCTTGGATAGAAACTCTTTCCCAAAGGCTCCACTCAGTGAAGCCGAATCACTGTTCTCATTCACAAGGCAGGCTGGTTGCAGCTCCCGCAGCAGGAGCTGGGGGTGGGGTGAGGGCAACATTCATAAAGAACAGCACAACTATTATGAGGCCTGGGGGCTGGTGCTTGTCAAGTCATGTCCAAGTTCAGATCTCTGCTCTGCCACTTCCTCTTGTATTATCCTGGACACATTACTCATCTTGCTGTTTATGGCTTCTCATCTTTAAGACAGAGGGCCTCGTTGGGCTAGTCCTTGATTAACAGATTTATATTTGTGAAGTGCTTAGAATAGTGCCAATCACACAGTATGTGCCATGCAAGTGTTTGTCAAATAAATAATTCCCATTCCACAAATATTTACTGAGTACCTAGTTTGGGCCAAGTGCATGTACTAGGCATTATGGGCACTTTGAAGACTGGAACACTTTCTTCTCTTAGTTGTTCACAGTGTAGCTCAGGGAGGGGAGGTAACATGTATACACAAGTTGCCTTGATATACAGAAGAGATTTAAATAAATAATTGAAAATTATGTGGTAGATACTGGGATTGGTACTTTATATCCATTATTTTATTTACTATCATTTAATGTCACTTAAGAGATCATCTTTACCACATTTATATTAAAAAAATTATTAGAAAGACCAAACATTTAAAATCATTGACCTACTTGTTATCTTTTTCATGGATGTCAACAATTCCTTTTGATTAATTTTTTTCTGATGGGGCATTCATATTTTAAAATTATTTTTCTTTTATTATGGATATTTCAAGCATGCACAAAATAGACACAATGATATAATGAAGCCCTAGGCACTCGTCACCCAACTTGCATCATTAACAACCTATAACTGATAATTGTCTTGATTTATTCATATCTAGATAATGAAAAAAGGAAATTCTAGACACCATATCATTCCACCTGCACTGTTCTCATTTTATAGGTGAGCAAAATGAAGCATAGGGAGTTTAGGCAATTTGATGAAGGTTGCACAGCTAATAAGTGGTCAAGCTGGGACCTGCACCCCTGTTTTACTCCAAAGTTGGTGCTTTTAACCAGAATGCTAAAATTTGGGGGAGGCTACAAGTGCCTCCTACAAATACCTCCCTTCCTACAAGGAAGGGAAGAAAATGGAATTCAGAAGGGAGTCCAAGAGGACTTTGCAAAGAAATGGCACTTGAGGCTGTTGAAGTAAAGGTGGAGACTTTTACAAGAAATGAAAAGCTTACATTAAGGCACAGAGGAAAGCAATTGTATGCTGAGCAGTGGGTTTGAAGAGGATTATTCATGTGTAGCAAGCAGGTTAACTTGATCAGATCATTTGGGGAGGGCCTTGTTTAAAATGCTAATTGCTGGGACCCCCACCTTGAGCGAGGGACCAACTCTCTGAGGTTTGGGGCCTCCCAAATCTACTTTTTAAAAATTTAATTTAAAATTTTCAGGGTTCCAAGATTCATTGTTTATGCAGCACACCCAGTGCTCCATGCAATATGTGCCCTCCTTAATACCCACCGCCAGGCTCACCCAACACCCCAGTCCCCTCCCCTCCAAAACCGTCAGTTTGTTTCTCAGAGTCCACAGTCTCTCATTGTTCATCTCCTCCTCCGATTTCCCCCAATTCCCTTCTCCTCTCCACCCAAAGTCCTCTGTGTTATTCCTTATGCTCCACAAGTAAATGAAACCATGTGATAATTGACTCTCTCTGCTTGACTTACTTCACTAAGCATAATCTCCTCCAGTCCCGTCCATGTTGATACAAAAGTTGGGTATTCATCATTTCTGATGGAGGCATAATACTCCATTGTATATATGGACCATATCTTCTTTATCCATTCGTCTGTTGAAGGGCATCTTGGCTCTTTCACAGTTTGTCAACTGTGGCCATTGCTGCTGTGAACACTGGGGTAGAGATGGCCCTTCTTTTCCCTACCTCTGTATCTTTGGGGTAAATACCCAGTAGTGCAATTGCAGGGTCATAGGGAAGCTCTGTTTTTAGTTTCTTAAATCTCCACACTGTTTTCTACTGTGGCTGCACCAACTTGCATTCCCACCAACAGTGTATGAGGGTTCCCCTCTCTCCACATCCTCTCCAGCACTTGTTGTTTACTGTCTTGTCAATTTTGGCCATTCTAACTGGTGTAAGATGTTATCTCATTGTGGTTTTGATTTGAATCTCCCTGATGGCTACTGATGATGAACATTTTTTCATGTGTCTGTTAGCCATTTTTATGTCTTCTTTGGAGAAGTGTCTGTTCATGTCTTTTCTCCATTTTTTGATGTGATTATCTGTTTTGTATGTGTTGAGTTTGAGGAGTTCTTTATAGATCTTGGATATCAGCCCTTTGTCTGTAGTGTCATTTGGGAATATCTTCTCCCATTGTGTGGGTGGCCTCTTTGTTTGTTGACTGTTTCCTTTGCTGTGCAGAAGCTTTTGATTTGATGAAGTCCCAAAAGTTCATTTTTGCTTTTGTTTCCTTTGCCTTTGGAGATGTGTCTTGAAAGAAGTTGCTGTGGCCTATGACGAAGAGGTTACTGCTTATGTTCTCCACTAAGATTTTGATAGATTTCTGTCTCACGCTGAGGTCTTTTATCCATAAAAGCGTAAGAGAATGCTTGAGTTTCATTCTTCTATACATAGCTGTCCAATTTTCCCAGCACCATTTATTGAAAAGACTGTCTTTTTTCCACAATATATTCTTACCTGCTTTGTTGAAGATTATTTGACCATAGAATTGCGGGTCCATATCTGGGCTTTCTACTCTATTCCACTGGTCTGTGTGTCTGTTTTTGTGCCAGTACCATGCTGTCTTGGTGATCACAGCTTTGTAATGATTTTGTTTTTGTTTTCCACTATCTGTTCAAATCCTTTACATAACCCTGAGAGAAATCCCAGGGAAGCCCCATGACTTTCAAGGTCATTGTTAATCAGGTCTCCACTCATCTCAAGCCATAGAAAAGTCTTAATTTAGCAAATATATCCCATGTAATACTTCAGATTCAATTTAGAGATTTCAATTTAGAGATTTTTACAAAGAAAGTGCTCCTAGGGCATGCTTGGGCTGGCAGTCCACATTGGGGAAGGAGAAAGTGGTGGTCGGTTTCTCTTTTTCCTTGTTCAGACTTCTCCTCTCATCTCAGTCATCAGATTGCCTCCATATTTTCCAGAGCAACATTGGAAGGAGGGAGACAGTATCAGGTATAGAAAAACCCTTACTTTTACTTTAGGACTGCTTTCTGGAGAATAAACTATTTCAATTTTCCAGATTCCTAAATTGGTCTTCATATGTGTTTGTCCTGCTATTCAGCTTTTATGCCAGGTTTTTAATTTTAACAAACCACTATTTAAATTTCCAAGAATTCTGCTTATTTTTATTGTTGGCAACCGCATTTTGATTTAAGAATGTGATATTGACTTAAATATCTTTCATACTAACTATACTTATTTCAGAGTTCTTTTCTGATTCTTGTGTTAACTTTACTTCATTTGGTATTAGTTCCTCCTATATTCAGCCTCCTACCTCTCATGCTGTTTGCCTCAGCTATTTAGTTATCTAGATTGATTAGTGTGGTTCTTTCAGCACAAGTGAAAATCACTGTGGCTCAGGCAATGAAAGATTATGATCACAGGAGATTTGGTGTGGGAATATGTAGGACAACTGAGTTTCCCTTAAAGAGTGCAGAAGGTGGGGTTCCTAGGTGACTCAGTCAGTTAAGTGTCTGCCTTCAGCTTAGGTCATGATCTCTGGGTCCTGGGATCAAGCCCTGCATTGGGCTTCTGCTCAGAGAGGAGTCTGCCTCTCTCTCTCTCTCTCCCTCTCCCCCCCGCCCCACTGGTTGTTCTTTCTCTTTCAAATAAGTAAATAACATCTTTAAAAAAATAATGCAGAAGGTGCTTGCATTCTGGGCACAGGGACTTCTTATCTATTGGGCCATCTGGAAGGGACTGGGGACACTGATATGCTTCTCTCTCAAGCCCTAATCCTGCCTCATGGAATCCTCCTGTGCCTGACTCCCTACTGCATTTAGAGAAATGTTCGTTTACCATAAGAATCAGTAATGCAAGGATTAGTCAATATTAGGTTATGTAAATTACCATGTTAATAAATCAAGGGGGGAAAACTATTTAATTTAGTCAAATGCAAAATCACATTTAATAAATTTCAAAGTCTAATGCTGATTTTAAACATTTGGTTATGTTACAAAAATGGACATATACCTAACATGGCAAAATATGTAAAATTCACACACATTTATACACAGCAAAAAAAACCCATTTTGATTAGCAGTAAAACATGAATTGAGGAATAAAATGACACCTACATTCACCACTAAATAATTTTTTAGTATATAAGCAAAGAACACTATATATAAAATTTAGAAATAGCAGAAAAATATAATGGAAGTTGGAAGTCCCTCCTCATATAATGGCATGCTTAGGAAATAACCAATTTGAATATTTTGATGCCATTTCTCCAAATTTTACTTTTCTCAGCAAATTAAGATATATTATTTTTCAGATGGATCACAAAATGAGATCAAAGAATTGGCCATCAAATTTATTTATTTATTTAGTAAAGATTTAGTTATTCATTTGAGAGAGAGAGTGAGAGGGCCCAGAGTTGGAGGGGCCAGAGGAAGAGGAAGAGAGAATCTCAAGCAGACTCCCCAATGTGGGGCTCAATCCCACAACCCATGACTAGAGCTGAAATCGAGAGTCAGGTGTTTAACCAGCTGAGCCACTCAGGTGTCCCCCAGTCAACACATTTAGACAATAGTATAAAGTAGCATAACAATTTAATTGGGGGCAAAAGTTGATTTTAAATTCAAATCTATTTTATTTTTTGAAGTTTTTATTTAAATTCCACTGAGTTAACATACAGTGTTATATTCATTTCTGGTATATAATTTAATGATTCAGCACCTCCATATGTTACCTAGTGCTCATCAGGACAAGTGCGCTCCTTAATCCCTATCACCTATTTCACCCATCACCCTAGTACCTCCCCTCTGGTAACCATCACTTTGTTCTCTGTAGCTAAGAGTCCGTTTCCTTGTTTGTCTCTCTCTCTTATTTTTTTCTTCAAATTTGTTATTTACAGATGTTTCAATTATGTATCGATGTGTAGCAAATTACCCCAAAGCTCTTTGGCTTAAGACAACAACCATTTTATTACTCGTTCATATTATGCCAATCAGAGTGGTACTCGCTCCTCTCTCTTTATATGGCCTTTCCATGTGGTCCCACCAGGGGGGGAGCCAGACTTCTTACAGGGCATATCCAGACGCACAAAAGCACAAAACTAGAACTTTCTGGGCTTCCTTAATTCTTGCTCACAGTGCTATCCCCACTGCAGTCTGTTGATTAAAAAAGCAAGTCAGAGGCCCAGTGCAGAATCAAGCAAGGGGCTACACACGAGTGTGAATACCAAGAGGCATGGTTTGTCAGTACCACAGTTTAATAGACTAGCATCACAGATATGCTTTTAGTTACAGACAACCCAAAAGAATGAATTAGAAAGTAATTAGGAACAATAAGAGCTTAGTGAAATGACCGATAACAGAGTAGATTAAAAACAATTATATACCTGAACAACTATTAAACTCTATTACAGAGTTTAATAGAATCAAAGGTAGTATTTACCATATCAATAACTTTTCTTATGAAAACTTATTTAGCTACTACCATATAATGAGTATCATGCTGGGCCCCAGCTATACAGAGGTACATAGAACAGACACAGATTTAATCCTTATAAAATTCACAGTCTAGAGAAGCATGCATACATTCAACAAAGTTCCTGAGGTAGGAAAGAACTAGTGCATTAATGAACTATTGCTGTGATGAATGCTGTGTAACAAACAATCCCCAAATCTTAGTGGCCTAAAACAATAAATATCTATTGTTCTGCTCAACAGTGTTCACTGTTGGTGAGGGCTGGTTTGGCAAACAAGGTAGGCTCAGGTCTGTTGCACTCATCTCTCCATTGGGACCAGCAGCTAATCAGATGCTCTCCTGCCAGGTGGCAGAAATCCAAGCCAAACCATGTCTGTCCATTCACAGTCTCTGTTTGCACTGTTAACTTACATTCTGTTGGCCAAAGCAAATCACATGGCCAAGTCCAAGATCAGAGACTGAGATGTATAATTCTATTACATGGATAAAATGAAGAATTAGAATCAATAATTTAATTGACCACAGTAATTCAAAGAACTGTGATAGGTCCACTGGGGCTTGGGTGTCATGAATGAGAAGCATAGTGGTGGGATATAAGGTTGAAGTGACTGATCGATAAGGGACAGATCATTTAGGGCTTTATTGCCCTTATTAAAGATGTTGAATTGCATCTAAATGCAGTGCAAAGCCATTGGAGGCTTTAAGCATGAGAGTGATGTGGTCAATTTGGCTTTTAAAAAAGATGCCACTTGAGTGCCTGGGTGGTTCAGTTGGTTGAACACCTGACTCTCGGATTTGGCTCATCTTGTGCTCTCAGGGTTGTGAGACTGAGCCCCATGTTGGGCTCCACACTCAGCAAAGAGTCCACTTGGGGTTCTCTCTTCCTCTCTGTTTGCTCCCCCCCCCGCCCTATGCTCTCTCTCTCCCTCCCCCTTTGTCTCTAAAATAAATAAGTTATTTTTAAAAAGATGTTGCTGTGTAAAGAACAGAAGAAAAGAGGACATAAAGTAGTTATCAAGTTATTGCAATAAGTTAAGATGGTGGCTTGGCTTAGGGAAGAAGAGTGATAATGTAGATGAAAAGGATTGAGATCCATTTTATAGAAAAAGTATGGTTAGATTTGAATGTGACTTGGATGTGAGGTTGAAGGAAAACTCAGGAATGACTCAGATTCCTGGTGATTTCACCAGGTGAACACAGGTGTCCTAATTGCACTGGGGAGGATCTGGCAAAGGAACAGATTTGAGGAGACAGATTAAAAGTTCAGTTTTGGAAATACTGAATTCCACATTCTTGTGAGACAGTAGTCATAAATATCTAGGGATAAACTTAACAAGCAATGTGAAGGATCTATATGAATAAAACTATAAACCTCTATTGAGGGCCATAAAAGAAGATTTGAATCAATGGAGTGTCAAGCCTTACACTTCAATAGGAAGACTCAAAATTGTAGAGATGTCAATTTTCACTAAATAAATCCATAAATTCAATGCAATTTCAATCAAAATTTCAATAGTATTTTTTCCCCCCTTAGAACTTGCAGCAATTACCAGGAACATTCTCTAGAAGAAGAAGAATGAGAAATAACCTGCTCCATTATATATTAAATTACATTATAAAACAACAAAATTTATAACAGCAGAATATAGACAGCGGGGTAGACTGATAGCTCAATGGCATGAAATAAAGTGTAGAAATACAGATCCAAGAACAGATGAGGATTTAGTATGTTACAAGGGTAGCATATCCAAGTGGTGGGAGAAAAACTGTTCAATAAATGGCTTAAAGACAACTAGCTAGCTACTTGAAGAGAAAGGGAGATAAAGCAGCATTTGTGGAGCTCTACTTTTCTCTTTTTATCTGCTATATACTATTCTATTTCAGTATAGCATAGGATCATAAGTTATATTCATATTGGTGTACTTTTAGGTTATTCCCTTTTTTATAAACAATAAAGTGAAAAGAAAATGTTTATATAGCGTCTTTGGACAAATGTGCGACTCCTTTTCTAGTGTAGATTCAGAGATGTGAAATTGCTGGGTCAGAATGGGTGTACTTTTTTTTTTTTTTTTTTTAAGGACTGCTGAATTTCCAAACTATACTCCAGCAACAGTGGACAAGAAAACAAAAATGAAATAACTTGAAAAAAAAATAGATGAATCAAGTTAATAAAAATATAAGCAGAGATAAAGGAAACAAACCACAAAAACCCATAGTTGAGACAATCAATAATACCCAAAGCTGGAGTGTTTGAAAGAATGATAAAAACACACAAACTCTGGGCAAGGGTGATCAAAGCAAAGAGAGAAGACACAAATGGTATTATGCATGACAAAAGAGAGGCATGGATGCAGAGGAGATTTTTAAAATTAGAGGACTTCTTTGTGTAGCTTCTTAGCTGAAGTCAGAGGGTGAGGTTGGAACTGCAAATAATGAAAAATGCCAGTGAAATTCTTCTGTAAGTTGGGCTAATGTTGGAGATAGATATGCTCTTGCAAAAATCCAATGATTTTTCTTCAGCTTTGAATTCCATCACTATATTTATGATTCATGACCGACTTATATGAAACATATCTTTAAACTATTGAATTACACTTGGAGTGGTGAGATACTCTAATATTGAAACAGGCTGACTGCGTGAATAGCAGATTCATATCTTGCTCATATGAGACATAACTTCTCTAATTGGAATAACAGAAGGAATTACCCACATAGTTTGAATTGTTAGCCTCCCCTTTTCTCCCTCTTCTTTTCTTTAAAAAGATTTAAGAAATGTAATAGAGCATGTATAGTTGAATTCACATAATAAATATATGAGTGGTATGATCCAACTATATAACTTTATATACCAAAGCATTTGAAAACCTAGATAAAATGGACAGAGATGTCAAGGAAAACATAAATCACCAAAAATTGGTCCAAGAAAGCCAATAGAAAATACTTAACAAAAAATAAGTAGTTAAAGACCCATCTGTCAATCTGCCCTCCTTATCACCCAGGACACAAGCCTTTTGCAGTTATATAGGCAAGCTCTATGGAATCTCAGAGAAGAGCTCCCTCCCGTCTTACATTTCAGAGTGTAGGAGAACATGGGGTCCCACCAGTCTTACTTTATAAGGCTAGTTTATTTCTGATTTCAAGGCAAGAAACTACAATTACAGGCCAATCTCACTTATGAATGTAGAGGCCCAAACTCTAAATAATACCAGATAATTGAATCTAGTGATGTATCAAAAGAATAATTCATCTTGATCAAGTAAAATTTATCTGAGAAATTCGGGAAATCAATGGAAATATCAATGTACCTTACTGTATTTAGGGATTGAAGGGGGAAAAATTCAGTAGGTACTGGGAAGACATTTGCTAAAATGCAACATCCTTTCAGGATTAAAAACACAAGAAATAGATACAAAGGGTATCTACCATAAATATACAGCCATTTTTTTTGTTGAAGTGTAATTGACATGCAATGTTATATTAATGTCAAGTGTACAACATGGTGATTTGACAATCTGTACGTTATGCTGTGTAGCTACCATCTGTCACCAACCAGTGTTATTACAATACCATTGACTATATTCCCTATGCTAATATACAGCAAATATTATACTTAATGGTGAATCTTTAGAAACGTTGTCATTAAAGTAAGAAGAAACACATTGGATGTTTGCTTTAACTACCAGTCATCACAATTCTAGTGAGGGTCTACCCAGTGTAACATGAGGAAATATAAGAAGATAAATACTGGACAGGAATACAGAATTATAGAATGGTATTAACTGAAACATGAAAACATTGTTCTCTTTGCTCCCTTGGCTGTCAGTAACACTTAAAAAAAAAAACCCCTAAACCACATATGGAGCATATTCTGTTTACTCTTCTGTAACTCAATTATATATATGGAATATCTCTATAGGGGCACATATACATTAGGTGAATTAATGCAGTTTGTTTAACTAGGTCCCTACTGATGAACTTTGGATTTTTTTTCTTTCATTTTTTTCTTTTGAGTTTTTTCTTTTTCTTTTTGCTATTTTTAATACTTCTTTGCCTTTGTGTCACTGTATTTGAGGGTTAAATGTCTAGATCTTGAATTGCTAGGTTAAAAACAGCCTAGATATCTTTCACCACAGGAATAGTGAAGCACTGTGGCTTGTTTTGCATTCCAAACCATGGAATACACTTCAGCGATAAAAAGGAATAGACTATTGGTACACACTACAATTGGGAAGAATCTATGGAATTATGCTGAGTGAAAAAAGCCAATCCTAAAAGGTCACATACTCTCTAATTCCCTTTATATATAACATTTTTAAATGACAGAGTTTTAGAAGTGGAAGGCAGATTAGTGATGGGCAGGGTTGGGTGGTGGAGAGTTGGGGTCATGTAGGACTGGTCATTAAAGGCAGCAGGAATGATCCTGGTGGTGTGGGAGCTGTTCAGTGTCTTCACTGTTGTGGTGAATCCTAATGGCGATATGTGAATCCAAATGTGAAATTTTATAGGACTAAACACACACACACACATATGCACACACACACAGATGACTACAAGTAAGATGTGGAATCTCAGTAAGGTGAATGGATTGTATCAATGCTAGTATCCCAATTGTGATATTATACACTAGTGTTTTTTTTTAAGATTTTATTTATTTATTTGACAGAGATCACAAGTAGGCAGAAAGGCAGGCAGAGAGAGAAAGGAGGAAGCAGGCTCCCTGCCAAGCAGAGAGCCTGATCTGATGCGGGGCTCAATCCCAGGACCCTGGGATCATGACCTGAGCCGAAGGCAGAGGTTTTAACCCACTGAGCTACCCAGGCGCCCCTACACTAGTTCTTTTAATTTCTTTTCAGTGTAACAGGATTCATTGTTTATGCACCACACCCAGGGCTCCATGCAAGACGTGCCCTCCATAATTTTCAAAGATTTTATTTATTTATTTGACAGACAGAGGTCACAAGTAGGCAGAGAGGCAGGCAGAGAGAGAGAGAGAGAAGAAAGCAGGCTCCCTGCTGAGCAGAGAGCCCGATGCGGGGCTTGATCCCAGGACCCTGAGATCATGACCTGAGTCGAAGGCAGAGGCTTTAACCCACTGAGCTACCCAGGCGCCCCATTATACACTAGTTTTACAAAATGTTATCACTGGGGAAACTGGGTAAAGAGTACATGGGATCTCTTTGTATTCTTTCATGTGAAACTATAATTATCTCAAAATGTAAATGAAAAATTAAATATAAATATAAAATATAAATTTAAAATTTGAAACACCTCAAGTTAGAAAGGGCATTTAATTTCCAGTTTTTATATTTTTGTCAAGTTGCCCTCTGAAAAATGTTGCTTCAGTGTATGCTGCCAATGACAGTAAGGGATATGAAAGTGTCTCTGTTCCTCCAAATTTAAACAACAGAGAGATAATACTTTTGACCTATCAGACTGGAAAGACTTAAGAGTGATAGATATCCCACTGCTGGCCAGGGTGTGGGAAATAAGCACTCTCAAATGTTGTTTGTGCATGCTGTACGTTGGGTTCCCCAGGAAGGAGACTCAGGCGGGGGGTTTATTAGAGTGTGTTATTGGAATCAGCAAGTCCAGAAGTAAAGGAGAAAGGCAGGACTGGGTATAGGGAGAAGCTGAGCTAAGATGCAGTCTCAGCAGAGACCTCAACTGACCCTACAGATAGTTTTGAAGCATGAGTGACCCTTCAGAGTTGTCGTCAGTTGGGGAATGAAGCTTTTTGTTCTCCTGTAGATCAGTTATTGGATGTACCCACTGTGCCAGGACTGGGGTGGTTTATGACAAATATTGACTGATGTCAAGTGATGTAGCATTTTGCCTCCCAAGGTGTATAGTGCTTTGTCTCTGGTGGATGTTCTGTAGTGGGCAGGAATATGTCCATCCCCTAGGCATTTCCACATGTCCACCCACCTTGTATCTGATATATCAATCACTCTCCATTCAGGCCAGGCCACTCTCCTGGCTCACTGGGTTTACATATATTTAAACCTCAGATCCCTTCTCTTTCCTCACAAAACAGATAATCAGCTGTACCAGTTTGTATTTTTTGCTATGCAGACATTAAAATTTTTTTATGAGGTCAGTTTATTTGTCTGTATTTAATCTTTTCTTTTATGGCTTCTAGATTTTGTGCCACAGTTGCAAAGATTTCCCATTCCAAATTTATTTTAAAATCCATCTTTGTTGCAAGTAATTTTCTTTTACTTAAATTTTTTTGTCCTTTTGAGATTTGTTACAATAGAAAAAATGAGAAGATGATCTAGCACCATTCACTTAAAAGGATAGCCAGCAGTCTTTATACCATTTATTTAATAATTTATAATTTTACCACTAAATTGAAATGTTGCCTTATCATATACTAAACTCTCTGATGATTCTGATGAATAATTTCTTAAATCTTCTTAATACTAAGTTGTCTTTGCATTTCTGAAATGAATCCTACTGGCTCATGATTTATTATATTTTTATGTCTTGTTGAATTCTATTCACTAATATTTTATCTAGGTATTTTGCATCTATTTTCAACCATGAAAATGGCCACTCATTTTTATTTTGCTCTGCTTTAGTTTTACTGTTTTCTATAGCAAAAAGGGATTTGGAACTACTGATTCCAGGCTTCGACTTCAGGATAGAGCTGAAAATGTACCTCTTTACAGTGTGTGTGTGTGTGTGTGTGTGTGTTTCCTAGAAGGAAGCTCTCCAAGTGGGCGCTGGGGATAGAAAAATGGGTTATCTCACCCAATTAACCAATATCCCTAAGAAGAGAAGGGAGTCCTTCATCCAGAGGCCAAAAATTTTATTAGTTACCTATTGCTGCATAACAAACTATCACAGACTTAGCAGCTTAACATACATTTTCTCACAGTTTCTGTGGGTCAATCCTCTAGGCATAGCCCAACTGGATCATCTGATTGGGGTCTTGCAAGGCTGCATCAAGCTGTCAGCTATGACTTCATTCTTATTAGAGGCCTGACTGTGTGGAAGGTTCTGTTCCTGGTTTCCTGAGGTTTTGCCAGAATTCATTTCCTTATAGTTATAGGATTTATGACAGCTTGTTTCTTCAAACTCAGTAATGGAGAGAGGAGGGAGACTCTCAAGTCTGCTAACATGAAAGAGTCTTACATTATGTAATGTGATCCTGGGACCCATCACCTTGTCATATCCTATTGCATACAAGTCAGTCACCTCACACCCAAAGGGGTGGGGTAATAAAAGGACCCGAATGGCAGGAGGCAGGGATCCTGGGAACCACCGTGAAGTCTGCCACACCTCCATGTGTGACTGTACACCCCACCTCTAACCTACAAAATCACCTGTGGAAGAGCTTCTAGCATCAAAACCTGGATTTGCTGCCAGGTAAATAAAGATCTTACTTGAGCTGAAGAAATCTGGTCTACCTGCCAAATATTTTCCTTCTAAACCCTCATTTGCAAAATAAAAGTAGAAAAAAAATCATTAAATATTTGAGAAAAACCAACATCACAAGAGAGCTGTCAAACCCACCAAACACAAAAAATAACTTCTTAGAAAGAATGAATGAGGGAAGGGAGAAAAGATTGGTGTTAGTATCAATTCCTCAGAGAGATCCAGGAGTCTGTCACAACCATAGAAAGCCACTATGAAAAATGGGAAATTAGAGGGCCTAGAAATGTAAAGTAGGATTGTAAAACAGAAGTCAAGTCATCAAGAGGGTTGAAGACAGAAATAGAAGACTCTTCCAGAATATAGAATAAAGGGTCCAGAGGTGTAAAGCATAAGAGACAGGGAAGATAGGACTTTAAGTTACACACTTAATATATTAGATGTTCCAAAAGAAGTTAAGAGAATGAAAGGGAGAGTATGATGACAGAAGCAATAGAAGAAAATATCCTAGAGCTGAAGATGGAAGCACAGAGTGCTGGACAGTATCAATAACAACAATAACAACTAACCAGTACACATTAGGTAAACTATAGTACTCCAAGAATGAGGAGAACATTCTTAAAACTTCCAGAAGGGAAGAAACAAGCTTCCAAGAAATAAAGGAGAATCAGATTAGCATCAGATTTCTCAACATCAACACTGGATCCTAGAAAAAAAATAGAAATACTCAGAAACTTATGTTGCACTTGAGACTCTCTATTCAAACTATTAGTCAAGTATGGAGACATTAAAGACATTGTCATCTCTACATATATCTAGGAATTGTGTTGTTCAGAGACCATCTCTGAAAGCATTAGTTCAGGATGTACTCCAGCAAAAATGAAAACGGAAATTCAAAGAAAAAGGAGGATCTGGGGCTTGAAAAAGCACAGGAATAGCACAACAAATAGTTAAGGGTAAAGAATTTAATGCATAATGCAAATAGGGCAACAGTTTAGAATAAAAACCCCATTGCTTTCAACCCAGGGAGTGGGAGGTGCAGCTGGGAAGAGAAGTGAAAGCTAAGGGTCACAGAAGGAGAATATAGATATTGATTAACTACCACCATGGAGAGAAAAACAGAATTTAAATTTGTATCTAAGTATTTTATATATGTTTGGAGATATATAGATAGATATCTATATCTTTTCCCCTTTCCAGATAGATAGATAGATCTATATATCTCCAAAACACCTAGAAAAATTGAGCAAAGAAAACATGAATCCCACAAAAGTTAGAAGAAGGAAAGGGGAAAAAATTAAGAAAGACACCCATAGAAAACCTGAAATATGGTAGCAAAAATAAACTCAAGTGTTAGTATTTAGAATAAATGTAAATGAGTTAAATTTCTCTATAAAAAGGCAGAATCTATAGCCACCATCTAGTGTGTATTTACCATATTTTAGACTTTAGATAGCTGCTTTTATTAAAAGCTGACACTGGGGCACCTGAGTGGCTCAATCAGTTATGCATCCAACTCTTGGTTTCTGCTCAGGTCGTGATCTGCATCAGGTTCTTTACTCAGTGGGTAGTCTGCTTGAGATTCTCTCTCCCTTTTCCTCTGCTCCTCCCCTGATTCATGTGTGTACTGTCTTTCTAAAATAAATAAGTAAATCTTAAAAAAAAAAAAAAAGCTAACACTAAATCCTGCAAAGGTAGGTTCTACGTTTACTCTTTTCTTAGAGATGAACAACTGAAGTTTTAAGAGAGTTGAAGCCATTTGCTTCCAGTGTAGGAGCTAGACACAAACTCAGGCTTTTTTTGCTGCCTAACGCCAAAACTCTTTTAATCATTCTATGAAACCACCTCACAGCAGGATTAAAAAATAAAAACATTATTTACATATTATTTGTAAGTGATAAACTAATGCAATAATATATATAAAATCTGAAAATAAAGGATTGATAAAAGATAATACTAGGCAAAATGAGAAGAGGTAGGGGCAATAATATATTGATATCCGCACTGTGATGTGAATAAAGCAATTCTGAGCACAGTGTAGATAGTGAAATTCTGTTGATGTTAACAAAAATGTATATGTGTATGTGTGTGTGTGCTATAGAATTAGGGGTGATGCAAAGGGAGGATGTACGTAGATTATTGTTATTGTATAAGGTTTTTTTAATTGTATGATTAAAATTTTTTTTTCAAATACAGGCAATAAACACTATTCTTGATTTTTTTTTCATTCTGTTTCTGTTTATATTTAATATTATTTTTGTTTGTTTGTTTTTTGTTTTTTTTTTCAATTTATTTATTTTCAGAAAAACAGTATTCATTATTTTTTCACCACACCCAGTGCTCCATGCAAGCCGTGCCCTCTATAATACCCACCACCTGGTACCCCAACCTCCCACCCCCCCACCACTTCAAACCCCTCAGATTGTTATTCTTGATCTTTTAAGAGTTTTTTAGTTTAGCTGAGGAGGAGGCAGGTGCCCCACTATAATGCAAACCAAGACAGAAAGTAGGGAGAGAGGCTGTGTACTATGTTGGATGAACACAAAACTCAGCCTCAAAAGTGATAAAATGGGAGATGCTCTTCAATAGAGATGTCACCAAGCACCTTCTCTCATCAGACTCTGACAGTTCCCCCTTTCCATCAGGGGCTTGAGAGGGAAGAATCCGGAGGCACCGTGTAAGAATGACAGTGTCAGCCACGTGTCTCCATTTCAAAGCAATGGAATGTTTTCAATCAGAAAAATGGAAAAAACAAAACATAAACAACTCCACTTTTCTTATTTCATCCTGACGGGGTTGTCTGTCCCTTTGCAGTTGCTATGGCAATAGCAGCTCTCCTTTTTCTTCATTTAGATCTTTTTCCAAATTGAGAACAATGAATGTAAGAGATCAGAAAGTGAGAAAAACAAGTAGGTATTTGAGACATTAGAATTATTTACCCTGGAAAAGAGAATGCTAAGGGGTGGCAATTATATTGTTCTGGGCTATTAAAAGTTACTACTACATATGTAGTTCGCTGCTTGGGCCCAAGATAAAATCAGATTTATTTGAACTGGAGGGAAATAGCTTTTAGGAGAAAAAGTCCCTGATAGAAAGTTCTGTGGGACTGTTTCTCCTCTCGGGGTAGATGGATGAGGAGACACTGGACTTTTGCATCTTGCAGTGGTTGTCATCTTTTCCTGAAAAGTTCTTGATCAGTGAAACCATATATCAACAAACCCCAAACACATAGAACTTACTGTTTTTATGTTTAAATATAAAATACCACTGTGTGTTTTGCATTTATATCTCACTTAATCTCTGCAACAATTCTAGGAGGAAATGACCATTCTTATTCCCATTTTATGGACAAGAAAAAAGAGGGTGAGAGAGTGAATCAGCTTGCCCAGGGTCATGCAGCTGATGAATCGCAGATCTGGGATTTGAACTCAGAAAGCTTGTATTCTCATGATAGGTCATCACTCTCTTAAAATGGATCCAGTTGTACTGGGGCCTTGGTGGGACTCCTGTATAAAGCCATAGCAGACAAGAGTTCTAGTCGTACTGATCCATTTACTGAGTCATTCAACTATGACTTAATGAATGCCTACTGTATATAATCCCTAGGTAGGTACTGGAGAAGCAGAAAAGAGCAGGTAGATGAGTCTCCTAGAGTTTATAGTCCAGAACAGGCCCATGGATAGAAGCAAATAAATGAATAGGATAATTTCAGGTACTAATTGGTGCTATGAAGGAAATAAAACTGAGCAATGGTAGAGAATAAAGGGTAGGTTGGCAGGCAGAGGGTGGGCTGCTTAGGCAGGATGGTTGGGAAGGTCTTTCTGAGGAGGGGAAGACTTGAATTGAGCCCTGGTTGATGGGAGGGAGGTGGTCATGTGCAGATCTGGGAGAAGGACCTTTCAGGCAGAGGAGCAGCAAATGTAAATTTGGGAACAAGCCTGAAAGTGGGACATTGGGGTGAGAGCATGGTGAATCAGTGTACGGTAACCATTGGACGTTGCAGGTGGCTTCAGATGAGTTTGGTGAGTTGGATCCAGAGGTAGAGGCACCATTTGGGGTGGGGGTTACTGCTGGCATGCAAACATCCTACAGGGCACAGGACAGCCCCTGCCAAAAGAATTATCCAACCCAAATGTCCATGGTTGAGAAACCCTGATCTCTGCATACAGAACTAAGAGGCCAAGGAAAGGAGATTGAATTTTATTCTAAGTGAAAGAGAATCCATTAGATGACTTGAAGCAGTAGAATGTCTTGATGAGATTTGCATTTCAGAAGATGAACTATGAAGGCTGAATGGAAAATACCTTGTAGGAGAATCAAGAGTAGAAGCTGAGATTTTTGTATTAGCAGCATTAAATGTTCCAAGTGAATGGAGATGGCATCATGGTTTAGGGGAGTGACAGAGGGTTAGAGAGGCAGAGGTGACCACCCTCACTGATGGGCTGGATGTGGGACTTGGATGAGAGAGAAATCACGCATGACCCTCTGGTTGTGCACAACCTGAGCAACTGGGTAGGTGGACGTGGAGCTGTGTGTTTACATGGAGAGGAAGGAGGGTGGGGATAATGTGAGAAACTGGACATGCTAGATATGATAAACCTATTAGCTATACAAGGGGAGATGTCACATAGGCTGTTAGAATATAGTCACATAAGTGACTTATGTCACTTAGTTTTTTCCTTTAGAAAATGAACAATGGCCCTAAACTCCTCTGATTCTGGAGTAATAGAACCTGGACAGGGGGAACTGGATTTGACAGACTTTGGCAGTATCATCCAATTCTACGTTTCCCTGAATTTCCCCCTCAGGTCACTGCTACGCAGACAGACAAAAGAAAATTTGTCCTATTTTGCAGAAACTAAATTATGCTGTGTAACAACTAATCCTCCTAAGGAGCTAGAGTGAGTCGGTAGTGGAATGATGGTCTGAGAGCATCCCAAGAACTAGGGGTGGCATCCCCTGGCAGCTGAGGGAGATTAATAGAAATAAAATCACCCCATGCCGTGAAAGGGGCTGTTTTTCATCAGCTGAACCTCCAAGGAGGCATGGATGGGGCCTGGGAAGGTTATAACCCATGATTCTCACCAATTTCTTTCCCGGTGGCCCAGAGGCTCTATATCTCCTCCCAGATTCACTGTGATCTTGCATTCTTGACAAGGTTTAGAAAGGCCCGAAGCAGGTACACTACCTTATTTTAAATTTGCAGCTGTTTCTTTGTTATCTAACCACAGGCTGAAAAAGGACTCATGCTTTTGAGGTAACCTGGAGCCAAAAGCGCTGAAACATTTTTTTATTTTGTTTTGTTTTTTTGAGAAAATGAACTGATATGAGCAGCTAAGAGGAAGGCCGAGAGTTAAGTTCCCTCTATTTCTACTGTTTTTGAGGGTGGGCGTGGGCAGCAGTGTAGCAGGGACACCCTACCCTCCGCTAGTGTGAGTGGCTTTCCCAGCTGCGATGGGGGAACGCCCAGGGGAAATAATCCAACTGTGTTACTGGTAATTAAATGGAGAATGTCAAGTCTCCCAGAGGACTGCTGCTTATTGGAGAAGTGGGAAGCAATCTTTGCTTGCAGCCACTCACTGGTGGAAAAGTAAAATGAGCTTTGTTTTGATGAAGTGTCCTAGAGCTAGTGAAACATCCCACGAAGGGCATGGTCTCTAAACCTTGCTGAATTTACTGTGTAGAACCATAAAGCTAAGACAAAAAAAGAGAAAAAAAAAAAAAAGAATCTTGACAGCTAGTTTAGAGGGGAGAAAGGGATGGATATTAACATGGACAAATCATTTTTTAAAAAACTTGAACCACACCAAGTTGGTAATATGGGTATAATGTTGAAACGAAGGTCTTGGGCAACTATTCTGGGCTTTTGGGCCATAGAGTTTCTGTACAACTCTGCCTTTGTAGTATGGAAGCAGCCATAGGCATATGTAAATGAGTGAGTGTGGCTGCGTCTCAGTAAATCTTTCTCTATAAAAATAGAAGGTGGACAGAAGTTGGCCTGTGAGCTGCAGTTTACCAACCATGGTTCTTATACCTTAGTGTGTATCATACACGGGCTTTATAATTAAATGCTGATGTCTGACTTCACCTCCAGAAATTCTGAGTAGGGCCCGGTGTCAGCACTTCTTAAAAACTCTTTAGATGATTTATTTATTATTCTAGGGATTAGAATCAATGGGTTTAGAGTTGTGTGGGTTTCCCTTGGTCACACAATAGTTGTGTGTGTGTGTGCTAAAAATACTTATGAGAGGGCACCTGAGTAGCTCAGTCAGTTAAGCATCCAAGTCTTGATTTTAGCCCATGATCTCAGCATCATGAGATCAAGCTCTGCATGGGCTTTGCTAGGAGTCTGCTTAAGATTCTCTTCCTCTTGGGCGCCTGGGTGGCTCGGTGGGTTAAGCCGCTGCCTTCGGCTCAGGTCATGATCTCAGGGTCCTGGGATCGAGGCCCGCATCAGGCTCTCTGCTCAGCAGGGAGCCTGCTTCTCTCTCTCTCTCTGCCTGCCTCTCCATCTACTTGTGATTTCTCTCTGTCAAATAAATAAATAAAATCTTTAAAAAAAAAAAAAAGATTCTCTTCCTCTCTCTCTCTCTGGCTCTCCTCTCTCTGGGGCAGGTACCACACCCTGCCCAACTGGCTTATGCTCACTCACTCTCTCTCTCTCAAAAATAAATAAATAAATAAATAAATAATTAAAAAATATATATATATTTATATTTATGACTAGCATCATCTTTACAGAGACTTAATTGGTCTGGATATGGTTTAGGGATCAGAATTTTTTTTTTAATTGTTGTTGTTTTTAAAGATTTGTTTATTTAATTACTTGAGAGAGAGAGGGTAAGAGAGAGAACATGAGAGGGGAGAGGGTCAGAAGGAGAAGCAGACTCCCTGCTGAGCAGGGAGCCCGGTTGCGGGACTCAATCCTGGGACTCCAGGATCAGGACCTGAGCCGAAGGCAGTTGCTTAACCAACTGAGCCACCCAGGGGCCTGGGGATCAGAATGTTTTTAAAGCTTCTCCAGGGATTCCCTTGTGAAGGCAGATTTGGGTACCACTGGTCTAGAAAAGCAAGACAAACAGGCAGCTTCCATACAGTGTGGTAATTGTGGAACAAGAGTAATTTCAACAAGTGGGTTGTCAATTTTCTCATTGAATAAACACTGATATAAAGCTTGTTTTGTGCAAGCCAAGGGTCCTAGACATTTATAGATACTAACTCATATAATTTTCACAACATTCTCTAGGGTAGGTACTATTCATATCTCCATTCTATAGTTGAGGGAACTGAGGCACAGAGAACTTAATTGGGAACAAAGGGAGGAAGGTGTTTTAGGAAGGGCGTCTAGGAAAATGTGATGTCTGAGTCGAGACATTAAGATCATATACAAGACAGCCCAGTAGATGTGGGGCGAGACAGGGAAGGAGTGAGCATTGCTTCCCAGGAAGGGTCTGTCCAAGGCCTGGGGGTAAGAGGTGCTGTGACACCTATGTAAACAGCAAGTAAGTTAGGTGGCTGCGGTGTAGAATGTGTTCTGCCCTTGGAGACCTCAAGAGTTTGCTTTAAATGCAAGATGAATTAGTTCCAGAGAGCTATTATGTTGCATAGTGCCCAGAGTCAGCAATACTATATGGTGCACTTAAAAATTTGCTAAGAGTGTTGAGCTCATGTGCAGTTTTCTTACCGCCCCCCCCCCACAAAACAAGAACAAAAGACAAAAATGAACAAAGGGACATAAGGAAACTCTTGGGGGTGACAAATATGTCTATTGCCTCAATTGTGGTGATGGCTTCGTGGGTGTATACATATGTCCAAACCCATCAGACTGTATACGTTAAATATGTGCAGGTTTTTTGTACATCAATTATACTTCTGTTTTTAGAAAAGTGTTTTTCAGTGAAGTGGTGGGGATGGAGTTGCTTTTGGGAAGTGAATGAGAGGGAATGACACAGCAGTAGAGAGTAAAGATAATTCCTGATAGAGCCTTAAAGAAGACAAGAAATAGAGGGTGTGGGCAAGGAGAGATGGGATTGAGGGTACCAGGATTTATTTTAAATGGGAGAGAGTTGTCCAGGCTTAATCCTGGAAGACAGGGGCCAGAGCAAAGAGGGACATTTAAGGTAAGGAGGGGGGTGGTATATGAGAGAGGAAGGTGTTTTTTTGTTGTTGTTGTTGTTGTTTTGTTGTTGTTGTTTTGTTTTGTTTTGAGAGAGAGGGAATAAAAGGGAGGGACAGAGGGAGAAGGACAGAGAGGATTTTAAGAAGGCTTCACTCTCAGCACAGAGCCTGTCTCAGGGCTCAATCTCACAAGCCTGAGATCATGACCTGACCTGAAATCAGGAGTCGGATGCGTAACCAACTGAGGCACCCAGGTGCACTGACAGAGTGGGACTCTTGTGGAGAAGACACAGGATCTGGAGTGTGTGAGGACCTGTTAGCAAGTAGGGCTCCCTTCTTTTTTTTTTTTTTTTTTTAAAGATTTTATTTATTCACCCGACAGAGAGAGATCACAAGTAGATGGAGAGGCAGGCAGAGAGAGAGAGAGGGAAGCAGGCTCCCCACTGAGCAGAGAGCCCGATGCGGGACTCGATCCCAGGACCCTGAGACCATGACCTGAGCCGAAGGCAGCGGCTTAACCCACTGAGCCACCCAGGCGCCCCAAGTAGGGCTCCCTTCTTGATCAAGGAAAGGATGATGTGGATACATACATTTTGTAGATAAGTTGGCAGCTAGGTGGAGAAACTTCTATCTGATGCTTTTTTTATCAATAGTGGTTATTGTGGGTACAAGGAATGGTGATCTACTCAAGCTTGTGCCAGAGAGTTTATCAGCAAGAATTGCATGCAGAAATCCAAGAATAAGTATTTTTGTCTAACAGGAGTTGCATATTTCTTAAATATCGAGAATCTAGAGATAGGCAGTTCAAGGATGATATAGCTATTTAAGGAAACAGTAAGGAATTTAAGCTCTCTCTAGCTATCTGATTCACCACATTCAGCATGTAGCTTTTGCTCTCTTGGCCACATGGGGTTTACTGTTCCCTAGGTATCATGCCTGATCTCTAGGCAGGAAGGAAGGGTAAAAGTTACATGTCAGTTGAGACTTCTTTTTTTTTTTTTATTAATAAAAAATTTTTCCTAGAGGCACTAGTGATAGACTACCTCTTATATTTCATTGGTCAGACCAAGTTGCATGACCGTCTGTCTACAAGGGGGTTTGGGGAGGCAAGTACATTTAATTGGGCATATTGTCCCCCAAACAAAATCAGAGTTGTGTTATTCAGGGGGGACAAAAGGAGAAGGCAATGTGGATAGGGTAATAGCAAGGTCTACTACAGAATACATGAAAAATCTTAGGAACCCAAAGAACCGAAGGAGAGCCAGTCTTACTGAACTTAGAACAGAGAACTAAGATTCTCCCTCTCTAATGGATGGCAGGGAATTGCTATCTTCTCCCTGTATCTCTGCTTCATTTTCCTTTCTCTGCCGACCAGCTTCTAATGTTTACATTTTGTTTCTACTTGATAATAACTTCTGTGTACCCACGAATCATACTGGCTACCCACCTGACCTTCATTCAGCTGTTTCGGTTTCTCAGTTCCAGATTCAGGAGACTGGATACTTTTCTGAGCCAGGCTTACAAATTGGCTGACAAATGCCAATTATTGGCCATTGGCTAGTGAGTAGATGATCTGAGTTTGACTGGACAGTTGATGGACTCATGTGAACTGAGTCTTGGTGATACCCCCAGCACAGGAACTGTGAGGGGTAGTTTCCCTTTGGAGGAGCTCTGGGAAGGGAAGCTCATATAGCATTTATACTTTCTCTGGAAAGTTGAAGTTGAGGTCTTAACCAAGGATGTGCAGAGAAGAAGTTGATGAGAAAGTTCAAGAGACTATCTGAAGCTTAGAAGATACTCAGAGCAGCAGGAAGGGTCCCATTGAGTTTTCCAATGAATATTTGGCAAAGATTTCATTCTTGGTGATTACACATTCTCTTCCAGCAGGACTCACAGCTTAGTATAGATATGCGTAGGTACACGGGAGGCCGATGTTGGATTGATCCAGGGTTGGAATTTTCCCAGGTAGGTGAACAACTCAGACATTAGTAAAGACATTAGTCTTAGTAAAAAAAGGTTAAAGAATTAAACAAAAACAAAACCAAGCCAATATTATCAGCTGTTGCCAGAGAAAAACTGTAGGATTTAAGATTTTAGAGTCATGGCATTTCTTGTTAGATGATGACATGGCCTAAGCTGTGGTCATAGGAGAAGATGGACAAAGGGAAGCAGAGGGGAAGGCCATGGAGTTGAAAAGGCATAAGATTTGAAAGGCGTAGGTAGTAGATGGGTTGCTCCAATACATACTGGAGTCACTTAGGATGATGGCAGCATTTGGAATGGAGAAGAAAATGGGTTAGTAGGATGTGGGGTATCTAGTGAAGGAACAGGGTATCTCGGAGTGAGTGAGTGGCTGCTGTGAAGATAGAGTCAAATCTGGCCTGATTTTTATTCCTTCTCTTCCTCACTGCCCATACACAACAAATAATCAGAATCTTATAGATTTCATCTTATAAACATGTTCTCTAACTCACCTACTTATGTCTTCTTCCATCGCCGTCATCCTAGTGTAAGCCATCATTTTCTCTCACATTTACCACTGGTTGTAACCAACGTCCGCTTTTATAAAAGATTTTATTTATTTATTCATTCATTCGTTCATTCATTCCTTTATTTTAGAGAGAGGGAGAGAGAGTGTGTGTACACCTGTGTGGAAGTGGAAAGGGACAGAGACAGAGGGAGAGAGAGAAAGATTCCCAAACAGACTCCCCACTGAGTGTGAAGCCCAACTTAGGGCTCATTCTTAGGTCCCTGAAATCATGACCTGAGCCGAAAACAAGCCCAGCACTCAACTGACCGAGTCACCCAAATGCCCCAACTAACATCTACTTTTGACTGTCTCCAAGCCTTCTCCACACTGTAGCCAGAGTGATTTTTTTTTTAATGTGTCTTATTACTGCTAAAGACCCTTCAATGGCTTTCCATTGTTCTGAAGATAAAAATAAAATCTGTGTAGGACATTATATGTGTTCGCAACACATGATGTCCCTTCCTAGCAAAGGGTTCTACTTCCCTGCCTCCCTGACATTAGGCTTGGTCATGTACCTTGTAGGGGGATTGTATAGTCTTACCCTGTGGAACACAAAAGTAATCACATGACTTGCTTCAGCTAATGAAACAGGGGCCAACATGATGTATGTTACTTTCAACCAGAAGCATAAGAGTCATATATATGACTCCTCATTTCTCCTTTTTCTCTCTTTTATGAGAGTAGCTTTGACCCTGATAAAGGCTGATCCATCAGGCATGAAGGCAATGTGGAGACAAGACTCACAATGGGCATATCACACGAGTTAGAAATAGGTTGCTATTGTAAGCCATTGGTATTACTACAACAAAGCTTAATACAGTCTGTAAGGCCTTGAATGATTTAATGATTTGGTCCAAGTTCTCCAGCCTTATCTCTCAAACATTTCCTACCAGCTTAAATGTCATTTCCCCAGAAAAGTCTTTTATAACTCTTTTCCTCCCCCGACAACACGGGCCTAATTTAGATCGACTATTATTCTACCTCATAACATCTTTTTCATTTCCTTCATATCACTCAAATACAGTCTGTGATATTTTTTTGAGCATGATTATCTGCTTACCACAGGAGAGTGTAAGTTCAGAGGGGGGCAGAAATTATGTACGTGTAGTTCATCATGTCCCAGTGTCTGGCATACAATAAGTACTCAAATTAACATTTTTTGATCAAATGGATGTATCTGAGTGCAGATCACAGATGAGCCCAGAAGCCAGGGAACGGATGATGTAGCAAATGAGAAGAGATAGGTGGAAAGCAAGAAGTGGATCCAGGGCAGACAGAAAGAGGTTGTGGGCAAGGGTGGTGTGGTGCATGGAGAAATACCTGCAGGCAAAGGTTCACAGGAGAGGGAGCCTCTTATAAGATGTCAGTTGGTCACCATTTCTATAGGTAGGGTGATCACTGTTCAGGGCAAAGTGTGGGCTTGAACATGAGGCTGTCATCCTGTCTTTTCCCTCTCCACTCCTTGTTTTGGGATTTCTCATTCCATCAACTTGTTGAACATCTTGATGTCAAGTGTTCCTGGGGATGTAGTTAGTAGATAAGCTAATGCTTAGTTTCGTGAGATTTCTCAAGTGCGGAAGACAGGTATGAACCAAATAATGATAAGAATGCCAGATGAATCCTTCAAAAGAGAATTTCAGAGGCCACAGGAAATCCCATAGAGAAGCAAATCTGTGTTTATGTTTCTGTTCTCTGCTCCTGCTACTGTTCCTGTTTGCATTGTTCTTCTCCTTGATCTTTGCTTGCCCGGATTTTATCCATTGTTCAAGACTTTCACTCAAGAGGTATTTTATTTAAAAAGACTACAGCCCTGTGGTCAGTAAACTTCTCTATTAACTTGTCAGTGGTCCTGAGATGCTGTGGTCCAGTGTCACTCTAAATAATGATATTTCGGTGTAGGTCCTCTTCACCCTTATGTGAAGAGTTACAGGTGTTCTCCATGGGATGCTGTCAGTTTTTACTGGGGTATAGAGAACTAAGAAGGTATGGGTGGGGCACTGGCGGTATGAGCCATGCTTCCTCATTGCCCCTTATTAAATCCCATAGCCACCCATTTTTCCCCGCCCCAACTGGGTTCTGATGGAACTATATGCCTTTAGTACATTCTACCTTATCTTGTGTGTTCATGTTTTCCTCTCACTTTCCTGTAAGCTCCCAGAGGCAGGAGCCATGTCTGATTCATCTTTTTATCCTCCCTATGGCTTAGCAGAGGTCCTGTCGCAGAGAATCTATTTACTCAATAAATGTTTGCAGAATTGAATTGTGGGGGATACCATTGCCCCCAGGGCACTATGAAATCAGATCCATTCTTTTTTTAACACCATCAAAAGATATTGTCATAACATTGTCATTGGTTCAGAGAATCCATTTCCAGAATTTTATCTATTAAAATTCAAAAAAAAATTTTTATCACAGGACTAGATCCACATGGTAACAAGTAATATAATCCAGAAACATTTATTGACAAAATGCGACTGCCTTTCATTTGCATGTACTCTTCTCTCCAGAGACATTTTTAACTATTTCTGTTTGTTTCCACTGGACTCTAAACAATACAGTTGCCTTGAACAATGTGGAGAGTTAGGAGCACAGAACCCCTGTGCAGTTGAAAATCTGCTTATAACTTTTGACTCCCCGAATACTTGACTATTAATAGCCTACTGTTGTCGGGAAGCCTTACCAACAACTTATAAGGTCAGTCAACACATATGTTGTATATGTATTCTACACTGTATTCTAACAACAAAGTAAGCTAGAGAAAAGAAAATGTTACTAAAAAATCATAAGGAAGAGAAAAATACACCTACTGTTCTGTATTTATAAAAAAAAATTCTGCATATAAGTGGACCCTTGGCATTCAAACCTGAGTTCTCAAGGGTCAAATGTATTCACATCTCTGTTTTTTTGCTTTATTTACTGCAAGCAATTTTTATTTCTTTTTTTTTTTCTGGTAAAAGTTGAGGATTTAATTTGGGTACATGAACATTTTTACTTCTGTCTTACTCTCCCAATAGTTGGTATGTTTGTTTTTAGTTCTTTAAAAATTACATTTATATCTTTACATAATATAGTTTCAATGCTATTCCTCTCTTCCCATTTCTTATTTTTCAATGTTATTTTTCTACATTCTTTGTAAGATGAGGACCTTAGGTCTCATTGTTTCTTTTGTCTCGGCTTCCTTTCTACCTCCCCTTTTCTGAGGACTACCTTTTATTTTACATTGCCAAAATGGTTGCAGCTATATTCTGTTCTTCAGGTACAGTCAAGTTGTTCCTTGCCGTTAGGTTGACAATAAAGTTGAATACAAACCAGTGTCCTCGTTATTACAATGATGTGATTATCCTTTATGTCGGGACCACGGATTGAGCGAGAATTATGTTTTCTTTTCTATTGATATAAGGCTACACCCTTGGGTCATTCAAGTAAGAGTGTCAAAGGGTCAAGGTTAAAAGATTTTTATATTCTTACATCAGTGGCTTAAAATCGTGACACATTAAAGTACTTTCATATTTAGACCATGACTTTCTTTTAATTTTTTAGAGATTTTTTGTTTATTCATTTGAGACAGTGACAGAGTGAGAGCATGGGCAGGAGAGAGGTTCAGAGGGAGAGGAAGAGGCAGATTCCCGCTGAGCAGGGAGCCAGAGGTGGGGCTTGATCCTGGGACCCTGGATCAGGACCTGAGCCAAAGGCAGATGCTCAATGGACTGAACCACCCAGGAGCCCCTCTTTTAATTTTTTTAAGTCTGGAGCTTCTGATTGCTTCTTGTGGCTAAATAAATAAATAAAATTTCCTTTATTGTATTTTCAACTTTTCCACCCTCTTGATGAAGTCATTATTGAATATATTTCTTTGGTACGTTCTCTCTTCTAAGATCTCTTGGAAGAAATGGGATGGGGGAGGGTTGGGAATACTTGGCTGCCATGTTGAACCACAAACTCTTTCCCACTTTTGAAATATTTATTTGTTTGTTTGCTTGTTTATTTAGATTTTATTTATTTATTTGCCAGAGAGAGAGAGCACTAGCCCAAGCAGGGGGAGTAGCAGGCAGAGGAAGAGTGAGAAGCAGGCTCTCCACTGAGCAGGGAGCCCATTGTGGGACTCAGTCCCAGGACCCCGGGATCATGACCTGAGCCAAAGGAGATGCTTAATTGACTGAGCATCCCTGAAATTTATTTTAAAAAAAAATTCAGTGAAATGTGATTGTGACCAAGAATTATCCCAGGTTCTGAATGATTTTCATGGCAGGCCAGATAACCTCTCTGTCTCGTATTGGACTTGCTCATATTTTCAACTTTGTTATTCTCTGTGCCTTCAACTTCTTATCAATGAAATGGGATAAGGAATTCAAACTATGTCATGGGAAAATTGACAAGGAACTATAATTCTTGGCCATTCATTTCTTGGGGGGAAAAATCTATATGCCATAGCTATATATACATGCAAATTAAATACATGAGCTATCTATAAGACTATTAGGTTTATAAGAGAACACATTGTTGGAGAGCTCTCTCTGCGAATAGTACAGGGATATTGTAAAATGCATGTCATTTTTATTTCTGTGGTAGGGGCCATTAATTCATGATCCTCTGTCTTTGGCGTGGAGCACAGTCTGATAACAGCTTCAGGATCAAGACTTTCAAGTTCCTGAGGATGGAGGCTGGAACCTCAGGTAGGGTTAGATGCCATGTAGAACCAAACAGCTGACCTTTGGCGGGTGCAAATCCCCTCTGCTACTTCTCAGTCTAGTGAAACGTCCTCCTTTGTGCTTTCCTTATGGAGAGGGAAAAACTCCTTCTCTGTCACGGGCTTTCTTCATTTCAAAAGGAGCTAAAATCTCATTAAATCTGTAAGATCTTATCCTCTACTCTGAAGCCAATCAGGCAGTTTTGGGTTACTCAGAAATTAAAATGATTTGGAGGTTACCGTCCACTCACCCTGTCCCTTCTAATCTTAGTGTAAGGGTGGCCTTCTGAGGGTGCGCTCTCCTGGCTCAGGAGGTAGATTAGGTCAAATCCCTTTGCAACAACTCTCTGAATTGGACAGGATCCTTTCTCCTGCAAGCAAGGGGCAGATACTCCAGTCAAGCTTGTTTAAGCAGAAAGGGAATTCCCTGAATCATGTAACTGAGAAGATCGTGTAGCATTTGTGGATAGACCCATGGTGGATATAGATGCTGAATTTATGTCATGAAGTTTTTCTGTCATCTCGTCTTGCCTTGCCGCTTTGATGCCACCTCCTCTTCCCTCTTCCCCTCTCCTCCCTCTTCTTCCTCCCCTTTTTTGTCTTTTCCTTCCTTCCTTTCTTCCTCCCTTTCCTCACTTCCTTTCTCCCTTAAAAAAAAAAAAAAGGTTGTTTTTGTTTTTGTTTTTTAGCGTTTGGTACCGCTGAAGTTCTAGTTCTAGTTAGCCCACACAGTCATAGAGGGCAAGTATTTTAGTCTCCCGGATTCAAACTCCAGAGAAGACGCTGATTGGCCTTTTTCATATGAAGAGCCCACTCCTGAACCCATTAAGGGGGTGGGGTATATTAGAACTGTCTGTATCTGATTCAGAAGACTATTTTGTTGTCTGGCAAGAGGGGTCCTGTTGTCCAAAGAAGGGGAGGAATGTGCTGGATATACAAAATAATAGTATCCATTTCCATTAGACTGTGAACTTGTTATTTTATTTCTATACCATGAGGCAAATGAAGCTTGAAGCTTTAAGGTCTTGTACTTGTATGTACCCCCTTGTAAAATTTATAAGTAAAATATTTAAGTGTGATCCATTAAGACTGATGTCTCTATTCACTCTTTCTCTTCCCCTCCACTGCATTTCTTTCATGTTGAGCAGCTTTGGAGGGACTGCGGGCAATTTTCTATAACTAAGTTGGGGATACATTTTCCTTTGAGGTTAATGAGATAACTTCATGTTGTCTGCAGTCACCTCCACATTTGGCTAAATTATTGCTCACAATCCCATGATAGAAATGACTTTCAGGTGTTCTTCTGCTATCTTCTCTAAAAGCTGATGGGGTGATATGATATGACAGTGGAGAGCAAGGGTTGGGTCAATGTTTGGAATGGGTCCTTCAGTACCCAGTACCAGAATTCTATGGGCAGGGGATGAGAAGCAAAGTTTGCTATGTATACCGCTAAAAAGTTCTGCAGGAGAGTCTTCCAAATCTTACAGCTCTCAAGTGAAAACAATAGAGGTTTTCCAAAATCAGACAGGTTTTTTTTTTTTTAATTTTCTCAACATACTGAAAATTATGAAGCTTAAAGAAATAATTAATTTAAAATTTTGGTGAGCACCTGGGTGGCTCCACCAGTTAAACCTCTGACTCTTGATTTCAGCTCAGGTCTGGATTTCAGGGTCATGAGTTCAAGCCCCACATTGGGCTCCACACTGGGCATGGAGCCTAATTAAAAAAAATTTTTTTTTAATTAACCATGTGAGGAAAAACTGAATTTTCTTTCTCTTCTTTCCATTGGAAATCATGTTATAAAATTGTTATTGTATTGAAGAGGCAATCAGAATATATACCAAAATACATGGGGAAAGAAATATAAATATTATAATGTTTTTTTCCAGATTAAAAAACTTATAACTGATTTTTTAAATTTATTTTTTAATTAATTAATTAGTTTTCAGCTTAACAGTATTCATTGTTTTTGCACCACACCCAGTGCTCCATGCAATCCGTACCCTCTCTAATACCTACCTATCACCTGGTTCCCCCAACCTCCCACCCCTTGCCGCTTCAAACCCCTCAGATTGTTTTTCAGAGTCCATAGTGTCTCATGGTTCACCTCCCCTTCCAGTTTCCTCCAACTCCCTTCTCCTCTCTAACTCCCCTTGTCCTCCATGCTATTTGTTATGCTCCACAAATAAGTGAAACCATATGATAACTGACTCTCTCTGCTTGACTTATTTCACTCAGCATAATCTCTTCCAGTCCCATCCATGTTGCTACAAAAGTTGGGTATTCATCCTTTCTGATGGGAGGCATAATACTCCATAGTGTATATGGACCACATTGTCCTTATCCATTAGTCCATTGAAGGGCATCTTGGTTCTTTCCACAATTTGGCAACCGTGGCCATTGCTGCTATAAACATTGGGGGTACAGATGGCCCTTCTTTTCACTACATCTGTATCTTTGGGGTAAATACCCAGTAGTGCAATTGCAGGGTCATAGGGAAGCTCTATTTTTAATTTCTTGAGGAATCTCCACACTGTTCTCCAAAGTGGCTGCACCAACTTGCATTCCCACCAACAGTGTAAGAGGGTTCCCTTTCTCCACATCCCCTCCAACACATGTTGTTTCCTGTTTTGCTAATTTTGGCCATTCTAACTGGTGTAAGGTGATATCTCAATGTGGTTTTAATTTGAATCTCCCTGATGGCTAGTGATGATGAACATTTTTTCATGTGTCTGATAGCCATTTGTATGTCTTCATTGGAGAAGTGTCTGTTCATATCTTCTGCCCATTCATCCTTTTTTAAAAAGATTTTATTTATTATTTGACAGACAGAGATCACAAGTAGGCAGAGAGGCAGGCAGAGAGAGGGGGGAAGCAGGCTCCCTGCTGAGCAGAGAGCCCAATGCGGGGCTTGATCCCAGGACCCTAAGATCATGACCTGAGCCGAAGGCAGAGGCTTTAACCCACGAACCACCCAGGCCCCCCTTAATCCATTCTTAATACATATTTACATTTTGCTTTGGAGGCATTAATGCAATGTAACACTTATTAAGTACTTCTGTGTCAGACACTTATTTTTGCTTTTTTTTAAATTTATTTTTTAACAACCTATTTTGGGGGTGTACTATTCTGTGAGTTTGACAGGTGCTTTTGTATCTTAATTTTGTATTTGCTTTTCTTTAGAGAGAGAGAAGGGGGAGGATAGGAGGGGCAGAGGAGAGGGAGAGAGGAATCTAAAGCCAGCTCCACATCCAGTGTGGAGCCCATTGTGGGGCTCGATCCCACAACCCCGAGATCATGACCTGAGCTGAAATTGAGAGTCGGACACTTAAACTACTGAGCCACCCAGGTACCCCATAATTTTTTATTTACTTTTATATCTAATTTTATACTTATAATTCTGTATTTTTTTTTTAAAAGAGGGGCCCAGGCATCAGTGTGCAACCTGTTGAGAACCACTGCTTTGGAGGGTTGTCACAGAAGCCCAGGTAAGAGATGATGGACCTCTGGATGAGGAGAGTGGCAATGGAGATGAATTTGAGATCTATTTTGAGATAGAATAGACACGCTTGGCTGATTACGGGGAGGGAATGAATGGGAAGACTCAAGGATCACTCCCAGGTTTTGGGCTTGGACAACAATTAGCGATGATTCTCGAACGCCAGCATGCTCCAGAATCACCCTGAAGGCTTGTTAGTACACAGATTGCCAGACACCACCCCCAGAGTTTCTGATTCAGTATATCTGCGGGTGGAGCTTGAGAATTTGCATTTTTAATTACTTTTGCAGGAGATACTTTTGGTCCAGAGACCACATTTTAGTCTAACAGGAGAGCTTTTTATAAAACTCCTGATCAAGCCAAATACCAGTGAATTAAATCAGAAACCCTGGGAGTGGGATCCAAGTGTGAGTCTTTGGAATTACTTGGGAACTTGTTTAATGTATTCATAAATCTGGGAAATCCCCAGATTCTGATTAATTGGTCTGGGGTAGGGCTTGGACACTGGTATCGCAGCTCCCCAGGGGATTTTTCTAATCACATGTCACCACCCTGGAGAGTCCTAGAACCAGGTGGATGGTGATGTCAGGTGCTGAAATACGTACAGGTGTTCTCTCTAACTCTCTACCATGGTTTCAGAGGTCACCTACCTCAGAGGAGCTTGCTGTCATTGTCCTGGGCATGTGAGGCACTTAAAGCATCTGGACTAACAGGACCTCTCTCCTTTTCCTTTCTTGCTATAAAATCATAATGATATACAGTTTCCATGATCTCCCTGATATGAGGAAGTGGAGATGCAACGTGGGGGAGTTTGGGGGTAGGAAAAGAATAAATGAAACAAGATGGGATGGGGACAGAGACAAACCATAAGAGACTCTTAATCTCACAAAACAAACTGAGGGTTGTGGGGGGTGGGGGGGTAGGGAGAGGGTGATAGGGTTAGGGACATTGGGGAGGGTATGTGCTATGGTGAGTGCTGTGAAGTGTGTAAACCTGGTGTTTCACAGACCTATACCCCTGGAGCTAATAATACATTATTTGTTAATTAAAAAAAAAAAAGAAAAAATCGTAATGAAATACGGTTTCTAGGGAGCTAGCTGTTAATCTAGTCCCCATAACTACTTTCTAGTGTATCCTAGCATAGTGCCTGACCCATAGAAAACATTAAATACCTGTGTATTGACTGAATGAACTACTTTATGAAAATGAGAAATTTATGAAAAATGAAAAAAAAAGAAGCTTTTGAACTTTAAATATTAGTAGTGTCTGGTGAGTTCAGTAGATCTCAATGCTGGTTGTGAAACATAAGGATTTTGATAATGAGTCCAGTTGCAACACAGCAAGGTAAAGTCGACATTGACCCAACAGCTTCCAGGCCACGAGGAAGCAAATACATGATGGCAAGCGCTTGAGGAGTTGCAGGGACAGCCTTGTCAGGGAGAACATGCCCTGTGTAAGCAGTCAGGTTCCACTGACAGAACATGCTCCCATGTTCTCCAGCGGGGCCTTCTTAGGATGCAGCCAGTGAATGCATAGCCCCCACCCAGTTTATGCAAGAAATGTCACTTCACTTTATCTCCTTAAATTCTACTTGGAACTAACTATCTTCCTAGCCAGTGGGAGACTCTATAATATCTTTATTGGAAGTCACTCTACTCTTCTGACCCACCATGGAGGTGTGTGTGGGGTTTTAGGTGACATTAAATATTTGGGGAGGTCCCTTCTGGTTTTCGCCTATCCTCTTTACCTGTAATAAGTCTATAGGGTGCCTTGAGATTGGGAAGTTCAACTTCCGTCCTGTGCCTAGGCATGAAAATTTTCACTGAGGCTGGAAGTCTAGGTGTGAGTGGGACTCAGCCTTCCTGGATGCACCACATAGTCATTTCCCCAAAAGTCCTGCCAAGTCTTCTGGGCTCTGTTGGGGTATGGGTTAATAATTCCTATGACTCAGGACCCATTTCTTTGTTTTTGTAGTGGAATCTCTGTTCTCTCTGTGTTTCTGCCTTCTCCTTCTACTCACCTCCTTTTGGCACTCACCAGTATCCCTCCACCAGGATGCCTAGAATCATCATCTTGGTGATCTCAGGATTTAACCAAAGTCAGGGAAGGATGCCGCCTTTCAGGAACTTTGTCTGCTCTGAAAACCACTTGAAGACAGAGAAAACGAAGGCCTGGCTAACTTCTCCTACAGGGACATGTTCAGATTCCAAAGCACAAAATACACTATTGTTCTTATACATCTCAACTTGTTAATATCTCAATAAATTATCTCTTTACAATGGTTAGCTGAAATAGGAATCCTCTCGCAGCATCAAACCATTCTGGATGTCAGTGTGGCGTAAGGCCCCAGGGCTTCTGTGGCTACAGTGGGGGGAAGTCCTTTAATCCCCTTGGCTGTGTCAGTAAGGGAATCTTTGCTGATTTGGAAAACTTGCAAACACAACAATCGCAAACCTTTGCAAGTGAACATCTGCGCAGCTCTGTGGAATGTTCCAGACCTTTCTCTTAACATTAAATTGGCATTTCATATGAACACTTCTTACTAACCAGAATTGTTCCTATTCAAAGGCATACAATCTAATTCTCTCTGCAAAACCAGCCCCATTACACTAATGAATCTCTTTAGAGGGAGGATTTATCCTAATTTCGATGTCATTAGTAACTCTGGCCTGAATAAATATTTACTGAGTGTCTACTGGGTGCCAGGTGCTGAGAGCTCAAGGAAAAGGATCCTCAAGGACCTCAGTTAAGAGGGAAATAGCAACAAACTTTTATAATATGAGGTGATAAAATATGAATGAAAGGCTCTAAAAGCATGGCAGAAAAGCCAATAGAAAATTCATAGAACTGACATTTGATCTGGGTTGTGAAGGACACATGAATATTTTTCGGGTGGGGATGAAGGAGGGACCATTCCAGGAAGAGGAATGGCCAGGGTAAAGACACAAGGGCAGAGCCTTGCACATGCCCATGTAGTGTGTGTGAATGTGTGTTTGTGTGTTGTTATGTGTGCGCGCGCACACGCATAGGAAACAGGGAGTAGGAACTGGTTGGAAATGATTTTGAGAAGGAGAGCAAGAAATATAAGAAGTTTCTTTAAATCTAACCTAGTTTTATAACACATAAGTCTCTTGCTAAGCCTCTAGATACTACTAGTACTGCTGGGACTACGACCACAGAGATAATATTTGTTGTGTTCTTAGGGGGTGGGGAGTTAAATGTATTTTGGGGGTTGTCTTATTTCATCCCCACGTCTCTATGAGTCCATTCTCCTGTTATCCTCAGTGACAAACGTTTGCCCATTTTTTCACATCTCACCCTGTGTTCTTACAAATATTCCAGGTATTTAAGGGACTCACATGTTTCTTTGTGACTGGCTTATTTCTGCAGGATCCTCGAGTTTAAAAAAAATTTTTTTTAAGACGGTCCAAGGCTCTGCTTTGTGGACAGCTGAAGTCACCCAGCACAGTGTCTACTTAAATCTGTTGCTACACCAGTGGATGTTTTGACCTCATTATGTTGACCCCTCTGTTTTGACTATAAGGATTATTACTGCCATTCTTTCTTTCTTTCTTTTCTTTTTTTTTTTAAGATTTAGTATTTAAGGGCACCTGGGTGGCTCAGTGGGTTAAGCCTCTGCCTTCAGCTCAGGTCATGATCTCAGGGTCCTGGGATCAAGCCCCGCTTCGGGCTCTTTGCTCAGCAGGGAGCCTGCTTCCCCCCTTCTCTCTCTGCCTGCCTCTCTGCCTACTTGTGATCTATCAAATAAATAAATAAAATCTTTAAAAAAAAAGATTTAGTATTTATTTGAGAGAGAGAGTGTACACATATGGGGTTGGCAGAGAGAGGGAATCTCAAGCAAACCTGAGATCATGACCTGAGCCGAAATCCAGAGTCAGACACTTAACCGACTGAGCCACCCAGGGATCCCACTCCTGCTTTTTTGACCCTGAAACCATTTTGAATCCAATGCTTTTATTTAAAATTATACCAACTCAGGTTGACTTTCTATCCAGAAAGTGTTTTCTGGAGTGAATTCCATTAAGCCAATTTAATCCCTTACCAATTTCGTCCAGAGCAGTTAGACCATTTTACAAAATGTTAATTCTACTGAAACCACGTTCATTTTCAACTCTTTTTCATTTAAAATTCAAAACAAAAATTTGTGTGTTGATTAGGTATTTTCTGTATCAAATTTTATTGATCCTGGCTTGTACTTTGTGTAATAGTTATCATTTCTATCAAGTCCATCTGTTTCTTCTGGGTCAAAATTTGCAGATCTAAAAAAAAAGAAATTGTTTTTTTAGGTTTGATTCTGGGGCACCTGAACAGTTCAGTTGGTTAAGCGTCTGCCTTTGGTTATGTCATGGTCCCAGCTAGAAGACGGCTTCTCCCTCTCCCTCTGCCTATCACAGCCCCTGCTTGTGTTCTCTCTCTCTCTGTCAAATAAATAAAAAAAGTTTAATTCTCCTGTCATTGTAGTCAATAACAGGATCTGTTGTATGCAATTTTAGCTTTAGCAATTTTTTCAGTTTTATTTAGCATTTATTATTTATGCCAATAATTTATAAATCAACCCATTGCAAATTGAATCGAAATAGTAATGCTTTAGGGACGCCTGGGTGGCGCAGTTGGTTGGACGACTGCCTCCGGCTCAGGGCGTGATCCTGGAGTCCCGGGATCGAGTCCCACATCAGGCTCCCAGCTCCATGGGGAGTCTGCTTCGCTCTCTGACCTTCTCCTCGCTCATTCTCTCTCTCACTGTCTCTCTCTCTCAAATAAATAAAATAAAATCTTTAAAAAAAAAAAAAGAAATAGTAATGCTTTATATTTGTTTATTATTTATGGGAAATTGTAAAAATTTTTGTATGTACATGTGTGAAGAGAGAAAGAAAAAAAACAGAGGGAGAAGGATTGCCTGATTGGAGGGTGGGGCGCCTGGGTGGCTCAGTTGATTAAGTGTCTGCCTTTAGCTCAGATCATCATCCTGGAGTCCTGGGATTGAGCCCCAAGTCAGATTTCCTGCTCAGTGGGGAGTTGGCCTCTTACTCTTCCTCTCCCTCCGCCCCTCTCCCCATGCTTGTATTCTCTCTCTCTCTCTGTCTCAAATAAATAAATAAAATGTTACCCAAAAAAAAAGCTGATCGAGAAAGGAATATTGTTTGCAAAGCTCTCAAATGTCTATCAGAGTTTAAGTGTTCACGGGGTCAGAGTGTCAGGATATGAGAGCAGCGTTTGTCATTGATCAGTGCTTGTCATCCTGGGCAGAGGCAGAATCTGAGGCCCTTATTAGCCTTAGGAAGGAGCCTGGAGGAGGAGTCTGAAGCCAGCAAGAGTATCTAGAAAGTATCAGGCAAGGTACTGATTGACAGTTATGGCTCTCCAGATTTACCACAAAAATAGAGATGACTAGATTGTTTCAGCCTTACGCATTTCACATAACCAGTATCACTTGAAGTAATTTGAAGTTGAGGGTCTTGGACTCTTGACATCATAAGAGTTTGTAAGACAAGAGGCCATATATAGATTTCCATTGTAACCTATAACTCTGGGAGAAAAGAGGGCTTGTGCCTTCCAGAACTTTATTTTTATTTTTTATTATTTTTTTTAAAGATTTTTATTTATTTATTTGATAGAGAGAGATCACAAGTAGGCAGAGAGGCAGGCAGAGAGAGGGGGGAAGCAGGCTCCCCGCTGAGCAGAGAGCCCAATGTGGGGCTCGATCCCAGGACCCTGAGATCATGACCTGAGCTGAAGGCAGAGGCTTAAACCACCGAGCCACCCAGGCACCCCCCAGAACTTTATTTTTTAATGAATATCTATTTCCTATTGGATTAAGCCCAACTCTTTTTTGGCATAAATTCGAATTTGGTCGGTGTCCACCCTCAAGCCTCCATGCCTATGCATACTTCACTCAGGCCACCCTGAAACATTACTGCCCATGCCTTCCTGCTTTCCCCACATCAGTTTTGCCTGGAACTCTATTTCCTGCCCTTATCCCTGAAAAACTATATAAGACTATATATCCTTCTAAGCCCTTCTCAAAGGGGTTCTCCCTTCTTGAATTAGGAAGATGGAAGAGATGGGGAGGAACTGTTTTTGGTGTGGAACACATGGGAGTCACTTGGGGCAAACTGTGTACAGAGCAGATGGGAAATCCGGGACTAGGAGTGTCTAAGAGAGGCAGACATTTGGGAAGGACTGGGGAAATAGGAAGGTCTGGAAGAACTGGGGGAGTTACAGGCTTAGACTCAGAGATGCTATAGACTGTGAGAAGACAGGAGATGTGGGGATTTGGATATGACTAGAGTAAGTGGAAGGCAGTAGAGGTCAGGATTGGGGAGAGTCAGTTGTGCACCCTTTTGCTTTCTGCAGAGCTCTGTGAAGAGCCTAGTATAGCACTGAACGCATCGGGAGCTGGACTCTGTGTCTCTTTCCCCTTGCCATCTGTGAGCTCCTCTCTGTCCTGGGACATGGTGGGGGATGAGTGTGAAATGACTGAGCCTCCATCTCCTTGGGAGAAACTCTTGACTAAAGGGTGAGCTGATAGGCAGGCCTCTCCAGTCTCTTCAGGAAGTACCTGCTCATCTTTCCCCAGAACAGTCTCTACCAATCACTAAACCATGCCGTTAAAGCAACACAAGACCACTAATTCTGATTTCAATTTCCCCCAATGGGGTTCCCCATGGCATCAGTTCAGGGACTGTGTGACCCTCATAGAGACAGCGCAGGTTGTGAAACCAAAGGTTTTGGGGTGTTTTTTTGTTTGTTTGTTTATTTGTTTTAAGATTTATTCATCTTATTTTAGAGAGAGAGAGAGAGAGATAGCATGGTGGAGAGGAGCAGAAGGAGAGAATCTCAAGCAGGTAGCCCCATGCGGAGTTTGATCTCACGACCCTGAGATCATGACCTGAGCTGAATTCAAGCATTGGATGCTTAACTGGCTGGGCCGCCCAGGTATCTCAACACTGGAGGTTTGTTGAACTTAAGGCTCATCAGGTTCTTTGCCTGGGCTCTGTCCTGGAGGTGGAGTTCATTTGCTAAGAGTGATGAGCTAGGTTGAAAGAAAACTATAAGGTAAATTCACCTAATAGGGACATCTGGAGAACAAAGTGTCTGTGATCCTCTATGAACTGCTGGTGTGTGACCTTGTGTGACCTCAAGTAAGCCACCTTATCTCTCTTAGCCTGAGTTTCTACATCTTCAAAATGGGGATCAAATAGCTATCTTTTAGGGCTGTTGTAATAAGTAAATGTGTTATGGTACCTTTAGTGTTTACTTTTTCCATTTAGTTTTTAATTCCATTTCAATTGATTTTTGTATCTGGCATAAAGTTGGAATTTAACTTATTTTTTCCCTGAATGAATAGACAGTCTCACCATAACACCATTTATTGAATAATCCCCTCTTGCTCTCACCGATGAGAAATTCCATCTTTATCATATACTGAATTCTGATCTGTTTATGTCTGGACATTCAAATTGTGTTCTCTTAATCCATTGGCCTATCCCCAGACTAATATCATCACTGTTTTATTATTGTAGCTCCATAAAGTGTTGTGATATGTGGTCTCTTGTCATTATTCTTCTATTTTAAGATTTTCTTAGCTGTTCTTAGGCATATGTTTCTTTCCCCCAGAAGAAAGCTCTTTTCAAGTTACTAAGTTCCAAAAATATTGAAACTCAATTATAATTGTGGACAATTTCATAAGGATTCAGGGAATGTCTTAGTCACCTTGAGCTGCTTTACCAAAATACCCGAGATTTGGGTGACTTAAACTATGGAAATCTCTTTTTCATAGTTCTGGAGGATGGAACTATGGTTGGGTAAGGACCCCCTTCTGGCTTGTATATGTTCACTTTCTTGCTCTTCCTCACATGGTGGAGAGACAGAGAGAGCTCTTATGTCTCTTCTTCTCTTCATAAGAGCATTAATTTCATCATGACAACCCCATATTTATGACATCACCTAATCCTAATTACCTCCCGAAGACCTCCACCTCCAAATACCTTCACATTGAAGAATAAGGCTTCAACATATGAATTTAGGGTGAGGGGCCTAAATGTTCACTCCATAGCAGGGAAGATGGCATCTCATTAAAATAGAGTATTTTCCTAATTAGGAGAATGGCATGTATTTCAATTTAGTTAGGTTTTCTTTTCTGTCCTTTGGTATTTTCATTATATAGTTCTTCCACATTTGTAATTAAAAAAATTTTCCTGGGTAGTATATATTATGAGTAGTATCTCTTCCATTTTCTTTCCAATGAGATACTAATCACATTCATGCGAATCTAATACAAACTAATACACGCACTGTTAATCACATTCCCTCTTCACCTATCACACTCAGGTCACATGGTTATTGCAGGGACTGCCATATGAGGGCAACATGACCCTGTTTCCTGAAAGCGTTTAATTAGGCCAGTGGAAGATGCCCTGGAATGGCCAGGCGTGACCTCTCTGGGACTGGCAGCATGATGTAGACTTCTGGACTTTTCTAGCATCAGGGTCTCAGAAGCAAGGATCAGCTATGGAAATGGAATCAGGGAAAAACAAGTCTTTTAATGTCAGGTAAATTAGGGTGACCTATGGAACCAGGGATGAATCCTGTTGCATCTAAGAGGCCAGGTTAGCAGAAAACTTAACTCAGCAACAGCATCAAGCACACAAAAGCAACCCAGTGTGGACTGGAGCACAGGGAGATTTTCCATGGCAACACAACAGAGAGGTGGGATGGAGGAGAGGCTGCTGCCTGTAGCTGTGTGTGCCATTAAGGTGACCAGTCAGTTTGGACAGCATGGGGTAGGGGGTGGGGATAAGTAACACAGGCAAGTTTAGAACTAACATTGCTTTAAATTCCAGGACTGAGTTCTTTCTTCTACCTCTGGGGGCTCCCCAGATACTGTAGTCCATTCTGTCCCTTAAACACTTTTACCCTCTATTTCCCCCATGCCTTCCTCCACTTATCCTGCACACACCCCTACATTCTGCTTTCATCCTCTATCCAGCCCCCACTCTGTCACATTTTATTTTGGTGGCTTTGGCTGACCATGAGCCTCCCCAGTTTGCTGGAGTGGGGGACAGTCCATAAGACTGAGGAGAAATGACTTCCTCCTCTGTCTCACTCCCTCTTCTTGCAGCATAAAAGCTTCAAGCCATCTGTAACATCAGATTGTTCCATAAATGACACATAACATGAAAATAGGCTTCATAACCCGGAATAGCAAATAAGCACATTCCCTCCCCTCTCATGCAATGTCCTGTATGAGCTGAGTCCTTTTATCTAAATTTAAGCAGATGGTGCAATTTTCTTGTCCTTTCTCATGTCCACAGCTCAGTCCTGAGGATGAGGGTCCTGTCATTTTGGCTGGGCTCTTTGCTTCAAGTTGTAATTGTTGAGGTTAGTTTGACATTTGATGGAACATCTGTAATTAATGCGTCACTCAGATAGCACAAAGGAAAGGGAACATGGAGGGACCTTTTTATTGAGACAGAAATTCCACAATCAATTTAAGCACCCTTTGAACACCTACTATGCACAAATTACTGCCTAGGACTGGGGCTACAGAGTTTAGCAAATGATCCTTAGCTTCAGGGACATAGCCTCTGCAGAGACAGCAATTGTCAGCAAAGGACAGTGTGACATGGTAAGTGTGATAAGGAAAATGTTCACAAAATGCTCTGGCAATAGGTTGGAGTTAGACAGAGAAAATATATTTGTAATACATATGACAGATAAAACTGTACAATGAGCTGTCACAAACTGATGAGCAATATACTAACACCCAACAGAAAAATGGAAAAAGGCATGAATGGGATCAGACAAGTGGCCAGTAGATATATATTAATCAAAATAAGATACTATTTTACCCCTGGAAGACTGGCAAAAATTAAAAATGAAGGAAAATGCCTAGAGCTGGAAAAGATGCTGGAAGAAACATGTATTCTCATATATCATTGGTAGATGAGATATGAATCATCACAGTCATTTTGGGACCATAGCTATGCCATATTTATTCAACTTTAAAATACACATATTGTTTGTTTTGATCTGCCCCACTTTTAGTAATCTAGCCTACATAAATAAAATTATTTGTTGAAGCAACAACATTAAAAATGACTTAATTAAGTGTGGCTCTTCTATATTATGGAATAGTAAGTAGCTAATAAGAAGTGTGAGTTAGATCAATGACTGTTGACCCGAAAGGACCCTTATTATGTGTTAATGAAAATTTCAAGTTGCATAGGAACTTATATAACACCATTTTGTTCTGGCAAAAAGCACAAGAAAAACTCAGCATGTTTGTGTGTGTGTGTGTGTGTGTGTGTGTGTGTGTGTGTGTTTGGTTTGTAATTGTTTAAATAAGTGTGGAGAAAAGTGGAAGAAGATAACTCCAGGTTGTTAACACTTGTAAATTTAGCAGGAAAGATGGTAGAAAAGGAGAGAAGATAAGAGTGACTATTTTTTCTTTACTAACTTTTTTCCCCCTAAAAACTAGTTTTAGATTCTCTTTGGAGAAGACAGACTAGATGTACTTTCTCCTGTTCTTCCTGCTAGGTAAAACGAAAACTTCTGGGTGTTGTGCATAAAACAAATATAAGACTCCAAAAGGCATAGAGAAGGCAGACTGGCTAGGGGTCAGGGAACATGTTATGTTGGTGAACTCACTTGGTTTTATTTTCACTTCATATTCTGGACTTGGAGCTGAAGAAGCCAGTTACCCAGCATGCTAGTAGAGCAGAGATTTAAAAAAAACACATACCAAAAAAACCAAAGGCACCCCAGTAAAAGCCTGGTCACCCAGTCAAAGCACCAGGAAAAGAACAACCTAACAAGAGATAAAATTTATATAATAACTGCTCTATTGAGGCTAAGCACCACAGAAACTCTGGCCCCACTCCCAACCACACCAGCAAAGGCTGAGTGGGAAGCCTAGATTTCTAATTTTTGAGAATTTAGCAAGGTGCAGTGGATAGTATCAGAGAATGCTGATTAGGAAGTTGGGACTTTATCTATCCCAACAAGTTCTCCCATCCTCTTCTTGTGTATCAACAGAGACCATGTGGGGAGTCTGGAGTTTCACCCTTATTCAAGATAATGGAGTGCCTTCCCTCTCCACTCTAGGGAGCCACAGGAGGCCTAGGTAGAGACACAACCTCACCGTTGCTTGGGGGTTACAAGGCAGCTCCCACCAAGGTGCCCATGGAGACCACATGAAACTAGAACTCCCATCCCTGCAGTAATGAGGAACATTCCATTTGGATGTCAGTGAAGACAAAGTGAGGAACCTGTGTTTATGCCTCCATCTGGCAGGATGAGGTGGCATGCCCTCTTTTGTTTTCAGAGTGGTATCAGAAAAATCCATAAAATGGAAAGTTTAAATAAGATCGAAAGACTCCTAACATAATATGAAAATGTTCAGCTTTCAGTTGAAAATCACTCATCAAACCAAGAACCAGGAAAGTCTCAAACTGATTGAAAAAGACAATTGATAGATGCCAACACTGAAATGACAGAGATGTTGGAAGTATCTGACAAATGCTTTGAAGTAGCCATGATAAAATGCTTCAAAAAGAAATTGTAAACAATTCTTGAAACAAGTGAAAAAAATGTAAAGTCTTTTTTTTCCCAATTTATTTATTTTCAGAAAAACAGTATTCATTATTTTTTCACCACACCCAGTGCTCCATGCAAGCTGTGCCCTCTATAATACCCACCACCTGGTACCCCAACCTCCCACCCCCCCGCCACTTCAAACCCCTCTTATCAAAGAAACAGAAGACCTAAAGAAGAATGAAATGGAAATAATGGAACTTAAAAACAGAAACTGAAATAGAAAGCTCAGTGAATGGGCTAGCAGCAGAATAGAAGGGACAGAAAAAAGAATAACTGAACTGGAAGATAGAATAGAAATCACAGAAATATAATGGACTGGAAAATATGAACAGAGCCTCAAGGACCCATAGGACTATAGCACAAGATCTAGTATTCATGTCATCAAAGGCCCAGAAAGAGAGGAAAAAGAGGATGGAGTTTTTAAAAAGTGCTTGAAGAAATAATGGCTGAAAGCTCCTCAGTTTGGCAAAAAGCATAAACTTACAGATTCAGGAAGCTGAATCAACTCTCAGAAGGGTAAACTGAAAGAAATCTATGCCAGAATATATCAGAGTTAAGCTTCTGACAACTGAAGACATAGGAAAAAATCTTGAAAACAGCCAGAGAAAAATGACAACTTATCTGTAGGGGAAAAGGATTTAAATGACAGTAGATTTCTAATCAGGAGGTCAGAAAGATGTGACACAATATTTTTCAAGTACTGAAATAAAATAGCTGGTGATTCAGAATCCTGTACTAGTGAATATATCTTGATGAATGAAGGAGAAATTAGACATTTTTCAGATGAAGAAAAACTAAAAGAATTTGTGTCCAAAAGATTTGCCCCAAAATAATGACTATAGGGAGTTCTCTAAACAGAAAGTCATGGTAAAAGAATCTTGGAACACCAGGAAGGAAGAAAGAACCCAGTAAGCAAAAATTGGGGAATACATACTTTCCTTCCCTCTTGAGTTTTCTAGATCATGTTTGACAGTTGAAACAAAAATTATAATACTGGGGGCACCTGGGTGGCTCAGTGGGTTAAGCCTCTGCCTTCCACTCAGGTCATGATCTCAGAGTACTGGGATCGAGCCCAACATCCGGATCTCTGCTCAGCGGGGAGCCTGCTTTCCCCTCTCTCTCTCTGTCTGCCTCTCTGCCTACTTGTGATCTCTGTCTGTCAAATAAATAAATAAAATCTTTAAAAAAATTATAACACCATTGAATATGGCTCTAAAACATTTGTATAGAAATTACTTAAAACAATTACAAATTGTTAGTAAGTAAAACAAAACGTCGTAGGTAAGGTTTCTACATTTCACTTAAAGTGGTAAAATTGTGACACCAATAGACTGTGGTAAGTTATGTATATGTACCATAATAATAAGAACAGTCTCTAAAAAGCTATACAAAGAGATATACACTTAAAAAAAAACCCTACATAAATGGAATTCTAAAATTCTCAACATACAGGGAGGCAAGAAAAAGAGAAAAACAAAAACTGGGAGAACAAACAAGAAGCAACAAAAAAAGGAGCCTTAAGCCCTAAGATATCAATTATTACACTAAATGTAAGTGATCTAAATAGAATAACTAAAAGAAAGATATTGGCAGAGTATATTTAAAAACATGACTCAATTATATGCCACCTGTAAGAACCTCACTTCAATATAAAAATATAGGCAGGTGGAAGTAAAAGAATGGAAAAATACAAATATTAATCAGTGGAAAACAGAAGTCACTATATCAATACCAGGTAAAGTAAACTTCAGAGCAAAGAAAATTACCACAGACAGAGAAGGCTGTGATATAATGACAAAAGAATTAATCCACAAAAAGACAGTCTTAAACATGTAAGCACCAAACAAACAAATAAACAAAAAACCAAACCTGCAAAATATGTGAAGTAAAAACTGAAAAGAAAGGGACAATAGACAAATTACCATTTATAGTTGGCATCTTTAATATTTCTCTCTTAAAAATTGATAGAACAACTAGAAAGAAAATCAATTAGAAAACTCAGTAACATCAGTTCAGTGGGATCTAATCAACATTTACAAAACATTCATTTTAGCAACAACAGATTCCACATTCTTTTCAAGTGCTCGTAGTACATATTCCAAGGTAGAACATGTTTTTGGCCATAAAGCAAACCTCAACAAATTTAAAAGAGGTGAAATAATACAAAACATGTTCTCCAATTGCAGTGGAGAACTGACATAATGCTGAAATATTCTAGCCAGTGCAATGGCAAAGAAAGGAAATTAAAGCTCTACAGGTTGGATAAGAAGAACTCAAATAGGTCCCTATTTGAAGATGACAATGATTGTCTATGTAGGAATTTCCAAGGAATCCTATAAAAAATAAAACTCCTGGAACTAATAAGTGAATTGGCAAGGTTGCAGGATAAAAAATAAACATAAAAATAATTTGTGTTTGTGTTCACCAGTACTGAATGTATAGGCATTTAAACTATGATTCCATTTATAACCTTCTCAAAATAAAATACTTAGGTATAGATCTAATAAAGCATATTCTTTTATGCTGAAAACCACACAATGTTGATGAAAGAAACAAAAGTTTTATAAATTTTTATTTTATTTTAATTTTCTTAGAGAATGCATGCATGAGTTGGGGTGGAGTGGCAGAGGGAGAGAGAGAATCTTAAGCAGGCTCCAAGTTCAGTGTGAAGCTCGACACAGGACTTGATTTCATGACTCTGAGACCATGACCTGAACTGAAATCAAGAGTCAGCCTCTTAACTCACTGAGCCACCCAGGCACCCCAAGAAAAGAAGATTTAAATAAGCATAGAGACAAACCATGTTCATTGATTGGAAGCCTGAACATGCTAAAGATTTACAATATAGTAAGGATATCAATTTTCCACAAATTGACAGGTTTATCTCAATTTATATAAAAATTCCAGCAAGATATTTTGTAGATAATGGACAAGATTATTATAAAATTTATATATGAGCGTAAAGGCATTAGACTAACTAAAACAATTTTGAAGAAGATTGAAGTAGGAAGAATCACTTTATCCATTTGAAGACCACAATAATCAATACTATAGCCACAATAATCAAGACTGTATAGTATTGGCTAAGTTAGGAAAGAAACTTAAAAAAAATTTTTTTAAATTAACATATAATGCATTATTAGCCCCAGGGATACAGGCCTATGAATCGCCAGGTTTACACACTTCACAGCATTCACCATAGTGCATACCCTCCCCAATGTCCCTAACCCAACCACCCTCTTCCTACCCATCTCCCCCCGGCAACCCTCAGTTTGTTTTGTGAGATTAAGAGTCTCTTATGGTTTGTCTCCCTCCTGATCCCATTTTGTTTAATCTTTTCCTTCCCTACCACCCCAATCCCCCCACTTTGCCTCTCAACTTCCTCATATCAGGGAGATCATGTGATTTTCTCTGATTGACTTATTTCTCTCAGCATAATACCCTCTAGTTCCATCCATGTCATTGCAAATGGCAAGATTTCATTTATTTTGATGGCTGCATAGTATTCCATTGTATATATATACCATATCTTCTTTATCCATTCATCTGTTGATGGACATCTAGGTTCTTCCCTTAGTTTGGCTATTGTGGACATTGCTGCTGTAAACATTCAGGTACACGTGCCCCTTGGATCACTACATTTGTATCTTTAGGGTAAATACCCAGTAGTGCGATTGCTGGAGCATAGGGTAGCTCTATTTTCAACTTTTTGAGGAACCTCCATGCTGTTTTCCAGAGTGGCTGCACCAGCCTGCATTCCCACCAACAATGTAGGAGGGTTCCCCTTTCTCTGCATCCTCGCCAGTATGTCATTTCCTGACTTAATTTTAACCATTCTGACTGGCGTAAGATGGTATTTCATTGTGGTTTTGATTTGTATTTCCCTGATGCCGAGTGATGTTGATCACTTTTTCATGTGTCTGTTGGCCATCTGGATGTCTTCTTTGTAGAAATGTCTGTTCATGTCCTCTGCCCATTTCTTGATTGGATTATTTGTTCTTTGGGTGTTGACTTTGATAAGTTCTTTATAGATTTTGGATACTAGCCCTTTATCTGATATGTCATTTGCAAATATCTTCTTCCATTAGGAAAGAAACTTTCAAAAAAAAATTCTAATCTAGAAATTAGGAACTTTTCAAAATTTCCAGTTTGTCACAGATGGATATTTTGTAAGATACAATTGGAGTAAGTGTCTATCTACAAAGTGATGTAAAAAGCGAAGACATATAGAAATCCTTATTTTTTTTTTCATCAGTTTCCACAGACATAAAATTTCTATATATTTTTAAAGATTTTATTTACTAGAGACAGAGAGAGCACAAGCAAGGAGGAAGGTCAGAGGGAGAGGGAAAAGCAGACTCCCTTGCTGTGCAGGGACTCCCTTCCCCCCCCAATGTGGGGTTTGATCCCAGGATCCTGAGATCATGATCTGAACTGAAGGCAGATGCTTAATCAACTTAATTGACCACAAGGCACACCTCTATAAACACTTCTAAATGCTCACAGTAAATTTCTTCATATTGTTGTGGATTGTGAACAGGCACCAGTTCAATTGGAACAACTTTGAATAGCGCTGCCCTGGGTGATGGGAAGCTTATTAAGCTGGGATGTAAAATACTGTATTAATAAGAGTGGGGTAGGCCAGTAGGTTCTCAAAGTGTGGAAAACCAATCGCAGAGAATCCCTGAGACCTTGAAGGAGATCTGTGAGTTCAAAACTATTTTCATAATCAAACTAAAGTAAAAATAAAGCTCAAGTGTTTCACAATAAAGCTAAAACAACTTCATGATAAAACTGGCACTTAAGCATGAATTAGGGCAGTGACACCAAAACTATGCCACTGGTCACTCTGTTGTTCATTGCTACACATTTGCATTAAAAAGAAGAATGCCGTGGGCATCTGGGTGGCTCAGTTGGTTAAGCATCTGCCTCTTGATTTTGGCTCAAGTCATGATCTCAGAGTTGTGGGATCAGGCCCCATGTAGTGCTCCATGCCGAGCCTAGAGTCTGCTTGAGATTCTCTCTCTCTCCCTCTGTCCTTCCCCCTGCTCATGCTCTCTCTCAATAGGTAAATAAATAAAGTCTTAAAAAAAAAAGAATGCCAGCTCCAGTTATAAATATACTTGACATAGTAGTAAAAATTATTCATTCTACTAGATCCTGAGCCTTAAGTACAAGTATTTTTATTATTAATTTGTGTGATGAATTGGGATATATGCATCAAGCACTTCTGCAAACCAAGGTATGATGACTATCTTGAGAAAATGCAACTGAGTTGCAAGCCCAAGATTAAATGGATTTTTCAAAATGTAACATAATGCCATTCCCCTTACTAAATTTTTGTTTTGGAAAATATAGTTATTTTTAATGATCTAAATTACGTAAAAGAATGACTGACTATGGTTCTTCAAATTTGCATATTTGTCAGAAGCTTTCTTGAGAGTGAGTGGAGGGAACCTATCACTATAAGGAAAGCAACTGACAGTATTTACAGTATTTGTTGCGGTGGATAAAGTACATCTCCCAGGAGAGAATGAGGGTCTTTAAAAACTTGTTGTCTGCTACCATGAGCTTGACAGCTTTCCAATTCTTAGAGACATTTTGATGAAATTGGTGATATTAATTGATGTGATTTTTTAAAAATGTTGTATAATGAAATGTGCCAACATTTGGAAGATCTGCATAAGTCAGTGAACCATCATTTTCCAAACGATCAGTGCAAGGTGTTGCAAAGTCATGCAGGTAAAACATCCATCAGACTGTATGATGGACCAGTATGTTTTAAGGTAGCAGAATATGAAAAGTTCATTGATAGGATTTCATATTCTACACTGCAAATAACCTTTAAGAAAATAAGCACTTGTCAAATTTTGGGATAGTTTCAAAAAAGAATATCCACAATTATCTGAAAACATTATTACAACATTTTCCCTTTTCAATTCTTCTTTTTTCAATTACACATCTGTGGAGGATAGATTTTCTTCATCTACTTCAACCAACACACTTAGCACAATAGATTGAAAATAGAAGCAGATAAGAGAATCCAGCCCCCCCCTTTTTTTTTAAGTCATATGTTAAAAAGGTTTGCAAAAATAACACAATACCTCTCTTATTAAATTTTTGTTCTGGAGTAACACATTCTATTTACCTATTTGTTTCATTATTTTATTCTTTATAAATGTACTTATATAACCATGTAATGAGTTACTTTTATTTTTAAATGAAAAAATAGTAAAAAAAAAGACAATTTTTTTTGTATTTCCTATTTTAATTTCTAATGTGGCAAAATTAGCTAGTCATAACCCACACGAGCTGATTTCTTTAGGACCATAAAGTGATCCTCAGATGAGAGTTGAGAATACCAGGCCATGGCCTGTGGACGGTATAGCTCCAACTACAGACCCAGCTCAGAGAAGAGTCAGGCAACTCACATTGGATTGTTACTTAAAGAGAAATACACCTTCATTGTGTGAAGCCCCTGAGATTTGGAATTTGCTGTGTAGCATAGCCCAGTGTAGCCTGCCTAACACACACACTTGGATCTGTTTTAGGGAGATCATTTTGGCAGCAGCGTGAAGGGTTGGATGGAGATGGGGGTGAAGATTCAGGATGAGGCTGAAAACAGGGTCATAAATCCTGAAGTTGTTTCAGAGGATCTAGTTCAGGGTCTGAATGAGGCCATGGCAGGGGGCTACAGAGAGGACGGGACACATATAAGATGTTTCAAAGACAGAAGTAGCTGTATTTGGTTATCAGTTGCTGGATGTAGAAGGAGGCGGCGAGAAGTCTTAAGAGGTGGGTTTTAGCCCTGGGGAAATGGTGAAGTTATTTGCAAGATCAGTAACTCAGTGTGCCTACAGAAATTTTGTGTTTCAGAGGGAAAGGAAAGGGTGAGCTCTATTGTGAACATTTGAGTGAGTTGCCTGTGAGCCATTTAGACAGAAGAATAAAAAGTACTTACACAGCTCTTCCTATGTGCTTATTTTGGGCACCAAAAGTACAGTCCTCTACTATACACAACAGTCTTATGAAGAAGGTCCTCATATTATCCCTACTTCATAGGGAAACCAAGGCATGGGAGTGAGGTAGTTTGTCCAAGAAGTGGTCACCCAGCTAGTCAGTGATAGGTGCGTGATTGTGATCTAAGCATTTGGCCTCTTGGTCACCATGTTTTCCTATATCTTGATGTTTAAAAGCTAGTTAATAGTCTGAATCTTGAGTCAAAAAATGCACTTGTATATTTATAAATCTCGGCAGATAGTAACTTTCCCTCTTTCCCTCTTTTGGGTCATATCAGGAAACTCAGGATTAAGTAAACCCCATGAAGTGTCCTGACCTGTTAACCCATCAGCAGCTGTAGTGGCTCCTGTTAGAATTTCCAACCTTATAGCGGAATCCAGCCTATCCCAAGCCTGGCTCAGAGAGCCATGCCTTAAAAGCAAACCTGGGAAGTCTGTGAAAGGCCAGAGGGCGGCCGCCACGGTCATCTGACAAACTGCAAAGATTCGTCTTTGCTGAGCTGACTTCTGGACTCTGGATGAACAAGGGCACCACACTGCCCAGCCTGGTGGTTGGGGGGCAAGGGGCCATCGCTCACATTGTACTTGAACTGCGTCCCGTGGCATTGCTTTGGGTCTGGATGTATCTCATTCTCCCCCATTTGCATCAGTTTCCCATGTGGCATCACTTCCTGGGTTAACTTGCTATTGATTAGATCCTCACTTCCCCTCCTACTCATCAAACAGGATTGGAAATCAAACAGATCCTAGTGATTTGGCTTTGCCTACTGGCTGCTGCCAGCTCCTAGTGTGGAGGCCTGTCTCCATGGCTGAGAGGGATCGAGGGAAGGGAAGAAGAGCTCTGAGATTCTCAGGTTCAGTGTGGGGAAGTGAGGCTCGGGCTGGCAGCAGAGAAGGAGGGGCCTGAGGGGCACCTACCCTACCCAGTCAGGGGAGAACTTCTAAGGAAAGTAGAAAGAATGTCCCCTGGAGTTTAGTGTCACCTCACGTTCCCTCCAACCCATCCTGAAAATCCTCCGTTAGAGCCAGGATAAAATCCACAAGAGATTTGTTTCTAAATGTATCTTAGTAGCCTTGATTTATGGCCCAATTCCACCGAGGACAGTCTGCTCCTTTAAAGTAAAGTTAGTGTAAAATGGACAGATGTGGAGGCCCAGGACATCTCATTGAAACGAAAGCTTGCTTTCCTCTCTATTCAGATCCGTCCGTGTCGCAAGCTTCCTATGTCCCAGGACCCTTCAGAACAATTTTTTGAAATAACTATTTGTACTTCAGATGTCAACTGCCTGGGTGCTCCTAAGACCTGTGGCAGGCTGGGTTTATCTTACCCTTTGGAATTTAAATAAAATTAATGGTTGCCGTATAAATAAACAGGAGTTTCAGGAGGAAATGGCATCTTGTCTTTATAGCAATGGGGGAGCTGTAAGGAGGAGTAGAAGCAGGAGTAGAAGCAATGAGGGGCTGTTACACCCTCAGGACCAAGAGGTAAAGGCAGGAAGGAAGAAGCAGTATTAGCAGAGCCTGAAAGAACCCTAGAAGTAGGAGAGGGGCAGCCAAGCAGCCAGGAGTGGCCATGGTGGGTGGGCCAGAGCAGAGCCCAGCTGAGGGCCAGGAACAAAGTACGCCACCTCCTCTTCCCTCCTAACTTTGAGCTCTTGCTGTCACACCTCACTGGCTGCCTCTATCCAAGGGGCAGAAGGTATGGGATACCTGGTGATTCAGTCTGGGAGCTTATTCCTCCCTGGGCATGGAACAGAGGGCAGTGAGAAGGGTATGGCATAGAACCGGTGCCAATCTCAACCCCATATGCAATGGAAAACCCAGTTTTTCTCAAAGTCCTTTGGGGGATTTATGCTAGGATAGGAGATCTACAAGAAACTAGGATATTGCTGTAACAAACAACTTCCGCTGTTGCCATGTTGCCATTGTTGCCAGTGATCCTCAGCTCAGGGGCCCCAGCTAATGGTACACTGCCTTCCGGTAGGTTCTAAAGGGAACATGGAGCCTTCTCTGTTCTGAGGGTGGAAGACAATTCTGCATGTGCTTTTCACTGCTTCATCCTGGAAGTGACAAACATCACCTCCACTCATATTTTATTAGTCATCTCTTGTCTTCTGACACAGTTCCCTGTCCTACCTGAGACTCCCTCTCTCCTTTGAATTTCTTCCCTCTTGCATTGGCTGACTTAACACCAAATCCCTGAATTTGACTCTGATTTCCTGACTCCAGGTCCAGAGCCCTTTCCTTTAGCCGGCACCACCACCACCCTTTCCTCATTCTCTTCTTGGAAAAACCAGTCTTGCCTTAATGCCCTCTGCCTGGCTTTTCTTTAATCTTGTGCAGTTCAGCTCTGCATATAAAGAAGCCAACACCTTGGTGAGAATCATTAATTTTCAGAAGCTTTTATTTCAGTGACTCCAAAGATAATTGCTAAAAATAGGTGCATTCCCTGCAAGACACAGTTAAAATCAACTCATTTTGTGGTCAGGCTTCCCAAAGGCACAAGGGTGTGTGCTGAGAATACGATTGTCTTAGCAGCCGTGACAAATTCCCCCACGAACAGGCTTGCAGTAAATAATTTCTCACAGGCAGTCTTCGGTGCTCAGGGTTCGGGTGGGTGGGTCCAGATGCCTGGATATGTCCAGGTAGGCCTGGGATGTTGGAAGAGGGGAAGCTGCATCATTTTCTAGGAGTGCAGGATGACATGAGCAGACAGGTTACCGGGGACCTCACACCTGGGATTTTGGCCTTTTGGAACTCTACACAAATAGGTTCTTTATGCACAAAACCTTCCATTAGTGGTGACAGTCCTCCTTGGTATAGTTTCAGGGTCTAACAGAAATTAGCAGCAGTTGTTTGTGGGTACTGTTCTCATTTTCTTTACTCCCTCCTTTGGCCCTCAGAGAATGTAGTTTTGTTAACTTCTGCTTTCTAATAAAGTGAGGGGAAGGAATTTTGTACTTGGGCAAGGCTTGACTTCACCTCCTTGCTGGCTGTACCACCAGCCAGCATCCTTCCTGTTCTCTTCGCCTGAGGTCTTCCTCCTAGCATCTCTTCCCCACTTTCTCCTTCCCTCCCTCCCTTTCTGCTCCCTGCCCCCTCTCTCCCTTCCTCTCCTAGACCTGTCTCCTCCCAGGTGCAAGAAGGGTTTGGCATCCCTTTCTCCTTGTTAAGACCAGTCAGGCTCTTCTGTGTTTGTTTCAGCTTCTCAGCCTCTAACTTAGTGGGTAAATCTGGATCATGCTGGTTGCAAAATGTGGATTTGTAAGGGCAGCCCTGTAATGTTCTCCAATCCAGCTGTTCAAATAAAACTAATTCTGCTCTTGATCCTCCTCTGGCTCCTTGCCTCTTTTCCTCAAATTGGTTAAGAATCCATATGGGGAAGAAAGATGTGACTGATGTCCCCGGATTTTTAACACATGGGGGGTTGGCTGGGAAGTCTTAAAAATCCCACACAAGGACTAGCACTTGAGGAAAAGGAACAAGGAAACAGATGTTATTGATGGGGCCCCTAAGGCCACAGTCAGCTCTTAGAGGCAGGAAGTTCTGGAAAATGGAAGACTTTATTACAATGGACATCAAGGGCTTTTAACCTGAGTTCCAGACCCTGATTTTGTAGTTACAGATAGTTTTAGCAAGTGTGGGTCGTATATTTATAGTAGCAGCAGAACCTCAACTAGTACCCTCAGACTTAGGGCCGGGGTTAGGGAGAGAAGAAATCTATTTGAGGTGCTCAAGACATTCCCACCTCACTTGGTTGGAGATATTTTTATTTTTCTTAAGAGTCATCTAAGAGTTTCTCTGTGACCTTAGGAAATACTATTCCGGGGCTCCCGGGTGGCTTATTCAGTTAAATGTCTGACTTCTGCTCAGGTCATGATCTTGGGGTCCTGGGATGGTGCCCTGTGTCAGCCTCCCTGCTCAGGTGGGAGTCTGCTTCTTCCTCTCCCTCTACCCCTCCCCCTACTCCTGCTGTGTCTCTCTCAAATAAATAAATAGAATCTTAAAAAAAAGAATTACTATGGTGGAAAAGAGAAGGCCTCACTAGAACTAAGGGAACTTGCCTCAACACAGGCTTTTCCTTAATCACAGCAACAAGACAAGAGGGCCAGTATAAGGACTGGGTGCATGCCTGTATGCAACCCACTCCATGCCCTCAGCCTACCTCTATAACAGCTTCAGTGCTGGAGGATAGCCCTTGTGGACACTGCCAGCATTCTACCTCAAGTACCTGCTACATACCTCCGCCTTCACACTTCAGGGTACTTTTCTGAAGGGCAGCCTGAAAAGCAGGGAAGATAACAGCCTCAAGTAACCCTCCATGGAGAGGGGATGGGAAGAAGTGAACGAAGATTCCTGCCTCCTGTCCTTCAGAGGGGCAGTTCTGAGATGCAGTCCTGTTTCTTGAAGGATCACCCATGGCGTTGAGCTCCACTTGCCCACAGCATTAACTAGCTCAGAACTGCTTTCCAGTGACCCCTTCCCTGCCTCACTCCCACCGCCCCCTACTGTTGCTTCCAGGTATTCTATCCCAAATAAACTCCGTGCACCCAAGTCCTCAGAGACTGCTTTGGGGAAAACCCAAATTAAGACACTAGGGAATCCCTTGTGTGTCACAGGTTTGGAGGCCAAACATTGGCCAGTGGAAATTTAGCTGATTTCGCTCTCCCCTTGTCCTATTTCTCACGCAGAGTTAAGGGACAGTGAGTGTCTGTCTAGTTCAGGGGAAATAAGAAAATAGGTAGTAGCAAGAGATTTTAATGCTACCCTTAAAGTAGCTTGAGAAATTAGAAAATAGGAAAGAAAGAATTTGGGGCAAGAGAATGTGACATAGGTCATCACTTTTATTTGAATTAGTGCTAACCATAGCAGTATTGGGACTTTGCCAACCGTGGGAGTTATTACATTTTTAAGTCTTTGCCAGTCATACAAAGTTAAAAAATAATGGTATTGTATGTATTGTTTTACCTCACATTTCTTTAATTCTAGTTAGAGCATTTTTCTTTGTGTTTATTAATCATTGTTTTTTTTCCCATAAGCTGCATATTCCACAAATTATTTCACACATCATTTTGATGATAGATAAGATAGACAATCAGATCAAGCCCTCTTTTTGACTATTTTAGGAAATGGTACAATGCACAAACAAAAAAAAAAGGTAATTCAATCTTCCTCATAACGAAAGTATAGCAAATTGAAAGAACGATGTCATTTTTCCTGTACATTTTGGCTGTAAACATTGAATTGTTTGGTAATACCCCATGTATACAGTTTTTCAAGGGAAATTGGCCCTGAGATTGACAGTGCAAATTGGTACACTGTTTTGAAGGGCACTTGAACAATTTCTATCAAAATTTAAGATAGGCTTACCCACTGTTGCAGCATTTCAAGAAAAATTTGTCCTGCAAATATGCTTACATGAGGTCCCCAATGTTGTGTTTTCTTGTGTGTCTATCTGTGCATGCCTACACGCCAGTCTATGCATGAAGAATAGACTAGCAGAGGTGGAGAATTAATAAAGGCTCCTGGCTCTTTCCTGAATCTAATCCCAGAGCTGCTACAGCAGGGAGGAGAGATTCATGGATCCTAGAGCCTGACTGAAACTACGAGCATCATTTAAAGAGGGAGAAAGTGACTGAGTGTTAATATAACAGGGTAAAGAGAGGTCTGGGTGCCACAGGTGACAGACAGGCAGGGTGAGAACTTGAGAGCTGCCTCCTCCCCAACGCTTTGCTATTTCAGAGCGGGGAAACAGCACTTCGGCCCTGTGCTTCTGTGTGTGTGTATGTGTGTGTGTGTGTGTGTGTGTATAGCAGTGACAAGCACTGCAGGCAAGCAAGTGGGCCCTTGGACAATCCCAGCAGAGGGTGGAAGCCCATGGAGAGCAGCATTGTCTGCAGCCTATAATCTGGCCCATTCCCAGAAAAGGAGGGGGCAAGGAAGGGAAGGGACCATGAGCACACCTGGAGGTTGTCTTCATGACACAACTTACCCGTAGAAGCATGAAGCTGGATCAAGGATCTTTCCTCCAACTCCATTTGCTCCCCCCCTACCCTTTATCATCACAGCCAAAATATCAAACAGTCCCAAAGGAATATGAGTTCACAGGAAAATATAACAAGACACTGATTTAAACAATTTATGCCATAAGAAGCAGAAATAATGGATTAGAACTTTTTAAAAGTTAAGGAAAATGAATATTCCAAGAGAAATAAGCAAAGAGTCTCAGAACATAAAATAGGAATAAGAAGTTTTGAAGATGGGGCGCCTGGGTGGCTCAGCCATTAAGCGTCTGCCTTTGGCTCAGGTCATGATCCCAGAGTCCTGGGATCGAGGCCCGCATCAGGCTCCCTGCTCGGTGGAAGCCTGCTTCTGCCTCTCTCACTCACCCCGCTTGTGTTCCCTCTCTCGCTGTGTCTCTCTCTGTCAAATAAATAAATAAAATCTTAAAAAGAAAAAAAAAAAAGGTTCGAAGAGCTCTTTGGTCACTGTGGGGTATACAATACAAAATGTATTGTAAAAGAAATTAAATAAAAGCCACATTCTTTGGGCATGAAAAGTATATTGTAAAAAATGGAAGCCACTTACATTGTCCACGGAGAAGTTGGCCAACATAATGAATAGAGCTAAAGAACAAATTAGTGAACTGAAGAATTAGTGAAATGAATGCTCCCAGACAATAATTGGGAAAGATAAATCTGTGGAAGAAAAGAGAGTAAAGTGAAGTATTGGAATTCCAGCAGGAGTCTAAGGGGGGAAAAAAAGAAAAAATGGGGAGAGGAGGTAGTGATTTGCCAGAATCAAAACGGGAGATGGTGTTTAGGCGAACAGCAGGGACCTTCAGAGCCCCAGGTCCTAGGCTGTCAGCAAGGGATTCTAATCCAAAGTGGCACTCCAAGCACAGTGGGATTCCTGAGTATATTCAAACATGGTAATTTATTATTATTTATTTACAAGAAACAGATTGTCTTTTGACCTTCCTATTCCTGCAGGGCTAGTTCTGAGCTATTGTTGTAATAGTTTTCAGCACAAAGGAAGAATGCAAAATGTGTGGCAATTTCCAACTTGATCCCTCTTTGGTCAGATTTTGATGGATAAAGGGATGCAAATAAGACACCAGAGCCTTGTTAAGCACTATTTTCCTTGATCACCACTTTCAGACACCTAGTGTCAGGGCAGCAGCTGCAGATTTTAACTCTTTTGTTTCTGGTGCAATTTCCTTCTGAAGTTCTCTTTCTCTTTCCTTAACTGCTTTCTATGCTTTTCTCAAAATTTCCACGTTTTTTCCCTGTATTACCCCTCTTGCTTCTTCTTTCTGTATTCCTCTCTCTCATCACTGCTACTTTCTCTTCTTCTTCACTATTTGAAGTTATTCATTGATTCATCATTGATTCCTCTATGCAACAATTCCTTTGAGCACCGACCATGTTCCAGGAACTTTTGAAGTTACCAGGATAACAGTGAACAAGACAGAACAAAGGTACCCAAACCCACTTTAGTGAGGAGGATGGATAATAAGCAAATCAATAAACGACGACAAGGGGGGAAAAAGCTAGATACTAATAAATGCAATGAAGATAGTGGTGTATGTTAGAAAGTGATGTGGGGTGGGGTAGGAATGCTTTAGATGGGGAGAGGGGTGTTCGTGTAAGTCTTTCTGAGGAGGTGGCTGTTGAATTGACATCTGAATGCTAAGGAGGAGTCCACTTTGTGAAATCTGTGGAAAATGTTTCAGGTAGAAGGAAAAGCCTGTGCAAATGCCCCGAGGTTGGAATGGTACCTTTTTCAACCTTCTCTTCCTTTTTCTCACTTCTTGTCTCTAGTAAATTCCAGAATAAATGTCTCATTTCAAGTATAGTCTGGAATAAATCCCAGAATAAATGAAAGTGTCCTCATGATTTTAATTTGCTGTAACCCGGTTTCTGTTTTCACCATCTGCTTGAAATTGCTTTCTTGTTTCCTTGAAATTGTTCCCTAGATGACCACCAGTGTCATCCTAGGTGTGACAGTGATCTGAGAATAAAGAAAAAGAAACTGAGAGAATGTTAGCCTGTGGGTCCCTTTGTCCAGCAGTTGGACATCTATGGCTCAGCCTCAGTCTGTTTGGGAATAGGTCTTTATTAAGGTAGGAGAAAGCTTTATGAGATGTGAAAACCCTCCCATAGCTTTGTAAGCTAGACTGGGTTTCTCTCACTCCTATTACAGCTCTTCTGTGACCTGTGTATGATTCTGTACATAGCTCCTTCTCCTTGATCTTCCTAAGGCTGCTTGTTTCTCATCATTGAATTATTGACCCTATATTCTCATCTCCCTTCTGCTAGTATTATTCACCCATCTGTCGTGGCCTCACGGTGGATGGAGTGTACTTTCCTGTCTCTTGATCTTACTCTGGCCATTGGGATGTTAGTGAACATGACTCGGGCAGAAGCTTAGAATGTACTCATGCAGTGGAGCTGACCCTCATGCATTCCTGTCATTACTGTAGGATACAAATGTCCTAACCATAGTTTAACTCATCCCAGCAAAGGACAGGCAAGTTCAACACACCTGAATCCAACCCTGCTTGATTAGTTAAAACCCAGCGGACCCAGAGATGTGGGAGCAAGGAATTAATATAAATACAACATAAATATAACTCAACAAATATCTATTGAGTAAGTGTATTTTGCTTCTACCATAATTATTTGTTTATAGGTCTGTCTATGAGCTCTTTGGGGTCGGGGCATTCTGCATGCTCAGGGCATTCTGTGTCCCAGGTGAGCAGTGGACATTCTGGTCACTTTTTGGAGTGGGTCTGAGGCTTCAGGATTCTCCTCAGCAGCCTCAGCTCTCCCATATTGGATAATTAGAGGCCAAGGCAGATTCCTGCTGAATTCCTAAGGATTTCAGAGTTTAATCCCTTTGCTCCTGATTTTATGGTCCATTTTTAATGTCATGAATTCTTAAGTGTATTCTGTGCTTTGAATGACCGTCAGCGCAGGCCATAAGGCTAGCCAATCTCCAGGCTGTTAGTACCCGGGATATGCTGCAGAATGATCTGAGGGGCCGCATGGTGATGAGGGCACGCCGATGCCCACTCATCATGGGGGAAGAGATGGACAGATATAGTCCCATTGACTCTCCTTGACAGCAGTAATTCTACTTGATTTACAGGTCCCCGGGGCCTTCCTGTTGTGCATTAGAGTGTCTGCATCAGACTTTCCTTTGTCTGAGTGCCTCGGCTCTGGCCTTGAGGATTTCAAGAGGAATTGATTCATACCGACTTTGTTGGGCAGACAAAACTTTGGGTCATGATTCTAAAGTGGGATGTCTATATAGAGAAGGCTAAGATCTACCAGCGTGAGATGGAAATCTTTTGTTACTCTGTCCAACATGTTTTCTCTTTTGGTGTCTGGACTCTGCTTTTCCTTTTGGAACCACCCCCCCCCCCCCGCCCACTGGAGACAGCATTGGTGGGGCTGTCTAATATGATACTTGTCTTAATTTGGGTTTCTATCAAAACAGACCCTGGGTAAAGGACTTGAGTGCAGGTAGTTTGTTTAGGAGATGATTTGATTTCTTTTTTACTTAAGTGGGCTCTATGGCCCGAATGAAGCCCAGTATGGAGCCCAAATTCACAACCCTGAGATCGAGACCTGAGCTAAGATCAAGTATCAGATGTGTAGCCGACTAAGCCATCCAGGTGTCCCTAGGATATCATTTTAGATAGCACAAGTTGGAAAGTGAGAATAAAAAAAGTATAAACCAATATAGGATGTGCTAATGAACAGATTACCACTGTGAGCAGTGAGGGCCAACCTTGCTTGAGGAACCTCTGCAGAGCCAGTTGGGACATGCCACAGAGTCATCCCACTGGAGGCTAGGGCGTGGGGACTTTATTTGCCAAATTCCATTTCTGTTTGAGCTTAGGAAAGAGATTCAGGATCTTGAGATAAGATGCTGTTAATGCGCTGGCAATTGTCTACCAAGAAGCTGTTGCTGATATGCCACTTGTACTTACTCACCAGAATTGATCTACTATCACTTTCTGCTCTGGCCACAGGGTAGGCACAAGCCTTAGGCTGGTCCAATCAGGTGCCTTCTTTCTGGAGTCTTGAGGACACCAACATAGATGACAGAAAATGACTGGACTTTGTGCACCTGTTTGGTGGGGTCCAGAAGAGACCCGTCACTGGTACTTGACACCCATTTGCCCATAGTGGTTCCATTTCACATTCTCTCTGCTTGTCCAGTTTTTCCTTCAATTTTCTGTGCTTCCTCATAAATCCTTCCAGTAAATTCCCTTTTTATTAAATTAGCTAGAGCTGATTTCTCTAGCTTGCATGCAAAACTTTCTGACAGATGCTGGGTCTACTCCATAGGAAGCTGTCAGAAGAAGGGGCCTTTTTACATGACTTGAAATGAAGATGGCATGCTTCAGACTCTCAGCAGGTTATCAGGCTATAGAATGATCTTTGCTCAAGTTTGCAGAAGACCTCAAGACCCAGCCCTCATTCTTGGCTCATACTTAGCTAGTGCATTTCCCCCAATCTACTCAACTTATAATCTTTTTTTTTTTTTTTTAAGATTTTATTTATTTATTTGACAGACAGAGATCACAAGCAGGCAGAGAGAGTGGGGGAAGCAGGCTCCCCATCGAGCAGAGAGCCCGATGTGGGGCTCGATCCCAGGACCCTGGGATCATGACCCAAGCCAAAGGCAGAAGCTTTAACCCACTGAGCCACCCAGATGCCCCTCAATTTATCATCTTTAGCTAACTGTGAGTAAATCACAATACCAGAAGGTATTGTGTTTGGATAGACAGGATGTGGTATGCTGTGGTTTAATGTGGTATGGTGTGGTATAATATAATAGAGCACAACATGGCACGTTACCTAAAGTATGGGTTTTGAAGCCAGACTTTGCAGGTTCAAATCCCAACTCTGCCATTTGCTAACTATCCAATCTCAAAGGAGTTACTAAATCTCTCTGTGGCTCAGTTTCTTTAACTGTAAATGTGACTAATAATAGTACCTAGGTTATAGGATGGTGATAAAGATTAAATGGGTTGACAATGTAACTGACGCATGATAAGCACAAGCTTATTGAGCCCCACATCAGGCTCTCTGCTTGATGGGGAGCCTGCTTCTCCCACTCTCTCTGCCTGCCTCTCTGCCTGCTTGTGATCTCTGTCTGTCAAATAAATAAATAAAATCTTAAAAAAAAAAAAAAAAGAGGATAAGTTGAGTAGATTGGGGGAAATGGGCTAGCTAAGTATGAGCCAAGAATGAGGGCTGGGTCTTGAGGTCTTCAGCAAACTTGAGCAAAGCTAAATATTAACTATTATAATGCCAAAGAATGATATATCTTTTAAGCACTACCGCTTCCTGTGCGTTTTGGATTCACAACTGTTGGTCCTTAACCTCATAAAAAACATGGTTAGCAAGATCGTCTGCCCTCTCTTTGGCTTGGCTTGATGTGTGTGTGCATTGGAGGGAAGGAAAAAGTACACATTATAATCTGCTACTATATGCCACGCATTGTGACAAGTATCTCTTTGAAGATCATAGCAACATCCCTAAACGAGGGATATTATTTCTGCCATTTTACAGGTCAGAGAGCTAGCGCTCAGAGAGGTTACGTAACCTGTCCTAGGTCATTCAGCTAGTAGAAGACAGAATTACCGTTCTCTCAGTCCTGTCTGATTCAAAAGTCTGTTTCCACTGGGTACATCGCTTCCATAAAACCCCCTTTTCTCATTACTGGCCTTGTACTGTGACTGTCCAAAACTGTGGTCTAGACATCGGGGATGCTGGATACACCTCAGAGCAACAGTGGGCCTTTATTCCTATTTCTTTTGCATTGTCACATTTTTGTTTGTTTATTTGTTCAGTCTATGTAAGAGATCAAGAACATCATTGGACAGGGACAGTTTGACATGTGACTTGGCACTGATGAAGGAGGGGGTACAGCTGGGTGGCTAAACCCATGGGCTCTCAGTGGGGCCACTGGGGTCTAAATCCCTGCTCTGTGCCTTCCCTGATATGCATCTTTGGGACGGTTACACGGTTCCTCATCTGTAAAGGAGGGATGGAAATGATAGTAATTAGAGGGTTTGTACATTTTAAGGAAAATATCGGGAGAAAAATATTTGAAACATTTTTTTGTTTTTTGGGTTTTTTTTAGAGACAGAGAGAGGGTTGGGGATTGTGGGGGAGGAGCAAGGGAGAGGGACAAGCAGACTCCACCCTGAGCACGGAGCCCAGTGTGGGCCTCAGTCTCATGACCCTGAGATCATGACTTAAATCAAAACCCAGAGTTAGGGGCGCCTGGGTGGCTCAGTGGGTTAAGCCGCTGCCTTCGGCTCGGGTCATGATCTCAGGGTCCTGGGATCGAGTCCCGCATCGGGCTCTCTGCTCAGCAGGGAGCCTGCTTCCTCCTCTCTCTCTCTCTCTCTCTGCCTGCCTCTCTGCCTACTTGTGATCTCTGTCTGTCAAATAAATAAAATAAAAAAAAAACAACCCAGAGTTAGACACTCAAATGACTGAGCCACTCAGGCACCCTAGAGATTTTTTTTTTTTTTTAATACTTTGGGAGAGAGTGGCTTCCAATCAAACAAGACTGTAAACAAGACAGAATGCACAAAGAAAAGATAGACACATGTGACTACATGTGAAAAAAACAAAAAACAAAATACCAAACATAAGGCAAAGGAACAAAACCAAACTAAAAGCCAAACTATAAGCCAGGAGATTTTTTTTTTTTATATCACATGTGACAGTAAGAGTATTTATAGTCCTAATAAACTCCTATAAACTGAGAAAAAAGTAGATAAACCACTCTGAAGAAAAAAATGGACAAGTGCTGTCAGTGGGCCCGTAACCAATGAGAGTACCCACATGGCCAATGGAGATCCCAAAGAATGCTCAGGGAAATGCAAATTAAAGCTAAAATGAGATACCGGTTTTTTTTTTTATCCCTCTCACTGGGGGGTAGGGAAGGACTAAAAAAAGAATATCTGAAGCTGACAAAAATGTGAGGGAAAAAATACCTTCATCTTTTTCTGGTGGGAATGTGAAATTTGACAAGTAATACGGGAAGAAATCTAAATATCTGTTAAAAACAAATGAATGCACTTTTTACCTAGCAGCCTTATGTTTAAGAATGATTTTATGTAAATAAAACATCTCTATATTAGGATATATGTTCATGGATGTTTATTACAACCTTATGTCTTTGGGGGAAAATTGGAGACCAGCCCGCATGTTCCTCAGCACAAGACTGGTTGAATAAATTGTCCTATACTTGCTGGGGAATATATTGCAGTTATTAAAAAGAATAAGTATGAATAAGTTGTGGTATACCCATACAATGGCATACTACTCAGTGATAAAAAAGAGCAAACTATTGACACACCTCACCACTTGAATATATCTCAAAGGCATTATGCTGAGTTAAAGAAGCCTAACTCAAAAGGCTACCTACTATGGGATTTATATAATCTTCTTGAAATGAGATAGCTGTAATGTTGGAAAACAGAGTAGTGGTTTCCAGGAGTTGGGGGTGGGAGGTGGATATGGTTACAAAGGTGCACAAGGGAACTTCTGGAGGTGATGGGAATGTTCTTATTGTGGTGGTGGTTGTGTGAATGCAGAGATGTGCTAAAATTCATAGAACTATAGACTCCAAAGGGTCAGTTTTACTGTGTGATAATTTACTTAAAAAATAAACTTCACAGGGGCGCCTGGGTGACTCAGTCCATTAAGCATGTGACTTTGACTCAGGTCTTGATCTTAGGGTCCTGGGATTGAGCCCCACATCAGGCTCCGCTCTCGGTGGGGAGTCTGCTTCTCCCTCTCCCTCCGCTTCTCCCCCTATTCATGCCTGTTTCTCTGTCTCTCTCTCAAATAAATAAATAAAATTGTTAAAAAAACAAAAACAATAGAAAGTTCACAACAACAACAAAAATAAGTTAAACTTAGGTCTGTTGACCTGGAGGAATCTCCATGATATATTTAGGGAGGAAAAAAGTTGTGTAGTATGATTCTATTTTTGTAAAAGCTGATACCCTGAAGACCTTTTCTACACATGATTATATTCTTGTATAGGTTTCTATGAACATGAGAAAGAGGTGGAAAACACACAGCAGGCTGGTCGTGGTAGTTATTTCAGAAATACAGGGCTGGAAGAGGAACATTTGGAGGTTTTTCTTTAGACAGCTTCACATTATTTCACTGGTTATATTGAGTAAATACTACATCTTAAATTAAAACCAGAAAACCAAACAAAAATAATAACAGAAAATTGAAGGAGAAGGAAACCAGAAAGAAGGCTAGCAGGAAAGAAGAGATAGGTAAAACAAGAAACCAGCTGGCAGGAAAATGATTCTGTATGTGAGGTCAGTATGTGAGTGTTGCTGGGACAGTAGAGACCGTCCTGCTTCTGGGGCCAAGGACAAGCAGTCTTTCAAGGGTTAAGCCTTGGGCTCATTTCTAGGACCCAAACCAGCTTCTCTGGCTCCTCTTTGTTTCTTTCTTCTGTCCATGTGCTCATTCGTGCCTCCATCCATTATCCACCCCACCCTCTGCTAAGTGCCTACTGTGTTTTCAACTTTTAAAATTTATTTTACTCTGTCCCTCCTACAGATCACAATAACATCCAAAGTAACATTCAGATTTTTGTGTGTCTTTCTTTAAAGATGACGGTAGGAAGCACCTGGCCGGCTCAGTCAGTAGAGCACGAGACTTCTTCTTCGGGTTGTAAGTTCAAGACCCATGTTGGATGTAGGGATTACTTTAAAAATAAATAAATAAATAAAATCTTAAAAACAAAACAAAACAAACAAAGATGACAATAAATGGAGACACTGGGATCGTTTTCTTAGCTTTTAGCTCTGTGGCTGAGCCTCAGGGACTAGTGCTCTCGTGGTAAGTGGCCATGACAGTTTTACCCAAGGGAAACGAGTTTCTATTAAGGCTCCCAGGTCTCTGGGGCGCCTGGGTGGCTCAGTGGGTTAAGCCGCTGCCTTCGGCTCAGGTCATGATCTCAGGGTCCTGGGATCGAGTCCCGCATCGGGCTCTCTGCTCCGCAGGGAGCCTGCTTCCTCCTCTCTCTCTCTGTGCCTGCTTGTGATCTCTCGCTGTCAAATAAATAAAATAAAATCTTAAAAAAAAAAATAAAAAAGGCTCCCAGGTCTCTGAAACAGGCGTCTCAGAATCTCAGGATTTGGTGACAGACTGTGCAGTGAGTCGCTCCCCTACTTTTGGAGAATCCAGAGCATCTTCCCATAATTTCCTGAGACGATTGATCAGAGAATGTTCCCCACCCTATGATAAGAGCAGTGTTCTGGAGCCAGACTGCCTGGATTCCTATCCCAGCTCTGTCACTCACTGACTTTGTGCCCTGGGGCAAGTTTAATAACATCTCCGGGGGCCTCAAGTTTCTCATCTATAAACTGAGCTTGAGGGAAAATGTGTCAATAGGGGTGGAAAGCACTGGAAACAGTGCCTGCTCATAGTGTGCTTCATCACCAGCATTGTTATTGTTGTTGGTAATTATGTAGGATTGGGTTGCAATGGTTACAAGAAAAGTTCATCCTATCGTTATTAGTTTTAAAGATTTATTTATTTATTTGAGAGAGAGAGAGCACCTGCATGGGGTGGAAGGAGCAGAGGGAGAGGGAGAGAGAGTCCATAAGCAGGAGGGGTAGAGGGAGAGTCTCAGGCAGACTCCCCACTCAGTGGAGCCCCACCTAGGGCTTAATCTCACCACCCTGAGATTATGACCTGAGTCAAAATCAAGAGTCAGACACTTAACCTACTGAGCCACCAGGCGTCTCAGAAGATGCTGAACAATTTGTATAGCAGAATCATATTTATGCTACAACTCTGTGTGTGCACGTGTGGGTTTTGGTGTCCATGTTTGTATGTATGTATGAATGGCCATTTGAAAAAACATAAGGAATAAGCGAAAAGACCATACTTCAAATTGTGATCAATTTGATATCTTGGAGGAGTGGTTTTAGGAGGCGTTAAAAGGGAACTTTTACCTATTATTTTATATCTTCTGTATTGTTAAAAAATTTACTATTGGCGTTATTGTTTTGGTAATTTAAAAACCAAAAGAAAATTAAACCAAAGGAATCAATAGACTTTAAAATGGGGAAAGTCCAATCAGAGAATGTCTTTCCATTATCTATTCCAGAAAACTTACCATTTTTCTGTCACGGGTTGTATGAGACTTACAAAGACCGCCATAAAAAGTCTATATTTTTTCTTTAATAGGAGAACGATCCCTGGGTTTGTTGATCCTAATGTGAAGGTGAGATTTGTCTGATATAGATCCACAGTTTCAGTCTAATAAATCACTCTGCTGGTGGCTGCATTAGAAATTCAAAGTCTGGAGGTGCAAACCTCAATGTGTCCATGGCTCCCCAGACACCGCTCAGCTTTGATCCCCATTGCCTATATCCTTGATGAGCTGAGCACACAGAATTTGGAGCTGGACACTCCTCTCCACAGGTCTCCTTCTGCTTTAGATCTGGTCCTCCATCTTAGTGGTGCCCAGAGTTAACTTACTGCATTGGGAAACGAAACAGAGGTTTGCTTTGGTCCTGCCGGAAAAGCAAAATGATATAGAAGGCTGGGGTTAGCTACAGTGGTGGGGTGGGCAGATTCTCAGGCAAGACCTCAAAGTGACAGACTATCTTATCCATTTCCCTGGAATGGGATCTCTTTAGACACAGACTCACATTGTCTAGACACACAGACTAATTTACAAACCAAATCTGCACTAATACCACGAGGGCAGGTAAAGCATTGTAATGGCTAAGAATTTTTAGGTCTAATCCTTAGGATGCACTTCTAACCAATAAGGTAATTGGAAAATTAAAAAGATATTGAATGTATGATTGGCGGAGGGTTAATCTGGGAGCAGTGTGACTTGTGAGTAAGACAGCCTCCAGGTCAAATCAGAGCTCCACCATCTGCTATGTGACCATATGCGTGTTGCTGTAACTCCCCAAAGCTCAGTGTTGTCATCTGACTGAAGAGTAGTACTGCTTTAGGTTGGATCCCCGGAAACAAACTCAGAGCTGGGGAGATACAGGCAGAGGTTTCCTGGGGGATACACTTGGAGGAAAGTGAGAACCGTAGGATTGGGCAGACGGTAGGTGGACCTGGGATGTGGCTGCCAACGGGGCTTCCTTCCATTTGGACAGGAACTCAATCTGGGACAGCCCTTTAGATTCCTCGAAAATTGAGAGAGAGGCTGAGCTTTTGAACTCTTGAGTCAGTCAGTCATTGGCCATATGCCATCCCCTTAGAAGGTATATAACTTTGGACAGTGTGTTTCCCCATAACTGAAGGCAGACTTTAATGAGGGGCATAGCTCTGAGCCTCCAGCAGCCTACCTTCCCAGCTGGGCTGCACTGGTTTTGAGGAGGGGATCTGGTGATTCCTCCCAGGATCCACTACAAGTGCATACTCTAGGTTTGGTGGGGGTGGTCATTAGAAAAGTGCTTAGCATAGAGCCAACCACAAGCCAGAGCATCTACAAATACCAGTTCCTTTCCTTTCTATCATGCTTGGGAAATATTTCTTAATGACTTTGAAAGAGTATGGAGATGGTATTCATGTTTCATCCTATATTAGAACTTTCTGGTAGGCAAACCCCTGCATCCACCAGAAAGATCCCTTTGCTTTGTGCAATATGAAATGAACACCAACAAAGCTTTAACCTCTTATATACTTCACCTGTCATTCTAGGACCCATAACCTCTCAACAGGTAAGCAGCTAGGGGAGGGTTTGCTCTTACATCAATTACATACTGCCATTTTTTTCTGATTGGAGATTTTGGAGACCCTTTCACCTCCTGGGCAGTACATTCTATGAAGTATTATTCATTGAGGCTGGACATTGCTTTTTTATTGGCAGAGGGTCAGAAGCAGAGGGTCACCTTTTCTTGACTTTGAACTCAAACTTTCAGGGAGCTACCCTTCTCAGAAATCCTATATAAGTACTTACTATCCAGACCAAATGTGCTCAGGAGGATTTTCCATTTCAGTGTCTTGTTTGATTTTCTGTTCTCTCTCTTCGGATACTACTAAGCAATGTCTAGAACAGGGCAGGGGCAGACTAGGGAAAGAGGTAAGCCACCATCCAAAATCATTGCAATATTTTGTGGCAGGTGGGATCATCTGGGGGAAAGACAAAAGACTTTGGATTATCTGATGTAAAAAATCAGTGCGGAATCTCCGAGCAAAGTGGCTGAAGCAGAATCATCAGAGGAGCCAAAGAGTTTAATTGTCAGAAGTCATGTAGTGATTAAGATTCTGTTAGTTGAAGAGTAATTAAACCAACTCAAGGCAGCTTAAGGAAGAAGATTTGTTTTTAAGAATACAGCGGGGTTTTACAAAACCCAAGGGCATGGGTGCAGTCCATCTCAGGAAATCCAAGCAGACTCTTGACTCACTTCTGTTTCTCTCTTACATATGCTCTGTGGAGGTTTTGAAAATATATCCTCAGATTCTTTGGCAATTCTTTTCCTCCAGTTGGAGACCAATTCCCCGCTCATTGCATGTGAGCTGGACTTAGTGTCTCATTTTTAATGGATAAAATGTGGTAGCATGATGGTTTGTGACATCTGAAACCAGGACATGAAAGGGCTCATAAAAGGTGGCTCCGTGGGTTAAAACCTCTGCCTTCGGCTCAGGTCATGATCTCAGGGTCCTGGGATTGAGCCCCTCTGTCACTTCTCTGCTCAGCAGGGAGCCTGCTTCCCCTCCGCCCACCCCTCCCCCCACCTGCCTGCCTCTCTGCCTACTTGTGATCTCTGTCTGTCAAATGAATAAATGAAATCTTAAAAAAAAAAAAAATGGGTGCTGTGGCTTCCTCTCTGTTGTTTTTCTTGGGTCACTTGTTCTGGGGAAGCCGTATCATAAGGACACTCACACAGCCCTGTGGAGAGGTCCACGTGATAAGGAACTGATGCCTACTAGCAAAATCCATGTGAGGGAGCCATTCGGAAGTGGATTCTTTAGCCCCAACCAAACCTTCAGATGCTGCAGACTTAGCTGGCATCCCAGCCGCAACCTCATGAGAGAGTCTGAGCCAGAACCACAGAGCTAAGCCCTTTCTGAATTCTTGATCCCCAGAAACTGTGAGATAATACGTTTACTGTTTAATTCACTATGTTTTGGACTAATATTTTATAGCTATGGGTAATAAATATCAGATTGGAAATAATCACTGCCAATAACTAACTCTCCTCACTTAGAAGACTGTTGTCAGAGAGAAGAGTCTTAATCTTATTTCCAAGAGGAGAGATCCTAATTGACACAGTTACACCAAGTGCTCAGTTGTGAACCAATAAATTGTGGTTAAGATGGGGAGCAACATCATTTACAGGGGACTTTAATTGTAATCGTGTAAATGTGAGGTAATTTGATAAGGAGTACCTGAGATACCACAAAGCAAATTCCCCATTGGAACAGGACTTTATTTCTTTGGTTACCAGAGTGTCTCCTAAGGTAACTGAAGCTACCTCAGTTATGATACAGTGATTTGAACTTAGGTAGCAATGCCATGTATTAAATTTAAGTGTGCGATTGCAGGCACTGGAGGATTACTTGTGCTTTGGCAGCCTATCCCCTCATGCCTGGCTACCCTTGATGTGTTCTTGTGACTCCAGCCTTCCTTCCTGACCACTTTCAAGTTGCTGAATATTTTCCAAAGTTTTCTTCTGACAATTGCAGAAAATCCTCTTCAGAAATTTCCTGTTTTTCTTCTAAGACATGGTAAAACCTTAAATTCACCTGACTTTTCTAGAAATAATACTCTTAGATTTCCCCCCATACCTACTCTCTCTAGCTAGGTGTCTGGGAGAAAGCAAACACAGTAAGTCGTGATGATTTCTGATTTATAAGTCAAATTAAGCCACTTAAAACAGGTGATATTACAAATAAAGCCAATGAGGTCATAGACAGTGAGTTTATTATAATGCTGATATGTACATTGCAAACTCTGGGTGAATAAACTTACCATGTAATGAACATTATGGAGAAAACATTTCCTAAAGTAAACCTGTGCATAGCTTCAGGATTAGGGGTTACTTTTGAAAAAAAGATAACAACCTTTGAAATCACGGTATCTTTGGGGAAAGATCTGATAAACTGGATAGGACACAATTCATGATCATTAGATAAAGAACAAGTATAAATTTGCTAAGAATGGAACTTCACCTCCAGTCACTGTAATCTATTTTTAGACTATTCATGGTAAATGTCTTCTTTTTTTTTCTTTTTTAAGATTTTATTTATTTATTTGACAGAGAGAGAGATCACAAGTAGGCAGAGAGGCAGGCAGAGAGAGAGGGGGAAGCAGGCTCCTTGCTGAAGAAAGAGCCCGATGCAGAACTCGATTCCAGGACCCTGAGATCAGGACCTGAGCCAAAAGCAGAGGCTTAACCCACTGAGCCACCCAGGTGCCCTAATGGTAAATGTCTTCTAAGTGTTTTTCAGGTGTAACCCTTCCCTAGCATAACCACTGACTCAGGGCTATGTCTTCTCACGCATGTGAGTCAGCATTCTTTGTAGCCTTTGCAAACTTCCTCATGTAATTGTCAATAAGGCTTAGAATCTCTACTGTCAGCTTAGATCAGTGGGTTACCAACTATGATTTTTAATCCCTATCTGTGGGTCTAAGACTTACTGGCCAGCTTTCCCTTGTAATGATATTAACTTAGTTGTCAATGCTAGTTTAGGTGTTCTGTGAGTTCTTAAATTTTCTTGGGAAGTTTAGGTTGGGCTGTTTAATTTTAATCCACAATTCCTTGGTATGAATGTTTTTGGATTTTTTTTTTCTTAAGTAGGCTCCACACCCGGCATGGAGCCCTAACTCATGACCCTGAGATCAAGATCTGAGCTGAGATCGAGATCAAGAGTCAATTGACTGAGCCACCGAGGCACCCATTTTGGACTTTTTGACCCATGTTATCATGTATTTCCAGAATAGCCCATATTTCCAGAACGATTGTGCTAGTTTCCATTCCTGCGAAGAGTTCATGGAAAAAGAACTTATACCTTCCTGTGCCAAGCATCTACTGGTTTAATAGACCTTGCCCATTACTGACTTCGTGGAGAGTCAATTACTTAATCATTAGTTGGCTCCAAAGTGAAAAATGACTACATCTCCCTAAAATATCTTTGATTTTTTGTGTCATTGAATATTTGTATTTATTTATATTTCTTCTTATATAAATTACCTATTTATGGTCTTTGGTTTTTTTTTTTCCATTATGAAGTTAGGATGTTTTCTTAATTATTTGATTGATTGATTGATTGGTTATAGGCTCCATGCCCAACATAGGGCTTGAACTCACAACCCTGAGATCAAGAGTTGCATGCTCTACCGACTGAGCTAGCCAGGCATAACAGACGTCTTCACAATGATTTTTATAAGTTTTTTATATGGCAAGACTAGGAATTCCATGTATTGCCTGGTGATTCTAGCCTTTAAGGATTCATTTTTGCTTCTGAAACAATTTTAAAACATGGATCAACACAACTCAAAGTAAAAAGCATTTCCTTATTTTTTTTTACTATGGTTAATCAGTCAGAGGCACCTCCAACTTTATATATATATAGAAACCAGTTAGAAATTTTAAGTTAGTGGGATATTGTAGAATATGCTTGCAGTGGGGATTAAAGAAAAAATCCATACATTTAATTTCCAGTTCCATCCACTTTTTGTTTTGAGGAAGAGTTTTAACATTCTCTTCTTTGGTTTTCTTTTTCTTTTCTTTCTTTTCTTTTTTTTTTTTAAAGATTTTATTTATTTATTTGACAGAGAGAAAGATCACAAGTAGGCAGAGAGACAGGCAGAGAGAGAAGGGGAAGCAGATTCCCCGCTGAGCAGAGAGCCCGATTCAGGGCTTGATCCCAGGACCCTGAGATCATGACCTGAGCTGAAGGCAGAGGCTTTAACCCACTGAGCTACCCAGGCGCCCCTACTTTGGTTTTCTTAGACACAGATTAAAGATAATATTAATGGCTAGGATGCTGGATTATTGTAAGGATCCAGTTACATAGAGCACATGAAGGTGCTTTAGGAACCGTCCTGCTGCCATATTTAGCTTGATCTCTATCTAATCTTGATGGTCAGTCTTTCTGAGATTAGCTTCCAGCTGTCCTGGACATACTTGGCTTGGATGAAGTTTCGACAAGTAGACAAAAGTGTTTTGAAATGAGTAGAAATTTCAGTAGCTTCTCTGTGAGCAATGATGGAAAAAACATTTTTTATTTTTATAAAAACAATAATCTTAAACTAAATGGGTAAAGAGAAGCTAGTCTGAGGATTTAATTACTATTATGTTCCAGAAGTAAACAGGCGGTTAGTGATAGCAGATGGAAATACTACATTCACTTTTCTCAGACAGCACTAACCCATCACTGATGAAGCCTATGCTTTGTTATCCCTGATGTCCCAATCAAGTCACCTTTTTTCTCCCGCTCTGGAGAAGGGAAGGGCAGAGGAAGAGGGAGAGTAAGAATCTTAAGCAGTTCCGTGCCCAGCACAGAGGCTGATGTGGGACTGATCTCACCACCCTGAGATGTGACCAGAGCTGAAACCAAGAGTCAGATGCTTAACGCCTAAGAGAGTCACCTTTGATAGGATTTATTCTCTCTCTTGGTTCATCCCTATAGACCATTTTGGAGGAAAACTGATCCCTAATCAGTGAAACATAAATCGTCCACATTTATTCCTGACTCAGAATGAATTAGTGGGAATGGGTACTATGTTATAGCCCCAAACTTAAAAACATAAGTTATACCTTTTTCGTAATAGGATTTTAGTTCATCATTTAACTTCTCTGAACCTTAGATTTCTAACCTCCCCTGATCACTTTATGGGTATGCTGTGCTAATTGGATAAGATAATGTGTGTAAAGCTCTTTGTAAGCTGTAACCATGTCATCAATGTCAGAGAAATGAACATGATTTTAACAAAATGAACATTGGCATCTGGATAGGCAAGAGCAGAACTTGGTTGCCACATCACTCCAAGCACACTGAGAACTGTTTAAGAAAATGGAAACAAGGGATGCCTGGGTGGCTCCGTGGGTTAAAGCCTCTGCCTTCGGCTCAGGTCATGATCCCAGGGTCCTGGAATCGAGCCCCGCGTGGGGCTCTCTGCTCAGCAGGGAGCCTTCTTCCCTCTCTCTCTCTGCCTGCCTCTCTGCCTACTTGTGATATCTCTCTCTGTCAAATAAATAAATAAAATCTTAAAAAAAAAAAAAAGGAAAGAAAAAGAAAATGGAAACAAAACGAAACAAAACCCCACCAAAACAATGTACTGTCCATTAATCCTTTGTACCAGGCTTGTTTCTGTAATCCGGATATATTTCCACCAAGTCATGACCGTGAGCTCTGTTTGATCTGAGTAGTCCTGATAGAGATCCCGCTTTATAATTCACTGGATCCTAACTTGGGAGTCCGGATTAACTCAGATTTCCAAACAACAGGCATGACTGTCACCAAAACCTCCCCCAGAGTCTTCCTCAGCACCCTTTCTACGGTGTTTGTTTTTCCCCCTCTCCGCTGCTCATAGTTTTGAGCACACTGGTGAGCTTTCCCTTCTCACTGTTTCCAACCTCCCCGCTCAGTAGGCAGGTCCTTGACACTGTGATACCTGTTTTTCTTTTCTGAGACCACAAGATCAAAGCTTGCAGGAGAAAGAAAAACAAAGGAGCCCCTGCTTGTGCAGCTGGCAGCATCTCCTCCCCTCTGCAACCGGCAGCAGCCTTGTGTCTTCTTTTTTTACCTATATGATGAGAATTTTCCCCTTATTCGGAGGCCTTTTCCCCTTCTCCAGTCACCTTTTCCAGCGAACTTAGTATTCACAGAAGAGATTGTTTATACATTGTATATTTCTATGATCGTTTTTCTTAGCGGCAGATTTTAGCTCCCATATTACGAGCCTCCCAGGAAGATTTATTTAGAAATACATTTCTTAAAGGAATACAATTCCTTTAGGGACATTTATAGCTGATTTAAACATACACTTTATATAATTTCTGTATCAGCTAGGATTAGGTTTGGCTGCCTGTATCAAGACACTAAAATTAAAACTGATTTAAGGGAGAAGTTTATTTCTCTTTCCTTTACAAGAAGTCTGGAGGCCAGCACTCAAGTTCAGAAAGGCTTCTTTGTTGTTGATTTAGCTCTTGTATCTTTCTGGTACACGTGAGCTGTTAAAGTGTGTGGCTTTTTGCCATCAAGGCCACTTCATGCTCAAAGACACCTGCTGGATCCCTCATCATCATGCCTGGATTTCAGGCAGGAGGGAGAGGAGGGGGGCAAATGGGCAGATGCCCCAGCTGAGACAGTTTCCTTTCAGGGGTCTTGCTGGAACTTCAGCCAGCGCTTCCATAAATATTTCAACCACCAAGGAGCCAAGCACCGATGCAATCACACGAGGGTTTATCTGACAAGCTTAAGCTTGGGCCCAAGTACACCCGACACAGCGGAGTAGGGACTTGGACCCCGAACCAGATTACAGTCAGAGTTTTTAAAGGCAGAGTAGGGGTGGATTTGGTGGTGAGTGAGGACAAAGGGGATGATGGATGATGTAAGTCTCCAAGGATTTTTGGAAGCAAGGTCTCCAGGACCTTGAGGGGCTAGCTATTGTTGGGAGAAAGGTTATTTATTACCAATAATAAAAATCTTCTCATGAGACCCTTTAGATGTATATCAGTGGGCCATATACTTGGGGATGATTCTCGACACTATCTTGGAGGTTTAGAGATAAAGGAATTGTTAAAGTAGACTTATAGGATCCTAGTCGGACCTGTTGGGGTAGGGGGTCAGTCAGGCTAGGATTGTCCTTACCGAAAAACCTCAAGGTGAGGACAGTTGAGTCCCCTGAGAGCCACTCTGTTTCAAGGGCTTGTCAGTAGGTGAGGAATTTTAAAGATTTTCTTCTGCCTCTGTTTCCCACATCAGCTAAACTTGAGGTGGAATGGCCTTAATTTTCTCGGCCTCCACAAAAAGAGATTGAAGAAGGTTTTATATGAAGGTAGAAAAGAGGGGAAAAAAACAGCCTTCCCCAGGAGGATATAAAATCAAGTCAGCCTTCCCCAATCCAGGTATGAGATCAAGGACTTGGCGTTGGCACTCCTTGTGGTTCAGGGTGCCTGCTGCCTCTGTAACAACTGGCCACAAAACAAATACTGAATGCTATTTTTGCTTTCTGCTTTTTGTCATGAAAGTAAAAATGTTTCTTTGGATTTCTTTGGGCTAGCAAAAGCAGATACCAATGTAGGTCTTTTGTGAAAAGCAAAGTGTTGTAATATTCCCCACACTTCTAAAATGTGGGGAATACTTGGGGCAGTTCAGTGGGTAGTTCAGTGTGTTAAACCCTCTGCCTTTGGCTCAGGTCATGATCCCAGGATCGAACCCGCATGGGGGCTCTCTGCTCAGCAGGGAGCCTGCTTCCCTTTCTCTCTCTCTGCCTGCCCCTCTGTCTACTTGTAATCTCTGTCAAATAAAGAAATAAAATCTTAAAAAAAAAAAAGTGGGGAATACTTGTATAATAAGAAATATATATTTAGTCTTCCTCCCCAGTTCCCAGCACAGAGCTCCTAAAACCCTTGTAACTTCCGGAGTGATAACAACATCTTTTGTTGTATTTAGTCTTCCTGACACTAGAGCTTCTAACACTTTAGGAATCTCAGGAGAGATAAGAGTGTCCTTAGGTATGCTAACGAAGTGACTGGTAGGTGGGCTCCTAGGTAGCTTCAGGATGGGGGGAGTGTGGGGGAAGGGGACGGGAAGGGGGGTAGAAAGTGGTCGCCAGAAACACCAAGCATGATTAGAGGCTCCAGACTTTCAGACCTATATCCCCTGACCTCTGGCAGGGGAGAGGGGCTGGTGATTGAGTTAATTGTCAGTAACCAATGACTTGGTTCAATTATGTCTGTGAGGTGACCCTTCCATTAAAAACCCCTAAACTATGGGGTTCAGAAGTTTCAGTGTTAGTGAACAGAGTTGCCAGAAGGGTGGCACACCCCAACTCCATGGGACAGATGGTCCTGTGCTCAGGACCCTTCCAGACCTTGCCCCACGTACATCTTCGTCTGGCTGTCTGTATCCTTTATAATAAACTTCCTTAGCAAAAATAAGTGAAGTGCTTTCCTGAATTCTGTGAACTGTTTCAGAAAATTATTGAACCTGAAGAAGGGTATGTGAGAACTCCCTGAAATTAGGGAGTTCATCCAAAGTGGTGGATGAACTGGCTTCATTTAGATACCTGGAGTATAGGTATCTAAATGAAACAGGGGCAGTCTTGTGAGACTGAGTCCTTAACCAGTGGGATCCAACACTATCTCCAGGTAGACAGGGTCAGAATTGAATTATATTGTGGGACATCTAGCTGGTGTCTGGAGAGTTGAAGATTTGGTTGTTGGTGTAAGAAAAAAACCTAAGCAGGGACACCTGGGTGGCTCTGTTGGTTGGACGACTGCCTTCAGCTCAGGTCATGATCCTGGAGTCTTGGGATCGAGTCCCGCATCAGGCTCCCAGCTCCACGGGGAGTCTGCTTCTCCCTCCGACCTTCTCCTCGCTCATGCTCTCTCTCACTGTCTCTCTCTCAAATAAATAAATAAAATCTTTAAAAAAAAAAAAAAGAAAGGAAAAAACCTAAGCAGACGGAAGTTATTTTGTTTGTAGAAACAGATCAAAGGAGCTATCAATGGGTGGGACCCTGTAGAAGTGTGTGGCATTCAGATTTCCGCAGTGTTCCTGTTGTGCCTCTGAGTGCCTCAGAGTTGGTTTCCTGAGGACATGCATATTCAAACCTTAGGAACTTACCCAACTCCTAGGTACAGGGGGATAAGAGGTGGGCCCAGGGTCAGTGGGTGACTGTTTCCCCTTTGCCCTCACCCTGGGGTAGGATGCATCACTCTTTGGAGCAATGAAAGCATAATTCCTCCTTCCCACATTCCTGTAAAGGAAAGGCTATTTGTTGGGGAAATTGAGGATGGGTCAATCTGAGAAAAATCCTTTTCCAACTTTGTGACTTATCCTTAGAAGTCATGAATTGTTGTCCATCAAACAAATCAAGCCTACAAATATGTTTTGTTTGGTGTGTATAACATTCAAAATATGAAATGGCAACATTTAAACATTGGGGGATTTCACATAAACTTTAGGGTCCTAGCTTTTCTTGTTTTAAAAAAAATTAGATCTGGTCACCGTGGATCAACATTCTTGAGTATTGGCTGCTTCTCTTTGCACGAGGCATGCACTTTCCAACTAGCCATCATCTTCACTCTTAAATTACTGCCTGGACTCCGGTCATTTGAGCTTGTGTTCTTGGGTCCCCTGTTTTAATCATTCACAAGAGGACCACAACCAATCCCTGAAGCTGAGTCTTGGCTATCTTGGAGATTCTACATCTGTGTCCGATCTTTCCTGCATAATTTCTGACTTCCATATCCTACAGTTCCTTTCTTTTTTATGGTTTTGTTCTCATTCTTTGGATGTAACTTCACAGCTGCTGTCTCTGGCTTTGACTCTCAAGTTATTTCTAAAGTCCCTGAGCTCAGCAAATCCCCATGGTCTTCCCATTTCAGGCTACCTTCAATAAGTAAAATATTCTGCTTGAATTTAGCTCTTTTAGATTTAAGCATTGGTCTGCTAGGTTGGTGTCTAGGTTGGGTCTGCTGTAGTTCACCACAGGCAAAATTCAGACAAGGAATTTATTAAGGGAGGACCCATGTAAATCTAGGACCATATAGTTGGTAAACATCCCTGGGGAGGGTCCTTAGCCAGGCATCTAAGTGGTTTTTGTTATAGTGATGCTGGAGGACAAGCATCACCGGGACAGCTCATCTCAGATGGGGTCACACTATGTAATTCTGATAAAGGTTGGTTAAAAGGGCCTAGGGGAGACAGCGAGTAAGGCGAACAAGGAGCTGGATGACAATTTGGGCTCCAGCTTGGGCCTGGAAAGAAAAAGCTTTTGCTGGATGATAAGGTTAAAGGATAGAGTCTGTGTTCAGGAAGCTACGCTCTGCAAAATCTCGGAGTGAAGATACTTGGTATCATTATGGGGTAGCCCAACAGGGGATAATAGTATCACAGATCTTTTTCTGTTTTAAAGTGTCAGATTATTTATTTATTTATTTATGAGAGAGGAGGTGGGGAGGGCAGAGGGAGAGAGAATCTCAAGCAGACTCCATGCTGAGCACTAGGCCTGTGTCAGATTTTTATAGATATTGTCATACTTATGCCAGAAACAGATTGATAGGGATCTTGGATGTTATCTGGAAATAGCCCCAAAACTTTTACAGTGTGCTTTATAAAGATAGTTATAGTGTTATTTGTAAGACTGGTGCATGCAAATTCACTAAAAGTTGAAAAACACTTGTCCAGTGATAACTGTGATACCATTTTCATGTTCCTTCTTTTCAATATGTTTTCTATGCAAATACATGTATATACATATTTATTTGTTTATTTTACAAAAAGTAATCATACTGTATTTAGGTTTGTATTTTGTGCTTATTCTCAGAATGTATGAACATTTTCCTATGTTATTAAATAGTCTTTAAAATGTAAGTTTTAATTGTTTTATATTTCATCATCTGGATCTAAAGTAATATATTTGATCATGGCCTTATTGTTAGATACAGATTTCATTCAATTTTTTTCAATTCCCAGAAGAGGAATTAATGAACTCTTATGGGTGCTAAGACTTTTTGTAGTTAATTTACTCAGATTTTCTAGGTAGATATATGCAAATAATTAGAAATGTTTCCATTTCCTTTTCAATAATTACATCCTTTATTTATTTATGTTTCTTGTCTTATTGCATTGGCCAGACATTTAGAGTGATATTAAATAATTAGGGTCATTGTTGGCATACTGCTTTGTTTCAATTTTTCATGGAAAAGCCTCTAGTGTTGCACTGCCATATTTCATATGCTTATATTTTATTTAGGAATTTTGCATTTATATTCATAGATAAAATTGGTCTGTAGTTTTCTTTTTCTATGCTTTTTTGTCAAGTTTTGTGATAGGGTTATGCTAGCTTTGTAAAATCTAATAGGTTTTTCTTCTGCAGAGACATTTTCTGTGTCAGGAGAAGATAGCAATTTCCAACAGGCAAACATGCTGGATATTTGACAGGCCAGTCGGGCGGTTTTCTTTCAAAGATGCAGACAGAAGATACATAATTGAATTCCCACACTCAGCTCAAACTGGTTATCCTGTCAGGAGGCTGGCATGTAAAATGATGTGCAATTGCTTCAATTACAAGAATCGAAGCATTTAGACAATTCTCCCTCTTCTGTTTGAGATGCAGTCTTTGCCCCTGACTTTGAAGCTGTCAGGAGTCCAATTTAGCCAATTCCAGACTTGAGGTGTTTGCTGTGGGCCACTGCTGGCCCTGTTGCTACAACAGTGCTCATGTGTCAACTGTTATCATTATATAGAGACCTTGCTTACATTATACACTTTTTGCACTGGTCCCTTGGCTAGAAATTGTCAGTATGTTGGTGGGGAAGCTGCTCAATAGTCAAAACTTACCTTTTTGAAGGATCCTCAGGCACTGATCCCAATAACCCTCTTCTGGTGGCTCTCCAGATTCCAAGTCAGGTCTGGCAGGACTGAGTGCTATTCATTTGCCCAGTGCAAATAATTGGTACAGTAGCGGAGATGACAGTGTGGCCAATGTAACTTGCTAATTTGCTAAGCACTATTAATCTTCTCCCCTAAATATCCCAGGAATCCATCCGTATTTTTTTTTCATCTTCATGGCCACCTCCAGGCCAATGTCATCTCTCACCCGGATTGTTGAAAGTAGCACTAACTGGTCTTACTGATTATAGTCTTTTATCTTCCTCAGTCTGTCTATCCTCTGGCCAACCACGATGGTATTTCTAAACAAATCAATAAGCCAATCAGTAACCTGATTTGGTTGTCTCTTTCTTAAAATTTCTGAATGATTCCTCAAGGGATTTCTGACTTAAAGTTAGAACTTGGCATAACTTATACAACAATATGCAGTATTCTCCTCTACTTTCCTTTCTGGTCTGACTTTCTGCATTCCCCCTTCTGTATTCTGGCTTTCCAGTGATTCTTTCTACTTCTCCTATGCACCACACCTCTCCTTTGCATATGCTTCCTTTGTTTGAACAACTACTACCTGGTAACATGAACTTATCATTCACCTTTCAGCTCAGACATCACTTTCCATGGATGTTTTCCTGACCCTTCTTGGTTGAGTTTGGAGACTTCTTTTTTCCTTTGTAGCACCTGTATTGAGACATTGGTAACTCCTCATTGTACATGGATGCTTCCCAAGAGGACAAAGGCCATGTCTGCTGCTTCTCCCACACTTAGTACTATATCTAGCATATAGGAGTTGCTTAATAAATATCTGTTAAATTAATAAATTGTATTCTTGCCTCTTGGGTAGGCTTCTTCAATTACCAGTAAGAAACTCAATTTTCTGACTAAGAAGGTGACCCTTAAGAGAGAAAAAAGTTGAACCCAACTTTCACTCTCAGACCTAAAGGATGACTTGATAGAAGCTGAATAAATAAGTAAATGAAGAGCTAGTGTGTGTAGTATTCAATGTCTGGCACAGTGCAATAGATGATTCTTCATTTGAAATCGAAAGAGTGGGTTGAATCCCCAAATCCTTTACTTACCATTTAGGTGATTTGAGCAAGTATGATTATCCTCTGTCATCTCAACTTCATCATCTGAAACAGAGGACCATAACCCCTGCTGTTCCATAGTCTTACTGGAATAACGTATTTAAACACAGTGTATCAGTGACATAACCAAGATGGCGACACAGATTGTTCCCAACTTCAGTCTCCCCATGAGAAGACCAAGTAGCAACTATCCATAGATAAGATAGGTTATATAGATTACCACTGTGAAAACCCTAGAATCTGGGGGTGAGGCTGAAGTACTTCCCTGGACCACAGAGAAAGAGAAGAACTGTATTAGAAGTATAAGAGTTGTGGCTACATTCTAACCAAATCACTCCTCCCCCAGGCCTGCGGAGCACCACACCAAAAGAGCCCTGCTAAGCTAATGGTTTTTCCAGTGGGAAAAACAGAGCCCAAAGTGGACATGCAGCTTCTCCAGCATTGTGGAACACTTCCCAGGAGTCCCACTTGGGTCTCACCTCATGGGGATCACTGGGGGAATCTGCAAGGTTTGACTAATCTGAATCAGATAGAGATAGAAAAGGGGGATTGAGCTTATAGCAACCAGCTCTCAGATCTTAACAGAATGCATTTCTGCTTGCAGTGGATGCCAAGTAGAGATCTTAGCCAGTGGTTTTGCTCATATGCAGAGTCTAGCTGGTGACCTCTTCTGGCCAGGAAATTCAGTTGGTAGTTGTGCCAGACTTGAGTCCCCAGCCAATGAGCAATATTGGCCATGGGGCCCATTCTAGGGCCCCATCCAGATAGGGAAACAAATTTACAGCCTCCCCCAATTGCTGAGTATAGCATCCAGTGCTGCCATCCAGTAAGCCCTTCCAGAGAACCCAGGCAGCCATGAAGCCCATCCTATAGTCACACGTGGGCAGAAATCTAAGTTAGAAGTCCTGCCCAACTCTAAGTATAGCCTTTGGCCCTTTCTAATCAAGGAACCTCAACAGTGACCATGGGCAGCCTTGGAATCCAGCCTACAGTCCTGCCCTGTAGTGGAGCCCATCCTATAACCCTGCCTGATTACAGAATATAGCCTGAAATCTCATCTGACAGCACAGAGTCCAACCAGTGGTACCATCTGGTTGGGGAACACAGCCTATGACCCCATCCTACCAGGAATCATTACAGACCCCAGCCTATAGCCTTGAAACTTCAAATTTTAAGGAATTATAAAAACAACACACTAAGCCCAAAGTTAGTAGAAGGGAGGAGCTAATAAAGACTGGAGCAGAATAGCAAAACAATTGGAAAGATTAACAAAACTAAGAGTTGGTTCTTTGAAAAGATGGACAAAAATGACAAATCCTTATCTAGACTGACCAAGAAAAAATGAGAAAGGAGACAATAAATAAAATTATAAATGAAAGTGAAGACATTCCAACTGATGTCACAGAAATACAAAGGATCATAAGAGACTACTATAAACAATTATAAGCCAACAAACCAGACACTCTAGAAGAAACAAATAAACTCGTAGAAATGTACAACATACCAAGACTGGATCAGGAAGAAATTAAAAAATCTAAACAGACCAATACTGTGTAAGGAGATTGAATTAGTAATCAAAACCCTCCCAATAAAGAAAAAACTAGGAACCAGATGGTTTCACTGGTAATATCTATCAAACATTTAAAGAAGAATTGATAAAAAATTTTTTGCAAACTCTTCCAAAAAATTGAAGAGAAGGGAACACTCCTAAACTCATTTTATGAGATCAGCATTACCTGATACCAAAGCCAGATAAGAACACTTCAGATAAAAACAAACAGAAACAAACAGAAAAACCCTATAGGTCAATATCCCTGGTGAATATAAATGTAAAAAATTTCAACAAAATACTATCAGACTAAATTCAACAACATATTAAAAAGATCATACACCATGATCAAATGGGATTCATCCCTGGATGAAAGGACAGTTCAACATGTACAAATTGATAAATGTGATACATCATAGTTGAATGAAAAACACATCATCTCAATAGATGCAGAAAAAGCATTTGATGAAATTCAATAGCCATTCATAGTTTTAAAAAACCACCTAACTGGGTTAGAAATAACATATCTTGTTCTAATAAAGACCCTATATGACAAGCCCACAGCTAACATCACAGTCAATGGTAAAATGTTGAAAGCTTTTCCTCTAAGGTCAGGACCATGATAAATGTACCCACTCTTACCATTCCCATTCAACATAACACTGGAACTCCTAACTGGAACAATTAGACAAGAAAAAGAAATAAAACACAACCAAATCAGAAAGGAAGAAGAAGAATTTTCCGTTTCTTTTTAAAAGATTTTATTTATTTGAGAGAGAGAGAATGTGAGCAGAGCAGGGGCAGTGGCAGAGGGAGAAGGAGAAACAGACTCCCTGCTGAGCAGGGAGCCCAATGGGAGGCTTGATCCCAGGACCCTAGGATCATGACCTGAGCTGAAGTCAGATGCTTAACCGACTTAGCCACCCAAGTACCCCTAAAATTTTCTGTTTCCAGATGACATGATGTTATATATAGAAAATCCTAAAGACACCACCAAAACCTCTTACAACTAATACACAAATTCAATAAAGTTGCAGGACACAAAACCAATATACAGAAATCAGTTTTGTTTCTATAACAAATTATTACTAATAACAAATTATTTGAAAAAGAAATAAAGAAAACAATTCCACTTACGACAACATTAAAAACAAAAAGACACTTAGGAATAAATTTAATCAAGGAAGTGAAAAATGACACTGAAGACTATAAGAGATTGATGAAAGAAATTGAAGAAGACACAAGTAAATGGAAAGTTATCTCTTCTTCATGGATTGGAAAAATTGTCAGAATATCCATACTATCCAAAGTCATCTATGGATTAGATGCAAATTCCTATCAAGATTCCGATAACATATTTTATAGAAATAGAAAAAAAAAATCCTAAAATCAGTATCGAGCCACAAAAGACCCTGAATAGCTAGAGCAATCCTGAAAAAGAAGAATAAAGTTGGAGGGATCACACTTCCTGATTTAAAACTATATGAAAAGTTGGGCGCCTGGGTGACTCAGTTGGTTGTGTGATTGCCTTCGGCTCAGGTCATGATCCTGGAGTCGGGATCAAGTCCCACCTCAGGCTCCCAGCTCCATGGGGAGTCTGCTTCTCCCTCTGACATTCTCTCTCATGCTCTCTCAGTCTCTCTCACTCTGTCTCTCTCAAATAAATAAATAAAATCTTAAAAAAAAAAGATTTTTAAAAAATTAAAAAAAAAACTATATGAAAAGCAATAATAATCAAAGCAGTATGATATTAGCACAAAAACAGGCACATAGACCAATAAAACAGAATCAAGAGTCTAGAAATGAACCCATGAATATGTGGTCAAGTAATATTTATTTGACAATATTTGATATTGTCATATATATATATGTCTATATATATTATGCTAAGTGGAACAAATCAGACAGAAAGATAAAACTGCATTATCTCACTTATATATGGAATCTAAAAATCCAAATTCATAGAAACAGAACAGATTCGTGGTTGCCAGGGGAAGGTATGTGGGGAAATGGATGAAAGTGGTTTGGCAGGCAAGGGAAGGGACATCCCAAATGTGCCACTTTGACGAATTATTTATTTTGAATTAAAGTTACTTAAGAAACAGCCAGTGCAAGAAAAACACTGTGACTCCCCTCTGTCTCCAAAAAGCAGGATACAATACAATACAATACATTATTTTCTAAAATACAATTTTAGAAAAATACCCGCCCTGTACCAGAAGGTAAAGAGACATCCTTCTCATTGAATTCAGAGCTGAGAAAGCTATATAACAAACCTTATTAATTTTACTAATTTACGGGACGCCTGGGTGGCGCAGTTGGTTGGACGACTGCCTTCAGCTCAGGGCGTGATCCTGGAGTCCCGGGATCGAGTCCCACATCAGGCTCCCAGCTCCATGGGGAGTCTGCTTCGCTCTCTGACCTTCTCCTCGCTCGTGCTCTCTCTCACTGTCTCTCTCTCTCAAATAAATAAAATAAAATCTTTAAAAAAAAAAAATTTTACTAATTTACTACCCTGCCCCAAATTCTGCTCAGAATTCTGAACTAATCGAAGCTCCCAAACATGTTTTCTTTGTCCTGTCTATTCCTCACACATGTATTGTCTCTTTGGCTAAAAAGTATAAAAAATGTCTGCCTTGGTCCTTTCTTTAGTTCTCAATTTCATGATTGGGCCTCCAAGCACTTGTAATTAAACTTTGTTATCTTCTCTTATTGTCTCTCATGTCAATTTAAATTCTTAAGACCAGCTAGAAGAATCTTGAAGAGTAAAGGAAAAACTTTTTCCTCAACATTAGTCAAAGGATACAAACTTCCAGTTACAAAATGTATAAGTTACAGGGTTATAATCTACATCATGGTGACTATAGCTAACAATACTGTATTGTATTCTTAAAAGTAGCTAAGGGAATAGATCTCGAAAGTTCTCACCATACACATACACAAAACATAACTTTGTTAGGTGATGGATGTGTTAACTAACCTTATTGGGTAATCATTTCAAAATATATACATGTTAATCATGACATTATATACCTTAAACTTAGACAATGTTTTATGTCAATTATATCTCAATAAAGCTAGAAAAACATTTTATTCCTTTGAAATTTGAACCACACCAATATAGTAACTATTAAAAATTTAAAAATTAGAATTTGAGGAAAAAATTAAATACTATATCTTCTATTATCTCATTGCAGTTAACATTTTATACGTTGTATTTAATTTTTTCCTCAAATATATATATATATATATATGCATGTATATATACATATATATATCCATACCCCTAGTTCCTAGCATAGGGCTCCTAAAGCCCTTGTAAATTCCCAAGTGATAAGAGCACTAGGAACATCTTTTGTTCTAATGAAGTGACTCTGGGTTGGCTCCTGGATGGCTCTTGGATGATGCTGGTCACCAGAAAGGCCAAGCAATGGTTAGAAGCTTGGAATTTTCAGCTCCAACCCTCATCCTCCAGAGAGGAGAGAGGGGCTAGAAATTAGCTAATAATTGATTATGCCTACATGAGGATGCCTTCATAAAATCCCAATAATATGCGGTCTGGGGAGCTTCCACGGAAGGGTGATGCACCTCAACTCCACAGAGACAGAAGTTCTTGCTCCTGGGACCTCCTAGATCTTGTCCTATGGTATCTTCCAGCTGGATATTCATCTATATAATTTATCATATCCCTTTATAATAAACCAGTAAGTGTAAGTAAAATGTTTCTTTGAGTTCCGTGAGCTGCTCTAGCAAATTAATTGACCCAAGGAGGGGGGTTGTAGGAATTTCTGACTCACTGCCAGTTGACCATAAGTACTGGTAACAATTTGGACTTGTGACTAGAGTCTGAAGTCCAAGGAAGTTGTTGTTGGAGCCTCCGATCTATAGCTAGTCAGTCAGAAACAGAGGTGACAATCTCAGCTTGTGACAGGTGTCTGAAGTAGGGATGGGGGGAGGTCTTGTGGAAGTGAGCCCTTATCTGTGAGATCAGATGCTATCTTCAGGGAGTTCATGTCAGAGTTAAGTTAGAGAACACCTAGCTGGTTTGGAGGCTTGCTTGTTGTTGTGGGGGGAAACCTTCACACATTTGCCAACCAGAAGTGTCAGAAATTAAGTGTTCTGTGTTAGTACTAAATGAGACACTCAAAGGAGAAAGTTGTAGTAGAGAAGAACTAAATGGGTTTTTGCTTACAGAGAAAGGGGAAAAAAAGCTGAATTTTCCCCTTAGAATCATGTTACCAAAATGAGGTATTAATACACTGAAATGACATGTAACAACCCCAGCTGTCAGTTTTTGAGTGCTTGCTTTGTTTGGGAACTTTGCATTTTACTTTATCTTCCTGACCATCCTCATTAAAATATACCTTCCTTTTAAATAGGAGGTAATCAAGGCTCAGAAAGGTTGAGTAACTTGTCAAGGTCACACAGCTGGCAAATACCTGAGCCAAGCTTCAAATTCATACTGTAATAGTGGAAAAGATGGCAGGAATTGGTCCCAGAAGACTTGGGTCCAAGGCATGATTCCTTTATTTACTAATCCTGAGATTTGAAGGAACATCTAATCTCTGAGCCTCAATTTCCCAGCTTTCAAAGGGGTGAGTATTTATCTCACAGAGCTATTGTGAGGATTATAAATAGTTTTATAATTTAATAGACTGTACACATTAGCTCTCTTCATTTTTCTAAAACCCAATGGAAAGAATGGTCATCTCAATACTAACAACTTCGGTTTCCCCCTTGTTTTTCACCCTCTGTTTAGGGGAGACTGGAGACTCTATCACGACGTAAGAATGTGGAGGTTTACTAAGGTAGACCCAGGTTCAAGCACTGGTTCTGCTGTACTGGCTTTGAGAGATTACTCGACCTCTGTGAGCCTCAGTTCCCCTAGCCCTAAAATGGGTCCTGTGTCCTAGGATCATTTGTGAGGGACTAGAGGAGATAATGCACATAAGTTCTCTGTCAGTTCCTGGTACATCAGAGAGGCTTAACAAAGGACCGCAACAGCACTACCTACATAAGGAATAACAGTATCACATTATACATATTATACGTGTTATAACACATCTTACTATGAACCAAACCAATTTTATTCTCAAATTAGCTCTTAACATTGATATTATTAGCTTCCTACTTGATGAATGAGGAAACCATTGTTCAGAGAATTTCAGTCATGTTCCAGAGTTACCTCGTTCAGGCTCATTTACACCCAGGAATTCTTACTTTTGAGAGCAAGACTTCATCCAGCTCAGCGCAGTTCTGGAGGATCAAGAAAAACGTGAAGAGTCCCAGGGAAGATGGTAGGAATAAGTGAGGGTCACCCGCCGTCACCAAGACACAGCTAAGAGGTCACAGCTCCCCAGCAAGTTCAGTGCAGAGATCAAGCTGGGGAATATTAGTTTCTTGAGAATGCTAAGAAAGTTTTGAGCCAGTGAAGCTGAGAGGACAATAGCCCTATGAAATGACCTTTTCTCTCCTCTCACGCTTGCGTGCTGTGACCCAGACACAGTTGAATGGTTCGTGGATGTGCGCATGGCGGTTTGCAGATACATACCTGGCCATCAACCCTGCTCCATAAACCCCCATAATTGGGCAAGGTCAGACTGGAAGGGGAGGAATCTCAGGGATTGCAAGGTGACCATTTGTACATTATTCAGAGTCACTAAGTCCAGCTTCACGCGTGGATTTTCTGAGACATTCTAAGATGATCTTAACTCCCCGACAGTTAAGTGCTGGATCTCCTTGATGGCGCAAGATCTTTAAATATTGTTGGATATTGACAGTCAGTAAAGTTGAGGGTCTTTTTATACATGACAGCTCAGAGAGGTTAGGTTATGTTCTCAGGTTCTCACCGCTCCTAAGGGGTAGCACTGACATTTCATTCCTGCCTGCAAATTCATTCTTTTCATAGATAGAAGGGCAGAGTTTGATGCTCTAAATCCGTTAATGGCACCAAAAGGTGGCAGCTCCTGAAGAGGGTCGACACTGGCTATAGAATCTGGTTTGAATCGTGACTCTCTACTTACTGGCCAGGACTCTGGGCAGGTGCACTAATCCTGGTACCACTTCCGTAAGGTTCTTTTAAATATTAAACGACACCTATATCTCATCTGTTCTTAATCACTTAGAATCCCGTTACCTAAGCCACCAAATTGGCAGTCAGGATTCAGACCAGGGAACCCAAGCTGCCTGGCTTCACAGTGCTTGAATGCTCAGGAGCATGAAGTATGAGCAGGATTGGGAAGATTTACCCAGATGGGTGGAGACAGGGGTTAAAATGCACATGGTTTTGTAATATATCAATGGCTCATTTATTGACTTTTTGCTAAATGCCAAGCACTTTCCTAAATACTTTATGTGTATAAATTTTTTTCCACCTTCATAATTATCCCATGAGGCGGGAACCATTGTTAACTCTGTTCTAGAGGTGAGGAACCTGGGCGCGGGGATGCTGCGGGAGGCCCAGTGTTGTGTGACTAGCATGTGGTGCCAGGTGGTGTGGTTTAGGAATCTACTAACTTACCGTCTACTAACCGTCATACTAAACTGCACCTGTGGCACTCACTAGAACAGAATTTCTTAACTTCAGCACCACTGACATCTTGGGACAGAGAATTCTGCATTGTGGGGACTGTCCTGTGCATCGTAGGATGTTCAACGGCTTCCCAGGGCTCTCTACCCTCTAGATGCCGAGAGCAACCCCCTTCCAGTTACAATAACCAAAAATGTCTCCAAACATGATCACCTGTTTTCGGGGTGGGAGGAGGTGTGTGCAAAATTGATTTAAAGCTTGGCCTCAGGGGTGCCTGGGTGGCTCAGGGGGTTAAGCTGCTGCCTTCGGCTCGGGTCGTGATCTCAGGGTCCTGGGATTGAGTCCCGCATCGGGCTCTCTGCTCAGCAGGGAGCCTGCTTCCTCCTCTCTCTCTCTCTGCCTGCCTCTCTGCCTGCTTGTGATCTCTCTCTGTCAAATAAATAAATAAAATCTTAAAAAAAAAAAAAAAAAAAAAAGCTTGGCCTCAGCCATTTGCCAAGTGTGTGACCTTGAATAAGTTAACCTCTCTGAAGCTCAATTATCTTGTATGTAAATGGAAGACTTAACATTTCATCCAAGATGATCAGGAGGATAGGATAAAATGATGCATATAAAGTTCCTGAACATAGTGAGTACTCAGCAGGTGGTAACTGAGATGTACCACGCTGCCTGGATGTGTAAACCTCACTTGGCATCATGATCCCCACTCTATACATTATGCGTTATGTTGGTACACCTATGAGACAAGCCGAGTTTGTGATCCCCTTTTCAGCCCATGACACTGAGAACCACTGATTAGGGAAATTAGACTCATTAATTAGATAAATCTCTCCTCCTTTCTTAGGAAGGGGTGAGAGGTATCGAGGGGAGGAAATGAGTCTTTTTTTTTTTTTTTTTAAAGATTTTATTTTTTTATTTGACAGAGAGAGAGAGAGAATGAGAGAGGGAACACAAGCAAGAGAGTAGGAGAGGGAGATGCAGGCCTCCCACTGAACAGGGAGCCCAACACGGGGCTCCATCCCAGGACCCTGGGAACATGACCTGAGCCGAAGGCAGACACTTAATGACTAAGACATGCAGGTGCCCCAGGAAATGTGTCTTTTAAAACTGTTTCCTTCTCTAAGTGGGATGAAAATCTGAGCAATATTTCTCACCATCCGCCACTCTTAACAATAATAACAATGATAGATTACATTTTTAAAAAGACTTTATTTATTTATTTATTTGAGCAGGGGAGGGGCCGAGGGAACCTGAAGCAGACTCCCCCGCTGAGTGTGGAGCCTGTCATGGGCTAGATCCCACAACCCTGAGATCATGACCCCGGCTGAAATCACGAGTTGGATGCTTAACCAACAGAGCCACCCAGGTGCCCCGATGATAGCTAACATTTATTGAGCCTTTACTATGTACTGGAAACAATGCTTAATTTTTTGTCCTACGTTGTGTTATTTATTCCTTACAAACCTGTAATTATCCTGGCAGTGGATTGATTTCAGGAATGACCCAAATGTGTTTAGGAGTCCTGGTTTTTGTAATATTTGCCTTCTATTCCTGCCATTTGGTGGTGCCCCTCTGACGTGGACTCTGGGCTTGGTCATGAGACTGTTTTCACCAATGGGATACCAATAGGCTGGATGTAAGCAGAGACTTGAAAAGTACTCATATACCGGGTTTGTCTTTTTGCTCCACTTGGAAAGCTGAGCTGTGATGTGAACCAGCCTAGGCCAGCTTGCCAGAGAATGAGACATTCATAGCTCAGCGGCCCCTAGCCGTCCTACCTCACAGCCTGCCAACCCCACACAGCTGGCAACTGACCCCAGATGGATGAATGAGCTCCTCCAAGACCAGAAGAATAGCCCAGATAAGCTTAACCCCAATTGCCATGAATTAAGAAACAGTGGTCACTTTAAGTCACCGTGTTTTGGATTATTTTATCAGGATACAGAAAAGGCTAACTTGAAATAATTCTCTTTTACAAATGAGGACACATGGGTTCGAAGGTTGAATACGTTTCTGTGGTCCCACAGCCCACAAGTGATAATAGTGGGAAATGAGCTCCAGATTCACACTGCTCCTGCGCAAGCTGGGAGACATATTTGGTGGGAGGAAGGACGGGAATGAAACCAGACAAGGAGGTTATAGTAGCTGGGGCACGGTTCAGCTGGAGCTGAGGAAAGCCCTGGAGAGGGGGTGCTCAGTTTCATGCTGTTCCTCTTCTGCTTGTCTCCCTTAGTTATTGGGAAGGTCCTTTATTTATTTATTTTTTTGAAGATTTTATTTATTTATTTGACACACAGAGATCACAAGCAGGCACAGAGGCAGACAGAGAGAGAGGAAGGGAAGCAGGCTCCCTGCCGAGCAGAGAGCCTGATGCGGGGCTCGATCTCAAGACTCTGAGATCATGACCTGAGCCAAAGGCAGAGGCCCAACCCACTGAGCCACCCAGGCGCCCCTGGGAAGGTCCTTTAAATGAGAGAAGCTTGTGGGGTTGTTTTCGCAGGTAGTAAGAGTGACATCTCAGGTCATTGTTTCTCAGGAGGAAGGAGTTTACAGATGGGAGGCAGGAAAAAAAGGAAGGCACAGGGATCCCATCTGGACCCTAGAATACATCAGGGAATCTCCATATGATTCCCTGTTTTGCTTTACCGATAAAACTTTGATTCCTACCACCATGTGTTAAATTTCATATATCCCCAGCATGTCAGGGTTCCTGAACATCTTGCATCTCAAACAACAGAACTTCCTCCAACTTCCATTTCCATTAGGAGATGATAAGTCTACTGCCAGTCCTGTTATTTGCCCTGTGCCCTCGCGCCTTCAAAGAAGAGTGGATACACTCTTCTTCACTAGTAACCCTGCATTTGATGAGATGGCCAGTACTAGTATGCATGGCCTTCCTAAGATGTTATGCATGTGGTGGCATTGTCTTTTCTCGCTCTTCTGCGCAGAAGAACGTGGACATCCAAACATTTTGTCCTCTGTCGTCTTTTTTCTATCTTCCCATCTGGATCTGTCCATACTAAGCACTCAACAAAGGTTTGGTGCCCTCATTTTATTTCTGTATTTATATATACTTGGTTGAAAGATCCAAGATTTAGGTTAGAATTTAACAGTGAGGTGGAGGCATCTTAGGAGGCATCTCATTTTGTATCCCACTCCCAGAAGGTAGGCTCCTTTCCTTTACTTAGTGCTGACCTCAATTTTAACTCACTCTATTACATTGCAATGTAATTCTCTATGTGTCTGTTTCTCTCATACTGTTCAGTTTCTTGAATCTTTAAAATGGTATCTTTTTTATTTTGAATACATATTATCTAACCCAGGATCTAGATAGTATAATATAGATGAGTAAGAACTATTTCTTGAGTGAAGAAGCCTGCATTCCAGTCCAGGTCCCCTTTGTCCTTACTTGTGTGGCATCCAGAAGGTAATCTTTCTGGGACTTAATTTTCTCAGCAAGAAGCTGAAGATAATCATACCTATGTGACAGGGTTCTTGCAAGAATGAAAGGAAATAAAATGTATGGACGTCCCTGAGACTTTTGTAAACATTGGAAAAACATTATTTTCCTTCTTTACATGTTAACCCATGTGTGAATGGGGGGTGGGTGCTGTGTTGCATGGAAAGCACCAGATCATTGAGCTCGTTCTTCTGCAAATTTACCCCAGGTCTGCCTCATTTATATGCATCCTTTCCTTCCAATAAGTGACTCGAGGGCCTGGTTTTCAACACTTTTTGTTCTTTTGAGCACCAGCCTTCCCCAGGTGATGTCTCTGCGATTAATGGCTACAGAAACACTAGGGCTGGGGCAGACTGGTTTTTCTTGGATTCTTTTTTGAGTTTGTAATCTTAGCTGTCATCCCCTTGGCTCTGAAGATTATTAAGCATTCCACAAAGAAGGCATTCTCTTTAAAATAGTTCTGAAACAGCCATGATTGAGGAGAGCCACTTCCCCTGCATTGCACCCCTGCCCCTTGCACGATATCGAGCCAAGAATCATCCATGACCTTGGCAAAGAGGAGGCGGCTTGCCTGGTTCCAAGCTCAATTATCAGGAGATAACCTCTGTGAGTTGGTTAAATAGGATTTCTCTTTCCTAGATCTTTTTTGTTTCTTTCTTTTTTATTCCTTTTTTTTTTTTTTAAACTCAGCAGGAAAAGGCTGTGCTGAATACAGCAAGGACAGATATGTACTGTGTTAGAGGCGAGCTTTCAGTTTTGTTGGGGAGAGAGATTGCCTATCAACCTGTAGAGGTACACATTCCACCTCTTCACAGAGAACTTCAAAAAATTGTACTCCAGAGTTTTGCTCAAAGGCTCCACGGCCTGTTGGTTAACGTATAATGTAACGTGTTTTTATCTTTATAAATATTTTAACTCTTCTTTCACTCTGGATCCCTTGTTTCAAAGTCAAAGTTCTTTTACTTTGTGACTAGAATTGTACCTTCTCCCCAACCCACAAGCGATTTTCCTCCTTCTGCCCAAAGCTTGCGTTAAGGTCTTCCTCTTTCTGCCTTCTGGGGCCCTTTCCATTGGGTAGCTCACTGTTTGTGCTTTTAGGGAATTCTTCATTTTTAGTTTGTGTTTTTATACCCACCCTCCACCAGCCCCCAAAGCTCAGGTCTCAAGCTTCCCTTTTAATCTGAGAGTAATACTTTTTTTTTCTTCCGTTGTGTTTGTACTTTCTTAGAAATGTTAATTCAACAGACATTGATGCTCTCTCTGGATCAATCTCTGTGCTAAGAGACGGTGAATATGTAGGAGGTTTTTTTTTTTTTTTTTTTTTTTTAGGAGGAACTTGTAATCTGCAAATATGATGTCCTAAAGATTATCTATCTACCTACCTACCTATTTATCTATCCATCATCTATTTACCTGTCATCTGTGTATCCATCTCTCATCTATCTAGCAATTATCTAGCTGTCTATGTAATCTACAGATACCTATGTAGATGTCTCCTATATCTGTCTAGATCCATCTACCTAGATAGGTAAATAGAAATGCAGACATAGATATAGATTTACAGATAGACAGGTAAACAGGTAGGTGTAGATCTACTGTGCAAGGAAGCACAGAGAAAAATCTAACAGAAACTTATTCAAATTTTGAGTGAGGGGGTCCTGGAAAACTATTCTTTTTCTTTTCTCTCTCTCTTTCTTTCTTTTTTTAATTTTTTCTTTTTTTGAAAACTTCTCTTTAGAGCTTTATATTGATGTATGAATGGTGGGTAAGTGTTATTCAGGTGTATTTGCAAAGAAAGACACTCTAAGCAGCAGAAGAAGTAATGTGTAAGTAGCTGTAGACACTTGCAGGAATGTAGCCTGTGATGTTAGAGCAGGAGGAGAATGTGATGTGGCTTCAGCCACATCTGGGATCTGCCAGAGGAGATCATGGTAAATGGAGCTGACCAGATGACCAGGGCATACACAGGGTGTTTCCATATTGGGCTAAAGAATAGAGCTTGGGCTTCACCCTCAGACTGTGAGGGGCTGCTGCAGGTTTTTAAACAGTTGATGGAGCACCTGGTGGTTCAGTCAGTTGAGCATCTGCCCCTTGGGCTCGGCTCAGGTCTTGATCTCAGGGTCATGGGATCAAGCCCTGTGTCAGGCTCTGTGCTCAGTGCAGGCTCTGCTTGGGATTCTCTCTCTCTCCCTTTTCTCTCTCTCTCTCTGGAATAGACACATAAATCTTTAAAAAAATAAACAGTTGAGTAACCGATTCAAATTGGGAAATTATTAGAACAATGAAGAATGGACATTTCAGTAAGAAATTGGGGCAAGATATTCCTCATCCTTTCCATTTGCCAAATCCTGACCAAAATTTCCAACAAGTTCTTGAGAACAGGCCAATTCAAAATCAATCAATCCATGACCAGAATCCCCCAGGTCAAATACAGAGCTACACAGCTCGGGAAAGGCCAGCAACACACGTACAACTCAGGACTAAAGCACACAGGTTGACTCCTCAGACTATATGCCTTTACTCTGCTGACGTTCTGATGTGGGAGCACCTGGCAGGGGGATCCTGCCATTATTTGCGTGTCACTTAATCTGATTTTCGATGACCATTACATCGTAGTGATCTTTAATTGAATAAAAGGCTTTTAATTCTTTGTTTCCTAAAAATATGGTTTTGAAGTCCAAATGGGCTTTTGAAGATCCTATGGACTGATATTTAGGTTGTTCATGGTGAGGGCTTCAGTTCTCCCAGGAACACGGGGTTGTCCCCTCCCCTGTATGCCCACACTGTTTTCCACCTATGTAAGTTGCAGAATTTACCATAATGCACCGTGATTATATCCTTGAGAAGCAGCACAGAGTTGTGATGAGGAACACATGTCTAGAACCAGAAAACCTGGCTTAGAATCCTGGCAGCCACTTAGTGGCTGTGTGAACGTGAGTAAGTGACTTATCCTTTGTCTGCCTCAGCTTCCTTAGCTGAAAAATGAAAATACTGTTACCTAACTTCTAGAGTTTGTCCTAAGGAGAAGAGGAGGTAATCGGGTGAATAGAACTACTCAGTAAGCCCTCTTGAAAATGGTCATTATTTCTCGAGTCATCGGACTCCTCTAGTGTTTCCTGTTCCTGCTGTGTCATGTCAAACATGAAAAATAATGTGATTTACGTGGCACCTTGACAGCCATGGATGAGGCTGCCATCTGCTTTGGGACCACACTGAGGAGCTGATCCTGCCTCAAGGCCATCCTGGCTGCCCCAGTAGCTGATGGGATTAAACTTGGTGCCCACCTGTAACCCTTGTGTGGGAAATTCCAACCTGGCAGACTTGTGTTTACTGAAGCTAGAGACGAGGATGATGATGGTGATCCTTGTATCCTCTGTGCTTAGCACAATTTCAGTCACAGTGCAAGTTCTCAGTAAGTGTTTCAGCAAATGGAAGGCAAGAAGACCCTGTCTTTCTGCGCATCTGAGGTGATGTGTTCTCCTTGTAGAAAAACAGTGTTTGCTAATTATATCTATCTTTGTTCTTTTCTATCCGAGTAATGCATTTTGACATTGTAAAATCACTGTGAATTCTGGGAAATCACTTTGGGAGAAGGGACAAGAGAGGCCTCTTGAAAGATAAGTTCCAGAGGCGCGGGGAGGTTGGAGTTGGCACAGCTTTATATTTAAATCATCAGGAAGTGTGCTTGGTCATGCATAGGCTCGGAATAAGTCCTGCTGGAGAAAATTCCTTAGTAACTGGCCTAGTGGTGGTACATACTTTAAAATGGAGACGGGGAGTCATTCTGTTCAGCTATGGCAAGAAGCAAAATGTAGGTCAGGAAGTTCCTGGAATGAAAGTCTTCATAGGGACCATATGCCTAGAAGTAAGAATGGGTCTGATTCTCATCTAGGTAAGAAACAAAATCTTACTAACTGGTGGACTCCCACTTTCTATAGTGTTCATTGTGAGACCACAATTCAGGATAGCTCAAAAACTGAAATGGCCAAATAAATGTTTAACAAATAGGAGAAAATCTCTGTCAGTGATAGGAATCTAGGAAAAGAGCTGCTTACATGCCTAAGTAAGAACTTTATATGAGATGGAGCGATAGTTCCCCAAATTTGTACTTTACCCAATTACCAAACTTAAAACAACTCATTTTTTTTTCAGTACTCAAAAGATTTTATTTGAATCCTATCAAAAATTGCAAGAATGGTACAAAAATACCTATATACTCTTTATTCAGATTTACCTCTTTATCTTTGAAACATAAAGATCACTTATTTTTTTTTAAAGATTTTATTTATTTATTTGACAGAGAGAGATCACAAGTAGGCAGAGAGGCAGGCAGAGAGAGGGGGAAGCAGACTCCTTGCTGAGCAGAGAACTCTATGCTGGGCTCGATCCCAGGACCCCGAGACCATGACCTAAGCTGAAGGCGGAGACCTAACCCACTGAGCCATTTAGGTGCTCCAAAATCACTTATTTTGAACTGTAAGTAAATAATTTCTGTGTCCAAGGGTTTGCTTATCTTCTGCACAGAACTCTTTGCCTTCGGATTTGGCAGTTGGTGGTAAAGAACTGAAACGCACAGGCCTTAGGGCCTCCCTTTATCCATGAAATTGCTGAAGAAGCCGGCTGGGGGAGGAGGCTGCCGAGGGAGCCAGAAACCTTGGCACGGACTTTTTCTTTGCTGGTAGAGATAGCCAATTCAAAAGAGGGATCAATTGATCCGTCTAAATTTCCAGGGAGTGGAGGTTACATGCACATCGTGAGTCATTGGCCAGACATACCTGCTCCATCTGCCAGGCCACAGTTGTCAATCCAAAGCACTTCTGAAAATGAGGCCAGAACCCACGTTAATGAAGCCTGACTGCCTCAGAATTATTGTTGGATTAATTAGCAGCTTTGCCAGGAGTCCATTTGTCCAGGGTCAGTAACAATTCATAGAGAGTCACATTTAAGTAATTTCATTCAATTCAACCACGTTTACTGCCCCCACTAAGCACAGAGCCCTGGACAGGCCCAGTGCAAGCAAAGGGATTAATCTGAGGACCAGATGACAGGGGTTCTGGGCTCCCTTCTGCCATAGTGTCCCAGGCAGGGAGAAGGGAGAGGGTCAAGAAGAAGAAGGCGGAAGGAAGCTAATCCTCACAAGGATGGGCTTACTAATTCCAAGGGAAGCAATGTGAATTTCAGACCAATACTAATCAAAACTGATATCTACGATACCTGTATTTATCAATATCCTTTGGATTGCAATTGACAGAAACCCAGCACTAACCAGTTTACACATCAACTACCAAAATCAAAACAACGAACCAAGAGGCAAACAAAGGAAATGCAATGACTTCTTTAACTGTAACATTTGATGGATTACCTCACATCAGGAATGGCTGGATCCAGGTACCCAAATGATGGCCCTCACCTTTGTTTTCTTCTGTATATGGTTTATTCTCATAACCTAGTTTTGGGTTAACCTACCACCACTCCCATCACCAAAGCAGACTCTGGTGTAGGGAATTTATTTGGGAGATGCAGTGACCATGAAGATGCACCATTGGGATCCTGTGCTGCGGGAAGCAGCTGATGGATAACCCTGCCAACACCCTTCCAGATCCACCATCCTGTTCGTGTGAAAGCCACACTTCCCGTGCACTGCTCCCAGTGAACGCCTGAGCACAATGAGGACACCGAGGAATGCCACCTCCTGGTAGATGCAGGACTCCTCTGACAGAGAGCTCTGCCTGGAGAATTTCTTCTTGGCCTGACCATACTGGTCTGGGAAGTGCAGCCCATGGCTCTCTGTTTAAGGCTTGGCAGACAGAAGAAGATTCTAGGTGGCAGCACTTCTCATGTCCAGTCAAGAGCTGCATGTAAGCTGGTGCCTAGAGACCTCAGCATTATACAGCTTCTCGGGTGCCAAGTTCACCCCAACCCCCGCTGGATACAATGACCAGATGTCACTTACTGGTGGGAAAGCATCCCTTTCTACTGCATGCTGAGCTCTCATTAGCTGAGCCTTCAGTGGCCGAGTCCTCACTGGCTCAGGGCATGGGGAGCTGGAGCGTGCAAAGTCTACCTTCTCATGCCCAGACATTGCTTCTCCACTGCTGGCCCTGGAGAAGAGCTTCCGATCTTGGAGATGTTATTCTGCCATGGCTTGGCACACTTCACTTTCAGCCACGAGCACAGGCCATGTTTGTGTTTGGTTTGGGAGGTTGCCTCTGCCCCAGCGCCCTGCGGTGGGGAAACAGGAGAAATGTACAATTAGCAATTCACAGCTTTATCTCTACTCACATGTAAGAGACATAATTAGCTGGTTCCGTCTGTTCCTGATACCTGCTGGAGTCAGCCGTTCGCACCTCAGCCAGATATTACACCGAGTGGGAGGGCCTGAAAAGGAAACATTTCAAAAATAACTCACGTTTTGTTGTTTCAGACTCCTGCCCCCATGGAGTGGGTCTCCAACTTTGCTTCCCTCCGGTGTACACAATTTGCTGTCAGTTGGCAAGGGAAGGTGCGAGCTAATGAATATGGAAACTGATGGTGCGTGATTTGCCCAGGCACTTCAAGCTTCAGTTTAAAGGGAAAAGATTTGGCGTACAAAATACCAGCACCCCAAATAGCGGGACATTGTCCGACTTGGGTCCGTGTCATAGCACAGGTGTTGGACTCACATGGTGGGAAATATTTTCAGAGCCAAAGTCCAAATTTAGAAGGATCACCTGGAGCCTCTATGGCTGCCAGGGTAAGTGAGTGGCTCAAGGTCCCACAGCTCAGCTGATGAGCCAGGATTCTCATCTAAGTCCCTTTTCTTAATCATGATAACATCACTGCTACTGGATGAAGTTTTGGGGACGTCATGGTTTCATGGCGATTAGGAAAACCCAGGACAGCGTTTATTTTCAAGGCCAAAGCAGCCACGCAAAAATGAGACATTTAAAAAGAATGTGTCCACCTACAAAGTAATCCTTTTAATATAAAAAGGCATGATGCGATATAGTTGGGTTATCCACAAGGTAATTATGAAGACTCATAAAATATTAATTCATAGCCCGGTCCAAGAGGCAGAGCCTGAATGAGGGCTGTGTATCCGACGGGTCTCAACAGGAGGATGACACACTCGGAAGAGCGTTTTTCAAGAAGGCTTTTTAAAAGATTTTATTTATTTATTGGACAGACAGAGATCACAAGTAGGCAGAGAGGCAGGCAGAGAGAGGGGAGGAAGCAGGCTCCCTGCTGAGCAGAGAGCCCCATGCGGGGCTCGATCCCAGGACCCTGGGATCATGACCTGAGCCGAAGGCAGAGGCTTTAACACTGAGCCACCCAGGTGCCCCTCGAGAAGGCTTATTTACTAAAGGATGATTTATAGGTGTGCTGAGGTAGGGGAACCCCAAAAGACAGTGCAGTCCTTTGGGTGAGGAGCAGCCATCTGTCACCACCTCGAGGCTCAGAGGACAAGTGGAAGGAGACGGAGCAATGTAGAACATGCCACCACCAGTGCAGTGCTGACCTGTCAGAGGCAAGAGCTGTCCTGAGGTGACCTCAAGGAATGGGACCCAGGAGATAAATGATAGGACCTCATGGTTCTTCCTCCCTCTGACTCCCTGCCAGGAATCCCCGTTGGCAGAACGCACTTGGAAAGCTGCGGGCAGGGGCAGGGCAGGGACTAGGGCAAGGCAAGCGAGGCATCAAGGGATCCACACTAAGGAAGACCTCACTCTCAGGGCCGTGCAAGTGCAGGATCGCAGCCTGGGACCCTTGCACGGCCCTGGGAGCGAGGGTCTCCCTAAAACTGGCACCCTCGCTGTCTTGCTCACCTCTCCCTGGTCCTGGCCCTCGGCTCGAGAGTTTGCAGCGAGCTCTGTACAGCTTAGCCTTTTGCAATCACAGTGAGGACAAGAGTGGGGAAAGGGTGTCTTGTGGAGCATGAGGAAGAAATCCAGCACAGGACACGTTTAAAATTCTAAGGCAGATATTTCTCATCCCATCATATTCACCTGTGTCCGAGACTGTGTGTATTAACTTTATTTGGAGAGAAAGTCAAAAGCTTAAATAGGAGACCTCGATGACACCTCATTTTCACCTTGTGATTAAACCTCGATGGACCTTCATCCACTGTGGGTTATTGGAGAGTGAGCTGCTTCCCTTTCCAGACACAGGCAGCCAGAGATAAGAGAGGGGCCGCACAGAACACACCTGTGTGACTGGCATCCTCTGCCCACAAGCATATTGGCCTTTTCCCATTCTTCTGTGGCTCCCAGAGCGTAATTACACTTCTACTCAGCTCAGCTCAGTCACTTGCTCGCCCTGGCCTTTCGCTCCTGCTACTTCAGCCGTGCTTTTGTCCCTGAGTCATTTCAGACACCCGGCTTTATCCACAGACATCATTTGGGGCAAGGACCTTTATTCTGATGAATCTCTTCCTGCCCCGTTTTTGGTCTGACCCTCATTAGATCATTTTACAGTTTTGAGTTGTTCTTATGCTTTGTCCTCATGCTGGCTGGGGCTGGGGCAGGAGAGGTCCCTTTCAGAGTCACCACTTGCACAAGGATTCAAGACAAATGTCATAGTCCTACAGCATAGGTAAGGACATCATCTTTGTCAATGGAAGGAAACAGCAGGAGAAGTAAAAGTCAAGGCCCCGTAACCTTTCACCAACCTATGGAGAGTATATGGGGCCAGACAGTTCCAGACATGCCACGTGAGTCTATGCCCTGGTGGATGGACCCATTCCCTTGGTTTCCCCCTCTTTTTGTAAGGCAGGCACATGCATGGGAGGAGTAAGCAGTGTGTGAGGTATCCCAGCTGTCTGTGAGTTTGGCTAGCAGAGCCGGCTCTCCACTTGAAGACCCTGGGGCGCGTGTGAAATTACAGGACTTTCTGCTAGGGCTGGGGAAATGCCACTGGTCCCATGGTGCTGCCCCTCCCACCAGGAGCCTGGAGGAACTGGATTCTAGTTATCCCTTTGTCCAAACCAGGTAGGCTGCCGGGATCACTCGGAGACCCTGTGGCTCTTTGCATCCCTCTCATAGACCATTTAATGTCTACCTCTGATGGACCATGATTCGAAAATACAAGGCACACACAGAACGGTGATATTGAAATGCAGCAATTAATGAGGAAAAGAAATCTGATAATAAGTCATCGAAGTCACCTCAGACTGACCTTCCCCGGATTTGAAAGTTGCATTCATCTGATAAAAGTCATATACGGCAGGCTTCAAAACTAAAGTAGGAAATAGAAATGTAGTGACAATTATATATCATTTTGCTTTTTTCATTTATTGAGAATAATGACTCTCCACACCTGCAACGTGTTATTTGTAGAGATGTGTGCTTGCAAATATCAGCCGGAATACTTTTCTTGCATCTTATCATTTAGAACAACAATTACAAGTTTAAAAAAAATCAACACGAAATTTAGAATTCCAAACATCAGCTCATAAAAGGAGTTTTTGTCTTTTTTTTTCCTGATGCCTTGCAACATAGTAAAACTATGTCCCGAAACAGATTCATGTTTTTTTCTCTTTCACAAATAATTTAAAGTAAATCTACCAGCTTTACATCACATGTTAAATGGGGACAAGTCAAAACTTGTCTTAATATTCTGAAGAATGTAACATGATCTTTACAGCACAATATTGAATAAGATGGTGCTATAATAGAACATTTTTTTAAAAAAGAAAGAAGTCACTTATTTATCAATGCTGAAATGATTAAGAAATCCCTAAGGGCTTACAGTGGTGTAGTTGCTTACAACACGGGTTCATGAGTCAGAAGAGAGGCCAGTGTTGTAGAGAAAGCTGCCCCACTAGCTAGCTCTTAGGTTTTTTTTGTTTTGTTTTGTTTTGTTTTTAAGATTTTATTTATTTATTTGACAGACAGAGATCACAAGTAGGCAGAGAGGCAGCCAGAGAGAGAGGGAGGAGGAAGCAGGCTCCCTGCTGAGCAGAGAGCCCCATGCGGGGCTCGATCCCAGGACCCTGGGATCATGACCTGAGCCGAAGGCAGAGGCTGTAACCCACTGAGCCACCCAGGCGCCCCTAGCTCTTGGGGTTTGAGCAAGTCACTCAAACTTTCTAATCTTCCGTCTCCTTCATCTTTAAAAATGGGAAAGTGAGACCTACTTTGTGGGGTTGTTTCAATGATTGCCTGAAATATCTGGAGTGCTTGGTATGGAACTCATTAAATAAGAGTTTGTTTGTTTGTTTTTCTATCATTGATCTATCCGTTGAACATGATCATTGAGCACGTACGATTGTTAGGCTGAGTTCAAAAGAAAGGATGGGGTGGAATCTCGACACCGTAGCATCAGATGAAAGATTACAGCACTGTGTGAAGTATGATAATCGAGCACTGTTTTCTGCCTCGTTGATTAGGGAAGTGAGAGTTCCCTCATATCCCTGTACTAATAGTAGGAACTAATATTTGTGAGATGCTTGGAAGGTGCCTGGAGCTGTGCTGCATGCCCACTTTCACTGTTAACTGCTCACAAAAGACCCACCACGGAGTCACTAGAATTAACATCTTATCCATCCCACCAATGAAGAAACGGAAACCCAGAGAAATTAAATAATGAGTAAGGGGTAAAGGTGGGTACCCTAAAAGTTTGCTTTCAGAACCCACACATTTAAGCACCACACACTGGCCAGGAAGTATCTTAAAAGCTAAGAAAATTGATACATGGGGTGAAGCTTATGCACCTGATTCAGGAACAAAGCTCCAAAGGGGGCAATGGGGTTGATCTGTTCTGGAGAACTGGGTAAGAACTTGACTATGGCAGAGAGGCGAGGGCAGGATGAAGGAGTTTGAGAGGGGGAAGCAATGCTGCTGTTGATGTCATAGTATTTTATGGGAAAGATCAACAGAAATTCCATGAAATGAGTACAAGTAGGAGGTGCAGAGAGGAAGGAATTTCCATTTCGAGAGCGGACAGCAGAGTAGTAGTGTAGCCATGGTAGGTAATAGCAGGCAGCATCTGTAACTTTTTCAAAACACTGAACTAGAGTAACAGGAAACGTAAAGATACTCCAATTCTGATGTTGGAAATTGGATACAGGGTTGGCAGGTACAGGGAAAATCAGAAGTGTTTTACCTTGGGAGGATATTCTGGCAGAGAGGTAATTCAAAGGGAATTAATTCAGCATATCCCTCCTAAGACGAGTCCTCTAGAAACCACTGGTTGCTGCAGGATGAGGTGAATCTATTGGAATAGATGAGCTTGTGGTCAGGCCCTGCCACATTCCTCAGCACACAACTGTCACTCCGGACTCTCTTTCCTGACCGTCTGGAGAATGAAGACATTGTGTAGCGGGATTGGTCCAGAGTGAAAATGGAATTGCTAATAAGACAAATAGGGTTGCCCTTTTAAGGAGAGCCATTGGAAGCTCAAAGCCTGAGAGGCATGGGGATGGCAAACTTGTGTGCAGTAAAAGCTCGGATGGGCAAGGCTGGACTTGGTCATGCACCTGTAGCGGGATACCTGGCCTCTCTTTACTCAGTGCTGGGCTCCTACAGAGTTCTCGAGTTGATGATGTTTCTAGAGCCTTTAGGAGGAATACGTTTTGACAAGGGTGGAAGGACCAGATCAAACTGGTTTAAGTAAATTTAAAAAAAAAAAAAAGGATTTCTCGACTCATTAGCGAAGTCCTTTGGGTCTACTAGTTGTAGATCTGGGGATTTAGACAACATTTCAGATTTTTCTTTCTCCTTCTCTTTCTCCTTTCCTTTTCTCTGTATTGTTGGAATCTTAAAGACAGTCTTTTTCCAATTAGCTATAAAGGTAGACATGTGTAGCTTCAGAATTACATGGTCCTTAGTACTTACGATCTTGGAAGGAAGGAAGGAATATCCCTTTTCCTGCATTCATGTGGGCTGAGATGGGCCACAAGTCCACCTTTGGAATAATGATTGCTTGGTGAGATAGGATATCCCAGTTGGAGGAGCACTGTGGGTGGCTTAGTCGGTTAAGCATCTGCTTTTGGCTCAGGTCATGATCTCAAAGTCCTGGGATGGAGCCCCACGTAAGGCTCCCTGCTGGGTGGTGAGCCTTCTTCTCCCTCTCCCTCTGCTCCTTCCCCTTGGTTGTCTTCTTTTTCTCTCCCTCTCTCTCTCAAGTAAATAAATGAACAAATAATCCTAAAAATATATACCATTTGGAGAGCCTGGGTCAAGAGAAGCAGAACCCCAGAGTTCATAGGCCCTATAGGTGGGGAGCGGTAATTCTCAAGAGCAGCACGGTGAGTGAGGGGCTTGCTCATGTTGGGCTGAAATCTGCCCCTGTTCCCTCAGAGCCAGTGTCACTCAAGGTGTGGGCTTAAGGACCAACAGCTTCAACATCACCTGGGAACTTGACAATTTATAGGCTCCAATCAGACTCACTGAATCAGGAATCCTATTTTAGGAGCCTTCTGTGTGATTTTATCTGTGCCAAAGTTTGAGAACCATTCTTCCGTCTGGCGAGTCCCTTTTACACTCTTTCTATCTACTTTCTTCCTTCAGTTGTTGTGTGAGATGCAGTCAGAACCCTAGGAGGTGACCCCTCATCTATACGTGGACAAGGCATTTGTCCCTATCAAGAGGGCAAAGCCCCAGAAGTTTTTCCCGTCACAAGGCATGATCCACCAGAGAACAATCTTTCGCTAAATATTTTATTCTTTCATGTTGGGTGGCTGAAAAAGACACAAGGTTTCTTAGTATTCTTGTCTCATAGCAGATATCACTTAGAAATCCATTTTATAATCATTTAAACTGGTTTGCTTTGGGCCTATTTACATAATTCCGTGAGATGCATGGAAAGAGAGGCAGAGTGTTATTTTTCTGCAGCCAAATACATGGAAAAAGCACTTTCTAAGGTAATTACCACTTCAGTGCTCCCCACACAGTTAGAGGGCACTGTGAAGAAGTGTGCCTTATGGGTCCAGGGCCACCCAAGTGTGGAAAGAATGTGCTTTCTACCTGGGAAAGGCAAACAACACACTTTGTATGAAGCCTATTTACTTATGTGAGTAATTTGCATGAAGGGGATGGAGCAGTGGCTTCCTGTGCATGGTGGGAGCTCATCTCAGAACAAACAAGGCACTTTTAGGACCACTGAGGTGTAGTGCTCTGGGGGAGAGATGCCTGACCTCCTGCCAGTAGGACTAGAAAAACCAACCCTTCTTGCTGAGGATCAAATCAGAGTTATACCTCCCAGTGGATGCCTGCAGAGACTTTTTAAGGGGAAAGATCTGCTTCGCCAGGGCACCAGTTGTGGAGAAATCTGTGCTTAACCCTCACCACACATTAGTTACAATCACTATTTGTGTTTTTATCTATAGTTATTGCTAGTTACATTTATCATATGTGTTAGCTATAATCATTACTGTTAATAACCAGAAAAGACTGGGTAAAAATATTAGTAGAAGAGTAACTACAACTCCAAATAAACAGTTCTTAAGTAATATACAAAGCATGTGATAAAGACAAGTTTCAGGAAACACTACAGTGTTGCAAGTGAGGATGAGGAATGATTTGTGCTTTTTTTTTTTTTTTGGCAAGGGGAGGGGAGAGTCAGAGTGCGACCAAGCTCTAATGGGCTTTATCTGCAAATCCATTTTAGGTTGGAGATTTTGAGTTGTCGTTAGCCAAATTCAAGTGCCCAGGCTTAATTTAAAGCCTCCTGCCTCAAACCCACGGATCTCCGTTGCTCCTTATTCAAGGTCAATCATTACTCTGTGATGTTCCAAGCTCACCCACACAGATAGTGAAAGTTACATGAAACTCATCTCACGGTCACCCCATTACCAATCAACATTATCTACTGTTTTCCTCCTCCTGCTTCTCTTCTTCCTCCTCTTCTTTCTTTATCATCACAGTGGCCATCATCCTCATCACCCACCTTCTCACCACCATCTCCTTCTCCTCTGCTTCCTCCTCCTTCTCTTCCTCTCTTTCTCCTCTGAATATAATTTTCTCACTGTATTCTTTTCCCCACCCCGTGTCCAAATCTTAGAAACAAGGATGCACACTTACTAATACTGTATAAGTGTGCCATATCTTTATGGAGAATAGAACTCTAAGGCACTTTATAAAAAATAGCTCTTCACCTTCAACACCTTCCTACAGGGAAAGATTTGCATCTTAGCTCCCAAACGGCTATTTTCACCAAGAAGTAGATGGAGATGACAAACTTCATGCTTTCATTTATCTTTTGACCTATAGCCGGAAACGTTTTATTTAGTGGTGGTTGATACAGCTTGCTGTCGCCTTTGGCTATATTATTTATTTATTTTTTTAAAAAAGATTTTATTTATTATTTATTTGTCACAGAGAGAGAGAGGGAGAGAGAACAAGCAAGGCAGAGGTGGAGAGAAAAGCAGGCTCTCTGCCAAACAAGGAGCCTGATGCGGGACTCGATCCCAAGACCCCGGGGTAATGACCTGAGCTGAAGGCAGCGGCTTAACCAACTGAGCCACCCAGGCATCCCTGGCTATATTTTTTAAATTGTCAATGATACAAACTACATGAGTAATTCCTGAATATATTCTTCTTGTAAAAGATTTAAATGATCTCGATGTATATATAACATGAGTCTTCATTCACATACCTCCACTTTTGGGTGCACTTTGTCCCCAGAGGTGACCATTGTTCACAGTTTGGTGTGGATTCTTCCAGTTCTTTTATGAAACACACCCACACACATTTCAATAATCTACACATTGTTTTTTTAAACAACTTTATTGAGGAATAATTGACCTATGATAATATGTACATAATTAAAGTGTGCGATTTGATAAATTTTGACATTTATATACACCTGTGAATCCATCACCACAATCAAGAGAATGAGCACAACCATCATCCTTCCTTGTTTCCATGTACCCTTTTGTAATCCCTCTCTTGTCCCTCACCCCCCCCCCGCCCACCACTCCCCAGGCAACTACTGAAATGTGTTCTGTCACTGTTCATTAGCTTGCACTTCCTAGGATTTGTTTAAATGGAATTACAATATGTATGCCAGTCCAACTTCTTTCACTCAGCATAATTACTTGAGTTTCATTGAACATGCACTTCTTGTGCATGTATTAATAATTCATTAGTTTTTATTACTGAGAGATATTCCATTGTGTGACTATTTCCATTTCTTCATCCGTTCACCTACTGAAGGACATTTGGGTCGTTTCCAGTTTGGAGCTGTTACAAATAAAGCCACTATGATCATTTATGTAAAAGACTTTGTAAGGGTATACACTTGCCTTTTCCTTTTAAACACTGGGGAGTGGAAGGGCTGGAACCTATGATATGCATATGTTTAACTTCTTAAGAAACTGGCAAACCATTTCCTGAAGTGGTTGTACCATTTTCAGTCCCACCAGCAATTCTCCACATCCTCGCCAACACTTGTTATCTTTAGCCTTTTCAATTTTAGCCATTCTAATAAATACATAAGGGTACCTCACTGTGGTTTTAATTTGCATTTCTTTAATGACAAATGTTGAGCATCTTTTCGTGTGCTAATTGTCCATCTAGTATCTCCTTTGGTGAAGGATCCATTCACATCTTATGCCCAGTTTCAATCCCCCCACCCCACTTTTTAAAAACTACTGAGTTTTAAGAATTCTTTGTATATTCTGGGTAGAGTCCCTTATCAGATAATTGATTTGCAAATATGTCTGTCATTCTGTGGCTTGCTTTTCCATTCTCTTAAACTGTTTCTCTGAAGAACAGAAGTTTTAAATTTTGATGATGCCTAGTTTATTAATTTGTTCTTATATGGATCATGCTTTTGCTGTAGTATCTGAGGAATTGCTGCCTAAATCAAGCTCCCAAAAGTTTTCACCTATGATTATTTTTCTGGAAGTTTTATAGTTTTACATTTTATATTTAAGTCTATAATAATTTTGAGTTAATTTTTTGTAGATGGTGTGAGATACACATCATAATTGATTTTATTTTATTAATATTAGTTTTTGTATATGGATATCCACTTGTACCAGGACCATTTGTTGAGAAGACAGTCCTTTATCCATTAGATTCTTCTTGTAACTTTTTTGAAAATCAGTTGCCAAAATATATGTGGATCTACTTCTGGATTCCATTTTGTTCCATTGATTTATGCCAATACCATTCTATCCTAATTATTGTAGTTTTATAGTAAGTTTTGAAATTATTTGAAATTAAGAAGCTATTCTAAGTTCTTTCCATATTAATTTCCAAAATTAACAATTTTCCAAATTAACATTTCTAAATTAACAATTTTCATGAAAATTATAGAACCAGTTTGTTGATTCCTACATAAAAATCCTGCTGGGATTTTTGAATGGGATTACACTGAATCTCTGGATAAACTGGAGAAGAACTGACACCTTGAATGTATTGAATGTTCTGACCCATACAATCTACATATATCTTCATTTATTTAAACTTCTTTTCATTTCCTTCAGCTATGTTTTGTATTTTTCAGTGTAGGTTTTTCACATCTTTTTCCCCCAATTTACCCTTAAGTATTTCATATTTCTTGATTTATGAAGGCTATCCATTTCCAATTGTTTATTGCTAGTAATCAAACTACATGATTGTTGCCATTGATCTTAAGTCCTGTAATTTTGCTAAACACACTTGCTCAGGTCTCATAGCTTTTCTCTACATTCTGTCAAATTTCCTACATAGATAATCATGTCATCTGTGAAAAGGGCAGGTCTAATTCTTCTTTTCTAACCTGAATGCCCTTTATTGCTTTTCTTTGATTGAGAAATGCCCTTTTCTTTCTTTGATTGGCTAGAGCTTCCCTGTCAATGTTGAATATAGGTCATGGCCATGGGAATGGTTGCTTTTGTCTTGCTCTTAATCTTAGAAGGTAAATATTACATTTTTAATCATCTCATATGATGTGAGTTGTAGATTCTTTGTAGATGCCCTTAATCAAGTTAAGGAAGTTCCATTCTATTTCTAGTTTGCTGAAAGTTTTTGTTTTTGTTTTTGTTTTTTAATCAGGAATGAGTGTTGGGTTTTGTCAAATGCTTCTTCTATATCTATTGAAATGATAATTTTTTTCCTTAGTTTGTTGACATTGTGAATTACATAGATTGATATATATATTTATCTTTTATTTTACTTTTTTAAAAATAAAGACTTTATTTATTTATTTGAATGAGAGAGAGAGAACACAAGCAGAGGGCGTGACAGGCAGAGGGAAAGAGAGAAGCAGGTTCCCCACCGAGCAGAAAGTCTGATGCAGGATTTGATCCCAGGACCCAGGGATCATGACCTGAGCCAAACGGAGATGCCTAACTGGCTGAGACACCCAGGCTTTCCAGATTGATATATATTTTTAAACATAAATTGGTTTTTTATGTTAACTTATTTTGTATTCCTGGGAAAACTCCATTTGGTCATGATGTATTGTCTCATTTATATATTGTTGAATTCAGTTTACTGAAATTTACACCTATGTCCATGAGGGATATTGGTCTGTAGGTTTTTCTTGTAATGTCTTGACTTGATTTTGCTATCAGTCTTATGTTGGGCTCTAAGCCATTGCAAAGTATGCCCACCTCTTTGATTTTCTGAAGTTTGTGTGGACTTGCTATTATTTTTTTCTTATGTATATTTTTTTAAACAGGAGAAAATCAAATTTAATAGCATATATGTATGGAGAATTGACACAGACATGAAAAATTTCTTTTTGCTTTCTTACATTTTTGATAGAATTCACCAATGAAGACACTTGGACATTCTCTTTGTGGGAAGAGTTCATAGATTTAGAGCTACTTAAGCTATCTATTTCTTCTTAAGTAAGCTTTGGTTTGTGTTTTTCAAGGAATTTGTTCATTTCATTTAAGTGGTTACGTTTTTTGACATAAAGTGGTTCATCATATTTTCATAATGATTCAATATCTTCAATATCTGTAAACTCTGTAATAATTTAACTTCTCTCCCTCCTGATGTAAACTTTTGGTTTCTGTCCCCCCCACATACCCCTGTCCCTGATCTGTCAATTTTATCTATCTTTTCAAAGACCAAGGTTTTGGTTTTCCTTTTTTTTTTTTTTTTAAAGATTTTATTTATTTATTTGACAGAGAGAGATCACAAGTAGGCAGAGAGGCAGGCAGAGAGAGAGAGAGGAGGAAGCAGGCTCCCTGCTGAGCAGAGAGCCCGATGCGGGACTCGATCCCAGGATCCTGAGATCATGACCTGAGCTGAAGGCAGCGGCTTAACCCACTGAGCCACCCAGGCGCAAGGTTTTGGTTTTGTTGATTTTTTCTTTTTTCTATTTCAGTGATATTTACTTTGATTTTCATTAGTTCCTTTCTTATGGGGTTTACTTTGGATTTAGTTTGCTCTTCTAGATCTTTGAAGATGAAATTTGAGACCATAGATGAGCTCTTTCTTCTTTTCTGATGTAAGCATCCAGTGCCATTTTCTCCTCTATATTACATGTTAACAGCACCCCAGAAATTCTCACCTCTTTTGCTTTCTGTCTTTCAGGTTCACTGTTCTACCTTACTTGGTACCCAGTATCTTACAAACTTTTTTGTAATTTTTTTGTAATTGTATTTTTGTTTAATATATTATGTCCAATTTTTTTGTTGTTTCAGATGAGAGGATAAATCTGGTCCCTGGTATTCCATTTGGCCAGAAATGGAGGTGTACATATTTCTTTGCACTTTGATTAAAAAAAAAAAAACCAAAAGTCTCAAAAGTCTTTTCATTTTCATTCTCATAGGTATGCTTCTTTATTTTTTAATGGCTACTTAATATACCAAAACTATAACAATACAACCTATTGCTGTTGCTAGAGATCTTACTATGTGCTAGATACTGTTTAGAGTACTTTACATATGACAGGCTATTTGTAGAGTTGGATAGGACTCCAGCTTGGACTTGGTGTTGTGGTATCAGATATGTGAGGAGGCATAGCATATGCTACTGGGTAACAGGAGCATCAGGAGACTGTCCGCCGGGACAAAAGCTAACTTATGTCTGGAAGCCAATAATTATGTTAAGTATTCCCTTCTTGGTGGACATTTAGATTATCCTTGATGTTTTGCTGTTAGAAAACAAACTAGAGTCAACATACTTATATGTACATCTTTGTTCACATGTGATACAATATCTGCAAGGTAATTTTTAGAAATGGAATTTCTGAGCCAAAGGGTACACATGATTCAAATTTTGACTGGCACTGCCAAATAGCCCTGTAATTCTACTATACCATTTTATATGCCAGATAACAATGTATGAGGATTTGTTTCTGTAATTTTTACCAACGCTGGTTATTATTAATCTTTTCAATTTTCCAACCCGATGAGCAAAAACTGATACACTGACATTTTAATTTGCATTTCGTTGGTAATAGGTTCACATATTTTTGATGTTGTATTTTTTCTTCTCTTAAATTCCTGTTTGAATCCTTCGTCTATTGTTCTTATGGATTGTCTTTTCTTAGTGATTTGTTCATATTCTACATCTTTACCTTCTATCTAGAAATTTCAGATTTCTCTATTGCAATTATATTTATTGCAATTATTTTCTAAGCCTCTTGCTCGTCTTTTTACCTTTTTTATGCTCTCCTTTGTCTTTAGGAAGTTTTTAACTTTTATGTAGTCAAAAGGGTAAATCTTTCCTTAAGGGCTCTGGGTTTTATGTTTTGCTTAGTAAACGATTCTAGATTCCAAGAATATAAATATATTCTCTCTCCCCCCCCACATATATTCTATATTCCAAGAATATAAATATACTCTCTTGCTTTTTCATCTATTGTCTTAATAGCTTTATTTTTCATTCTGTACTTTTATCTACATGGGATTTATATTTATATGCAGTATGTGCGTGTGTGTGTGTGTGTGTGTGTATGAGAGAGAGATGTGATAAGAATTTAACTCCTTTTTCTCAAAAGGATATACCATTGACCCAACACCATGAATTGAGTATTAAGTGTCACCTTTAATCCAAACTATGTAACTATGTAACTATGTAACTATATGTATGTGGATCTCTTTTTGAGACATTATTGAATTTTATTGATTTTTTTTCAGTATCAAGTTGTTTTAAGTAATAGAGCAAATATGTTGTATTTTGATATTTGGTAGGTTAGTCCCATGTCACTTGCCACTCGATTAATTGTTCAAGGTTAGTGAATGGCACTTGTGAAGGTATAAAATTGGGAGGGAACATAATGTGATCAAGGTGCCATAATGTATTGTATTATTACTAGGGTATAAACTATAAGGAAGTGAGAAAGTAAGGCTAGAGAGATAGGTAGATCTTGATGTAGGGTATACATCTTGCTGAGGAGTTTGGGGAGTCTTTAAAAGATAAACTGGGGCATAACTCATTCATTAAGCACCAACTGTAGGCCAGGTATGGTGCCAAATACTCTGTACCCACAGTCCCAATCTCTACAATATTACCTTTGAAGTTAGCATTCTACTATTGCCCCCATTTCAAAAATGATGAAAACTAAGGTTCAGAGAAGTTAGCACAACTACACTGTGGGATTGAAACCTAGGTTTGTCTGAGTCTCTCCTCAACTCTTCTAGCACCTTACCTGTTGACTAATGTTCATTCAGCCTTATACTTGGGCGTCTCCCCAACATATACAATAAAGATCTCACCCTCTGCTCCATGTGAATTTTTTTTTTTATTCTCTGTGGATATAAATTCAAAATTCATCTGCCTGCAGGAAGATGGATAAAGTTTTTATGTTAGGCTCATTCTGTATTTCTGAAGACTCTAGCACACTTGGGAATTTGATAACTCATTGAAAAATATCTTTTTTTCTCTCTTGCCTCCTTTAAGGCTTGTACATATATCTGGGCTTTTGACAGACTCACTCTTTCTTGATGGAAAGTAACTTACTAGAACCCATAATCCTTAGGTAAATTCAATCAGCCAACCTCATTTTTAAGCCTAAGATAGTGCATTTCCTGAACTCTCTTCCCTTGAGCTCTTCTGACCTCCTTCCCTCTCCACCCATCCTACCAGCATGGATATCTACTATTAGGAAAGTATTTGATTTCAGGGACTTAATTTACAGCGTCTGTTTTCCTCCTTGAGTTACTGAAATGCCTGGTAGAAGAGATTAAAATAAGCTTTGCCAATAAATTAAGAAGATCTCAGAGAATTGGCCACAAGTGGAAGGGAATTTTCCAAGATTAACTGTGATTGAGGTCTAGTTGGAGGAGTAAAGCCCATCGCACTCAATATGCCCTCTTCCTGGAGAATGGCTGTCCCCCCCACCCTGTGGGAATGGAACCCAGGAGTCAATTTTGAACCCTGCGCTCCTGCACCTTTGCCACAGCTTGTTGAACCAGGAGTGGACACCTAACCTTAAATGGAGCAAAAATATTCAATGGACCAGTGATATTCTTCTTCCAGGAACCCAGAATTGGATTTAGAAATGTAATTTATTTTCTGCTGGTTATTTTCAAACAAGAACATTCAAATTTGAGAGCTGTGGGGCAGCCACATTTGGCTATTAACTCTCTGACTCAGCCAAAGTTAGTCTGAGAGAGGGGGAAAAGTGGACACATGGAAGCAGAGATGAAAGACCATCTGGCCCCAGAAAGGGAATGAGGAAGGGTAGGGGAGGGAAGGGTGCAGGGGAGGAGGTGGGGGAGAGAGGGGAAAAGCTTTAGACTTTCTGACTTCTTCTTTCTTCTTTCTCCTTCTTTCACTCCCTTGTTGGGAGGCTTGGCTGTCCTCTGCAACCTTCAGTTCCCAGTCATGCCCTGTATTATCTTCATTTTGTTTTTTTGGTTTGAGATAACACAAAGAACCTCGATTAAGACACACTTGCTCTTTGGCGCCTCTCCAGTTGTGGAATCGCAAATAGAAATCAACGACTGTGCCAGGGTTGGATATGCATGGGTCTGGGTACCTGTGGGTACACTTGAACTTACCCTTAAACTGCTGGGGTTAGGGCATGAAAACACAGATCAACTCTGTGAAAACAATGTGTTGGGAAGTTTCCCTGATCCTCAGCAGACAGACCTGGCATCTATGGATTCATCAGAAATTCAGATAGACGGCCCAGTCGGAGAGAGGAATTGGGACTGGCATGGAAGCATCCATTTGGGATGGGACGGGTTATCTAGAAGATCAGCCAAATGGGCAAAGCACAAGGTCAAAGTGGCACGGTGATCTTGAATCACAGTTCAGGAAAATGGTGGCTAGGAGGGTCTGTGCTAAATGAGCAGAATGTCCAAACAGGTGGGTCTAAACCGATGTTCAAAAGCCTACATGGTTGTCAGCAGAAGGGATTCAACCGTAATTGCCTGAATTATTGTTTGCAGAGGGATGTTTTATGATGTTTCACAGGAAGTGACTTATGTTGCCCAGAGGGAAGACTGGTTTTTAGCCCAGAGGCCAAGTGGGAAGTGACTTCTTTCTCCAAAAAGAGTTTTATATGACCCCTCTGCACACCAGTGCTCATGAAATGTTATCCATAGCACAAAGAATTCATCCAGCAGGGACGCCTGGGTGGCTCAGTTGGTTAAGCAGCTGCCTTCGGCTCGGGTCATGATCCCAGCGTCCTGGGATCGAGTCCCACATCGGGCTCCTTGCTCGGCAGGGAGCCTGCTTCTCCCTCTGTCTCTGCCTGTGCTCGCTCTCTCTCCCTCTCTCTCTGACAAATAAATAAATAAAATCTTAAAAAAAAAAAAAGAATTCATCCAGCAAAGTGATCAAACTCAAAGAGTTTTTGTGAGAATGAGAGAGAATTAAATAGTACATTTTAGCTGCTTCTCTATCACTCTCCCTACTACTGCTGCTAGTTACTGTATATGACCACACCACAGTACTCAACACCTATTATTTCCTTTCTACAATAAAAAGAAACTCCTGATTTTTTTTTTATCACTTTTGAATCCAACCCTTTGCCGCTGACCACATTGAGATGCTGCCTTTTGACTCCTGACCACTAGGAATGGTGTTTCTATGGTGAGCCCTGAACAGTGCCTTCTGTGGCAGCCTGCCTCCTGCAGGGGGACCCCGAGAGAGGATCCTTGCCACAGAATCAGAGAATCTTCATTGGAGAGGGTCTTTAGAGGTTATTTCCCTTCTAACAATTAACCCCCCCCAAAACTTCTTTGACGAATATTCATCTCAGTTGTTACCAATCACTCCCCAGAACAGAGACCGCTCTCCCTCCTGGGGCTGGCCCTTCCAGTGTGGGCTGGCTTTGATTACTTCTACCAAGTTGGAATACGCTTCACTGGAGTTTTTATTTTCAGCCTCTGGCACCACACAGAGTCCATATAATCTTCCTCGCGGCAGAAGCCGGCTCACAGGCATTCCATGAGCCTACCTTCCGCAGCTTACTCTCTTCTTCGGGCCATTCTGCATCTTCCATGGTTTTTAGACTCCTTCCCTGGGCTGGCTCCAGGGTAACCAGTGTCTCTTTTAAAAAGGTATGTCACCTGACATTGGAGCTACTTGCTGGGCTGCCCGGATAGCAAACAAGTGTCGATTTATCTCTCCCTTAATCTGAACACTGCATTATTTCTATTAATACAATCCAGGTTTGAATTAGCTTTCTTTCCCCCTTTGAAATCATGTAGCGCATTGGCTCAGGGAAAACCCTGAAGCACTTTTCACATAAAATATTATTACATTTTCTTTCATTCCTGTACAGTAGATCTTTTGAATCCATGCTCCTTGACCGATTTATTTCTATTATAAATGGTTTCCTCTGTGTGTCACCCATGAGTCTATTACAAGTTTTACATTAACAGATCCAGTGACTCCCTGTCATTTATAATGAAGTACCATAATGCCCTTTGAATGATGCAGAATTTCTCTCACAATGTGAATTCTGGCATCGTGACGTAAAGGTCCCTCTGAACGATGTCATTCTGAACTATGAGCGGGCCACCAAACATATACTTTGTCATATCTCTTTGTCGTGGCACATGCCATTCCTTCTCTTTAGAATGTCTTTACTCCCCGAGCGTGCCTGATGAATACCTACTCATCCTTAAAAAGCCAGTTCAAGTGCCACCTCCTCCATGAAGCCCTCTCTGAGTTCACCTACTCCCCCCAAGAAGGCATATTGTGCAGTGGCTTTCTCTTGACCACATGCTCAGGATCACAGTCAGCTTCCTATGTTGAGGAAAAGCTATTTTTCGACATTTCCCTTTTTCCAGAAATAACAGTATCAACTATCACTATTAAAAACAAACAAACAGAAAAACACACACACAAAACTATCACTATTGAGTGCTTTTTACTCTTACTAAGGACTTGACACACATCACAACTTTTTGACTTGGCAAGGAAGCATATGCCTGTGGTGGATGCCAGCGGTGCCCTGCCGTGTCTCCGTGTCCACTGTGACATAGGAGGCATCTGGGACCCTCTGCTTGTGGGCTTTCTCTGGCCGCAGGAAGATGCCCACCCAGGGTTGTTTAGGGCAGACCAGGAGTGTCAGAGTCTTAACATCCCTGCAACAGCAATCCATCAATAATGAACAGCAGTCGGTGGAGATGTACCCAAGCTCCCGGCCTCTTGGCGGGGAGGCAGTTTTCCCAGAGCTCTGCAGAGGGACTGAGCACCAGCTGCCTACAGTGGTCGTGACCTGCCCGCTAATGTGAGCGTTTGCTCCTTGCCGTCCCCGACTCGCCACCGCATTGCCTCACCACTGCCTGCTGCTCTCAACCCCAAATAAACTACTCACACTCCAGTCCTACTGTCAAAGGCTGCTGCAGGGGACACCCACGCTGAAATGGTTCCATTCGGCAGATAAGAAAACCGAGGCTCACACAGATGAAATAACATTCGAGTCACCTTTCCAGGAAGTGGCCGAGTTGGAAACAAACCTGGGCTCTTTTGAGAGCTCACAGCATTCTCTCTCCCGAGACCAGGGAGGAGAAGGGATGTGGGCAAGCCAGGTCTCAGAAATATCTCCAAGGGAAGGTACTCGTGGCTTGAATCCTGACAAGACTGCCCATTTCTGCCTTTATCCCCCACTTGAAAACAAGCCAGTACACTAGCCTCCGAAGGGCAGTAAAGTGACACTGAATAATTGAATTCTGAACAAGCCAGACTAATGCAAATATCTGACAAATTGATTTAATTGCATTCACATACAATAAAGCTGAGCTCTAAAAGGTCAGCGAGAAAATGGGAAAGGACCCCTGGGAGCTTCTGGGGAGAGGCTGAGTTTAATACACATTCATCACATTTTATCATCTAATTAGTCCACACAATGCCAAACTGATAGACGGAGACCGAAACCAGTATATTGATTGATTATTTGCTTGGCATCTGTCATATCACCTGAAGGCTGTCCCTGACATGGGCAGGCGGGAGTTATTTAGTGCTCAGCAAAAATGGTTATGCATTTGGAGAAACTGTTTTTCTATAAAGAATTTGAGTCTCCAAAAACATTTTACCCAGGCACCGAGGCTGCCCCAGAGGGTTACTACTGAATAGTTCACTACAAAGGCAGCCATTGGAAACCAACTTTTGCTTGCCTCCTCCCTTCTACAGAATGAATATTTATAAATCGTGTGGTACAGAAAACCCTTTTAGGCTGTAAAATATTTAATTCAGGTAATTAACTAGTATCAGCCTTGCATGGAAATACCTGGGCAGAGAAAATGTTCTGGAGAAGTTAATGAGAAACCAATTGGACTCTGCAGTTTTATTCCATGGGAAATGAAAGCCCAGATTTCAATCAAACAATTTGCATGGTGAGTCTGGGCTCAGGTGAACTGTTGTGGCTGTTTTGCTCCCTACAAGGATGCGGACACCGAGACCGATCCAGAGCTCAAGATACGGGTCTGTGTCTAAGATGCAGTCAAAGTGGTGCTTTGATTGTTTTCTTTTTTTTGACCTTTGGAAAATCAGTTCATTGTCATCTATAAGCCTTAGTTTCCTCATCAATAAAATAGAGGTGAATCTGAAGTGAGATTATGATGCAAAAGACCCTCTAAATTAGATTTCCATATAGATGTGTTATTGTTGCTCTAGGGGTACTCTAGAGCCCTGATGTATCACTGTACAAGAAGTACCTAAATTCCCTTAAGCTGACCCTCTATTCTTTTATTTATTTATTTTTATTTGAGTATAGTTGACACACGATGTTACATTAGTTTCAAGTGAATGACATAGTGATACAACTTCTCTCTGCCTCATGCTGTGCTCACCACTAGGTGAGCTACTATCTGTCACCATACATTATGACAATACCATTGCCTAGATGCCCCGTGCTGCACCTCTCATCCCTATGACATATTCATTCTGTGACCAGAAGCCTGTACCCCCCAACTCCCCGTCACCCACTTTGCCCATCTCCCCATCCCCTTCACTCTGGCAACCATCAGTTTGTTCTCTATCTTTATAGGTCTGATTCTGCTTTTTGTTTGTTTGCTTGTTCATATGGGTTTTGTTTTGTGTATATATATATATATTTATTTATTTTTATTTTAGAGAGAGAGAGAGAGCATGAGCAGGAGGGGCAGAGAGAGAGAGAGAGCATGAGCAGGAGGGGTAGAGAGAGAGAGAGAGAGAGAGAGAAAGAATCTCAAGCAGACTCCCCACAGAGCATGGAGCCCAACTAGGGCTCCATCTCACAACCCTGAGATCACGACCTGAACTGAAACTAAGAGTCTGATGCTTACCTGACTTGGTCACCCAGGTGCAACCCCCCAACATGCGCACCTTTTTTTTATTTTTAAGATGTTTAGTCATATGAGTGAAATCATGTGGTATTTGACTTTCTCAGTCTGTCTTATTTTACTTAGCATAATACCCTCTTGGCCTACCCATGACGGAGGTGACACTGCATCCTATTTCTGTATTTGTCTGTTGACAATCCAACTGCTTTTTTTTTTTTTTTAAGATTTTATTTATTTATTTGACAGAGATCACAAGTAGGCAGAGGAAGGCAGAGAGAGAGAAGGAAGCAGGCTCCCTGCTGAGCAGAGAGCCCAGTGCGGGGCTCGATCCCAGGACCCTGAGATCATGACCTGAGCTGAAGGCAGAGGCTTTAACCCACTGAGCCACCCAGGCACCCCGACAATCCAACTTCTATATTTACTGACCCTATCTTGAAACATCCCACGTACCCCTCAATCCCCAGATATCAGGCTCTCCCTTCTAGCACAGTCAGTCCTCTCCCAGAGACAACAGTGGCTTTGTGGCTAAATCCAACTTTTAAGACCTTATCTTATATGAATGCTCAACAGGATGAGGCACCACTAATCATCTCCTTTTTGGAAATACTCTTTGCCTTTGCAATATTGGTTTCTTTATTTTCCTCTTCTTTAGTATTTACTTCCCCTTTTTACTTTGTAGAATCCTCTTTTACTTTTCATTCCAAAAGTAGGATTCCCAAGGGTTCTGCTTTAGCTCACTTCTCTCCTACTGAATTTCCCCACAGCTTCCACCCCATTTTGTCATAAATCATCATCCACATGCTGCTGACTCCCAAGGCTGAGTTCTTTCTCCCACTTTCTTCTAATCTCTCTGCCCATGACCTTTCACGGGTCTCATCATCTCTCTTTTACATAAATGCATCCGCTTTCTCAATGTTTTGTTCACTTTTCAGGCCTGAGCACCCCTCTGCTCCCTACACCCCTCCCCTTCCTCAATGCCTTTTGTTAAAGATGTGATCTTTCTAAAATACAAATCTGAAGTCTCCAACACCTTTAATGGATTAAAAGTGTTTTTACCCACTGTCTTCCCTGAAAGCAAGGAATAAACAAAATAAAGAAGAGCAAAAAAATAAAATTCTGTATTCAATAGAGCCAGGAAAGATTTGCAGCACCAAATGACAACCTATGATGAATATCCACAAAACATTGTTAAGTTGGGCCAAACCAGGGTTGAATGTCTAGAGAAGATGCATTCCTATAGATCTGAGTCAACAGGTAGGGTTCTCTAAATATAGGTGTCTGGAAGACTGGAAGTATGGATGGGCTGCAGAATCATCCATGAATCCATTCAAATGTCACACAGTGGTGGCAGGTGATTTACAAACTGGGCAGGTATGCCCAGTTATACATAATGTTTACAAGAAGCAAGATACTAGTGTAGTAGAGAGAAGGAAACATGGAAGGACAGAAGGAAAGTAAACACTAAATCATAAGATAAAAATTGAGAAGGTATGGTACATCCGTGCAAGCTAAATAGGACCATCTCCCCCAACGACGTATGAAGAGATACCACCTAAAGGAGGAGAAAACTTGATAGAAGGGAGAGGGGGGTAAGCAACATGTTGGTAAGAAAGTGTTCTGAGACAGAACTCCTAATTCCCAGTGCCAACTGTCCTAGCTCCCAACTGTCCTAGCTCACTCTCCCAACCTATCTACCACACCATCCTTTACTCAGGCTTTTTCCAGAAGAAGTGACTCCCATTGAAAGATAAAGAAAATTTGGGAAACAAAATTAGGAAGTCAAATGTATAACATACCTTAGAAAAATTATATAGCAGTTCAGGGGAAAACTGTACAAACACTTATCCACAAAATCAAAGAAATTAAAGATAATCAAGTAAAAGATATAATGGCTCAAAGAAGATATATTAAGACAAGAGAAGAAGGAAGTGACTAAGTAGAACTTAAGGGGAAAAATGGAGGAAAAATAAAGCCATAAAATAATTCAGAGTTATGGTTGAACCATTGTTAAGAAAAGTTAGCATGCTAAAAATATAGTTAGGAATGTAGAAGATGGATTCAGAAGGTGAATGAAGCTAAATAGAATGAACCAAGATTTAGAAAAACATGGCAAGCAAAGGAGGTACAATGTATGTATTATTGGTAACTTGGAAAAAAGAGAACAGAACAAATGAACAATACCACCAAAAATCAACAATATCATAGAGAAAGATTTTCCTAAATAAAGGAGAACATGCATTTTAAAAATTGGAAGAACACAACATGAACCAGGAAGTCTTGATACCAAATAACCAGCACACTTCCTGGTGACATTACTGGATATCAAGGATGAAGGAAAAAATCCTAAGGACCTTTAAACATAAGAAAACCCTCTATTTACTGAGAAAGGTTGAGCTATTCCTCTCAGCCTTGCAGCATAGGATCAGACAGGCATATTTCAAGAACATCCGAATGGAAAGTTGTGGAACTCAAAAGTAGCAGAGTCTCCATGTTTGGTGACCCAAACAGGGCTATTGAGAACTCTCACCAACAAGGGCTGGTTAAAAGACAAAATACATGAGGAATATGCACATATGATATAAAAGAAAAGAACAAAAAGTTAAAGAAAAAAGAGTTTTTATAACCTACTGGGAAAAAAAGTCCATTTTAGAAAGTTTTCATTTGGCTCACCCAAAATGCAAAACACTTGCATTCTATGAAACATGAGATTCAAAATAACCTGATCAGGATTTAGTGAAGCAGAATCTGACTGCCAGCAAGTCAGAAATAAAAAAATTCTGCACAAAAGTGAGAAATTGTACAATAGGGTAAATTTAAAAATAGTATTTTAGACATAGTAAAGTACAGAACTGACAGAGAGGAAAATCAAATTGAAATTAAAGAGGACACATTTTAGAAGGTTTCCAGTTTACAGAAGAAAATGGTGAAGAATTAGAACTAAGAGTATTATAAAATAGTAATAAAGGATATAAAGAACAGGTGATGACTACAGTGGACAAAGAAGATACTTTTAACTATTGAATGATTTCCAACTGCCAAAGAAAAGTCACAAACAAAAGTAGTGAAGAAATACTCAAAAGTAAGAGAAGATGGAACTGAATACAATCAAGATGTGAGATTGAGAACAGCTTGTCAGTAGCAGGGACACTGGAACCTTCATGCATTGCTAGTAGGGATCGGCCTGGCACAGCCATTGAGAAGACACCAGCAGACATTGTTTAAAGAATTTTTTTTAAAAAAGATTTTTTAAAAAAGATTTTTTTTTTATTTATTTGACAGAGATCACAAGTAGGCAGAGAGGCAGGCAGAGAGAGAGGGAAGCAGACTCCCTGCTGAGCAGAGAGTCCGATGCAGGGCTCAATCCCAGGACCCTGGGATCGTGACCTGAGCTGAAGGCAGAGGCTTTAGCCCACTGAGCCACCCAGGCACCTCCCCCCAAAAGATTTTACTTTTAAGTAATCTCTACACTCAATGTGGAGCTTGAACTCACAACCCCAAGATCAAGAGTCTCATGCACTACCAACTGAACCAGCCAGCTACCCCTACTCCAGTAGACATTGTTAAATGAAGTAAATGGGTGCCTCTCCCTCTCACCCTCCTCCCCTGCCATTCTCCCATATCCTTCCCTCTCTCTGCGTAGTATCTTTTTTCTTTTTTACACTTTTATTTTTTTAAGATGTTATTTGAGAGAGAGAGAGAGCGCGAGCATGTGTGCACATGAGCAAGGGAAGGGACAGAGGGGGAGGAAGAGAGACTCTCAGGCAGATTCTGCATTGAGCGCAGAGCCCACTGCTGGGCTCAATCTCACAACCCCAAGATCATGGACCTGAGCTGAAATCAGGATTCGGATGCCCAACCAACTGAGCCACTCAGGTGCCCCTCTTTCTTGCACTTTTAAAAAGTAGTATGTATTTTTATTTATTTAAAAAAAAAGAAGACATATTTCCTCCATAAAATTCCAGATATTACTATGTAAAATTGCCATGCACTTATTCACGTTATAATCACACAATTGTGACTGTTTTTGGTAGATAAGTGTCAAGAAGAAGGAATAAGTAATGGCTTCCACAGCTTCAGTGAGGTGTATGGCTAAACTATACTGCCTGTGGTTTTCTGGTAAAAGCTCAGATACTTTATTTACTAGTTTAGCTGTTGTTGCAATTGGCACTTCTGTGTTTTGAAGATCTTGGGGGTTCATCGCTTTCTACCAGGGATAGAGTGGGCAGAAGTCTAGCAAGCAGCTCCATACTTTCTTTGGTCTGCATGCGAGGAAGAGCATGAGCCCTGGTAACACCAGCAGCTGCGAAGCAAGGACGTCCTCACTTCTGGATCTTTTTCTAGAAAAGCTGTCACACAGGTTGCTAAGGTGACAACTCTGAGGACATTCACCCGAGGGGTGAATTGTGATGATTGTGGGGATTCAAAGGCATGCTAGGTACAGCCACCAAGGCACAGATAAGTGAAAGGCATAGTATACATACTATGTAGTACTATTCACAATTAGAAATAAGGGTACACTCAGAAAATGAGGTCCACAGCGAGGTAACATTTATGTGAATTGAAACGATGTATACATGCAACAATGCTACAGCTTTTACAAGGGCACATAAAAATGAAAGACCATACATTTAACACATTCAAATGGTTGCCAAAGGGAAGGAGAAGGAAAAGAGAGTTGGACGGATATGAAAAGGAAGGAAGGAAGGAAGGCAGGCAGGATCCTGCCAAACAAAGAAGGTGGTCCGGGAAATGAGGAATATGATTAACTCTGGATCTCCATTCTAACTTAAAAAATTAAAGTCTTACCAGACAGCAGAAAAACAAAGAACTCAGCTCCTACACATAACTTGTTAAAATGTTTGAACTTCAAAGATAAAGAATACTGCATTTGTGGAGCGAGAAGGAGAAATGAACTATCTGCAAAATAAGAAAATGAAGGCTGGCCTCAGGTTAAGTGCCAGTGGGCACAGGAGGATAGCCTTAGCAGTGCTGGACGGTTGTGTTCTGTGTCAAGATGTTTTCCCACTTGCCTTGTATAATTCCTGCCCCAGACCTGGAATCAACCATTTCTGTGAACATCTTTGGTCCCTTTTTAGTGGAAAAAAAAGACCATAGCCTCGGTACCAGGGGTGCTTAGTACTGCTGAGTTACAAATTATTTCTAGGACTCTTTGAACAGAGCTAGCCCATATATATATTTTAAAAACAAACTGTATCATGTGCTTATATCCAATTCCAAATCAGGTCTATGAGGATTTTGTCCAGCCACATTTTTTTTTATTATCAACATATAATGTATTCTTTGTTTCAGGGGTACAGGTCTGTGATCCATCAATCTTACACAATTCACAGCACTCACCATAGCACATAACCCTATAGACTCATTTGTTTTTCAAGATTTATTTATATATTTGAGAGAGAGCACAGCAGGAGGGGCAGAGAGATAAGCAGGCTCCTCACTGAGTGAGGAACCCAACATGGGGCTCTATCCTCAGGACCCTCAGATTATGTCTTGAGCCAAAACCAAGAGACAGATGCTCAACTGACTATGCCACCCAGGAGCCCCTTTGTCTGACCTCATTAATCTCATATTTGTATCTCTTTTCAACCAAGCCCAAGATTCAGTTCCCAGTGACACTCATGTGATTACTCATGTGACTGATTGCTAATTTGAAATAACATTATCAACACGATCACCCTAATGCTTTTACCAAAAACCATCAATTTTTTCCCCCAATCTTTTGACCTAAGGCTCTATTCCATTAGGGAAAACACATCACTGTGTTTTAGAGTCACTTGAACTATTCCTTCTAGGTGAGAGTAGGTCACCAACAGAGTATACAATCAGATTCATCTGTTTCAATACACTTCTGGAATCTGGGGGTTGTATTTTTCTCTAATTTTATTTCATAATTATGTAAAATACAAACAGGGCTTCAAAGGCAGATGTATAACACAAGGTCTAGCCTAAGAAGTCTGTTTTCAACTCCTGATATCTCCAGCCTATTTCCTCCCTTTCTTAATCATTTTAAGTATTAAAGTTCCATCTGTTTAACATGTATCTGTTAATTTGATATGTTTAATATGTAATGGCATATAATAATACATTATAATAACATACAATAATAAATGTATAGCAATATAATATTATTGTGTGATATCATTAATAATTATGTTGATTTAGCATAATTAAACACAAAACAAAAAATACTATATTAAGATATTGGGTCAATTAGCCCAATTTAACAAATAACATATATGTGATCAACACCTTTGTCAATCAGATAGACTATATGTTATTTAGACAGTGTGTGTGTGTCTTTGTGTGTGTATGTTATCTTCCCCTTTTTTTAGGCAAGTGGTAGTGTGGTAGACACACATTTCTACATCTTAATTTTTCACTTAGCAATATATCCTGGAGATCATGCCACATAATAGTGTTTCGAGAAGAAAAGATTGTAACTCAGAAAGAAAGTCCTTCTTCAGATCCAAAAACAAGAGGAAGACAGTTTTCAGATATGCAAGGCTGTGGAAGTATTTTATTAAAAGAAAACCAACGAGATGTCCTTCAGCAGATGAATGGATAAAGAAGATGTGGTTCATATACACAATGGAATATTACTCAGCCATCAGAAAGGATGAATACCTACCATTTACATCAACATGGATGGAACCGGAGGGGATAATGCTAAGTGAAATAAGTCGATCAGAGAACAACAATTATCATACGGTTTTACTCACATGTGGAACATAAGAAATAGTGCAGAGGATCATAGGGGAAGTGGGGAAAACTGAACGGTAAAAAACCAGAGAGGGAGACAAACCACGAGAGACTCTGGACTCTGGGAAACAAACTGAGGGTTTGGGAAGGGGAGGTGGAAGGAGTGATGGGGTAACTGGGTGATGGGTATTAAGGAAGGCACATGACGTGATAAGCACTGGGTGCTATATGCAACTGAAGAACTGTGGAACACTACATCATAGACTAATGGTGCACTACATGCTGTCTAACTGGACATAATAAAAAAACTAATGGTGTACTATATATTGGCTAATTGAATTTAATTTTTTTTTAAAAACAAACCAACAAATGAACTCCATAAAGAAATTATTCATCTCATGTACAGATGAGTTTACGTAAGTAAATCTTAGAGGAGGGAATCTGAGCCTAAAAGGACCAGCAAAAAGGGATGGCATGAGTTGAGCACAGAGCTAAGACACATAAGTGTTGTGAACCGACAGCACGCAAATGTGAGTGGACCTTCAGAGGTTCCCGGGATAGAACGGTCATATTTTGAAAGTGAGAACTTGAGTTTAACATTTCAGATAATAACTAATTGCAGGAAAGAACGGAGAGTAATACAAAGTGTGCTATTTTCCTCAAATAAAGATAGTGTGTGTTCTCGATTTTAATACCTAAAGAAATAGATATTCAATTTCTAAAATTGAGCTGCAAGCATACTGTCTAAATTACTAATGAAAGGGAAGAGAGATGCTTATGGGAGACCCCGAGGGCTGAGGCGAAGCAGCAGTGCGTTGAGGCCGCGTGACGCCGTCTCCTCCATCCTCCTCTGGCTCCTCCTGCTCCTGGGCTACAGGCATGTTAGTCATCCATGGTGAAGCGCGCCTGTGTTCTCTGTCAGATGTCCGCACTGCTGAGGTCCAAGGCAACAAGAACAGACATGGTTTCTGTCTGTCCTTGTGGGGTCCAGCTTATCGTTCTTGTGAATTTCAAGCTCTAGCCTCAGCCAGCCAAGAGAATAGCCTTCCAGAAACTGCTTAACTACCTCCGCTGTGTCTGATCAAATTCCTATAAAAATGCGTATGTATGTGTGTATGCGCATGTGCGTGCATATTCTACCAGTTCTGCTTCTTTGATTGACCCCCGACTGGTAACAACACCAACACTAATCACATATATACTGTATATTCAGGGATATAAATATATCAGGGAAATGGTCTTGGCTTGGTCATTAATTCAAGGTATGGCTCTGCCATTTGCCTTGTATAATATTGGGCAAATCCCATTACTCTGTGAATCTGTTTCCTTATCTGTAATATGGTGGATCGGTACCACTAATCTCTAGATTTGTGTGGCTCTTGTTGTTTCTCGAAGCTGTAATTTCACATCCACTGACAAGCTGTGAAATCAATATAGTGGGTAGCAACCAACATCAGAGAGACATTACATGGAATACAATAAAAAAGAAAATACCAAAGTGCGTTACATGTAGTAAGGATAACATTTTTATTTCAAGTAGATAGATATGAATGTGTGTATGTTGTAATGTAAAATGTATTTCTTACTGGGAGTCAGGTTAGAAAAGCTGAAAAAAAATGTTTCTTTTTGTAACCATCAGGGAGAGTATTCCTCAGGTCTAAGACTATATGTGTTTTCGCTAGCCTGGACAATTCCGGTAAGGTAGGGAGGGAAAACCATAGATAACATTCTCCAGCTAGTCTGGCTACTCCATCCCCCTTGGTTTTGTTTTCCTCAGTTTGTATTATTTGGACACATGCAAGAACCACACAGCATTTTAAGTTTGAATTAGTTACCAAGATTAAAACTTTTAGAGATGTAGATCCAGGTTTGGGGTTTCTCTTGAAATTTCAGAATGTCTTTTACACGGAGTGACTTTGCTTTGGCAATAATCAGCTAGAAATGAATAGGGATCACTCTCAAGTACAATGGGCATGTGCTTTGTTGGTTTTTGAAAAGATTTGTATTTATTGGAGAGAGAGAGAGAGAGAGAGAGAGACAGAGCATGAGCCCCTGGTGGGGAGGGGCCGAGGGGGAGGGAGAGTCTTAAGCAGACTCTGCATGGAACACAGAGCTTCACGTAGGGCTTCATCCCACAACTCTGAGACCGTGACCTGAGCTAAAATCAAGAGTCTGATGCTAAACCTACTGAGCCACCCAGGCACCCCAACATGTGTTTTAAAATATAGGTTTCATTTATTATTATTCAGATATAGTGAGGTCAAGAGATTAGGAGATAACCGTCATTGGAAAGATTATTTGTGGAGCACCTCGATGGCTCAGTAGGTTAAGCATCTGCCTTCGACTCAGGTAGAGTCCCTCATCAGGCTCCCCGCTCAGCGGGAAGTCTGCTTCTCCTTCTGCCACTCCCCTTGTTCATGCTTGGGTCTCTCTCTCTCTCTCAAATAAATAAATAAAATCTTAAAAAATAAAAGAAGAAGAAGAGATCATTTGTTATTCACAGAGCAAGGGCCATGCCAGGCCAGGTCATGCCATAGGGTGTGGGTTCACTGGGAATGACCCAGGTTGGTCAGGAGGCAGAGAGAGCTATATGCAACTGAAGAACTTTGCGGGGGGGTGCAGAACCTTTATTGTATCATAGGCCAAGGCAAGGCAAAGCAGTGCAAGCTTAGGTTTGGCTAGCAAGAATAATTTCACACTCTGGAGTGCGAGGCTCTCTGTTGCCTTGTACTTGGCCCTGGGGTGATCCGTGCAGGGGGATAGTGGCCCTTATAAAAAAGTTTGTTTGAGGGTTTGAGTTCTGCATTGGTTGGTTTGTATGTGAAAAGCGGGCTAGCTGGCGAGCAGGCTTGTCCTTTGCTATCTCTAGGAATTCACTAGCCATTCCAGGGGCCATCTCTCCAGGGTCCTCAAGACCCTAAGAGCATCAGAAATACAGATAATAAAAAGGCACCATCACTACAGCATGTGGGCTATAATTTGTTCCAGTCCCTACCAGGCCGACCTCATTCATGTGTTCCAAGCGTGTGAGTTCGGGAGTCCCAGGTTGGTGTCAGTTTCCCACTGGTACAGCGTCAGCCTAGGAGACTGCTACATGCTTTTCTGGCCCAAATGGTGACTAGCAGAGAACAAAGAAGGACAGGGCAGTTGTCCTGTGTGGGAAGTGAGACCGCGGAATGGGAATCAGCGACTTGCCAGCTCCTGTGCTCACCACTCAGGGCCGATGATTGGGACTGTCTCTGTAACCTCTGACTGGCAAATGATCCATTGCCAATGAGACAGGATGTTTCTGGCTGGATCATCAATAGGACTCAAATCCCTCTGGACAATAATTGTCCTTGGTCAATGCCAGTGAAAGCATTACTTGGATTTTTTGTTTTTAAATTTGGGACCAGCACTCAGGCTCGTGTGTCCCACTAATATTGATGCCTTTGGGATCTGGGGAAGAAGTCAGCATTTTTTTTTTTTTTAAGAAGTCAGCATTTTAGCACTTTGTTTGCAGGAAGACAAGATGGCAAAGGGACACCTCATCTCATAAAGCCTCATTGCCCCTGTGATTGTCTTAGATCCTGAATTACATAACCAAATGCTCTTCCCTCTTGTTTCATATCTGGTGTAATGTAACAATATGAGTCATGTTTCTCAGTGGTGTACATGGAGTCTGGCATAGAAGGACAGGGTTCAAATCCCAGCTTTTACCACTTCACCCTGTGTGGCATCGCAATGTACTTAGTTTCTTTTAGTCTGTCCTCTATCTACAAAATTGGGACAATGAGGGTCTCCTGGGTGGCTCAGTGGGTTAAAGCCTCTGCCTTTGGCTCAGGTCATGATCTCAGGGTCCTGGGATGGAGCCCGGCATCAGGCTCTCTGCTCAGCAGGGAGCCTGCTTCCCCCCTCCCCGCCTGCCTCTCTGCCTACTTGTGATCTCTGTCTGTCAAAAAAAAAAAAAAAAATCTTCAAAATTGGGATAATGATATCTGCATAGGTTTCTCTGCATGCTAAGCAAGTCAGTTAAATAAAGCACTTAGACCCATACCAGGCACAAAATAAGTGCTTGTATAGAATGGCAGTTATTTTACTATTATTCATTAAATATACTATGTATGGCTTGGTGCTGGTGCCAGGCCTAAAGATAAGGCATGGTCTCTGTCCTAAGAAAATGTAATCCGGTGTGGTAAGCGCTATAATATAGAAAGGTATAGAGTGCATGACGAAGGTTCTGTGCTTGGGGGAGAGGTGGAGTACGTCTGGGGAGACATTAAGGAGCAAAGCCAGGGACGGGGTAGGATGAATGAGGTCCCTCAAGGAGTCATTTGCATGACCTTGAGAGCGAGTGCCCTGAAATGCTGCATCTTGAGCACCTATCTTGCTTCAACTAGCCCTGGCCCCTGTTCAAGAGAATTAGACCTTGAAGTCTAAGTAGGAGATGGTCGGATGACTCTCCCAAGCAAAGGGTAGGTGGTCTACAAAAACATAAAGCAAGAAAATAGAATAGTGTATTCATGTAATTCACCATGAACGAACCATAATGTGGCCCCCAGGAAGAGTGAGCCGGGAGACTACAAAGGGTTGGGGGGGGTCACATCATGAAGAACATTTCTGGGGATGCAAAGGAACTTGGCATCCATCCGTGGCGGTATAGATACCTTGGCCTCTGTATCAAATATCCCTGGCCTCTGTAAATAACCTAGTAATAATAAACATGCAGGATCTATCTAAACAAACACAAATATAAAAGAAGTTTTATGGGGCACCTGGGTGGCTCAGTGGGTTAAGCCTCTGCCTTCTGCTCGGGTCATGATCTCGGGGTCCTGGCATCAAGCCCTACATCAGGCTCTCTGCTCAGCAGGAAGCCTGCTTTCCCCCCTCTCTCTCTCTCTGCCTGCCTCTCTGCCTGCTCCTGATCTCTGTCTCTGTGCCAAATGAATTTAAAAAAAAAAAAAAAAGTCTTGAATAAATGGAAAACCAGAGAGCTGTCTTTGTATTCCTGATACCACAGTGACTCCGTGTAAACTGTTAAAACTGCATGGTCATCAAACTGTTACTTTTAGACTCCGCATCATCCGAGAACTTTCCACTTGGCCTAACTCCGTCAAGCCCTGAATGATGTCAGTCAATAAAATGTACAGCCCTCTGTTTCACCACTGTGATTTCTGAACTTGCAATAACGGATGGAGTTCCAGAGCATTGAAGGAGCAAGGGCAAAAATGGGGGTGTTCTGGGCCCCTCCTCCATGTGTCTGGTGATGCATATGCCTGGGATTTTTATATGAGACTGCACACTGGGGAGGCAGTCTAGTACCAAGTGTTATTGATCATGTTATCACAGCAACACTTGGAAACTTGAAGCTGTAATTAATTTGCTTTATGAGCAATAAAGAAATGGACCATTTTTTGTTTCATATATTATAGAGAAATTCTTACCTCCCCCCATAAAGAATCAAGAACCCCTTTTTTTATGGATTAAGAGTACACTTCTCTTGATGAACAACAAATAATGTAGAGAATAGTATTTAATCTTTGATATTGTTCATCTGAAGCTAATATAGCACTCTATGTTCATTATCCTTCAATTAAAAAAGAGCCCCCATTTTAAAAATCCAAATAAGCCTTATAATTCATAATCATTGTTTCTAGTGAAGGCAACTATGTCAGTCAACGATTTGTAGCCCCATTTTGCATAACGATAATGTAAACACATAACAATAATGTAAATACCTAGCATTTGTTTTGTACTTATTCATCCATGGTTGCTATTTGGCTTTGCTAGGTTACACTCCAAGCTCTGAGCACCAGGCTGGGATCGGGTCTTCTCCACATGCCTCCCTATGCTTTTTTTTTTTTTTTTTTTTTTTTTTTAAGATTTTATTTATTTAACAGAGAGAGAGAGATCACAAGTAGGCAGAGAGGCAGTAAGAGAGAGAGGGAAGCAGGCTCCCTGCTGAGCAGAGAGCCTGATTTGGGGCTCGATCCCAGGACCCTGAGATCATGACTTGAGCCCAAGGCAGAGGCTTAACCCTCTGAGCCACCCAGGTGCCCCCTCCCTATGCTTTTTGGATCAGTGACTTCCTAGGGCATGCCCTTCTTGCTGTGGGTTACATGAGCGAAAGAGGAGAGTGGAAGCACATGGTGCCTCTTTAGGCCCTGGCTTGGAACCAGGCAAGCCAATCCAGTGGCCAAGCCTCAGGTTTACTCTGGCTCAAGGGAGTAACACATGTTCTTTGGTAAGTCACTTCTAAGAGTGGTTCCAGTCTACCTTTGCACCTCCAGTGGTGCAGAAGCTCTCTGTAAAAGCCAAAGCGCCGGAAATGTACTTTTCGTAATTGTTTAATGGTAAACTCAAACGTGTCTGTGAGTCCACAACCCCAGCTTCCTTCCTACTCACGCACTAATTTTCTGCTGGATGGTTCCAGGGACAGGCCAGCACTGCCCCTGCTGGTGTGGACAGTGCAGGTCACACAGCTGATGGGGGCACTTCCTCACAATGTGTGCTGCTCTCTTTCAGTGTTTAGTATTTCTCTCATTCTGGTTTTGAATATGCTCTCCCTCGCCATGCGGAAATCCTGGAACTCTATGATTTTTCCTAGAAAGCCCATTTGTTAATCCAAAATTAACCTCAGAGGCCAAATATTCTTCACTGGGCTCAGATCCTGCGGACAGCCCCCGTCCCCATGCCCGACAGACACACTCTCCTTTCCCATCCATGTCACCTGGACAGCGGAGAAGGGCAAATCCCTGGCAAAGGTACGAGAATGAATCTGTGGTTGGAAATCAGGATGCCTGGCTTCCAGGACTGGCACGGTCTCTTTTCCTTCTGTTTCCTCATCTGTAAAACGGAGATTATAACTGTCCTACTTTCTCAACACGGCGGCCGTGAAGACAAAATGAGAAAAGCATGTTGCAAAATAAGAAACACTATTCAAATGTGAGACAATTTTAGATCTTTCGATTCCTCTCGAAATTAATAATAGCCCCTCACATTTGTACAGTGCTCCTCATTTTTCAAAGTACTTGCAATTGCACGATTTCATGTTATCTGCACCACGGTCTGCATTTTTTTCAGGGGAGGAAATAGGGTGGGGAGGGAAGGGGGATTGCAACAGTACTGTTTCAGTCCTTGCCTAGGGCCATCCGGTAAGTCACAGGGCTGGGACAGCCGCCAGTTTCCCCAATGCTAGTCCTGTACTTTTCCCATTGGAATCTGCTGCTTCAGATTCTCTGTCAATGCCCTTGATCGTCCATCTGGAAAAGTGTGCCACTGATGCCGGTAATGGCAGGAGGGCAATCAGGGCATGGAACAACTTCTTCCTGGGAATGTGAGCTTAGGGCTCCAGAGAGTAATTCCTGGGCTTGCGGGATGCTAGGCAATGCTGGTGGGCCCTGTGGTCCAAGCCCCAGGGTCACGGGCAGGCTCTGCCCCCATCTTATTCTATCAGCTTCTTCTTAAGATGGTGGGACAATGGCCCGCAGTTAAGATACCCAAAAGTGACTTCCTGAATTCCCTGCAGCAATGAGGCAAAACACCCTGCGACTGAAAACTATCTACTTACTTAAAGTGGAAAGAAACTTAGAGATCTTTCTCTTGCAAACTGCTCATTCTGTAGCTCAAACACAGAGGGTTACGGAGGAGTAGAAACTTGCTTGTGGTTGGAGAATGGATTTTGGGCTCTTGCAGGTTTGGGGATTCATTCTCAGCTGTGCCACTTACTGATGGAGGAGCCAGGATGGTGGGGGAAAATGAAATGAGATCAATGTTTCTAAAATACTGAGCATATAGTGGACACTACAACTGTAAACAGAGTGAATAAACTTCTGATGATTTCTTTAGGTTACTTTTCTAGAAACAGAAGTACCAAGTCAAACGATCTTCAACAACTCTTAAAAAAAAAAAAAAGATTTTATTATTATTTTTTTTAATCTGAGAGAAAGAGAGAGAGAGAGAGAGAACGAGGCTGGCAGAAGGACAGAGAAAGAAGCAGACTCCCCGCTGAGCAGGGAGCCCAATGTGGGGCTCAATCCCAGGGCTCTGGGATCATGACCTGAGCCCAAGGCAGACGGTTTACCAAGTGAGCCACCCAGGCACCCCTGATCTTTAAAAACTCTTGATAAGTATTGCCACGTTTGACTCCAAATCTTTATTTTCCCAACCACTGTGCAAAACATATCTGATCACACCCTTACAAACACTGGATATTATCTTTCTGTAACCTTTACGAATTTTATAGGTGAAAAATATTTCTCATTATTATTCTCGTGCAAACTTCTTTAATTATTAGTGATATAAAATATTTAATTGTATTTTTTTACTAGCAAAGTTTGTTGTTTTTATGTAGTCAAATTCATTAAAGCTTAAAGCTGATCTTGCTATGCCCCCTCCCTGCTAACTCTCCTGATATTTTCACCCAAACACTGTCTGTATTACACGAGATATGATTTGATGGGTTGTGTTGATCGGTGCAAACCTATTTTAGCAGAATAAGGAAATGTATTGGATTGAATAACAGGAATATAAAAAGATATTTGGTGAGAGATCTTGTAATGGGTATATGCCCTTGAGAATTTTTTGTATGTGATATTTTGTTGTTCGAAAAAATAGCTTGAATCAATAGACTTAAAGTGAATAGAATTTGCTGGCAAAGGAACATGCCATGATCAGCATGATATTTGGATTTGCAGACTTGATAAAGAGGAAGATATGGTAAGCCTTTAACATTCTGGTGACTTCAAAAGGTGGAGAACTGGGGTAGGATTTGAGAGATGTTCGTGCACAGCATTACTTAAACCATGTGGACCAGGTTTGAACATCAATAAAGAATGTGCAAAAAACCCCTTTTCCTGGGTATAACTCCTACTTTTTGTTTCTCCCATTGGATCAAAGATGTAAAACTATCAATACCGGAAGAAAATGGTATAACCTTGAGGTATAGATGGGATTTCTAATTTTTACATGATCAATAGCTAAAGAAAAAACTTCTAACTACATAACAATCAGATATTTCTGTATGTAAAACACGGCACGTGTAAAATTGAAAACTAAACAGTAATATGGGAAAAATAGTTATAACATATGTGAAAAATAGTTAAGTTCTTTAATTTATATATAAATGGCACCCGCAAAATAATAAGAAAAACACAAAGACCTCAACAGAACTATGAACTTAAGATGTGAACAAGCAAGTGTCTAAAAGAAACTAAGAGATAATAAACATGAAAACTGCTCAGCTTGTATTAAAACAAATGTAGGGCTGCCTGGGTGGCTCAGTCTGTTAAGTGTCTGACTCTTGGTTCCGGCTCAGGTCATGATCTCAGGTCTCAGGGTCGCGGGATCAAGTCCCCACATTGAACCCCACACCCAGCAGGGAGTCTGCTTCAGATTCTTTGTCCCTTTCCCTCTGCTCCTCTGCTGTTTGTCTGTCAAATAAATAAATAAATAAATAAATAAAATATTTTAAAAAATGTAACTTTAAACAATGAGATAACATTTTAAAGACACAATATTAATTATAAAATAGCATGATATAGAACTTGCAAAATTATGGGTTTATTTAAAAACAACAACACCCATATTTATATATTGTCTCCCGTGTTGATAGTGGTTGTTTTAAGTTATGAGATTGTGGGTGATTTATCTCTCTTACTCTCCCTCTCTTTTTTCTCTTCTATTAATTTAAAATTTTTCTACAATAAGCATTAATTACTTTCAAAATAAGAAGAGCAGTCATTTATGTATTTGCTTACTTTTTTAGTGATAATACCCAAAGCTGACATGGTTGTGTGGAAATGAGAATTTTCATGTCCTGACAATGGGAATATAAATAAATTCAACATTTCTGAGAACTGATTTGTCAGGAGAGAAACTTTCAAAATCTACATACTCTTCAAGCTGGTATTAAATTTATCTGCTTTATTAAGTTTATATTAAAATATATGAGGAGCATAAGATCAGAGACAAGAATATTCATCACAATGCAGATATTTGTAGTTAAAATTTGTGACAACTTATATGCTCAAGAAGACAGAACCAGAATATAATTACAGAGTAATTAGCACTGCTCTGAGGATGGTATTTGAAGTGCCTCCAAAAAGTGAGTCATGCTCGAATAAATTTGAGAAACACCATGTTAAACAAAGTCAAATATTTTTCTTTAGTTGTAGGATTTTCAGAGACTTTAATTGCTACTGTGCATTATGAGAATTCAAATAGGCAGTATTTCCCAAACTTATTTTACAACAGAACTTATTTTTCTCTCAATGTACCTATGGGGATCTTCCAGAATAACGTTCAGAGAACATCAGTTTTGGAAACACTGCCATATAGACTCCTTCAAATGGTGTTGTAGAAGGGTATTACATTACTTGGAAAGGGGTACACAATACACACAGAATGACAGAACAGGTTATAGAAGAGTGTGCATAGCGTGATCCCATTAATGGAGGACCATGAGTGCATTGAAAAGAAACCGGCAGGAGGAAAAAAAAAAACACAACCCCAGCAAAGTGTTAAAAGTGATTCTGTCTGGGTAATGGAAAATGGGTATTTCTTTTCTTTTTTGCTTATACACATTTAATAGGATTTCACAATGAACATATATTACTGTGCAAATAAGGAAAATAGAAGGTACAAAAATGATGTAGGAGAATATGCAATATGTTGTTCCCAATGTGTTGGGTGTGAAAAGGAGATTACAAAGCAGTTTTTGTGTTACAGTATCTTTTTAAAAACTACTTCCACATATGGATAGCTGTGTGGAGAAAAAGGAAGTGTACCAAGATATTAGTAGTTATTATTTGGGGGTCATATCCGGGATTACAGATAATTTTATGTAAATGGATTCCTTTCTTGTTGGTCTTTTGTGCCGAAGAATGTGACTTAAGCCTCTAGATCCTCTAAGGGAGTGGGTCTTCAAGGTGGGTTGCAGAAACCACAGGGAGGGTATGAGATGATATATTGGTTGGGAAACATTATTAGAGTATGTATTTATTTTTCTCATCCTTTGTATGTCCATTTTTCTATGTTTAATAATGTACATAATATATATTAGCACCATAGCACATGTATGAAATTTGTAGATATGTTTATATACATTAGCAGTACATTCTCCAAAATTTTCTTCCCACAGGGGATCATGATCAAAAATATTTATTAACTACACTTCTAGAACACCAAAGCACTGGCAAATGACATCCTTGGCCACATTTCCGGTCTTCTGAAAGATACTGTCCTGGTGCCATGGACTGAGGTTGGTGATCCAAATGCTTATATCTTCTCTCTGGCTTGCTGACCAAGTAGCCTGAGGATCCCAAATTTCCCATTCCGTTCAGTTTCTCAGATCTCAGTGTCTGATTTCAGGATAAGGAAAAGGGCATTATATTGATCTGATGGCCGATAATGCTAAATACTAAATATATCCGGCTCTCCATCTTCTGGATGACCGATGATTGCTGTCTTTGGCACCATTGGTTGGATCCAAGTGACCAGGTCTGGCTAGACTGGTGTGAGTTCTGGAGTCATGGGTCACCCTTAGCACAGGCATTTGATTACTGTTGTGAGACCTTCCTTTCCACCACCATGACCCACAGTGATTGATATTGTGGGGGCTCCATCAGGCTGGGCTCTAGGGAGAGGACAAGTATGACAGACAGCAGTGCCCCCAGCCAAGTGAGTAAGAAATAAGTCTCAAATGTCCATCAGTGGATGAATGGATAAAGAAAATGTGATATGCATATATACAGTAGAATATTATTCAGTCACAAACATCACCAAAAAAGCCAACATGGATGAATCTAGGAGACATTATGTTCAGTGGAATAAGCCAGACACAGGAAGACAAATACTATATGATGTCACTTATATGTGGTAAGTGAAAAAGGAAAACACGAAAGAGAACCAGAGAGTAGAACGGTGGATGCCAGAGGCTTGGGGGGAGGGGTGGGGGTGTGAGAAATGGGGAAATGTGGATCAAAGGGTACAAACTTTCAGGTATAAGACAAATAAGTTCTGGGGATCGAATGCACAGCATGGTAACTGTAGTTAATAATACTGCACTGTATCTTTGAAATCTGCTACAGAGTAGATCTTAAGATCTACTCCTAAGAAACAAAGTTCTCATAAGAAACAAGTAACTACATGAAGAAATAGAGGTATTAACATATTTAATGTATATGCTCATCATATTTTATACTCTAAATATATACGATTTTTTATCACTTACCCCTCAAAAAAGCTGGCAAAAAATGGAAATTGACTCTGATCTGTGTAAGTCCTTGAAATCTGGTTGTAGTTTCTACTCCATTCAATTTGATCCACGCTGACTTTGAGATCAGAGCTTGCCTACGTACCCCAGGTGTTGGAGATGGGCTCGAACCCATCCAGTATTGAAGTCCTAACCTTGGTTCCTCTGACAGAATGCAAGATAATTGCATAGATTTTTATTTCTTTGTATGATTAAGGACTACTTATTTCTGACCTTCTAAGGGAATTACTAAGCTTTTGACACTGTTTATATTCAGAAACAAAAGTTAGTAAGTTACTAGATTTTTCTGAGGACTTTAATTCATTTTTCTCCTAAGCAATCTCCTTTCACTCTCAACCTATTTTCACAAAGGGCTCTCCCCAGGCTCTTTTCCTAATGCCTGCCTGGTGGTTAAGGGATTACAGTAGAGTCGCAGCTTATGCAGGAGTGAAACTTTAAAGGCAGTGAACAGAAAACAGTACATAAAAATAGTTCATTCTCAAAAATATTTTTCAGGGCATTTTTTTTCTAATTTAGAAATGTGTTGATTACAGCTCTAAAGCATTAAAACCCTTGAACATTTCTTAAATTGCTTTTAAAGAATAGTACATGTGACTTACTGCCTACAAACCTGCACATGTACCTAAACATTGACACATATAGTAATCTCAAATATGCCATAAAGGGTACACAAGCCCCTGGATCTACACACATTAGAATCACATTTAGTGTGGCAAATGCTTGCATTATGAGATTGATGGGGGAAAACGGTAGATTAATGTCATCTGTCTCATGCTTACTTTTATACCTAAGCCTAAGGAGTGTGTGGTGGGCAGAATTTCCTGCATTATTTAAACATGGTTTCTCTTCCTCCCTGGCCATTCCTGCAACATATTTGAATTTTCGGTTGTTAAATGCATGACTGTTACAGTCACGCTATGCTTCCTCATTATATAGCGTTTGAATCTGCCCTTTCTCTTCTATGCATTGATTGACTTTTCCCCTTTAAGGAAAGCAGAGCTAATATACCCACCCAGCCATGTGTTACTGACAAGATTTCGTATTTTAGGCAAATGGATGCATTGTTGCTCCTGGAAAAGTAGATATGCCATATCTTACATGTGAGCCTCTGCTACCCCTTTTCTGACATCTGACTTTTCAAGAGCTGGGCTCCAGGCAGGTGGGGCTGGTTCCTGAGCTGAATCTTCACTTTGCCTCTCCAGATTCTCTGTCTGCTCTTCTCCGCCCTGCTCTGTGTCCTAGGGTCTGCATCATCCTGCCTCCCTCAGTTGTGGTTTCTGCTTGCGTGAGTCCAATGGGAGCACCAGTGGGTGATGAGAAGGTGAATGAGTGAGACATCCACCCCTCCCCACTCAACCAGGCTGCGAAAGGGGAGTTGGTTAGTGATCAGGCTTCTCTTATGGATGCCTTGTCCACAGCTCTCCAAATCTCTTTAAACACCTGCTTCCCTTGCCCCTTCAAATACAGGGTCCTAATGGCTTCTTGCTAATTCTTGCCAATGGCTTGCTAATGGTCTTGAGGTGCTGCACCATCTCTGTAAATTTCTCTTATTTCTACCCACTACTTTCTGAGTGATCCCATTTATAAACTCCTCAGTGACCCCCCTTCTGTGTACATTATGTGTTTCCTGCTGGGACTCCAACCCTTACAACCTTAAGTTGAAATGATGTCAATCTTCAATGCAACTGGTATCCTTGGGGGTAAATGCCTCCCCTTTCATAAAGAAAAAACAAAAAAACTTATTTAATAATTAAGATGTAAAGTCATGTAAGGAATAATACAATGAATTCCCATGCTTCTAAGGAAATAAAAATACCAATTTTGGTGACATCTTTTTTTTTTTTAAAAATAATCTCTGAAATACATCCCCACAGTGTTTTGAACTGATAATCCAAGCCAGGACCTACCTTGTCCACAAGAGGACAGATTTCAGTGTGAGATGTGCCATCTGGGGCATTTTGAAATGTACATGTTGAACTTGTGAGTGAGAGTTTGTGTGTGGCTGAGAGAAGCATTTGAAGTAGGCTTTTGGGAATGATACGCTGACTCATCACCAATTCTACTCAAGCAACTGCTCTTTCCTGAGTCACTGTGTGTGAGTTGAAAGCACCAGCTTTGGAGTGGGACCTGCCCACATCTCAATATCAACCCTTTCATTCGCACCTTCTGTGACCTTGAAGGAGCATTTCAGAGAAGCTCCTTGGGTATGAAGGCCCATGCTCTGCCTAAGACACGTGCAAGATGGCGTGGTGATAGGATGTATAATGGTGTGTACAGAGGCACTCACTGCACCCAGAACTGACTGTCAGGCAGGGGAGATGAGGCCTGCAGGCTGGAAACATGATGCGAGGTTACATGCCACAAAGGTGGTGAGATCTCAAGGCTAGACCACTAAGGTCGTGTGGAAGGAATGGAGGAAAGAATCTTGGAAGCTTATTGCTCAACCCTTATCAAGCAAGTGAGGACACAGACAGGACCACAGCTCAGACCCAACTCCCAGCTTCCCCTTCAACAGTCCACTCTCCACGGCATTACCTCTCACATCCATTCCAGCTCAAAGTGACGGTATTTTTTTAGGTAAGCAAGGTACCCGCAGAGTTTCACTGTTTTCCCTCTCCAGAGTTTTAAAGTAGAGTTTATTGCAGAGCTAAGAAAACCCAGAGAAGCAAAGAGCTCTGTAGTTAGCTCTGCCCTCTTAAGGCAGTTCCCGGTCACTGACTAGAGTAGACAAGAATATGGGTTCTAGAATATGCTGCTGAAAGATTCTCCCGGACCTAACTAGCCCAGCTCTTCTGAGTCCTCTTTCCGATGAGGTCTTGCCCTTGAGCTCTGTGCTTGGTCCACTTAGTGCAGTTTTAGTAAGAATCCTGCTGGGTCAGTTTAGTGAGAATCTCCCCCATCCAGCCTTGGTATCTGACAATCCTCAACATCTGGTCAAATTCCTTATTCCTCCCACCTTGGGGTGTGTGTGTGTGTGTGTGTGTGTGTGTGTGTGTTTATTTATTTATTTAAGATTTTATTTATTTATTTGACACAGAGAGAGAGAGATCACAGGCAGGCAGAGAGAATAGGGGAAGCAGGGTCCCTGCTAAGCAGAGAACCCAATGTGGGGCTTGATCCCAGGACCCCAAGATCATGACCTGAGCCAAAGGCAGAGGCTTAACTCACTGAGCCACCCAGGTGCCCCATCCCCCCTTGATATCTTACCACCCTGACCTGCCTTCAGCAAAAATCCTGTGTAGTTGGTTTAGCAGAATTCCCCTTACCCCTGACTCTTCCTTTTTATAATTTCCCATCCACTGACCCCCACCCTGATCCTTGGCTGCCAATCTCTACTTGCTCTTGTCTGTGAGGTTGAGCCTGATCTCCCTGCTCTCCCACAAAGCTCCCATTGCTGTGGTCGCCCTGAAAAGAGTCGCCTTACTCTTTTTACTAAGTGTCATGAGTAATTGTTTCTTTAGCATTACTTCCTAGTTCAAATTCCAGGCCCACTCTTTACGGTATTATTCTCCTTATTTACAGAATGAGAATAATGAGACCTACCTCATAGGGTTGTGTGAGAATTAAATGAAGTGATGTATCCATTTAGGTCTATAGCCGTATCCATAAGCATATGCATATCATATCTATCTAGCACAGTGCCTGGGACCTGGTGACACTCCATACTTTTTAGCTGTTACTGTTTCTTCCACTAGAATGTAAACCCTGAAGGTAGACTTGGAGTCTTTGTTCCAGTGCTATATGTCCAGTGCTTAAGGAAGTGTCCAATGCACAATAAGCTTCCAATAAATATTTGATGATGGAATAAATGACTGAATGCAGTTCTTCATTTTCCTTTCCCAGAATTTGGAAGACATGACGAAGTCCTCACACTTGCCCATGGTGACAGAACAAAGCCTCATGTCTTTCCTTCGTGCGGTAGCCAATTAAGGACAGAGAATACTTTAGGGTGTATGCGGCTCATTCATTCATTCAACAAATATCTAATGGTAGCAAGTGATAGAGATAAAAAATGAGGAAGACTCTGAATAAGGGCAGAGAGAGATCGCATGCCAAGTACAGGTGATTTCAAGCATCCTTTCAATGTTGTTGCTGCATCAAGAGAGAAGCATGTGTTGGCAAGAGATGAAGTTAGAAAGTTGGCAAAGGCCACATCCTGGAGGACTTCACAAACCTGAGTTGAGTTCCACAGAAGAAATCCCTGAGACAGGATTCAGATGCAAGTGATTCATTAAGAAGTGCTCCATACAGAATCAGGGTGGAGATGGCAAGAAGCCAACTGTGGTTGCTAGTGTCCAAGAGGGCCCCCCAGTAATCCCCACAGCCTGGTATCCTTTCTCACTGTCCTGTCCCACATTGAACTGACTGGTCTGTGTGACCAGTAGCAAGTAGCAGAAGTGATGGAATGTCCCTTCTGAGATTCGTTGGTTTCGGGGCTCTCTTACTCACTTGCTAGCTCTCTCTCTCCTTCTCTTAGATCATTTGCCTTGGGAGAAGACAGCTGCCGTGTCGTGTGAGCAGCCCAAGAGAGAGGCCCATCTGGCAAGGACCTGAAGCCTCCTGTCAACAGCCATGTGAGTGATCTTGGAAGCGGATTCGCCATCCCCATCAGGTGGCTGCCTCCCCAGCTGACAACCTGCCTGCAGCAGGTAAGCTGCTCCCAGATTCCAGACCCTCAGACACTGTACAAGATAATAAATGTTTGTTGTCTTAACCCGTTAAGTTTTGAAGGAATTTGCAGTGCATCAATAGATAAATAATATACCCAGGAAGGATGTGATTTTTTTGGGGGGGGTACCATTTTTCTTAAAGATTTATTTATTTATTTGTGAGACAGGGCAGATGAGTGGTGTGGGGCAGAGAGAGAGCATCTCATGCAGACTCCCACTGAGCGCAGAGCCCAACAGAGGCTAGAGCTCAAGACCCTGAGATCACAACCCGAGCTGAAACCCAGAGTTGGAGGCTTGTCTGACTGCACCACATAGGTGCCTCTGGGAAGGGTGTGATTTTAGGCAAAGTCCTACCCTCAACCTGATCTGCAGAGGAGCTCTGGAGTGTATGTTCCACCTCACAGCTCGTCATTACTTGAGGCAAGTGAGCTGGGTTTTCCTACTCTTATTTCAGTGAGTCAATAGGCTGCCTTGATTTTTGATTTTCTGTACTTGTGGGCAAAAAGGCCCCATTCCTGCAGAGCGGTCCTCTAGAGAGGGCCCTTAGATACAAAGCATACAGAAGCTAGGGAGGTGGGGGGAGAGGAAAATACTAGAAGGGATTCAAGGAGATATGGGCCGAGCCCTGATGGTGTCCACAAAGTAGGACATACCTGGCCTTGGTTTGCCCTGTAGGTGATAAGGAGCCATCATAGAATTTCAAGCAAGGATGGTTCTGGTTCACTCCTTCTGCCAAAAAATACTATTTGTGGGAAATAATCAAGTATTAGATCCAAGTGCAACAGCCCCTGCTTTGCTGTTCCCTACCTTTTCTCTCTAAATTATAAATATACAAATATATATTATAAATGTAATCTATGTGCAACTCTGGCTTAATGAGAAACATTTGCAGCTTTTTTCCCTTAAGAATTGTCAACATCTTTTTAATAAGTGGTTTAAAAAAAAAAAAACAAAAACCTTTACACAGTGATCTGCGGCTTCATGAAATAAAGCTATTTCTAAGCCAAGACATTTTTTAATTATCGAAAATAATAATCATTTCAATAATTTATCAAAATATCACTTAAGAAATAAAGGATGTAATTTATTTCCTGTTTTGGCCATGATCACACTGGCAGCCCGAGGGGGAAAAGGACTTACGAACCCGTCGTGCAATCATTTAGGCCAGAGATGCCAAGGATGGGAAGGAAGTAATGGACACGGGTAACACTGGGAGGCAGTAGGATAGTGATGGAGAGTTGGGTCGAGAAAGAGGGAGAAATTATGGATGCTCCCCAGGCTCTTGATTAGTGTGGGAGAGAGACAGAGATGGAGACAAAGGACAAATTTAAATACTGATGAAGAGCTTTGAGCATTCAGCCTTAAGCGGGCTACTTTCCCTCTTCTCTCTGTCCCTTCTTTATATACATCTTTATGAAACCTCTACTCCAAGACTCTTGCTAACGCTGTGAGAGCTCTAATGGCAATCTAGACAGTTTTCCTGTCTCAAATTTGAGGCAAGATCAGAGATGGAAACAAATAATCACACCACATGATAAAAAGACCGTGGTTTTGGAAGGTAGAGATTTTCTTCTTTCCATTATTTCTCATACAAACTACCTTGCTTTTCATTCTCTCTGTATGCCCCATCCCTTAGCTGTTCTCTTCCTTCTTGAGATTTTCCATGTCTCACCTTCATTTTCTTTCCCCCCACCAACTTCCTGGATCATTTAACATCTTGGCTGAAAGTTTCTCTGTGCCCTGTCTCTGTTTCTGTATTCCCCGCCCTGCCAGCGAGGATGTGCTGCTTAACTCTGCGGCACCTGCAGAACGGTTTTCCACCGCATCAAACTGTGCGTGTTTCTGCATTGATGTCTCCTGTGTTGGTTGGGGTCCCCTGAGAGGCTGGTGCCTGAAATGAAGAATTTGATATTCAGTAAGACTGTGTGTGGGACTCACAATGGCCCGTGTCTCAGGTGTGCAAATGACAAGGTGTTTAGGTTTCAGAGAACTGTCACTCCTTAGCAGACATGCGTCGTTCATAGTGATCATCATTAACAATTGGATTTTCCAGTTCCTGGTCCCCCTGGACTTTCAGGGCTGGGCTTGTGCCCGCAGCAGCAAGGCAGACGCTCAACCCTGCAGTTCTCCCGGGGAAGCGGGCTCGTGGCAGGCAATAGGATTGACAAAGATTCTGCTGGAGCTAATGGGTTCTCCAGGATTGTCTCGTGACTTCGAGTGGCCTCAAATGCCCCTGCCTGTCCTCCTTCCTCTTTGCTGTTATTATCCTATTCCTGATAGGATGGTCCTACTTTGTCCCCGCAGCTTTACAGAAAGCCGTGAGGGAAAGGGTTGGCAAAATGGAACCTAGCAGGGGCGTGGAGCTGAAGATGCTTTAATTTTTAGCCTTTAATCACCACTGATCCTGAAATGATGATGGAAAGAAGCATGGTCCAAACCCAACAAGAGGGACTCTGGCTGTGACCTGGCTGCTAATTGGGTTTGGATCTGAGCTTCCGCCCTTCCTCCTCTCCTCCGAGGTCACAGAGGCTTGGTGTTTCTCTTGTGGGTTTGCTGAAGTAAAACTAACAAATTTATCTTCGCGCCACAGGTAGTAAATAAGAGGAGACACTACTTGGGAGCAAGAGTATTCTTGTTATAATGGGAGTCCATACAAGCCTTTTCGGGTAGAACCCACTTAGGATAGAGTTGGCAAACTGGCAATTTCTTTCTTCCATCATCTTCTGTTGCTGTGCTGCTGAGTCCGAGATCAGAGCGGGGCTGAGCAGGGCAGGGCAGGCTAGGACAAGGCTGTCCCGCTGGAGGGCCAAATACTGTTCTCTAGCTCATGAGGTAGAGACACTAACAATTTCTTTGTTCCTGTCGTTAAAAAAAAAAGAGGTGAACACAAACGCGGCATCCGGGCCACTTCATTCATTCATCAGTCTCAGTACGGGATGCAAGTGAGATGAGGTGGTGAGGCAAGCTTTTTTTTTTTTAAGATTTTATTTATTTATTTGACAGAGAGAGACAGCGAGAGAGAGAACACAAGCTGGGGGAGGGGCAAAGGAAGAGGGAGAAGCTGAGCAGGGAGCCTGATGTGGGACTCGATCCCAGGACCCTGGGATCACGACCTCAGCCAAAGGCAGATGCTTAACAGCTGAGCCACCCAAGGCGCCCAGAGGTGAGCTTGCAGTTGGTCAGGCAGCAAGGAATATTGTCTGATACTGTTTCCAACATCAAGTGGTATCACAGTGGGCGAGAAAAACTTGCTTTTATGTTTGCTGAGTTACAAAGGTACCTAGCGAACCTGCCTCCTCCCCATTCTAACTCATCATTGAGATCATTGAGATCCCCATTCTAACTCATCGATTTCCATGACTATATTTTCCCATGGCTTTTCTTGACCCCTTTTTAGGTATTCGTGTTCTTTTTCATAATGCTTTTTTTTTTTTTTTTTTCCAAAGTCGCCCCTCCCTCCACAGGACTGGAAGCTGATGCTATCTGTCAGATACGAGTTTGGCTTGAATTGGCATCCAGTTTTAGGGTTTCCTTCTCTAAATCATGTCCAGGTGTGGGTGAGGCTCTTTGGTATGGCTCCTTGAGTACGCTTCCTTTGAATGGAAAGACTTAGAGAGACAAGTCATCTTCTTCTCCACACGCCTAATACACAACGGTGGCTTAAGGATAGAATAACTACAATAGCCACTCCAGTTCAAAAAGGTGTGTGTGGGAAAGCGGTACCTATCTGCCACTGGTCCATAGCTGTTCTGACATCTCACCAGGCAAATGTGTGTTCCTTGATTAGCGTTCAGCCTTCTACCTTAAGAGTTATTCTCATGGTTCTTGTCTTTGCCCTCTGGGCTTCTGGTTCTACATTTTGAGCCATTCTTCTTTCTTTCTTTTCCAGCTTTATTTAGATATAATTGACATATAATATGCAAGTTTAAGGTGAACAATGCAATGATTTGACATATGTGTGTGCTGCAAAATGATTACCATAATAAAGTTGGTATTTGTCACTAAGCACTGCCTCCTCCATGGCTAGTCTGGAGCTCCTTACACAGTTATGAGTTGTGTGTGTGTATATGTGTGTATGTGGTGAAAACATTTAAGATTTGCTCTCTTAGTCACTTTCAAAGATAAAATACAGTATTGTTACCTGTCCTGACCATGCTGTACAGAATTTATTCATCTTAAAACTTTTATGTTTCGACTATCTTTACCCATTTTCCAACCCTGTATCCTGTCCCTGGCAACCACCAGTCTGCTCTCTGATTTTGTGAGTTTGGTTTTTTTAGATTTCTTTTTAGATTCAACATATAAAAGACTATACAGTATTTGCCTTTGTCTTTCTCTGCCTGACTTATTTCACTTAGCCTAATACCCTCAAGTTTCATCCATGTTGCAAATGGCAGGATTTCCTTCTTTGTTATGACTAAATAATAATTCCAGGTGTGTGTCTGTGTGTCTGTGTGTGTGTACACCAAGTTTTCTTTACCCATTCATCTATTGGTGGACACGTGGATGGTTTTCATATCTTGGCTAATTGTAGATAATGTTGCAATGAACTCTGGTTGCAAATATCTCTTTGAGATAGTGATTTCATTTCCTTCAGGTAGATCCTCAGAAGTGGAATTGCAGGATTAAATAGTAGTTCTATTTTTAGTTTTTTGAGGAACCTCCCCATTGTTTTCCACAGTGGCTGCACCAATTTGTATTCCCACCAGCAATCCATAAATGTTCACCTTTTTTTCGCCTCTCCAAATGGTTTCAGCTTCCTCACAGAATGGTGGTCTCAAGTCAGTCCAACTTCTTAAATGGTGGCTCAAGACTCCAATACAAGTGTTCCAGCAAACAAGATGAAAACTACACCATCTTCTAAAGAACTTGTCAAACTCAGCAACCAGAGAACAAATAATCCAATCAAGAAATGGGCAGAAGACATGAACAGACATTTCTCTAAAGAAGACATCCAAATGGCCAACAGACACATGAGAAAGTGCTCCACATCACTCAGCATCAGGGAAATACAAATCCAAACCACAATGAGATACCACCTCACACCAGTCAGAATGGCTAAAATTAACAAGTCAGGAAACAACAAATATTGGCAAGGATGTGGAGAAAGGAGAACCCTCCTACACTGTTGGTGGGAAGGCAAGCTGGTGTAGCCACTCTAGAAAACAGCATGGAGGTTCCTCAAAAAGTTGAAAATAGAGCTACCCATATGATGTAGCAGTAGCATTATTGGGTATTTACCCCAAAGATACAAATGTGGTGAAAGGGCATGTGCTTCAATATTTATAGCAGCAATATCCACAGTAGCTAAACTATGGAAAGAGCCCAGAGGTCCATCAACAGATGAATGGATAAGGAAGATGTGATACACACACACACACATATATACACATATACCTGTATATGTATAAATGTATACACAGTGGAATATTACTTAGACATAAAAAAAGAAATCTTAACCATTTACAACAACATGGATGGAACTAGGGGATATTATGCTAAGCAAAATAAGTCAATCAGAGAAAGACAATTACCATATGATTTCACTGATATGTGAAATTTCAGAAACAAAACAGAGGTTCACAGAGAGAAAAAAATAAAACAAGGTGAAACCAGAGAGGAAGACAAACCATAAGAGACTCTTAATCATAGGAAACAAACTGAAGGTTGTCAGAGGGGGGAGGGGTGAAAGGATGGGGTGACTTGGTGATGGACATTAAGGTGGGCATGTGACATAATGAGCACTGGGTACTGTATAAGACTGATGAATCAAAGACCTGTACTCTGAAACCAGTAATACATTTTATGTTAATTAATTGATTTTAAATTTAAAAAATTCAAAACATTTTTAAAAAGAGAACTACACCATCTTTTTCTCAGTTGTTGCTCCAGAAGTCATAGCACATTACTTCTGTCACATCCTCTGGGTTACACATGAGTTACTAGCCTGCCCAGATTCAACAGGAGGGGACAGACTCTCCCTCTTGATGGAAAAATTGTCAAAAAATATAAACATATATAAAATATAAAGACGCAATTGGTGGTTATATCTTAAAATTGATATAATGTCTAAGCTTTAAACGTATTAGTTCGTAATACCTCTACCCCAATTGTAAGATAGAGTATTTCCCCCAAAATTGAGAGAGAGTGAGCTATGCTGAAGATAATTCTCAGCTCAAGGATTGGGGCACCTCTTTTTTTAGATATCCAAAGGACTACACCAGGATTGGCAAACTTCTTCTGCAAAGGGCCAGATTGTAAATATTTTAGGCTTTGCAGACCATATGGTCTCTGTTGCAACTCCTTGACTCTGCTGCTATAGTACAGAAGCAGCTGTAGACAACACATAAACAAGTGAGCATGGATGTGTTTCAATAAAACTTTATTTATAAAAGTAGGCAGTGAGCCAGATTTGGTCCCCAGGTCATCATTTGGTGACCCCTCGACTAGACCGTGGTTCTTTACTGAGCTCCAGACTAGCCATGGAGGGAGCAGTGGTCAGTGGCAAATACCAAAAAAGTGATGCTGTTATTGACAAGTCTGGCCTTAGGTAGCTTGAGACACTTTCTCTACTGACTTCTGATGATGGCCAACTGAGGGTTTGAAGGTGCTCCTAAATTTCCCTCATCATTAAAGTACCAGCTGGGAGAGTAACTAAAAATGCATTTACATAAAAATATAATCTCTTTTCACTTGATCTTAGCAAAAAGGCCGAGAAGCGATAAAATATAATCTCTTTTGATTGGCCACATGGATCCTTTATTAAAGCACAGTGATTAGCCAGTCTTGACTGGTGGGTAGCAAAAATCATGGCTATTAGCAGTCCCTGTGGAATCTTTTAGGACCATACTTAGTAGAGAATGGAACAGACTCAAGTCAGAACTCTAGTTTCAAGAAAAAAATCTTTGTCAGATTAAGGCATTTCTGCTGTCTCAAGAGATAGTCTGGTAAACCTGAAAATGATCAGAGCAACAATTTTCAGTGTGGACCAAATTAGAAACACAGCATTAAGATTTAGGGCACAATAAAAGCTGATTGAAAGGTTAGGATCCCTCATTATCAGAAGAACATCACAGGGATCAATGATCTCTGACTCAGGACCTAATTCATCACATATCCCTTTATGTCCAGCCAGGTCTTGCCCTTTCTGGTTAGGTATCTGTGTTAGTACAAAGGAGAGAAAGTGACATTTGACTTAATGTCATGGCCCCTTGTCTCCTCTATCTGAACTCCCAAGTTAAATCAGCTCTAGCTATTTATGTGGTCTCTGGGGCTGTGTTTCAAGGTGGGGAAAGTATTCACTCTTCTATATGGTTCTAACTGAATGGTAAGCTGTAAGCTAAAACAGCTAACATGTCATCCAATAGTTGCACACTATTGTTTTGGCACAGAGTTACATTTGCATTCTTTGTCATAATTTCAGTCTGGGAACATATGGAATGGGATCACTGCCATGGAAGGAGCCCGTCTTTCTCCTACAGTCTTGTTTGCTTTTCTCCTCTATTCCTTTTGTTCTTGTAACCACATGGGTTTGACCTTCTGGGATATGACCATGACCACTGTTGTCTAACACCCAGATGTGGACCAAATATTGATATGATGAACACAATTCTAAGACTCAAAAATATATTGAACTTCTGAAAATAGGCAGCAACTTCCAGAGCGTGGAAGACAGAAACGATTCAGAATTATATGGTGGTGAGGTATACAAATGATCTGTTTTAAAAGTTTATTCTGCCAATTAGTAATATATGTGTGTGACATCCATCAACTTGTTTAATCTCTCTGCGACTCAATTTCTTTACCTGCAAAATGGAGATGATTTTACATACTACATAGGGTTCCCATGAAGATTGCATTTAATGACATTTATAAAGTGCTCGATGCAGTGCTGGGTACAATATACTTCCTCAATTAATGGAAACCTTGATTTCTTCAGGGTTATGTATTTGATGCCCCAGAGATGTGGGGCTTTGCCAGGTGCTTGCTTTGGCCAGAGGAACGCAGTTGGAAATGACAGCCCATGAATTCTGAGCTTTGGCTTTAAGAGCATCGTGTGTTTCTGCTTGCTCCTCGGGAGCCGTTACTCTTCCTCCCAGGTACCCTGGGCCCCAGAATGGGAGCAGAGTGCCTCTAGATGACTTGAGCTAGATCTGAAATCTGGAGCCAAGCCCAGGAGAAGGCAGCTGAAAACAGCCGAATGCTAGCTGACCTATAGGCAGATGCACGAGAAAAAATTGCCTATTGTGGTACACCACTGACATTTTGTAGTTGTTTATTATGCGGCAACAGCTAATTGATGCAGCCAGGAAAAGAGGAATGAAACACACAATGAGCTTTCAGCCCAGTCATGTGGGAGACAGAAGAGTGAGAGTCAGTAAAGCAAGTTGTCATACTCACTCTGGTAGAAACTCATCCTATGATCTTGGAACAATGCACTTTGTCTATCTGGCTCTGGTTTCTTCTACTGTCAGAAGATTATACTCATTGTAGCTGGCCCAATGTAATACCAATTCTATGTATAAACTTTTCTGTGTTTGTGGACTTACTGTCCTATGCATACGGACTAATCTGTCATATTTGTTCAGAAACAAAATGGAAGGGGTCCTGCTGAAGTCAGTAAAATGACAAATGATGTAGATTGGTTGAATAGGAACTTGTTCCTAAATTCCTGCCACAGGATAAAGGAGGACTGGAAAGATTTGGAAGAATTAGATTTGAGGCCAATGAGAAGAGCTATTTTTATAAGAAACTTTTGAAGCTCCTTACAAAGTTATCCCAAAGTGATAACACAAGCCAAATATATAAACTTAGTGTTTTGAGAAGGTTTAAAGCCCAGGGGTCATGAATGAATTCCATCGGCTAACTCAATGTTTTTTAAAAATAAATTACTTGACAATGTGTAAAAATAGGAGAGGTTACATAAAAATTCATTTCCATAAGAATACCATTTCTTTTACAACATCCCAGGATCTGACAATACAGATATTTTTATTAAAGCAAAGAACAACCATTTGGAACAGAATAAGGACTTTCTCATTTTTTTTTTAAGATTTCATTTATTTATCTGAGAGAGAGAGAGTGAGCATGAGCATGAGGGAGGGGTAGAGGCAGAGGAAGAAGCAGACCCCCTGCTGAGCAAAGAGCCTGACACAGGACCTGATCCTAGGACCCTGGGACCATGACCCGAGCCGAAGGCAGATGCTTAACCGACTAAGCCACCCAGGCACCCCAGGACTTTCTCTTTTTGATAGGATTTAACATTTCTAATTTACTCTAGTCCTCATCTGACCTACACTACCTACCTTGCCCAAAAGCCCTTTGAGGTTATAATCCTTGGTTTTGACAAGCCCTCATGACTCATCCTAAGTTGACGTTGAGAGGCCTTGAGTACATGAAAATCATCATAAATAGTTTTAAATTATTGTCATAAAAAGTAACTGGATCCTTTCCCAAGAAGCCCTTGGGTGTGTCCATCCTGCAACAAGTCAGGGATCTACTTTTCTATACAATTTATAGAGAACAGCTGAGGCTCTTCTTTCAATGGTTGGACTTCAAATGGAGAATTTCATCTCAAAACTGAACCCATCTTCTTGTCTCCTACCTTGTTCCTTCTCCTTTATTCCACATTTTGGTCAATGGTGTTGCCCATTCACTTGGGCTAAATACCTAAAGATCTAATTTTCTTCATTCTTTCCTTCATTGTAACTAATTTCACACCCAAGTTATAACTTCTCTGAAATCTCCTTTGTGTCAATGCCTCTTGATTCTTCTCCCATAGCCACTGATTTAGCACAGATTCACGGCTCGACTATTATAAAAACAAAACCAAAAAGAACCCTGAAAACTAATTGGTGTGTCTGATTTTTCGTGGATCCATCTCCCCACTCAAACTCTACCCTATAACAAAAAGAGATTTCTAAACATGCATCAATCTGTTTATGGCACCCTCCTTTTAATATTTGGTTTTTCAATAGTTGGTTTGTCATTGCTCACAAACTCTTCAATGCAAGAGTTTTCAAAATTGAGTTCTATCTCACTTCTTAAATCTAATCTCTTGCTACCCTTTGCCGCAAACCCTACATCACAGCCATTCTGAGACTCCTCGTTTTTTTTTCTGGTCTCCTTGCCTAGAAAGTTCCACCTGCCATGGCTGTCTAGAAAACTTCTACTGATAGATAAAGTATTGGCTCAATTATCTCCTTTCCTCTGGAGTGGTTTCTGGTTCTCCTCAACCATAAGTCAGATTGAATTGTATCATTCTCTCCCTACTGCTCCAATGGCTATTTTTAATTTTCTCTATAGAAGACTTAGATGGGTATAATTAATTGTTTGTACGTTTCTCTGCCACATTATTGACTTTTAGAAGACAAGATTAGGTCTCATTTATCACTGTGGTTCCGCCATCCATCACAGTGCTGAGCACATTGTAGGTATAAATAAATGGTTGCTTGAAGAAGGAATGAATGAATTACGGATGGACCTCTCAGTTTTTCTTCAGTGAGGTAAGACCAGGACAACCATATGGTTCTTTATAGATGCTTAGAGAACACTAGTGTTCATTTCATCCTGTCCCCTGAAACAGAACAGTTGGCCCCCACCGACACATCTAACCCGCTGTTGCTCTCCCCTTTCTCAGACCTTTAACTGTTAAGCTCTTCCCAAAATTCACCTTTTGATTGTCCACTCAACTTTACCTGCACATTGAAATCACCAAAGGACCCTTCAAAGTATTAACGACCAGATTTCATCCACAAAGATTTTACTGTAACTGATCTGGGGGAAGCCTGGGCATTGGTATGATTCTAACGTGCAGCCAAGGTTGAGACCTTGTGTTCTAGGTCTGAAGTTGGTACTTCTTTCTGTCCCATATAATAAAGGGCTGACAAGAGGTCATCCTCACCCTTTTAATGCCTCTGTAGGTTCCAGGTTGGGCATGTCAGTACTAAACAGTTTTACCAGGTGAAAGAGAATCAGGTGTGGGAGTTAAAACTAAAAAAGTCACATGGGCTCTTTGTGATCCTTTGATTATCAGTGTTATTTCTCTTGATTTATAGAATAAACCTGACCCCTGCAAGAATTTACATATCTCTTCATAGACTATAGTTTTCTCTCTCTCTCTCTCATATATTTTGGTTGTGGAACCTGGAAGCTATGGCTTTACTGTCCTTTCTGGCTTTTCTCTCAACGTTTGCCTTGTTCTGCTGAAAACAGGCATCTTTCACTCAGCATCAAAATGTCATACTAAGAGAGTTTTTAGTATCCAGCTTGTAAGCCAGGGTGAATCTTGAAATTGGCTCTCTACTGGAATATAAGCAGCATGATTTAGGGGTCTTTCCAGCCCCAATCCAGCTGGAACCTTCTTTTAGGACAAGCAGTGTGAGTATATGCCATATGTCAGGGAGGAAGGGCAGTCATATGGATGTGGAGAAAGAAAGACGGGAATTGTGGAGGAGAGAGAAGAACTCCCCAAGCCTTGCTGGTGACTCTGACTTAGGGAACAGGTCATTTCCCCTGGCCTCAACCCTTTCCTTAGCAAGGAAAGATGTATTTTTTCGATGGTAAACCAGAGCCTCACCAGGTCAAATCTGGAGTATGTGGAGGAGGAACTGCTCCTAAGGGTGGGCAGAGGAGACGTACCTGCATGCCCCTGACTCACGTCAATATTTTGCAAAGAGATGGAAGGACTGTGAAAAAGAATAAATCCCAACAGCATAGGAAAGAAGAAAGGGAACCATGCATAGACAAGGAAATCAGAGCTTTCCTCATAGATAAGAAGCAGATATGATCAGATTTTTGGAGAAACAGAACTGGAGGAAACAGCTCACAACATATGGGGGAGAGTAGACTGTGGCCAAGTAGATGCAATTTAAGAAAAACTCCGATCCTACAGTCAGTAAAATGGAAAAGACCTTGGAAGTACACACTGAGCCCTCCTCAACTCTTATGTGTGTGGTATTATATCTCTTCATTTTTAAAAAATATTCTTTATAGATTTTATTTATTTGAGAGAGAGAGAGAGCAAGCACAGAGAGTGCAGAGTGGGTTGGGGGCAGTGCGGGAATAGAGAATTTCTAGCAGATTCCTTGTTGAGCACAGAGCCCAATGCGAGCTCAATCTCAGGACCCTGAGATCATGACCTGAGCTGAAATCAAGAGTCAGATGCTTAACCTACTGATCCACCCAGGTGCCCCCCCTCTCTCATTTTTACTGGTGATATTTGATCAGGGTCCAGAATCCCCGAATTCTTCATCAGTTGTTCATGATCGTCACAGGTGGAAATATGCAAATGAAATAGAAAAATCATTGTTTATCACTGTGAAGTCAGAGGCTCTCAGTTTCTAAGGTAGGCAATTAGCTATAGATTTTTAAAAATACAGCCGCCTGGGCTCTCCTCCAAACCTCTTGGATCAGAATCTTTGTGATTCCAAACATCCACACCTCTAAAATTTCCTGAAGGAGATTCTGATGTGCTCAGGGTCAGGGACTAAAGCATTTTCTTCAGACCCAAGTTAAGATTTGGGGTGGGTTGGGCTGTACCAAATAGATTTAACATGTGCTTCAAAGGGACCACAGGTAGAGTGAAGGGATGGGAAAAAATGTAATAGCTAGCCTAAGAAAACTTTCCAGAGCTGAATAAAGATATTCTCTTTAGGTCGAAAGTCCCTCTGGGTACTGAGAAGAATGGATGAATAAAAAACCCATATACGGAATCTCTGCAGAGTATGTTCAGGACATGAAGTATAAAAAGAGCATTTTGAACACTTCATGAGCCATCAAATCTTGGGTGTGGCTGAAGTTGATTAATTTGGGGTAGGAGGTAGTTCAGAAGTCTCATGCTTTTTTTATGTCTGACATTCATGGCTCAGTTTCCTTTCTTCTTCAAGGTGGGAAAAAACAAAATTTTGGGGAGTTAAATGAGTTCATACATAGGAAATTCCAATAATAGTGACTGGCACATAATAAGTGCTCAATAAATGCTTATTTTTTTAATCCAATAAATATGCTTATTAAGGCAATTTGGTACTTTTGTTGTACAAAATACATAGGATACTTCAGTGATTCCAGGGAGAGGGGTCCTGGTGGTAATACTATAAATTTTAATGTTATTTTTTGTGGCAGTACATTAGACACAGTGGGAGGCTGCACTGGACACTCTCCACGGTCTTGCCAGCACAGTCCTTTAAGGATTTTAAAGATGCATCAGGTGACCTTACACAGATGGAATAATAGAAGTGTAATAACCTATCGCCTGTTTTTAACTCTGATCAGAAGACACGGATAAGGATGCTGAACACAAAAATGTGACTTCTTGAGGTGCCCAGTGAACGCACACCCAGGGAGCATCTGAGACCCCAGAGGAGTCTGGCTCCACGCCACAGAATGAGCCAGAGATCCGAGTCTGTGGTATAGAGGCTGTAGCCAAAGTGTGGTAGCACTGTGGGAGTTTGGGAACAATCCCAAGAACTTGGCAGTCAGTGCACACTCAATGACCTTCGTGAAACTGACAGCTTACTCCGGCTGCTCATTCCCCTCTTTCCAGGCTTCGTCTCTCTTTTCACTTGCAAAGCTGAAAAGGACAGCTTGGAAATTTATTGTCTGCACACGAGACCCTCGGTCTTGCATTCTTACAGTCCCTAACACAACCGGGGAGAACTATGCAGATACTAAGACCCTCCAGAGTAACAAAGGAAGTCATAGAACAGATAAAGTCTGAAAGACACAATCTTTTCAGAGGGATCAGGTTCAGTAAAAATGGGACACCATGAAGGGTACCACAATATGCCACCTTGAAATACGCCTCTTTGGCATATGGAATATTTTGAGCTAAAGGCCATTGAGAACCAGCAGATGTAGGGAAAGCTCTAAACACAGCGCACAAGTTTTCTGTTGGTAAAGGAAATTTGCATTTACAAAGAAAATTTCCATTTGTAGAGGGGATTCTTGACCCCTCTTCTAACTGAAAAGTCACCTACTTACTCTGCTTAACAAACTTTGCTACAGGGGTGCCTGGGTGGCTCAGTGGGTTAAGCCTCTGCCTTCAGCTCAGATCATGATCCCAGGGTCCTTGGATGGAGCCCCGCATTGGGCTCTCTGCTCAGCAGGGAGCCTGCTTCCCTTCCTCTCTCTCTCCACCTGCCTCTCTGCCTACTTGTGATCTCTGTCTGTCAAATAAATAAATAAAATCTTAAGACAAAAACAAAAACAAAACAAAACTTTGCTACAAACAAGACCCCTCCTTTACCATGATTTTCCTGGTCTTCCCAGATCGTGTCTCCCTCTTTCAGAAACACCAAACTCCTTTTCCTGTCTTTGTCTAAGAAGGTATGTAAAGCCCACGTTCTAACCACCCCTTTGGGTTACTCACTGCTGGGTGCTCCCATGTGCACACTCAGTGCCCATGTTAGCAAGCTTCTGTTGTTTTTCTCTTGTTGATCTGCCTTTTGCCAGTCTAATTTAGAGGGCACCAGCTGGAGCATGAAAGAGGGGTCGAGGAAAATTATTTTCCCCCTCCTCTACACCAGGCAAGGATCAGAGTCACATCTGTGTTTCCACTGTCCCAGGGCTAAAATGGAAAGTTCTCCCTGGAGGTTCTAGAATGCACCAAAGCCAGAGGAGATGGAAAAGCTTAAAGCCATCCAGTAGTGCCAATGCTTAAAATGTACAGTGAGGCATGAGTTAGAAGAGTGCTATATTTAGCAAGTTCCGAGACAAGGAGATGAAATTGAGTACAGATGAGAATCACGCCAGATTTGAAACCACTCGAGAGCGAGTATATTGTATGCCACTGGGTTCCCAACCCCGGCGTAGTGCCTAGAAACACTACTTACTTACATATTAATTAACTTAATAATCAAATGATTTTAAAAGGGAGGGGTTAGGAGTTAAGGGAAATATTATCTCCTGTTCATGACTTCTACGAGTTGACTGGAGCTTTTTCAGTGGGTGTGCTGACTCTGCTTCAAGGGCTCAGAGTGGAGGACAAGCATTCGATTTTTTATCTCCCTCTGGTTTCCAGGTACCATGGAAGGCATGAGTGATACAGAAATAAAAAAGACATGGTGTTTTCCCCCGAGAAGTTCAAAGCTTTGCAAAATAAATGGCATTCTTACTCCCCCTTTAATGACAAGTAGGAGTTTTCCAGGTACAGAGAAAGAGAAAGTATTCCAAGAAATGGAATTGTACAGGCTAGCACCCAGCTGGAAACTCACTAGGGTAGTCAACTGTCCCGAACAGCATAAGGTACACTAGAAAGGGTAGTGATGAATCCTGTCTGTAGAACTGGGCCAATTAGCAATTATCCTTTACCTTTAAAGTATTACTTCATCATGTTCTGGGTGGTGAGTAACAGAAGATTTTATGAGATCTTAAGTTTTGGGGAGAATGACTCTGGGTAGACATGCGGAGAAGGGAAGGGCACAGTTGACACTGGAGGTAGAATGACCTACATTTTATGGTCCATTTGAGAAATGATGACCCCCAGACCTAATATCCAGAAATGGGGTGAGGGGAGGGGTAGAAAAATAAGAAAACTAATTTGAGAACAGTTTTGGAGTTGAAATTAAGAAGATTTGGTGGGAGAAATTGAGAATTATCATGAAGTTTCTAACTTTAGAAATTAGGGAGATGGCAGTACTATTCATCCAAGATCAGGACGTGAGTGGGTGAGTAGGCAGTTAAGGTAGTGTGTTCATTTTGATAGGACAATGCTGAAATACTTGTGGACATCCAAATGGGTTTGTCCTGTGTGAGTCTGGGACCAGTAGAGGGGGCAGCCACTGGTTTCCTTGGGTCTCGGCTGTTGCCTAAGTATTTTACTTAATGAAAGAGAAGATTATGCCTGCACTCTTCAGCTACAAGTAAACTGAAATTTACTCTCCATAAATATCATCGTAATTACCCAAATATATGACTTTTCTATAAAATGAGGTCTGAGTGTCAGATCCAAAGTCGAAGTGCTCATTGGCATGGGCCAAGGACTGCGCAGGGTCTCTGCTTTCTTCCATACTCTTCACGAAGAGGCAGTACTAACTTGTATACTATGGCCATCCACTTCCAAGTTCATCTCTCCTTCCTCTCTTCTGGATAACGCCTTGGCTGCTATATTTAGACCTCCCCCTTAGTCCCTGAAAGAAAGCTTTCCAAGGTCATCAAGAGAACCCCTAATTGCTAAAGGTAATGGGATATTATTTCTCCATTCCTTTGTTGACCTCCCTGCAACATTTGAAACTAACTACTCCTTTCTCACTGAAAATCTGTCAGCTTTCCAGGGACACCTTGGGGGCTCAGTTGGTTAAGTGGCTGCCTTTGGTTCAGGTCATGATCCCAGGATCCTAGGACCCAGCCCTATATGGGGCTCCTTGCTCAGCAGGAAGCCTACTTCTCCCTCTGCCTGCCACTCCCCCTGCTTATGCTCTCTCTCTGACAAATAAATAAAATCTTAAAAAAAGAAAAAAAAAAGAAAGAAAAGAAAACCTCTCAGCTTTCATAATAAAGCCTTCCCTATTTCTTTCTTTTTTTCCAACTGTGGCTACCTCCTTTTGGTTCTCTTAACCAAATCCTTATCCTCTGGATGGTTCTTTTTATCATTTTTAATACAGTGAAGCTATTTTCCCACTTTTAAAGTATATATGTGGGGCGCCTGGGTGGCTCTGTCAGTTAGGCATCTGCCTTCAGCTCAGGTCATGATTTCAGGGTCCTGGGATCCAGCCCTGCATTTGGCTCCCTGCTCAGCCCAGGAGTCCGCTTCTCCCTCTTCCTCTGCCTCTGTCCCCCCAGCCGCTGGGGCTCTCTCTCATTCTCTCTCTCTTTTCTTAAAGATTTTATTCATTTATTTGACAGACAGAGATCACAAGTAGGCAGAGAGGCAGGCAGAGAGAGGAAGAAGCAGGTTCCCTGCTGAGCAGAGAGCCCGATGCAGGGCTCAATCCAAGGATCCTGAGATCATGACCGGAGCCGAAGGCAGAGGCTTTAACCCATGGAGCCACCCAGGCGCCCCGCTGGCTCTCTCTTAAATAAATAAATAAAATATTTTTATTTTTAAATATTTTATTTATTTGAAAGTTAGAGTGAGAGAGAGAGAGAGAGAGAGAGAGAGAGCACAAGCAGGGGGTAGGGTCAGAGGGAGAGGGAGAAACAGGCTTGCCCTGAGCAAGGAACCCCTGAGGGACTCAATCCCAGGACCCGAAAATCATGACCTGAGCCAAAGGCAGATGCTTAACCGACTGAGCCACCCAGGCACCCCAATAAATTACGTAATTGTTGAAGAATAAAAGCCATGCAGACAGAATAGTGTGAAGCTGACTGGCAAAGATCACCCTGCAACCCATCACCTACGGAAAACTAAAGTTCACATTTTGATGGTCAACCTTCCTTCTCCCAAGCTCTTTCTTTCTGAAATGAATTAAAATATATACCTAAATAATTTTCTCTGATTTTGAGGGGGGAGTTGTTTTGAGCTTTGGAGGCAGCTCCACCAGCCAGGATTACCAGAGGAACTGTTATTTTGTATTCAGTTTGAAATATTCGATATCTGTTCACAGTGAGTTGGGCTCAGTAGTGAGCATCTTTCAGGAAAATCTCCTCTGTCTGTAGAGCTAGCCTTCTGCAGCAAATTAAGATCAAGTATGTCTCGATAAATGGCAGGTAATAGATTCCTCACTCTATTATAAATACCAAGTGAGGATTATAAAACTCAAGTATTGGTACTAAACTGGGGGCTCTTAGGGAGAAGCCCAGAAAAGACGGCCAGTTTTTATTTTACCACCAAAACCCATTAATACAATACAGTTCATGTTGGATGAAGGAGATTATATATCTCATGGTAAAGCACATTGAAAACTTGAGTTGGGGGAAACATCATAGGATAATCCTGTTTTGCTTTGAGGTTAAGAAAGAATGGCCAAGGGGCGCCTGGGTGGCTCAGTGGGTTACAGCCGCTGCCTTCAGCTCCGGTCATGATCCCAGGGTCCTGGGATCGAGCCCCCTATCGGGCTCTCTGCTTGGCAGGGAGCCTGCTTCCTCCTCTCTCTCTGCCTGCCTCTCTGCCTACTTGTGATCTCTGTCTGTCAAGTAAATAAATAAAATCTTTAAAAAAGAAAGAAAGAAAGAATGGCCAACAGGAGAAACCAAGTCCTAGATGGGGGTTCAGACGCATGCCTGGTAAGATCATTGTCCTAGGCTTTTAGGAAAGGAAGCTCTCGACAAGAGACTTGATAAGTAGCTTATTGATTCTTTCTTTCTTTTTTTTAAAATTTCATTTATTTATTTGAGAGAGGGAGCACACATGAGTGGGGTGGGGCAGAGGCAGAGGGAGAAGCCGACTCTGCACTGAGCAGGGACCCCTATGGGGAGCTCAATCCCGGACCCTGGGATCATGACCGAAGCCAAAGGCAGATGCTTACCTGACTGAGTCACCCAGGTGTCCCTGCTTATTGATTCTTATAAGGAACTTATTCTTCAGAAGAATTTCAGGCTGGAAAATAATGACCTCTTCTTATGTATCCTTCAGCGTAATCTCTGAGCACCCTGCCTAGTTGTTACCATTTTCTCCTTAGGGAAATTGTCCTGAATTTCTCCTCTACACGGCTAGTTCTGAAAGTCACTAGACAAGGAAGATGTTTCTTTTCTTTAAAAATAAATAAATAAATAAATATGTATGTGTGTGTGTATATATACATATATATATATTTTAGAGAGACCCCACACACGTATGGGGGAGGGGCAGAGGGAGAGGGACACACAGAACCTTCCACTGAGCGGGGCGGGGGGTGTGTGTGTGCCACAAGGCTCAATCCCAGAACCCTGAGATCATTACCTGAGCCAAATGGAGTCAAATGTTTAACTGATCTTCAATAAATGGTGCTGGGAAAATTGGACAGCTATGTGTAGAAGAATGAAACTCGACCATTCTCTTACACCATACACAAAGATAAACTCAAAATGGATAACAGACCTCAACGGGAGGCAGGAATCCATCAGAATCCTGGAGGAGAACATAACCTCTTCGACATTATTGAGAACTAACCTCTTCGACATTGGCCACAGCACCTTCTTTCAAGATATGTCTCCAAAGGCAAAGGAAACAAAAGCAAAAATGAAATTTTGGGACTTCATCAAAAGCTTCTGCACAGCAAAGGAAACAGTCAGCAAAACAAAGAGGCAACCCATGGAATGGAAGATATTCACAATTGACACTACAGACAAAGGGCTGATATCCAGAATCTATAAAGAACTCCTCAAACTCAACACACATAAAACAGATAACAACGTCAAAAAATGGGCAGAAGACATAAACAGATACTTCTCCAAAGAAGACATACAAATGGCTAACAGACACATGAAAAAATGTTCATCATCAATGGCCATCAGGAAGATTCAAATCAAAAAACCACATTGAGATACCACCTTACACCAGATGGAATGGCCAAAATTAACAAGACAGGAAACAACGTGTGTTGGAGAGGATGTGGAGAAAGGGGAACCCTCTTACACTGTTGGTGGGAAAGCAAGTTGGTGCAGCCACTTTGGAAAACAGTGTGGAGATTCCTCAAGAAATTAAAAATAGAGCTTCCTGACAATTATCATATGATCTCCCTGATACGAGGAAGTTGAGAGGCAATGTCGGGGGTTTTGGGAGTGGGAAAGGAAAAAATGAAACAAGATGGGAAGGAGACAAACCATGAGACTCTTAATCTCACAAAACAAACTGAGGGTTGCAGGGAGTAGGGGGTTAGGGAGAGGGTGGTTGGGTTATGGTCACTGGGGGAGGTATGTGCTATGGTGAGTGCTGTGAAGTGTGTAAACCTGACAATTCACAGACCTGTACCCCTAGGGCTAATAATACATTATATATCAATAAAAATAAAAAAATTTAAAAACATAGAGATTCCCTATGACCCTGCCATTGCACTTCTGGGTATTTACCCCAAAGTTACAGATGTAGTGAAAAGAAGTGCCATCTATACCCCAATGTTCATAGCAGCAATGGTCACAGTTGCCAAACTGTGGAAAGAACCAAGATGCCCTTCAACAGACAAATGGATAAGGAAGATGTGGTCCATATTCTGATGGAGTATGATGCCTCCATCAGAAAGGATGAACACCCAACTTTGTATCAACATGGACAGGACTGGAGGAGATGATGCTGAGTGAAATGAGTCAAGCAGAGAGAGTCAGTTATCATATGGTTTCGCTTATTTGTGGAGCATAAGGAATAACACGGAGGACATGGGGAGCTGGAGAGAAGGGAGTTGGCGGAAATTGGAGGGGGAGACAAACCATGAGAGACTGTGGACTCTGGGAACTCTGCGGGTTTTGGAGGGGAGGGGGGCAGATTGGGTGAGCCTGGTGGTGGGTCTTATGGAGGGCATGGATTGCATGGAGCACTGGGTGTGGTGCATAAACAACGAATTCTGGAACACTGAAAGTAATTAGAAAAAAATAATAAAGGCTAAAAAAAAAAATGTTAAACTGACTGAGGCACCTACGTGCCCCAAGGAAGACATCTTCTTTAGGCAGACATTAGAGTAATAAAATTTCAGAACAAGAAATTTATTTTCCTACCAGCAGATGTGCTGGCCTTATCCCTTCATTTTTACAAACTATCCTTTTCTCTCCTAATAGAGCAGTGATTGTCGGGGGGGCGGATATGTGGCAATGTCTGGAGACCGTCTTGATTGTCACAATGAGGGGACGTTCGATGGCATCTGATGGCTGCAGGCTAGATGTTAAAAAAAGCCCACAATATCAAAAAATTACCTGGCCCCAAATATCAGTGATGTGAAGGTTGAGAAACCCTGTATTAGGTATGTGCTCTGGACCCGTGGCCAAGACATTTCTCCTTTACTGTCATTTTCAAGTGATAACTTTTATTGCACTTGCACTGTTTTCCTCCATTGTTTCGTATCCATTTAAAAAATATATAATACCATCTTGTAAGAATGGTCCTGGAGAAAAAATGTACCTCACCCAGACAACTAGATATTGCTATCACCTACCAGGTAGCTACTACATTCCTGCTTGGCTTTGTTGCTTAAATGTTGTAGTTTTGAAATGTATGGGAAGAAGTGACCATCTGTGTTTTCTAGGGAGCAAATGGATAGAAGATACTGGATGTCAATGGTCTTATTAGTTCTTCTACCCTGGATTTTCTCGTTTTAGAAAAACAAAGCCACCTGACTCCACCCTTGGTTGCCACAGGGGGAACAATTTTATACGGTATGACACTGTTACCTAATTGACAGTTGATTAAGTCAGGATTGGATGATCCCGTGGACTGAGTCAACCAGAGTGGATTCTGGAGGACTTGAAAGTTGAAACCAAAATATTCCAGTCTAATTTGGCTGCTTAGTAGAGCTAAAAAGAAAATGCAAATCTAGGACATGATAGTGGTAACCATGTTTCTGCTCTATGGACTGGAAAACAGAAAGAGGGGACTGAGTCTTCAGAAGGGAACCTGTATAGAGAGGAGAGGAGAGAGACTGAGAGAGAGTTAGGACAATATGTGTTGCCGGCCCTGGTTGCAATTCTATTCCTAGAGGTTATGGGACACCCTAGTATCTTCACAGAAATCCCCCCGCCTTTTTTTTTTTTTTAAGATTTTATTTATTTATTTGACAGAGAGAGATCACAAGCAGGCAGAGAGGCAGGCAGAGAGAGGAGGAAGCAGGCTCCCTGCTGAGCAGAGAGCCAGATGCGGGGCTTAATCCCAGGACCCTGAGATCATGACCTGAGCCGAAGGCAGAGGCTTAACCCACTGAGCCACCTAAGTGCCCCGAAATCTCCCCTTTTTGAATAAACTGGCTTGACTGGAAACCTAAAGTTATGTATTTATGATCAGACCATTCAATACTGTAGTTTTGTTTTTTGTTAAACAATATACCTTAGCCAGTTTCCTAGGTCAATAAATACAAATCGAAAAGAGCTGCATTTTGTTTTTGTTGACCATACTATGATTTATTTAACAAGTTCTCCTTACTAATGCGTATTAAGGTTTCCAGTAGATTCATTCCCATAATGAACAACCTTGAACATACTTTTATTTATTTTTGAACATACTTCTAAAAAATACTCACACAATTATCTTTTTCCCACAAATTCTTTAAGGCAGATTGCTGAGTCAAAAGATATTTTCATTTAAAATTGTTTACATATTCTCATACTTCCCTTCAGGAAAATTATATTTATTGATACTTTCATCAGCAGTGATTGGGAGCTGTTGTTTCCCCAACATTATTAGTAACATTAGGTTTTGTAAATATTTGCAATATTTGCAATGTGATGGTAAAGGTTTGTGGCACATTTTAAACTTTGAATTTATTTGATTGCCAGTGAAAATGAACATCCTGGGTCTATTTCTTATTTTAAGAGTTGGGTCTTCATGACTTTTGGCCACTTTTGATTTCAGAGTTCATATTTTAACATTGATGTATAAGCAATCTTTACCAAAAAAAAAAAAAAGCAATCTTTACATATTAGGACATTTACTCCCTATTATCTGTGTGGCAACATTTTTTCCCCACTTTGCACTTTATTTTTGTTTTATTTTTGACCTTGTATACATATATATTGGAAGACTGCAGACACTTTTAAAACTTCCATGGCCAAATGTCTCTGCATTTAGTATTCTCCAAATTTCCTATTTATAAAAAGAAAAGCAATAACTTTCACCCATATTTTATTCTGGGACTTTAATTTTTCATTTTAAAAATATTTGATACACCCTCGTTTCCGACTTTTTGGATTTTCCACCCACAAACATTTGTTCCTCAAGTTCTTTCTTTCTCTCTCTGTGATATCTTCGCAATAGATCCCCTCATTCCACCTCCAACTTCTTCACCTTGGCCAAGAACTCGTTATTTTTGGCCTACATTCCTGCAAGAGCCTCCTAACTAGTCTCCCTGCTTCCAATCTGAGAATTCTCAAATTCAGTCCCAGATGTTGCCAGAATGGTTTTTTAACAAGCACTTCTGGGGGACTTCCAGGAAAGATTTTTCTTTAAGCATAGTCATTTAATTTTTCTCTCTAAGATTTCCATGGAAAATACTAGCTTAAGCAGTTTAAACTACTCTGTGATATCCAGAGTGCAGCTCTGGTCTTATTTTTTAATTTCTCAAAATAAAATTAAAATCCTACTAGGATCCCATGCTTCAGAAAGATGAGGGTTTGGTGTAACCTTGTATTAGGTATCCACACTGAAGATGCGAAACACTGCTGATCATTTAAACAGCCCTCAGAGGAAGAGGAGTTTCTATGAGTTTGATGATATTCCCTCGATGATGAAAACACTTACTACTTACCAAATACTTGTGACCTCCCTCCCATTTCCAAGCTTCCTTGCAGTTGGTTTGAGCCACGTGACTGGTGTCATTCAATAGGCTGTGGGCATCTGTGAGGTCCGACATGTCCAAGGAGAAGCTCCAAGAGCCAATATATGGTTACTCCATTTTATTGTTCACTTCCGCCATGAAGCTAATATGGTCCAGAAAGAGGCACTTTATTCGTCCTGTGACCTGTAATGAAGAGGATGTGGGCTGCAATTTCAGTTGACTCACAGTGAACTTGAAGTAAGAATAAGAGGGGCACCTGGAGACTCAGTCCGTTAGGCATCTACCTTCACTCAGGTCATGATCCCGGGGTCCTGGGATCCAGCCGCGCCTCAGGCTCCCCTCTCAGTGGGCAGTCTGCTTCTCCCACTCCCTCTGCTGCTCCCCCTGCTGATGCTCACTCACTCTGTCAAATAAATAATAAAATCTTTAAACAAACAGACAAAAAAGTAAGGAACAAATCACAGATTTTGACATCATTTGCGTAGCAGAGCATAACTCAGCCGTAATTACGGGAGACCAGATCGAAGCTGACAGTCCTCTTAAGGCTAGGCTCCGAACTGGTACAGTATCACTTCTATGGTGCTCTAGTGATCAAAGAATTCACAGGCTAGCTCAGATTCAGTAGAAAGGGGGATGGGTGGGGCGTGTCAAAGAATTTGTGGCCATCTTTCATCTGTCACAATCTGCTCTTGGGCCACAGATACATTCCTCTCACACGTAGAACACTCCCTCGTTCTTTTCCATGTCTTACTCCATCAAGGCACTCATTCAAGTTCTAGGCAATTATTATCTAGATCAAGTCCTGGTATGGATGAGGATATTTAGATGTGATGCAGTCCCTTGAGTACAGATCCTCTTGATCTGAAGACCCACGATTTAAAGAGCTAAGCTATCTCCCAAATACACCCAAGATGCAAGAGAAAGACATAAGAAAATAGGACAACTCCAGCAGACACTAAAGGAGGGGACATGGAAAGCACACGTCCGTCGCTAATCTGTAGTAATTCTGAAATCTAGCCAGAAACGTGTTGCTGGCTCTTTGAGTAGAATCAACTTTACTCCCCAAGAATGATTTCCCATGGCTCTTGGTCACGTGCTCTCAGACCCTTTCATTACATAAGAAATACCTCACTTTTGCAATGCATTAGCCTTCTCAGTCTTCTTCCCACAGAAAGTTGGAGACCCACAATTTTATGCTATTTCTGTCCCTTTCATGAACCTCCAGGGCTTATACCAATTTAATTCTCTTAAATATTATGTGAATTTCTTGTAAATCTTATTCGGCTTCACCCCATCAGACAAAAAACAACACTCACAGATGTTTTCGTGAAAGGCTTTCTCAGGCTTTATTTTAGAGTCTGAGTGCCATGAGACAACTCTCCTAAGATGCTCAGAAGCGTTGTGTGCAGTTGAGAGAGTCCATGAGGCATGCCTACAAATCTTCCTGATATACCAACAAAAAAATCTCAGTCTCATCCTTGAGATGATCTTTGCCCTGAGGCTGTCTCTGATAGCGAGACCTTTTTAGTGCCTTGAGAGTCTGGGAATGAAAAGTGGTTTTCTTTTTGAAACTACAGTTTCTGGCTCCCTTATATTTCCTCTCAATTCTTATTGAAATTGAAAACTGAAGAGTTCCTTTTTTTTTCTTTTCTTTTTTTTTCTTTTCCCCACTTCATCTTTCTCTGTATATGTAACTTAACAAAAGCATTTGGCAGTATCAGTATTCTTCCTGGGAATCTCCTCAGCCAAACTGATATATTTTCTGTATATTTCCTATTTTCCACATTACCTCAGGCAACACGCTGCCAAAGTTTTCACGATTAAGGATACAGATCCTTTTTACTCCCGTCTCAGATAATAAGTTCCTTACTGAACCCCAGGCTTTCATGAAGACCCCTCAAGGATATTCCCGCTCTTGTCTACAACTCGGTCGAAAGACAATGTCATGTATCTTTGGTTTTGTTTTGTTTTGTTTTTAACGGTAGCACCCCACTCCAAGTAACAGTTTATGATCTGGTCATTTATTGTGGTATTTCAAACCACTTTGAGACCTAGAGGCATATAAGAACCACCAACTTATTATGCTGATAATTACTTGAGTTTGGGATCCAGTTAGGGCATGATGAGGGCTATTACTGTCTGCTCTATGATGCTTGGGATCTCGGCAGGAGAGGCTCAGACGTCTGGAGGTGGCTAGGATGGCTTGATTGGAGATGGCTAGGATGGCTAGGGACTTTAAGGGGGAGGATGACCTCATCTTGGATTCTCTCTGTCTTTCTCTCCTCCTCTGAGTCCAACTGCCATGTCATGAGAAAGCCCTTAGGAGAGAGAAGCCGTGTCAGGAGGAGACTCAGGCCCCCGTAGCCGGAAACCAAGGCTTGCTGCCAACCATGGGGTGATCTTGGTAGTGGCTATCTGAGGCCTGCACACAACCACACGAGTGAGTTTGGAAGAAGATTCTCCCTCAAGTCCTTACATAACCAGAGCCCCAGCTCCTGTCTCAATGGCAACCTCATGAAGGATCCTGAGCCATAACCACCCAGCGACTGCTGGATTCCTGACTGACAGAAACTGAGGGAAATATTGGTTGTTGTTGTTGTTTTAAAGATTTTATTTATTTATTTGACAGACAGAGATCACAGGTAGGCAGAGAGGCAGGCAGAGAGAGAGAGAGGGGGAAGCAGGCTCCCCGCCGAGCAAAGAGCCTGATGCAGGGCTCGATCCCAGGACCCCTGAGATCTTGACCTGAGCCGAAAACAGAGGCTTTAACCCACTGAGCCACCCAGGCGCCCCAAAATATTGGTTGTTTTAAGCTCCTACATTTGGGACAGTTTTGGGGGGGCAAATTTTAAATACAGTAATAGGTAGTTAATTACATTATTCTACCTTTCTCTTATGATAGTATCTTAGATATGGGTGGGGCAAAAAACTTTAGTTTATAGATTTATGGATCAATGCCATGACTAAATGGGTCTTTCAGGCTGACTGCCTTAGGGAGAGAAAGAGTGTTTTTGGTGTGTGTAAAGTAGAAAGAGGAGAAGTGAATATTCATGTAAAGAGGGTGGACTGTGAAACATAGCATTACAGTCACAACATTTGCTCTTCCTTCCTCTGGGGGAGGATTATACTTCTCCACCTCATTGATACTGGAAAAACTATGCAACTTTCCTCCCCCAGTGAAATATGAGCAGGAGTGAGGTGTGCCATTTTGAGCAGGAGGGTTTTTTTTTTTTTTTAAGATTTTATTTATTTAAGAGAGAGAGAGAGAGAGTGAGCATGAGAGGGAGAAGGTCAGAGGGAGAAGCAGACTATTCGCAGAGCTGGGAGCCCAATGCAGGACTCGATCCCGGGACTCCAGGATCATGACCTGAGCTAAAGGCAGTTGCTTAACCAACTGAGCCACCCAGGCGCCCCTGAGCAGGAGTTTTATAGCCCCCTTCACATTCTTTGCTTTTATCTTTCCTCTTTGCCTCAAGAGCAGCATGTCCCGGATAAGGGCTGCTTCCTCAGCCTCCGACCAGGGGTAAAATAAATGTATAGTAGCTGATTCATAACCAACATGTACTATGAGCCAGAAAGCAATCTTTGTTGCCATATGCCATTGAGATCCCAGGGTCACTTGTTACTGTAGCATTACTTAACCTATGCTGACCCGTAGTGCCGTGACCCTCTGGGGTTCTCTTTATCTGCAGCAACAATTGCAGGGGCTGCCTGAGTGCCTGTGTGACCGTGGGGAGTCTGTGGGGGCGAAGAACAACTTCACCAGAGTTGTGACGGGAGAAATAAGTCGACATTTTCTCCATCAAACCTCTAAGATATGGGAATTGTGTTTTTTATTTTTATTTTTGTCCTGTAGACTTATTTATTTATATATTAGGGAAAGAAAGAGCAAGAAAGAGTGCGTACTCAAGTCGGGGAGAGGAGGAGGGACAAAGGGAGAAGCAGGCTCCCCCTGAGTAGGGAGCCTAATGGGGGCTCGATCCCAGGACCCTGGGATCATGACCTGAGCTGAAGGCAGATGCTTAACCAACTGAGCCTCCCAGGCACCCCAGAATTATGCTTTCTAAAGAAACTTCAGCATAAATAAACCTATTCTGACTAATACACACCTCTTCTCCCTCAGGATTGATCTTTGTTAAAAACATCGATATTTGCTCATTGTGGATTGTACATTAACTTTGACTTTTTAAAATACTGGTTTAAAATAGTATTTCTCTTGATTACTGAAATTGGGGGATACACCCTTAAGTTTGCACTGGTGTGAGTCTCTCACTCACTTCACCCGAATTCTGGCCCTGTCCTGAGGTGATACAGTTGAGTACAGTTTTATTCTTGAAGGCCACCTGACTTGACCTTATCTATTAGAACCGAAAGCTGTTGAGTCCTGAGACACCCTGGCCAGAGTATTATAGCACTATCAGAAGCATAAGGTCATGGGATTTTATAGACAGAAAGGATCTTAGAATAAAATATCCCAAATCTTGCTACTAGAGAGAAGGAAATTGAAACTCAAAGGGATAACATAATTTGGCCAGAGTCACATAGCTGATAAATTACAGGTCTTGCACCCAAACTCATTATATTTTGCCTCAAGTTTATCATTCATTCCACTACAATAAAAAAGCCAATTCTAGACCCTTCTCTTCACAAAAAGAAATCATCTCCTTGTTAAATTTCATTTGAGTATTCTGGCAAAAAATGTTGAGAAATAATAAAAATCTGGAGTTCCTTTCCTGTAACTCCAGAGCATGATTTTACTCCAGTTTAGTCTATAAATTGACATGGATTATGAGGTTGTGTGGTATTTAGCTTTATGATAATTACCTATTTGAATAGCTGATAAGAGTTAATTTATCCTGAAGACAACTAGAAATAAAAGAATAATTGGGTTATAAAATTAAAGCAATAACATCTGCAGTTTCTACTACATTGAACATATTTGATGTAGAGAATATTTCAATTAGGCTGAAAAAAAAAACCTGTGAATGCTTTTCCTCCTTATATTCTTCCTCAAAAGATAGAAAGGCATAGTGCACTCAAAAAATAATCAAAATTAGGAATCTTGCCCAGCTTTTTCATTTCTCACATTTGTCTGGAGAATGTATATATCCCCTTGACCTCAGATGCTATTTGAGGACCAGTAATTACTGAGGTGAAATAAATGGTCAGCTTTCTCAGAGTTTAATTTGGTAGCATGAATAGTTTCTGCACAATTGATGGCTTTACTTAAATCAGATAGTCAAGGGTTCCAATCCTGGCACTACTGATAACGGTCTGTGACTTTGGATAAGATGCTTGACCTCTCTGGCCTCAGCTTTCTTCACTATATTCACCATATTAATTAAACCAGGGTGGACTGATGGCCTTCTCTGTTCCAGTCACCGTGCTGAGCACAGTGCACAGGTGGGGAGATATCGTCCCTGATTTCAAGCAGCTTATGACAAAATATGGACACAAATACCCTCCACATAAGACAAAATATGATAAGTTACAAGTAAGTGGTATACAAGAAAGAATTAAAAAGGAAGGCATCACTTTCATTTGGAAGCATCAGCCTACTGGTGTGGGGCGGGCGAGGAGGGGAGACGTCATCCCTGGGTACAGGCAATTGTGGAGAACCAAAAATACTAATAAAACCAACCCCAGGGACACCTGGGTGGCTCATTTGGTTAAGCAGCTGCCTTCAGCTCAGGTCAGGATCCCAGCGTCCTAGGATCGAGTCCCACATCGGGCTCCTTGCTCAGCAGGGAGCCTGCTTCTCCCTCTGCCTCTGCCTGTGCTCATTCTCTCTGACAGATAAATAGTAAAATCTTTAAAAAAACAAAACAAAACAAAACAAAACCCAAATCAGTCTACCTTCTTTATCACTGTATGCTGGCAATTCTAAATTATGTCAGTGACAAAGTACTACTCCCCTCCGGGATCCACCATTCCCACCCCTTGTTATACCACTGTCTGGAAATTTGAAAAAAGGACTCAGAGAAGGAGGTGGGAGAGAGAAGGCTGACCTTGAAGCAGAGCTAAAGGTTATGGAAGAAATGTGGGCAAACTTGCAAGACAGATATGGTGTAAAGTTGGGTAGAGGCCAAATTGCAGAAAAACATATTTCTGACCTCATTGTTTTATTTAAGTCTTGCTGTATAAGTATAGTATTGTAAATCCAATCACTAATATGTAGGAGTTCATTGTTAACTCTTTAACACATGCACATTTATCTTTAAGTATAATGAATTAGCTGGAAGAAGAAGTTTGTGTAAGGTATAATGACAGGTAGTAGACTGTTTTCAAGACTTGTTATGCTTACTTGGACTTGGAGAAATACAAAATGAAATTGTAAAAAAAAAAAAAAAAGAAAGAAAACTTTTAGGTTTGGGATTACCCTCTTGAGTAAACAGGCAAGTCAAAAGTTTGCACCCAGTACCACAGGTTACTTTCTTTTGTTTTCTTATTACTAAATTTTTCTTTGTTAATCAAGATGAGAGTTGACTCAATAAAAAATAGGCTCCCACTCCTAATGTGTTTGACTTAAGAGTTAAGGAGGTGGATACATATTCTGGTATATCAATCTTGGAACATTTGGACTGATGAGGGATAACAGAGAGGAGGCATGGTTGATGTTTTTGAGAATGACGGGCTGTCATCTCTAACTTCACTATGGTACTGCCTAAGGCTAGGTGGAGGGTCTGGTGAGCTACTCAAGTCCCTTGGCAGTGCAAGGAAAGCACTTATATTGCCGAAGGTCATGGAATCCTGGAGAAGGCCATCACGGTGTCTGGCATATCCATCCACTTTTTTTGTGACTAAAATTAGGGTGTATCTTGGTTCCAAGGTTTGGATTGGGTCACCTGTCAGGAAAGCTTCATAAAGAATTCCCTTCCCTTAAATTTTTTTCCCATTCAACTCCAATGACACAATTTATCATGTTCCGGACATAGAACTCAGTAGGTCCACGAGACAAAAGTGAAGCATTCCAATTTCCCCAACCACTTACGATATCGAACACCCGTTTGGTCTTCCCGTCCTTCCACAGGACTGCATGCTCCTGAAAACGTGTATTCGTGATTGTATTGGTATATTTGCTACCTGTGGGTGTTGCCATGTTTTTCCTCCAGCACAAAATCAAACTGGCCACTTTCATTAGCTTTTGGATGAAGAAACCCCAGGGTCAGATTCTCATATTGTGTTTACCTGCAGAGGAGCTATGTTGTCCGCGAGTTCCCGGGAGCATACGTACAGCCACTGCCGACTAGCATTTTGCCTGCTGTGTACACAGAAATTCTCTAAAATGACCTATAAACACACAAACTATTTCTGTGTATGACGATGTGTCCTCCATCTTCCCCTTCTCCCCAGAGTCTGTGCATGAAGGAGAATACTGTCTTAAAATGCAATAACTTTCCATGACACTGTATCATTCTAATAGCCATAAAATTACCAAATACTGCATCTTCTATTTTTATGCATGGTAGCTAGGGAAACAAATTCATGTGCACATCTTTCTTCAGAAACCAAAACTAACTAAAGTTCAGGCATTTATTTATTATTTTTTTTTTATTTCGGTTTGTTGCTATTTCATTTGGAATTCACCCTGTTCACACCCTCTCCTTTACTGACCCAGAGCATCAAAAGAAAAAGATGGTCAATAGCTCAGATGGGAGAAACTCAGATGCATGAAATGGTATGCAAAAAAGGGCCGGCATCTTCTCAGTGTCTCCATAGAGTGTTTTGGCTTCATTTTCCCTGGAAGGAAGGTTTGGGGATTGCCACACTCTGTATTCCCATTCTTAACACTGTTGACACCAAATGGAAGTGGCCAGGATTCACATCCACTTAATAGCTCTTTTTTTAAAAAAAGATTTTATTTTATTTATTTATTTGAAAGTGAGAGAGAGCATGAGTGGAGAGAGGGGCAAAGGGAGAGAATCTCAAGCAGAGTGCGGAGCCTAACATGCGGCTTGATCTCATGGCCCCTGTGAAATCAAGAGTCAGACACTCAACTGACTGAGCCATCCAGATGCCCCCAAATCCACTTAATAACTCTTAAAAGGCCCTAATAGATCTTCATCAAGCACATCCTTAGTCATTTGACTTCATTACTCTTCGTCCCTTATTCTTGTGACACCTTTGTGCTGTCATCCCCAATACCTTTGTACCCTCAGTTCCTTCTGCCCGAGATGCTCTTTAGCTTTTTCCACAGAGCTAGACCATGAACTCTGGATGGGCAGGGATCACGTATCTGCAGTATGTCCAGCGGACATTCAGTAAGTGTTTGTTTCTTGACTGCCTGACCCAGCACCGAAATTATCTTTCTTTCTGAATTACATCTTTTTTTTTTTTTTATAATTCTGTAAGTGTCCAGAAGGGTCTGCTGGCAGTATGTTCTTTTAATCTTTGTGTATTTGCAAGTGCCTTTCATTTGCCTTCGCATTAAGCCAGATACGAAATTACAGGTTGTGATTCTCTTCTCTCAGCACTGTGAAGCTACATCACTCCATTGCCTTTTGGAATCAATGGTTGTGGTGGGGAGTTAGCTAAGAATTTAAATGTCATTCTTTTGTGGGTAATCTGTATTTTCTTTCTGGTAACCTAAAGAGTTTTTTTTTTCCCTTCATGTGTCTACTTTTCACTAGCAGGAGCCTAGATGTTCATATATTTTCATTTATGCTACCTGGATTTGGTGCTTCTCCTCAGCACGTGTGGAACATTCTCAGTCATTATCTTTCTAAATATCTCTGCTCTGCCATTTGCTTTATTCTATACTGTTAACATTCCTATTAGACATATTTTTGGAGCCCATCAACTTACTCTCCATGTTTTAAAACTAAGGCTTAATGAAAAAAACATTTTTATCTCTCTATGATACATTCTTGTAGAATTCTAAGTCATATCCTCCAATTCACGAATTCTTGCTAATTACATCTGGTCTGGAATTTATATCATCTACTGATTTAAAGATTTTAATCATGATATTTTTCATTTCCGACATTTTTAGGAGACACTTTTAAAATATACATTTTTTAAAAAGATTTTATTTATTTGTTTGACACAGAGAGAGAGAGAGAGAGAGAGATCACAAGTAGGCAGAGAGGGAGGCACAGAGAGAGGGGCAGCAGGCTCCCTGGTGAGCAGAGAGCCTGACGCAGGGCTGGAACCCAGGACTCTGAGATCATGACCTGAGCCGAAGGCAGAGGTTTAACCCACTGAGCCATCCAGGTGCCTCTTAAAATATACATTTTTATAACTGCCTGTGGGGCGCTTGGCTGGCTCAGTCAGTAGAGCATGTGATTCTTGTTCCGGGGGTTGTGAGTTCGAGCCCCATGTTAGGTGAAGAGATTACTTTTTCTTTTTTTCTTCTTCTTTCTTTCTTTCTTTCTTTTTTTTTTTTTTAAAGATCTTATTTATTTATTTGAGAGGGAGAGAGAGAGAGAGAGCACAAGCAGGGGGAGCAACAGAGGAAGAGGGAGAAACAGGGTCTCCATTAAGAAGGGAACCCAACATGGGACTCGATCCCAGGATCCCAGGAGCAGGGCCTGAGCTGAAGGAAGATGCTTAACCCACTGAGCCACCCAGCCCCTAGAGATGACTTTTTAAAAAGTAATTGCTTATATCCCCTCCCCATAACTTCTTGTTATATTTTAAATTAGATTTTCACTTTTCTCCAGCTTTTTCAAGATGTAATTGGTGAATACCATTGTGTGAGTTTAAGGTGTGCCTCGTGTTGATACCCTACGCTTGTATGTTGCACTATGATCGCCACAGTGGCATTGGGTAGCATCGCCAGTGCGTGCCCAAGTTATCATTTCTATTCTGTGGTGAGAACATTGAAGACTTAGTCCCTTAGTAACTTTCAAGTATGTAATATAGTATTCTAACCAGCATGTTATACATCAGATCCCCAGAACTTATTCATCTTACAACTGGGATTTGCACCCTTTGATCAATAACTCCCTCTTGCCCAAACTCATATTTTTTACTCCAGGAGTGTCCTGGAATTTCTCATCTTGAAACCTAGACTTCCCCAAAGGCTCTTACATCTGTGGGTGATTCTCTCAGAAAGTGATTTCCTGGGGATCCCAGCTTGTGGTTGGGAGGGGCTGGAGCCAGTTCATGGACCACGGCAGGACCAAGGTCTATCTGCCTATTTACCCGATGCATGGATGAGTGAGACCTCCTTCCAGGGCCCTTGGCATTTGGTGCTGGATCCCACAGCTTTCTGAAGGTACTTTTGTCTGTAGTGGATGATGAATTTTTGTTGGTGATGGAGAACAAACGTGAAGGATGCCTTCTCTAATCATGATGCTGGTGTCCCCCTCCAGGACTTAACTATTTTAATGTTAACCTTGGATGATTCTATTATTTTCATCATTGTCCTCTTCCTTAATGATCACCCATTATGGATTATTGATTCTATAGGATTTCTTCTTTAATATTCTATCTCATTGCATGTTCTGTGATTTTGCACTATAGGCTCGTCTTTCCTTCCCTAATGTTTTTTGTTCTGTGCTTGCCCCTCCCTATTTGCTAGCTTTGCAGCTGGCTCTTCAGGACCCCAGTCTAGAACCCTGTTTTCTCATGTGGGATTAAGGCTGTTGTTGGTAATATTGCACTGACACAGACAGATGCAGCTACTGAACCATTGGGCTGCTCATCCAAGTTTTGGGTAGAAGCTGTGTCTAGTCCCTCCTGCCTACCTCATTATCCCATTGTAGTAAAATCTCAGCTTTCTCAGCTTTCTTTCAGAGGTGGGAAAAGACAGTCTAGCTCCTAGGCTCACGCAGTTATCTTGGCTCTCGTCCCCTTCCCGTCGTGGGGAATGTTTAGTCTCCATTTTCTCATAGGAGCCAAACTCCTGGCTGCCTTTTCTCTGTTCCAACAGCCCCTTCACCACCTTGGGCTCCTGATCTACAGATATGTTGTTTTCTGCTGTCTTTGGATTGGTGTGGCACAAGATAGGACGGAAGGACTTCGATTTGGTGGTTAAAGGAAAGGTTAATTTTACCTTCTTCTTCTCATGGGATATAAACAAAGACTCTGTGACTCTAATTCTTACAGGGAGCCAGCTAATCGCCGTTAGGAGTCATCTTGTGTGGCCATAAAGAAAGTTATATTAGGTCCATGTGTCAAGTATAGGTAATTTTTTTTTTTAAAGAGAGAGAGCATGTGTGAGTGAGGTGAGGGGAGGAGAAGAGAGAGAGGGAGAGCCCAAGCAGACTCCATGCCCAGCGTGGAGCCTGAAATGGGGCTTGATCTCATGACTCTGGGGTCATGACCTGAGCCAAAATCAAGAGTGGGACGCTAAACTGACTGAGCCACCTGGGTGTCTCTAGATACCTATCTTATAAATTTCCATTTTTTATACCTTATATAAATATCTATTTTTGCTTATTCCTGGTTATATTTTATCTTTTGTTGCCATATGTTTGGAATAGCAGTAGGGTTTCAAGACAGGTACTTTCTAATTCTCCCTTGGCCCAAGTCACGCTAGACATTTCGAACTCTGCTGCTTGTAGTGATTACAGTGGTGAACTGCACTGATTCCCCTCGGGACTGAGGAACTCATTCCCCAGCTTCCAGGAGTGCTGACTGCTCACCATTTATAGCTGAGAACTCTGCAGGAAGTTTCTTGAGTGAGGGGACCTGCCTTGCCCAAGGCTGTGCCCTTTCCTCAGGATCAGCTAAATTCCAGTGGCTGGTCAAAGAGAGATGCAGAGGCCTAAGCTCCATTGGTTTAACTCAGAATAAGAATGGGAGACAATCCCTGATCCAGAGCTCCCTGTGGGATGACCTCAGGCCTTTGCCACAAAGGCACTGCTCTTCATCTTCTTCCTTTTGTCAGTCTTGCTTCACTCACTGCTTTACAGGTATTAATTCCAAGAGCAACCCTAATACACCTCCTGCTCACAAACTTCCATCTCAGTAGGCTGTGACCCGGGGAACTTTATTTAAGACACCACTCTATGGGTGGAGAACATCGGGTCTCCCTGTGAATCCCGTCCAGCCGCTTCCTCACAGTAGACATTCTGGAATGTATAGAATGAACACAGGAATAAAAACGAAGTTGCCTGAATTTAACTTGGTCGGTTTCCCCAAGGTACATAATTTTTTTCAGATTTTACTAATAAAACATAGACCTGCATCGTCTGAGATATTCATCTAGATAAGGTATCATTCCCTTACTTTTCAAGTTCCTGTTTTAACTGAACTTTATTATTGCCTGGGTGGACCTAGCACTGTTGCCACTTCTGGAATACATATGAAGATGAATTACTTGCACACACAGTCTCAGTGTGGGAGCTGGAGGCAGACAGCATGGCGTGGTCAGGAACTGTGCATGGGCCATAAACTGAGGTTTGGCTGTAGGAAGCAATGGCATCGTGAGAGAATGGTAATCCTGGTAATCCCTTTTCAGACATCACTGGCATAGGGCAGCATGTAACCTTCCCTCTCATAAAGGAGACTTGAAAACTTTGCTGGACACTTTTTTCTCAGGATTAGCAATTAAGATCCTGCAGACAACCTTCCCTTCAAGGGCACATAAAACTGAGCATGCTCCCTGTAGGGACTGTAGAGTGGGTGATGAATGGGAAGCCTACTCCTGGAGAAATAGGGTAGTATGCCGAGGTGAGATATTAAGTGTAGTCAGTTACCTGAAAATTCTCTCTGGGGATATTGAAATGGTACATTGCCATGTTGGCATTAATAGGAATTGAGACATAAGCATGTGTCAGATCTCTGACATGACCACCAGTGGTAGATGCTGTTATTTACCTATTCCATGGCCTTTCCCCTGTTTGTCTTTTTCAAAGCCTTTGTTTTTGTTTTTGTTTTTGTTTTTCAGATATTCCCATCCCCCACTCACCTGTTTTCTAAAGACAGATTCTGTTTCTGTATGTAATCTTATTTCCCTTGCAAGTGTTTGTTTCAGAAACCCAGATATAAGTAAACGAGCATTTCCTAGTGATTTAAAGGGACAGGATTGCTGGGATGACCTTTTCCTTTATGGTCAGGGAAAAGGATTTTTCCCCTCTCTCATGCACAAGCTACAAAAATGGGAAACCAGTTTCCCTAATTGCCTCTAGTGACCACAAAGGAAGCCATCCCAAGTACATACAAGAAACCATCCTGTGTACCTGGAGGAACCCATCCTGTGTGTGTGCAGGAAACCATACTATGCACAGGCAGGAAGCCAGCCTGTGTACAGGGAGGAAGCCATTCTGTAGATATGAGGGAAGGGATCCTGTGTACATGCAGGAAGCCATCTCGTCACCACAAGGGAAGCTAATGTGAGTCCACATATAGAAAAAAAGAAGTAAAAAACATCTCAGAGTAATGGAAACAGAGTCCTAATTTTACTTACTCTGGGTCCTGCCTACTCTTCACTTAATGATATGTGAGATAATAAGTTTCCTTATTGTTTAAACAGATTGAGTCAAGGTTCCCTATTACTTACAGGTAAAAACATCTTATTTGAAACCTATACTTATGATCAAGGACTGTCTTTGCCCATGGTTTATCATTTCACTGCTGCCAAGTAATCACAGGTGCCAATTACAGGCAGAATTTATCTTTACAGGTCTAGGTAAGCAGATCAGGCTGTCAGTGGACTGGTATTTCTAATGCCACAGTGACATTAATGTCTTTTGGTTGAAGCTGACTGCTTGGCTATGTGTTTGTTCCCCCTCATCAATAAAAGATAGTATAGGAGTGAAAATAATGTCTAAATGCTCAATGAGAAAAAGACGAAAAGAGCCATCTCAAGGGAGAGTTCAGCAAATCTCTGAAAGATGGGTAAGATATAGATGATTAGAAAGTGATGATGTAGAATCCAGGACGCCACATCCCAGAGTATGTACAGAAAAAGATTCCAATGAAGAGAGAGCCAGTATGCCCTTCATGCATGTAAGGGCCTCAGCACTACAAAATGTGCAAAAGAGAGTAGGGTTACGATGTGGGGTCCAAAACAAGGTGACTATTTTGAAATAGTCAAACCCACTTTACCCTGGAGGACATAATTCTTGGAAGCCAGGCTTCTATGCCAAGACTTTTAAAAAAAAAGAAAAAAGGAGTATTCGCTCTGGAAGGATGTCCTTTCCATTTTATCATTTAGGGGCTTACCAGGGAATGAGTCACTTGTTTCCCTCAACTGGTCTCACTTTGAATGAATTAGCAAAATCAGCAAGGTCTGTCCATGATACAGGGTCTAATTGACTTGTTCTTAAGCATGAACATTCAGGCATCTTCAAGTGGGAGACCCTCAGCCTGAAAGAGAGACATCAAAGTGAACAGATGCAAAACACGATTCTGGAGGAAACAGACATGGTGCAAAGAATAGGAGGGAACTTAGCCTCTAGTGTGCATTCTCAAAGAGATTTGGGATAACGTTGCAATGTGCAACAAGCATTTTCCAGTGAAAATGGAATAAACAGACACCAAGAAATACCTCCTAGGTAGTAAAGATCTATTTGTCAACAGAAAATAATTTGATAGAAAAGTTGGAAAATCAGATCTGGGAAGTCTCTGAGAAGTAGAACAGGAAATAGAGAGGTGGAAAATATGAACAAGAAACCCAGAGGGTCAATATGGCGTCTGACCAAAAGACAAATGACAGGAAAGTATCGAAGAAGTAATAAGAAAATGGTTCCAGAACAGAAGGACTTCAAGTTCATATAGAAAATGTACTCTAGTGCCCAGCACAATGAATTAAAAAAAAAACAAACCCACATATATACCATATGACCACCAAATGTCAGAATATTAAGGATAAAAATAAAGTCCTAAAAGCAAAATTGAGGGAAAAAAAAACCCAAAACAAAATGAAAACAAAGACAGCATCAAATAAATGATCCATTAGCAACTGTAGCTATTAGGAGCTCTTGACTTTCTGTGGGAAAATCATATCATTTTAGGATTCAACACATAAGTATCAATAAATAGGATGGAGGAATAAAGACATTATCAGACATGTAAGACCCAGAAGGGACTCTCCAGGGAAACAGAATGGGTCAGTAGAATCCTAAATTTGTAGCAGTGGTTGAGCAAAATTAGAACTAAATCTAAAGTAATTAGTTCCCCCAAAAATTGAACTCCGGAAGTCAAATGTCATACAAGAAAAGAACACTTAATCATAGCTATGGGTGTGTAGCGAACCACATTTTTTTTTAAAGATTTTATTTATTTATTTGACAGACAGAGATCACAAGTAGGCAGAGAGGCAGGCAGAGAGAGAGAAAGGAGGAAGCAGGCTCCCTGCTGAGCAGAGAGCCCGATGCGGGGCTCAATCCCAGGACCCTGAGATCATGACCTGAGCCGAAGGCAGCGGCTTAACTCACTGAGCCACCCAGGCACCCCAGCGAACCACATTTAAACAGTCATAATAATGAAATCACAATATATTGATTTTCAATTTTCAGAATCAACCTGCAGATAAGGTTTAGAGGATCAATTACAATTAGGGAACAAAATGTAAGTATCGTAGATTTGGCAGGTAAAAAAGCAACAATTCAGGAGAACTTGGGTGTTAGAAATAGGAACGGAACTGAAATCAGAACCTAGATTCTCACATTAGGAAGGAAGAAGTCAAAATACATTGTTTTGAGGGAAGAAAAAAAGACCATATTTTTAAAAATTAGTTTGAAAAATTAACAAATAAAACTACATAATTTCACATCTTTTGGGTCTTGTATTCTTGTATTTGGTTCTTGCATTTGGATTATTTTGGTAGGAAGAAAAACGAGTCTCCTTTTTTTGCAGTTGAAAGTTATTTTCATGAAAGAAGACTTTAGCTTCTGATATTATTATTAAATCAAGATTTTGATTTGTCTTCGTGAAAGCAACCACATATGACTTCAGTTGTCACAGGCTAATGCAAAAATAAGTGAGGTGAGCATAACAGATAAAGAAAGCTATTGAATCAAGGGGAGGCAAAAGAACATCAGAGTGAGCGCTACAGAAATAAGTTTTGCTGTTAGTTCATGCTAAATTGGAGGGATATTGCTAAAATGAAAAGAAATGTGGCTATAGTAATTTATGTGCTATTCACTTAATGGGTGCTGATTTACCACAGTATTAAATACAGTACTATCATATGAAATTAACGCTAAAAATTTAATTTTATTAGTTTTGTGATTCCACTTACATTCAATTTGCAATTTCTTTTTGGTTGAATCAGCAGGTTTGTTAGCTCAGTAGCAAGTACAAGCGGAAACGGTAGCAGAGCTACTCTTCCCAACACAGTGGGTTCTCTCACTAACCAAAAGCTCCATTGTTACCTAGTTGCCTATATTCATAAAGCGATGCGTGGAACAGCAGAGCCGTGCAGAATCTTGGGCCTTGACCCAGACCTACTGAATCAGAATCTGCATCTTTGACAAGATCCCCCAGGTGATTTCCATGCACACTGAAGTCTGGAAGGCACACACCCTCCCTTTCCCTAGTACCATGGACAAGGACAGGGGCAGCACCCATCTCTAGGGAATCCCCACCCAGCGCCCAGTTCTGCCCAGCCTGAGCATCCCCCCTCTGAGGACAGCCAGAGCTCAGGGGACCATGTGTGATCTGCCACGTCGCTACTCTCTCTTACCACCCTCTCCAACGATGAGTGTGCCCTGAGCTCCCATTTCCCAGCCCTTGGGGGTATTTGTTTTCATCTGCCCAGATTCCTTATCTGTAACAGACTAGTAACATACTTTTCTTAGAGAGTCGTGGAGACTTGAATGCAATAATCCATATAAGCGGTCAGCACAGAGTAACATCTCAATAAAGGTGGCTATAATTATTAGCTATTACCAAAGAGTCCCGGGTGATAACATTCAGCAGGAAAGGCTTCTATGTTAATGGTCTCCAGCCTCAGCTGTCATCAGGTTCATTTCCCTCATCAATAGCTCATTACTTGATTGTCAAGTCACAGACGATATAAGCCACACACCATCACACCGAATAATAGCAATGATTGCAGTTCTCATGTGTAAAGCATTGCAAAGCTGGTCTTCCTGTCATCCCAAGAGGGGTCCATCTGCCGGAGGCGCTGGTGGGGAGTTGCACAGTGGTGTTGTCCATCTCTCACTGCCCCCCAGCCCACCTCAGTCCAGTCTGGTTTTGCTCATGAGCTTCCAAGCCACCCTGCCCCTGTGTCCCAGGGTTTTCCAAAGTCAACACAGCTCATTGTCTTTGGTTTCCTTTTACTCATTTCTTGATGCCCAGCCTTCTCGAGAGAGAGTCATGCCTGCGTCCGGAGGCATGAGGTGGACCACAAATCCCACGTGCTGTGCTGGGGAAGAGCTTTTCCTAGTTCAACCTCTCACCCTGAAGTGAAGCACTGTAACTAAACAAAACCCTTTCCCCTGATACTCTCATGCTAAGATGACCCCTTTCCCAGGTGGGTCCTCTGTCCCTTGATCAGGCTTCCAGAAGGCTTTCTCTGACTCTGCAAACACACCTCCTCATCTTGCTTTAATTCCAAGAGTGACTAGGCTTCTTGTCCATACAGGGTCCTTCAAATGACCAGTTCTATTGAGTCTGAAAAAGTGACTACTTGGGGTCTTAATTTTGAAAGACCGTAATGTGAATGTGAAATCTGACATACACATTCCCAGGACAAATGGCAGGAAATAATAATTTTTAAAAAGGGGGAAACTACAACTATGACATTCTTACTTCCTATGTGAAAGGCTCCATATACTGTCCAGGGTTATCACATTTAATTCCCCAAACAAGTATTTGTTTAACAGATGAAACTGTGGCTTGCACACACTGAGAAACCAAGCTGGGATGACCTCGCACCTGTTTCACTCCCAAATCTGTATCCTTTCTATTCCTTCATATGTCTTCACATTACAGAATCAGCTGATGAGTGGTACTAAGTTCCCCGTCATGGAGAGCATTCAAGCAGAGGCTAGAGGCTAGAATACCTGGCCACCTGTTTGCAGGCCTGGAATGAAGCAAAGGGCACCCAAGGGTTATAGCCTGGGGTAAGTCCTAGAGCGGCACCATAAAGCAATTGATCTAGGAGGTTATCCATTCCAAGCAAGACAAAGGATTAAGGAAGTACCAGAAGCACAGTCAGCTAATATCTGTAAAGGTACATTGCAGAATAGGTAAGGTGCGTAAGGTGCATTGCAGAATAGGTAAGAAAGACCCAGAGCTGAAAGCTGAGAGTGCACAGGCTAAAATCTGTCCACAGCCACGTTTTGCTTGGTCTTCAAGCATTAATTGCTTTTTAGTTACTTGACATCTTAACACCGGGAGATTTCACCCACAAATCTAGACTTCAGAACTTCTCTTCAAAGTGGGAAGATCTAAGGGTGCCTAGATGGCTGTCGGTTAAACATCTGCCTTCTGCTCGGGTCATGATCCCAGAGTCCTGGGATGGAGTCCCATGTCAGGCTCCCTGCTCTTTCCCACTCCCCCTGCTTGTGTTCCCTCTCTCTCAGTGTCTCTCTCTGTCAAATAAATAAATAATTTTTTTTTTTTTAAGTGGGAAGATCTGGCAATACAGGCCACATTTCTACAGGGCAATAGCTGAGTGGTGACTAGTTCCAGAGGGAGGGCACACCTTCTCTGGTTTGTAGGCTCCCACCACCTTGCATGGCCTATCTGAGTCCATTATCTGCCTGGACTCTGAAAATAGCCAAAACAATGTATGTTTTCTGCTGCTGTGCAGTTCAGCTTAGAAGGAGACAGGCTGCATTCGCGGCACATCTCAGACTCCTATTCCCTTCAAGGCTCACCCGAAGCTTCAATAATACAGAGTCTGAAAGACAAGCTTTCTGATACAAAACAATGATGAAATAGGATGTACACCCATATGCCAAATAGTGAGCATGCCCCCGAGCTCCCCCCGAGGGACGGAGAAGTGGTTTAGTTAAAATATGGAAAAAGTCAGGGCACCTGGGTGGCTCAGTGGGTTAAAGCCTCTAACTTCAGCTCAGGTCATGGTCTCAGGGTCCTGGGATCGAGCCCTGCATCGGGCTCCCTGCTCAGCAGGGAGCCTGCTTCCTCCTCTCTCTCTCTCTCTCTCTCTCTCTCTGCCTGCCTCTGTGCCTACTTGTAATCTGTCTGTCAAACAAATAAATAAAATTTAAAAAAATATATGGAAAAAGTCAAGATAAGCAAGAACCAAGGCATACAAGTCCCTGATCACTACTGCCTTAGAACAGCATCAATATTCTAATGAGAAGACATTGTACTATACATACACATATACTAGACACATGCACATATACTGTACTGTACATATTACAGATTCTGAAATGGGGAGGAAATTCAAGAAAGGAAAGAAAGAGAAAGGTGAGGGTCAAATCACATGAATGTCTTCTATAGCATGACTTCAGTTATCTCCAACAACTTGTTTTGTTTTTCTAATTAAAAAAAAAATCCTCCAGGTTTTGATAAGTTGAGGTATCCAAGCCTGCTTAGTGGCCAGATAGGCTGAGAAACGGTTCCAAGATCAGGGGAGGTTCTTTGCTTACAAGCCATAAAAACTGACACCACTAAACAGAAACGAAAGAGGGATTTAATATAAGTATATTGATGTCATTGATGGGAAGGCTGGAAAGTATGACACAGATCTAGGTAAGCACCCAGACGTTCCTGTGAATAGAAATATGAGTAATTTTAGGAGTCCAAGATTCAGAGACAACCCCCACCCCCACCCCAGCATCTCACAAGGGTGCCAAGCTGGAATAGATGAGTCTGATCATTTTTAGCTATTGTGTTATTCTTTAGAAGATCCTAATTCCAGAGAGGAAGCTTGACAAGTAACCTAGCTTAGGTCAAGGGAAGCTAGATTATACCCTAGCCTGTAAATGCCATGAAGTCAGAAGTGAGAAGACACTGACTATTAATTATCAAAGTTTTCAGCACCAAGGCTAGTGTTTGAAACAAAGTAGATGCTCAGTGAATATTTGTGAAATGAACCAATGAAAGAATGACAGAATGTTTTCAGTCTCAGACTAGGGTAAGATAGAGCGTCTGGAAAAAATAGTTCTTAAGCCCAAAGCCAGCGGGGAAGAGGTAATTTTCCAAAAGGAAACCAGGATGATATTATCAAGAGAGAATTGAATGGTTGTTGGGCCCCCAATAGAGAGGGGAATGCAGACAGAGGCTTTTGATTTTCCAGCAAGATTTATATAACAAACATGGAAAACTTCAAATCTCTCTCTCAGTCTTTCACATTTCAACCTAGTAACAAGGAATCTGTCAGAATGGATCTAAATCCATCATGTTTTCCTGCATACACAATGGGTAGTCAGACTTGCGTTGCTGTAGATTGGTGACCTGAAGTCCCGCGTCCCCACTCTCCTGGTTCTGATGAGGAGGGCCACATTCTGGTGCCAGCCTTGCCCCGAGTGAGTTCCCGGAGATGCAGGCACATCTCCTCCAAGAACATACCATATGTACAAGAGGCTGTTCCAAGGAGAAGCGAATTTGCACATCCCACTCAAAAGGGGAATGGCAAGGATGGGTGTGAGGAGCCCCCAGATTTTCTGCTCTTCCTCTGAGGTACTTTAGGAAGGAACACATGACTCATTTCAAAGGATCAAGGGAAGAACACCACCTGGGAAGTGGGAAATGGTCAAGAAGGCTCTGATAACGAAGAGACTGTGGTGCTGATAATGAAGCAGTGTAGCTTTCTTAAGTTGATCTGACTGATAGTGGCTATTATGGCCCAACCCACTCATTCTGCCTGCTGGTCATATACAACTTAGTTCTTAATTATAAGTTGTCTTGTGAGGTCCTCAGAATGTTTAACGGGGGGTGGGGGGAGCGCTGGGTGGCTCAGTTGGTTAAGCGATTGCCTTCGGCTCAGGTCATGATTGTAGGGTCTCAGGATTAAGTCCCGCATTGGGCTCTCTGCTCTGCAGAAAGTCTGCTTCTCCCTCTGACCCTCTCCCCTCTCATGCTCTCTCTCTCTCTCTCTCTCACTCTCTCTCTCTCAAGTAAATAAATAAAATCTTAAAATGCTTGATGGGTTAGGCTCATTCCGACTGCTGGAGCAAGGCTCAGAGATGCCTTTGGAACATTCCTTGCAACAAAAGTGGGTTTGCTTTCCAGCCTCTATTTTAGCTGTAAGTTGGAGACCCTTCTTTATTTTTATTACTTGGATCGGAAGCGTGGATGCTGAGCACTGGGGTGAACTTGTTTGGAGAAAAAGGGAAACCAAATGTCAGCACCTAAAGCAGAGATCTTAGGACCCGTGGACCTCATTTGACTATATACATTTTTTTTTTTAAGCCTGCATAGGATTTACTTTTTAAGGTATTATTTTCAAATTCTATGAAATTGAGAGGCTTTACATACCCATCTGGATTTCCAGTTTGTCTCAAAGCTATGAAAAATCTTGCAACACGAGATCTGCTTTCCCACAAGGAAGTGGAAATGGAGGTGAACTGAGCCGGGGTGGCCCCTCGAGACAGAGCCTGAGTTCTACAGTCAGTCCTCACTCAGCTTTGGTCATAACCTGGTGTGGGCATGTGAGGACTGGGGAGGCTAAGTACGGAGATGAGACTGTAACTCCACAAACACAGCTTTATTTCTAGGTGGGCGTACCATAGGTCTTGAATGGCTTAAAGTCATCTCTCTGCCTTTGATGTGGTTAATGACTGTCCCAGGACATGAGTGAAGGGTGGTTGGTGTCTTGGACCAGGCGAGGAAGAGGTTGTAGTTTGGGGCCATGTCTCTGTATTCCCTGGGGGAAGTTAGCCATCCTTTGAGTTCAGCTTGGGGGTCTTATATTGTTTTCCAGTTTTTAAGCAGGATTTGGCTTGTAGATAAGGCCTAAATCACATCATTATGTGACGCACCAGAACATAGAAGGTCTTGAATGCCACATAGAGGGTTTATATTTGGGCAAGAGGTTTGAAAACACCAAAGCATCCCCAGCTCTTCTGCCTAGTCATGTCCTTTCAGCCCCTGTGTTTGGAGTCAGCTGCTCCCCACTGAAACCTGACGGAGCCACGTGGAGTGCCTCACAACTCCAGGGATCGACCATCCACAGAAGGACCTTCGTTTCTTTTTTTTTTTTTCCAAAGAAGTTTGTAATTTTAGGGCACTGGGGGAGACTCAGTCGGTTAAGGGTCCAACTCTTGATTTGGGCTAAGGTGGTGATCTCAGGAGCATGGATAGAGCCCTGCCTGCATCAGGTTCTGCCCTCAGCAGGGAGTCTGCTTGAGATTCTCTCTCCTCCCTCTGTCCCTCTCCGCCTCTCTCTAATAAAAAAATAATTAATTTTAAAAAAGAAATTTATGAGGGGCACCAGGGTGGCTCAGTGGGTTAAAGCCTCTGCCTTCAGCTCGGGTCATGATCCCAGGGTCGTGGGATCAACCCCCACATCGGGCTCTCTGCTCGGTGGAGAGCCTGCTTCCTCCTCTCTCTCTCTCTGCCTATCTCTCCACCTACTTGTGATCTCTGTCAAATAAATAAATAAAATCCTTTTTTTAAAAAAAAGAAATTTATGGTTTCACGTCTTTTGACACAGGCTCTTCTCTTTTGTGACTTTGTGTCACAGATACTGACATATGTTCACCATGACATTTGGGTGCCCTGTTTGTGGCAACACTTTTACTAACCAGAGACTGGAAATAATTGAAGGGCCTCCCACCAGGAGGGAAGCTGAAGTAATTGTGACACATTTACACAACTGAATATCATGCAGCTTTGGAAGAACTGAGGTGTCTGTGGCTTATATGGAATGATCTTTCCAGTATATTCTAAGCAAAAATAGCGAGGTGTTGATTAGTGTCTTTACTGTGTTTCCATTCATTTTAAAAAGTATGGAGACGCTCACTTATTTTTATACACAAGGTAGAATATTTTTAGGAGGTAGATAATGGCTTCTCCAGAGAGCTTGTGAGACAATGGTTGAGGAAAAGATGGACTTTTCATTGGAAATCCTTCTGTATTGTTTGCTTATCTTACCATGTTCATATATGTTAATTTTTTTTCAATAACAGAAATTGAGTTTTTTGGTTGTGTGCACTTAATTCTGAGCTTCATTTTTCCTGGAGTCTGCTTCATTCCTTCTAGGAAAATGTCTACAATCCACAGTTCAGTTTTCTAGAAGGAATCACCATGCCTGCCTGCCTGGCAGAACTGAGCAGTTTGTCCTGGGCTCCCGCTGAGACCCGGGGTTCTTTTCTTGGAATTCTGGGTGAGAACAGCTCTCGGGTTCTATGTGGTGCCTTGTGGAGTTGCTTAGCAAGTGGGCAAAGAAGAGACAGAGCCAAATAGCAATTCTGTGTTACTTTCTGCGTCTTGCTTTGCTATGACGGCCTCCACCGAACACTGTCCCTTCCTGCTTCCCCACATATCAAATGGACGTGATACTGTTTGTCCTTTCCGCTCTGGGAACATCTCGGGAAATACAGTGCAGATAAAACTCTGTGTTCTCCCTTGCAGCTCCCAGAGGACTGAGGGTGATGAGTCTCTTGCCATCTGAGAATCTAGGTAGAGCAGGGGAAGGTGAGTGGGGTGAAGTGAGACCTTCAGAGGACTCAGGGGCATTACAGAAGACACACTGCCCTGCAAGGGAGAGGGGGGAAAGGGAAGAAAATATCTGAGAGCACCCTAGAATCTGGTACATTCGAAGAGCAGTGAGCAGCTCAGAGTGGCTGGGACACAGGTTGAAACAGAATACACAGCAGGAGGTGCCGCTGGAAAATTCTCTAAGGAATTTAAGCCTTATTCTGAAAAAAAAACTTTGATTCCCATGAGGGTGGTGCTTGTTTGTTTGTTTGTTTGTTTGCTTGCTTTATGTAAGAGAATAATGATCACATTTTATTTGGCATAGAACTAGCAGAAGTATGAGATACAGTTACTAGAACAAATCCCTCCTGGCCGGAAGGGGGAGAGAGATGGTTATTTCAATGCTTTCTGGCTCAAGGGGATTTACCCTAAAAGAAGACAGTGACAGTGGGGATATGGTGGGGGAGTGAGGGCAGATCTGAAAGGGATTTGTGAAGCAGAAGTCAAAGAGCTTGGTGAGAGGCTCAATGAAGAAGTTAGAACAATGTCAGCAATGTCTTCCAGTGTTTGGCTGGAAGAGAATAGTGACTTAGACCCTTCTGGGGGTCAAGCTTACCTGGAAGGGTGGTTTTTGCCCTTGAAGTATTAAATCTTTGTATCTCATCCACAGTAAGAGTTGTTTGTACGTGAGTGTCCTCTGATGGCATGAATTTACTTAACCAAACATTTGTTAAGTCTTTACATGGGGTCCTGGTAAGGCATGAAGGTCAAGAAAGTCTTTGGAATGGACTATTTCAGATCTGTCTCCCCCTTGTTCAGCAGAACCAGCGAAGGTATGCCCTCCCTTCTGAAGAACAATGACAGTACCCATAACGATTACAAAGAAATGACATGACTGTCCTTTGAAGATCAGTTTCAGGCCCTGCCCCTTCATGACGTTCCCCCCAAACCCCCGTGAGCCAGAACCATGTCTCTTCTGTCTCCACGGCAATAACTCGGGGGTGACCCAGGAAAGAAAGCAAGATGACTTAATTAGGAGCAAACTCATTTGTCAAAGGCCACATGAGACTTGCAAGAATCCTCATTGCTGAGTGGGAAACTATTTTGTTGCAAACAGCTCAGCCCCAAGGGGAATGGACGAATCTTTGGGATTGCTTGGAGGGACGAGGTGTGCCAGTGGGGAATCAATACCCATCGGCAGACTGGCCTCCCTTGTTGCTGTGCGCCCTGCTCAATGGCACCCTGGCTCTGTGTCTTGGCTCTGTTGGGATCTGGCTGTTGTGCTGGCTTGGGGCGGGCAATTCCTCCTCTTGACAGTCTCCTGGAAGCTGCTGGAATTTCTTCTGCCTTAAGCAGGATGTAACAAGCTGGGGAGGTTTTTGCTAGGCTGCTTTTTCTGTAACTCTTTTCTTGTTCAGGTGCCAGCAGGCCCTCGTCCTTCTAGGATTCCAAGCTGTAGTGTCTCTGAAGGCTGATGTAATGGTTCTGAGGCTCAGAATAGAAGACCCACTTTTTGATATGATCTGTCTGTTGTATGTTCACCTCGCTGACTCCTCTTTGCTCTCTTCCCAGCCCTTCTAAAGACCTACCAGCGTCTTTCAATGTCTTTCCCCAGGAGGATGCCTCCTTGGTCCTCCTTTGAGCTCTGCCTCTTCATTCTCTGCCTGGACTCCCCCATTGAATGGCACGTTTTCAGCTAATGGATCTATATAAAAAGACTCCGAAACACTCATTCCCAGTCTCAACTTCTTGCCTGAACTCAGGTCCAGCATTCACTCATTCATTCAGAAGACATTTATGGATCCCCCCGACCCCATGCTATGCCAGGCCCTGCCCTAGGCATTGGACAAATAATAAGACAGACACACAGTCTACCCTCACCGGACTTCCATTGCAGCTCTGCTAGTATTTTGATGTTTAGACTTGAATGCACCTCAAACCTGTCCCAGTTGGTATTCAGAATCTTGGCCATCCTTCCCATCCTTCTGCCTGGCTGACCTCAGAGTCTCTCCGTCATCATCATGGGAGTTGAACCCCCTCCTCGCTCTGTTGCCTGGTCTTATTGATCTCACCTCATAATCTCCCTGCTTTGATCCCCTCTGCGCCCCGTATCCTACTGAGTTCAGCCCTCATCTTCCCTCACCTGCACAGCCTCCTAACTGCACACACAGGCTCCCATCTGTTCTGCCCTCCACTCAGAATATTTGCAAACATTCTTGTGACATAACAACCTTCCCTGTCCCTCTCCCCCCACATCACCTTGAAATGAAACCCCCAGCCATGGTCTCTCAGCTACCCCACCTGCTCCCGGCCTGCCTTTCTGAAGCGATTTGCAAGTAGCCCCCGCAGAGCTTCCCTGGAAGAAGGGAAAAAAAGAGGAGAGAAGTTGGAGAAGGAGGTCACCGGAGGAAGAGGAGGTTTCAGGCACACAGTTCGTTGAGCAAAAGCCTTTATGGACACTAGACCATCCAATAATCCTTACATAATGAAATAACAAGAGAAGTGAAATAGGGGGTTTTAGGCAGTTTATCATGGTAAATGAGAGAAGAAATAATATAGCCATCCTCTATGGAGAACTAAGTATGGGGCCGGCACTGCCAAATACTTTACCAGCATCGTTTCCATCCTACTTCTGTGAGGTAGTGCTCTTAGGATCCCCACTTTACAGATGAGAAAACTGAGGCACAGAGAGGTAAGTGGGTCTGAGGCCATCCATCCCCTGTGTGGTGTAGCCTATACCAATTGCAGCCTTATGTAAAAAAAAAAAAAAAAAAAGTAATTTAAATAGACACCAAATTCTGGGGTGCCTGGGTGTCTCATTGGTTAAACGTCTGCCTTCAGTTCAGAGAGAGAGATAGAGGGTTCTGGGATCGAGTCCTGCTCATCAGGGAGCCTGCTTCTCCTTCTCCCCCTGCCCCTCACTCCCAACTCATGCTCTTTCTCGCTCTCTCTCATATAAATAAATAAATTCTTAAAAAAAAAAATAGACACCAAACTCTTCTTTAGAAGCAGGAAAGGGAAGGGAATTCCATCACTGGCTATAAAGGGAAGCTCCTATAATCCCCTCTCTCTACCTGTCCGCTGCAATTTCACACACCACGAGTACAGCTGAGACCCACACTTTCTCCCCAGTCTCTTCCCTAACTCCCCATAGACCACTCACCCACCTTCTCCCTCTTCCTTGAAACTCAGATCCCTTTTCTCATGGGAGCAGCTCTGTGCCTTTGCTATTGAAACCCCATTAAACTTTCCTCCATCAGGTTCCCTTCTCTAGACCAAATGCTCCAAATCAAAGACCCAGAGCCTATTCAGTTGCCGGGTCTGTCTTTGTTCGGCCAACACAATTTCTAAAATAATTCTAGACAACACTGAAAAATGGGTGACTCCCAAAGTTCTGGCTTGCCCATGCCTGATTTCCAGAACTAGCAAGAGCGAGCCTACGTTATGGCCCCCCAGGCACACACGCTCTCCAGGTCTGCCCCACCCCACCATTCGCCCCGTTGTCTCCCAGGCCCAAGCTGGGTGCCATCTGTGTATCCAGGTCTCCTTAGAGATGGGAAAAATGAAAGGTAAAGAGAAGTCCCCATGTTTTACTCTGGACGCAAACAATAATCCCTTGTGTTTAAAGATTAAAAAAAAAAATGAGCATCTTTGAAAAAAGAAAACAAAACTGGCAGCCTACCCACTTACTTATTCTTTTTGGCACTTGGGTTTACGTGTCTAGATCAGATTAACAGAACAAAAAGACCTCTTCTCACTTCCCAAAGCTCAGGTCCACAGAACAACAAAAAACCCAGGAGAAAGAAACCGTAGGTTATATGGTGATAGTTCCCCTCATTCTTCTGGTCACAAGTGTCCATCTTCCGCATGTAGTAAGAAACAAACAACTCCTTCTTAACAGAAACTGCCAGCTTCCTTTCTCGACGTTATTTGAATTTAAATAAAATGGCTCCTTTGACAACTACCCAGCAGCCAACAGCTTTTACAACATGTTTTCTGATACAAACTGTTTCACAAAGAGCTTGTATCTTTTTACTACCAAGCATTACATTCTGAACAGAAAACTTAATAAGATTTTCAGCAGAGATTTTAAGAGGATCCATCATAGGACTTAACAACAACTGTGATCTATTATATTTAGTGCAAGAGTAAAGACCTGAGAGAAATAGCGATTTCGATTTGACTTTATAGCCCCCCAAGTTGCGTTCAAGTTAAGGGAAAGTGTAAACTTGGTATTGGAGAAAGAGCGAAGACTTTGTGCTCAAACCAGGGTTTACATTCCACTGTTACTCACTTACAAGCTATAGCCCTTTAGCCAAATTGCTTAACTAATTTGTGACCTAGTTTTCTCAACTATTAAACGAAGTAATCCTACTATATAGGATTGTTGCAGCCAAGATCTGTGGCATTTGTGGCACAGAGCCTGTTCATAGTAGAATGCCCTAAATGCTGTAAGTTATAGGTGACAGTAGCTCAACATAAACTAGCCTAAGCAAAAATGAGAATTTCTTGACTTGCCTAACTGAAAATCTCAACATGTACCAGCTTCAGGCATAGCTGGATCCAGGTGCTCAGATAATGTTAAGACTCAGTCTCTTAGCATCTTTGGGTTCTGTTTTCTTCTGTGCTTGATTTCATTTTTCATTGAGCCCAACAGACCAGCTGGCTATTTTTGGAGCAAACAGTTCAGAGCTCTGAAAAAATACAGGCTGAGATGTGGCGGGTGTGCTTGAGAGGCTCCTTAGGCAGGGCAAAACTAGTTTGGGCAGCATACTCCATTTGGGGTGTCCATAGTAGGGGTGAGATTCAGGGCCAGCATAAGAACATATGACATTTCATCCTCATCAAAGCCACATAGAATAGAGACCGTCCAAGATGATCATTTTCATTTGACAGATAAGGAAACTGAGGCTCTGTATTAATAACAAATTACTATAAAGTTAGTGGCTTAAAACAAAAACACATTTATTACCTTGTAATTCTAGAGGTCAGAAGTCCAAAATGAACCTCACTGGGCTAAAATCAAACCATCGGCAGGGTTGAATTCCTCCTGGAAACTCTAGAAGAGCATCTATCTCCTTGCCATTTCCAGCATGTGAAGGCCATTGGCATTCCTGGCTAAGGCCACCTTCTCTCTTCAAAGCCAGAGCACAGTACCTTCAGATCTCTCTTTGATGCTGCCCCAACTCTCCTGTCTCCCTCTTTCTTTATGAGGCCCTTTCTGATTATGCTGGGTCCACCCAGATAGTCCAGGAAAACCTCGGCATCCCGAGACTCTAAATTGAGTCGCCTCTGCAAAGTCCATTTGCTGTGTGAGAAAATGCATTCACAGGTTCCAGGCATTAAGACATGGGTATTTTCACTCAGATGGGTATCCTCATTCAGCCTACCACAGGCTCCAAAAGGTTAATGGCATCAAGTCACTCCTTAAGTTAATAGCTGAGTCACAACCAGAAGGGATGCTAAGGCTTCTAAATTAAGACAGTCTGAGTAAGATTCCTGGTTCCTTGGCAGAGCATCTGTGTAGCCTTAGTCAGGTGTCTCTGAGCCTCTGTGTCTTCATCTGTAAAATGGGTATACTATTATAAGGATGAAACAAGACAGATGAAGCAAGGCTAGATGTTTTTTTTTTTTTAAAGATTTTATTTATTTATTTGACAGAGAGAGATCACAAGTAGACGGAGAGGCAGGCAGAGAGAGAGATAGAGGGAAGCAGGCTCCCTGCTGAGCAGAGAGCCCGATGCGGGACTCGATCCCAGGACCCTGAGATCATGACCTGAGCCGAAGGCAACGGCTTAACCCACTGGGCCACCCAGGCGCCCCAAGGCTAGATGTTTTAAAGCATCCAGCACTGTGTCTGACATGGAGCAGAGAATTCATAGGGCTAGGCCCTCCTGTAACGTTTACCTGCCTTGAACCAGCAGGGCCCCTTGAACACATCCCTGGGGGGAGGGGCGGAAACTGGAGAAAAGCCTGCAGCATATTGGAAGGAGCTTTGGGATTTGAGTCAGCCCTACGACCACAGGGAACTTGAACTTCTCCGAGTTCCGTCCCTTATTCCTAAGCATCGGCATCAGTAGGTCCTTCCCTCTCAAAATTGAGCAGAAAATGTCTACTGGTGCTTTGCACCCTCAGTAAGTGTACCTCCCCTCTTTTTGTCTCCTCCATTTATTTGTTTCATGTTTTCTTCCCCTCCCCCCTTCCTGTCTTTCTTTCTGTTCTCTTCCCTTCCTCCTTCACTGTTGTCCTCCCTACGTCCCTCCTTCCCACTCCGTCTCTCTCCCTTCCATGGCCTGGACTTGAGACCTCTGTGTGAAAGCAATTAATCAATTTCAGGGACTTCTGGTGTCTGCTCTTGATCTCCCCTGTCCTGTGTCCCAGCCACCGGTACTTTCCACTCATCAGTTTCTTAGTTGTGCAATCTAAATGCTAATGATCCTACCTAACCTGCCCTTTTACCCTCCCCTACAGATTCACAGAAGCCTCGTCTTGCAATCACAGGCTACTCTCCCCACCCCATCCCTTGTCCGGACCATGGGCTCGAGACCCTGCCATCTTTGGAAACCTCTAATGGCCCACAAAGCAGTTGTTGGCGGGGTGGGGGGGGTGGTGCGGGTTGAGATCTCCCATCAGGAGCCCCCAGAGCATCTTCCTCCCCAGCAGGGTCCTATCTATGGAGCTGGCCGATGCCCGCACTGATGCCCTCATTCCCTTTCATGCACTGGCGGTTTTCAGTCTGATATTGAAAGTGCAATATGCTCGCCAGTAATGATGTCTTATTGGAGTGTAAAGATTTTCCCATTTCACTGCTTTATCCTGAATTTAAAGTATTTTGAAATTCACTTACACTGGAGAGGACCAGCAGCCCAACGTGGCCGTAAATAAACTGGTGCCCGCGAAGGTGTTATCTCTGAAATGGGAGAAGGGCTAGGTGAGCGCTCGCAGGCAGGCGGGGCGGTCTCGGGCTCCGAGCTCTTCCATTATGGCTGGCCACTGGGCAGCCGCTTTTCTTCCCAGCGCTGGGCATGGGCACCAGGGCGCTCTGACCTTGTCTTTTGAATCTATTCAATTGAAGTTTGAGTTGGAAGATCACTTAGCTCTCAAGTCCCTGCTTGGGAAGTCGGAAAATCTGAGAACTAATGTGGAGACCGACAATAGAAGGGATTCGAGCAGGGGGGTGAGGAAAGTGGCTATGAGCAAACGTTTCTTGAAATGCTACTGTGGACTAGGCACCCTACTAGGTAATTTGCAGAGTTAGCTTCATGAAGCCTCTCAGTAATCCTTGGACACTGTTGGGAGTTCCCACCCCAGTCCGGCCAGCCAGACTCCCGGGAGTCTCCTAGTCAACCAACATCAAGGCCATGACTACAGGTGTCCGTGGAAAGTAAACCAGGGAAACTTCTCACATAGGTTGTAGGTTGCATTAGGCGCTTAGATTTACTGATGTCTTCCACTGACCCATTTGTGCCTGGAGTGGCCAAGACAGATGCCTGACACTCTTGAGACCCAAAGCCAGTGTTATGTCAGCCCCAGCGGTAGGAGCACACACACACTGGAGTGAATCCTGCCTCTGTTGCTACTTTCTAGCTGTGGTCCTGGGGGACCGTCCGTTCCCTCCTCTGTAATCTGTAGATAGTGTTCCCTCCTCTATAATCTGTAGATAATAACGGTGCCCATGTCCTGCGGTGGCTGTGAGGATGACATGCGTCACGGTATGTGGAGCCCTTAGCACAGCATGTGGCCTTGGGGTAAAGGCTGTGTAAGGATCCTTCAGTATGTGAACCTTTAACTAAAACCTTGAACAACAGCTTCCCAGTGCAGATGATTTTCTGCACTGTCTCCCACAGGTCTGGGGCAGTGGTGCGTCCTGGTGACAAGCAAGAGAAAATGAGTCTCTAAAGTCCTCCCATACTCATCTCTTTTCCTACTCGGCCAAGCCAGGAGGAGCAAGATATGCAGACAGCTGGGTTTTGGGGGGACACATGTATGAATGGAGCATGTATTAGTTTGCTAGAGCTGCCATAACAAAATGGCACAGATGACGTGGCTTAACCAACAGAAAGCTATTTCTGGCAGTTCTGGAGTCTGGAAGTCCAAGACCAGGGTCCTGGCGGGGCTGGTTTCTCCTCAGGCTTCTCTCCTGGTGCATTGAAAGTAGAGGAGTAAGTCCCTCTTGTGGGGTCCCAAAAGATCACTTGGAGTACAGCCACAGACATGCCAGTGGAGAGGCAGAGGGGGAAAAAAAAAAAAAGATTTATTGCACTCACAGATCCTGGAGGAGGGAGGCACAGCACACTGTACAAGGGCCCATAAGGGGAGAACACCCAGGAAGCAGGCTCACCCAAAGGCGGGGGGGTGATGGGGGGAGTTGAGACCGAGGACCCACCAGGAATGCCTCTAATGGGGGTCAGGGTAGAGTACACCAGCAAAAGGCACGCAAAGACTTCACTGATCCATTTGAATGTCGCCGCGTCCCAGTCAAGGGAGGGCCAGGAGGGAACCCATGGCCATCACCAGCCTGATCATCCTGGCACACCAGGTCGTCCGGGCAAGTGTGTCCAGCCTGGAAGTGGGGAAGCCACGGCATGGGGATAGTAAGAATTTTGAAAACATACAGTACACCTGGGCTTTCAGATGGCCGTCTTCTCACGGCAGCCTCATACAGCCCCTCTCTCTGTGCACAGGCATCCTTGGGATCTCTTCCTCTTCTTAGAAGAACACCAGTCCTGGCGGATTAGGACCTCCCCATAGGACCCCCTTTAATCTTAGTCACCTCCTTAAACTCCCCATCTCCAAATACATTAGGGGTTAGGGCTTCAGTATTACGGATTCGGAGGCAATACAGGTCCGCGAGTAACAGACGCCATGGGTTTCAAAGCAGGGGCTTTTCTGCGCGTCCCTTCCTCTGCGTGGAGCTCAGGGCAGCTCAAAGTTCTCTCCGCACATTGTTACTCTGTCACTTCCCCCTTGGTGGCACTGGCAGCGCACACAGTGATCTTTAATTGGAGGGCATATCTCAGCGGCAGGCTAGCACCAGGTAGAATTTTGATAACAAGTTCAAATTAACTGGCTCTAATCTTTCTAAAGCAAAGGTAAAGGTTCCCCAACCTCTACCCTGCACAGAGCCTCACAACAGCTAGTTGCCCACCGCCGGCAGTGACACCTCAGCTCCTGGGGGCCCTCTGTCACCACCCCTGCTTCCCTCTGACCCCGCCCCCACCCACCTAACAACGCTCACTCTGGCTCCCTCTGCTTTCCTTGAAAACCCTATACCACTGTCTCTCGCAGGGAACATTTGCATTGGCTGTTCCTCCTGTGGGGAACTCCTCCCCCACATCCTTCCCTGGCCACCGCCTCCTCATTCAGGCCTCCACCCGAGGGCCACCTCCTCAGAGGGACCATCCCCCGGTCACTCAGCCATATCACCCACCACATTTCACACTGTTGCCTGCAGGCAGTGGGAGAGATGAGACAAGTCCATCTGTCAGATAACTTCATCAGGATCCCCACTCTGTACGAGGCCGTGGAGCCTCGGTGATAAGGCAAGACGGATCCCATCTCCCCCAAGGAGCTTCTATTCTGGAGTGAGGAGGTACACGATAAACATATCAGCCTCCAAATACACTAATGTGCAGTTCAGTGGGACGCCTTCAAAAAGCAGTGATGCAAAACCATTAGTCCTTCTGGAAAATTGCTGGACTAATCCATATGGCCTAAAAAACCCAGATCTCCAGCCTCCAGAATTGCAAGAAATACATTTCTTTTGTGTATAAGCCACCCAGTCTATGACACTTTGTGATAGCAGCCTGAACTAAGACACTGGTTTCATTTTAGAGATCTTATTGGATATTACCTTGTTCGTGAATTAGATTTTAAAACCCCCCCAAAGTACCTTTTGTCTGGAGCAAATTGACATTCAGAATGACCCCTGATGTCAAAGGGAATAGAAATATTAAATGATTATAAATGCATTTTTTCTCATATTATTACAAAACGTAGAAAATTCCTGAAAAGCAGAAAAGAAAAGAAAAAAAAATCCTCCATAATTTTATCATCTATGCACAGCCACTATTTACATTTTAATGTCTTTTCTTCAGGGCTTTTTTGTGTGTGGGTTTTTTTTTTTTTGCATAATTATATCCATTCTCTATATGCAATTTTTATCTTGTTCTTTTTTTCCAGTGACTATTATATCATAAGCATTTTCCACATTATACAGTCTTTGTGAACATTGCATTTTATGACTCCATAATGTTCCATGCTAGGATTATGGCATGGATTATTTAACCAAACATTTACATTAACATTTTTTTTTAATCTCTCTATTACTTATTCTGTGGCGATGATAATCTTGTTGTATAAACTCACCCCGTCCTACGCCCAGCCCACCATCCGCATTTGAGGCTACTTCATTAAGCTACACACGCGAATGTGTAATTACTGGATCAAAGCGGGGAGGGACCATTTTAAGGCATTCAGGACGCATTTACAAATTACTCTCTTAAAAAGGCTGTGCCAATGTACACTCTGATCTGCAATGTTAGAAAGGACCCATTTTGCTACACTTGTGTTAATATGCCTATTATCATTTTAAAAGACCAGCTAATTTGAAAGGCATGAAATGTTATTGTTTTTATTTGCATGGCTTTGATTAGTAGTGATATTGAAAAATTTTTCCATGTTTGTTAAACAGTAGCATTTCCTCTTGGGGACATGTCTGTTTATATCCTTTGGCATCGTTGGTTTTCTTAAAGATTTGCCTTAATTCAAATATATGAATACATCATTCCTCTTAATTATATTTGCTACAAGTGTGTTTCCCTGTTTGTTGTCTTCTTTTTGAGTTTGATTATGCTTTTTATGTACCGAAGATTTAAATTTTTTTGTAATCACATCTGCCCATCTTTTTCCTTTGTGATTTTTTAAATCTTTTCTAATGTAGACACTCTTCTCTCCAGAAGCTTGATTAATATTCATTTCTTTTTTTATATAGTTTGTTTATGCTTTGATTAAAAAATAATTCTTTGGTCTGGAATGTGTTTCTGTGCATAACCTTGAAGAGACTTTCCCCATGACTAACCGTCTATCCCAATAAAATCTATTCGATAATCCTATTTTTCCCTTCTTTATCATATATTAAATTTTTGCATGTCTTGGAGTATTGTGTAAGCTGTTGTATTTAGTTGAACCAGTGTACCATTCTGTTTAAGTGGCTCTATTTTCCAAATCTGTTTAAATATCTGTCCAGGCTGGCCCCTGGGTACTTTGAGTTCAAGGAGAGATAAAAAGGGTCTACCTTCACTCTTTCCTCTTGCTTCTCAGTAGGAAACCAGTTCAGAGACAAACAATGGGACAGTAGGATCACCATAAAGACAAAGGATAATGCCAATTCCAGGGAATTTTCCATTCTCCTAAAATGATCTCTGACTTTTTAAATTCTTGTACATTTCAGCTTTATGGAGGTATAATTGATACATAACATTGTCAAGTACTTAAAGTGTCCATCCTGGTGATCTGATATACATATGCATTATGAGAGGGTTTCCCCCAGTTACTCACCCATCACCCCACGTATTTATCTTTTGGGGGTATGGTGAGAACATTTAAGCTCTACTATCTGAACAAATTCCATTTATATAATACGGGGTTATTAACTAGAGTCACTGTGCCTTATATTAGATCTTCAGATCTTATTCATCTTATAGCCGGAAGTTTGTACCCTTTTACCAACTTCTCCTAATTTTCCCTACCTCCTGGCTCCTGGCCTCCATTTTTCTAATTTCTGTTTTATGAGTTTGACTTTTTTTTTTTTTTTAAGATTCCACATATAAGTGGTATCATACTTGTCTTTCTTTTTTTTTTTAATTTTTAAAAAATATTTTATTTATTTGACAGAGAGTTAGAGAGAGAGCACAAGTAAGCAGAGCGTCAAGGAGAGGGGGAGAGAGAGAAGCAGGCTCTCCGCTGAGCAGGGAGCCCGATGCTGGGCTCGATCCCAGGACCCTGGAATCGTGACCTGAGCCGAAGGCAGCTGCTTAACCAACTGAGCCACCTGGGCGCCCCCATACTTGTCTTTCTGTCTGGTTTATTCCATTTAGCATAATGCCCTCACAATCCATCCAAGTTGCTGCAAATGGCAGGATTTCCTTCCTTCTTACAGCTGAACAATACTCCATGGTCTACGTACATCACATCTTCTTTACCTGTTCATCAATTCACAGACATCTGGGTTGATTCCGTATCTTGGCTACTGTGAATACCGCTACCATGAACATGGGATGGCAGATGTCTTTTTGAGATCCTGTTTGTATCATCTTTGGATATATCCCCCAAAGTGGGATTGCTGGGTTGTATGGATTTTCTGTTTTTAATTTTCTTGAGGAATCGCCCTATTGTTTTCTATCAGGGCTGCACCAATTCACAATCCCACCAACAGTGCACCTGGGCTCCCTTTTCTCCACATTCTCGCCAGTACTTATGATGCCTTGTCTGTTTGATGATGGCCATTCTGACAGGTGTGAGGGGATATCTCATGGTGGTTTTGATTTTCATTTCCCTGATGATGAGTGATGTTAAGTCCCTTTTCATGTACCTGTTGACTGTCTGGATGTCTGATCTCTGACCCTTGAAGATGATTTTGTGTCCAGTTTTTCTTCTGCACTCCACACAGACTTCTGCTCTAGTCCTTCTGAGCTGGGAGTAGGAGCTCAGAAAGGATAGCTTTCAGATCGTGAGTTATAGCCTCAACCTCACTCTGTGATTCCCCTGGGCAACCAGAGCCTGACCCTCCACTAACTTTTTTTCCATTTACCTCTGAGTTTTCTCTTTCCACTCAGCCTGACAAACACCTTGCCATCATGGGCACTCGCTGATTTTATTTCTTTCTCTGAGGATTTTATTTCTTCCTGATGTAAGGCAGATGCCTCCCAAGGTCACAATCTTATGCTTAAATTCTTAGAATCCTTCTTGGCAGACCTGATGATTTCAGGTTTTTGTTACTTCTAATTTTTCTTATTTAATCTCAGGTCATTACTATGCTCTAGGGAGGAGAGAGGATTTTTGAAGAGCTAAATTAGAGACATATAGAATCCCTGATCGGGAGGGGGCTTCTGGAAACTGTCCCATAGGAAACCCCCCAGGCCATCTGAGGGCATCTCCACCTGTCACAAAAGTTAAAGGAGCAATGTTCAGTATCCATACCACCCAAAGCTTTCAGGCAGGAACTTCTTGCAAACAGACCACAGGAAATTAATATTCCACAATATCTGCGCAGATATGTCATACTCTCATCTAGCTACAGAAGCTGCCACCCTCTAGTTAGGCTTTTCAAAATTTAGATTCAGAGTCTGAAAAAGCATGCTTTCAAAACCCAATGGAATGATATCCATGGGAGATCTGTATCACGAGGGATCAGGTGTTAGCAATGATGCAAGGTATAGTAAAAATGTACAAGGCAGGACCCATTCATTCACTTATGTACTCATTCACCCATTCATGTGACAAATGCTCATCAGGATCCTACTCTATGGCAGGCATTGTCCCCGTTTTAGGAACTTGGGACTTACGAATGAAATCAACCTAGTCTGGGGGAAGAGGCTTTCCAGCCACATCATATGGAGGAGAGAGAGGGGCACCTGGGTCTGTTTGAACCCAGCTGAACCCAGCTGAAGTCTGTTGAGCATCCGACTCTTGATCTCGGCTCAGGGCTTGATCTCAGGGTCATGAGTTCAAGCCCCTCATTGAACACCACACCCAGCATGGAGCCTACTTGAAAACCAAGCAAACCAAAAAAGGAGGAGGCAGGTAACACAATACACTGTTTCTCCTTCTGCCTTTTACTTTTTCAGCCAACTGCATTAACGCTCATAAGTGAAATGGGAAATCCATTCTGGTTTGCGGTTTATCAATAATCAGTGGAGATACATTCCAACACGCCTGGAAGCTGTGTGGTGAATAGGTATTATGGCTCTTTTACAAATATGCTTCTGTTCATCACTGCCTCTTGAGATGGGAAGAGTTTCACATCCACTGGGAATCTGTATCTGAGGTATTTTGCTAATAAAATAACCAAACGTCAGACCACCATCAAACAGTTTCCCCACATGGGATCAGAGAAGCTGAAGGCTTCAGAGGGTGTGAGCAGAAACTTGGCTTGTAGATCCATCCAGTGTGACAGCTCTTTTGAGAGCAAGAGACGATTTTTTTTTTCTTTCTCCTAAAGGGTTACAAAAGGGAGGAAAATCATGAGCATTTAAGCAAAAAGCATTCAAAATTAGTTACAGATACTTTGGGGGCTTAACAGATAGTTGGGGAATTCTTAATTATGTGTCACAATCTCTTGACTTCTTTATTTGATTCAGCAAATCCATACTTAGCCACAGCCCGTTATTGGCCTCACACAGTGTTTGGCATAGAATGGGTCCTAAATGATTTTTTTTTTTTTAATGAGTCACTCTGACAGATTCTGGAGATACAAGATAATGCCACCAAGCTTAAGAAGATCATAATATAATCATAATATAATAATATAATAGTGGAAGGCCATTGTGTGATCAGCTAAGGCTGGTGCAATAGTGGCCAGTGTTTACTGAGTTCTTACTATATCCTAGGCACCAAACATTTTATGTACCTTATCTCTTGAATACTTAGGGTAAGCTGGGTGATTCAGCATGCCATTCCTAGAGATGAAAAATATGTGAACACCGTATCCCATCATTTTGTTGCTCGTCTGGTTTTGACCTGGGGACTCCTTCTAGCAGCAGCAGGCTTACCCATCTCACTGGGCTGCCTCAGTCTCTGGGTTGGGAGGAGAACTTGCCTCCCCTTCAAGCTCCCCACCACCCCTAATCTGGAGTCAGACTCTCCTCCCTCTCTGGACATTGGGGTGCTCCCTATTCTGGGCCTCCTTATCCCCATTTCTATTGTTACATCCTGATGGGCACTGCTAAGCACCAGCACACCCATCCTGGAAAACATACCCAATCCACGAGACTCTCTCTCATAGTCCAAACAACCTTCACCCCACAGTCCCAGTGGTGTGGGAGGTGGTTCAGTGGCTCCAGCAGATCCCGGCTCAATGGCCCTTTCATTCCCCTCAATTATGAAGAGAACCCTTTTGAGGGATGTGGGAAATGGGTACAGTACTGCCCTTGAGCCGGGTGAGAGGGACCTTGTTCTGGTTCTCCTTTGGCCATCCTCTATACAACACTTCAAGAACTGTAATGCCAAGAGAACATATGTATTAGGATACGGTATCCTTCTGCACTATACTCTGCTCGCCAGAATCCTGCAATTTCCCATTCACGCAGCCCCATGCCCACTTTTGGGGCCTGTTCTAGAATCTTCTTGTGCCTGTCTTCCAGAGGGTGGAAGAGGCTATGCAGGTGTGTGCCTTCCTGGGCCCAAGGGCTGACCGAGGTGGGGTGGGGACGGCCTCCGGCATGCAGGCTAGGGTATCCCCAGGCTCAAACAGGAGTCTTTGTGCTGTAGATCGGAAATGAGAGTTGGCAACAGGCTGAGTCAATTCTCCCCTGAGCACACAATGAGTGCGAGAGCTTCGAATACGGACCCGGCCCTCTAAGTTGTTAAGAAGTTCTATTTATCAGGGAAGGTGGCTTGAACATGTTTTATGTAGGTTTTCATTTTATAACTATTTATTCATGGTATACCGGCCTTCAGATTTACTCATGCCCCAAGGCTTGTAAAAAGTCAGAGCCAGGCTAGAGGGCTGCAGAAAAAGTAAGACAATATATTTATATGGTTCTGGGCTGCTCTGTTTGTAGTACTTTGTTATGCAGTGTTACAAACTGAATTATGTCTCCCTCTACCCCCACATCCGCATGTTGAGGCCCTATCCCCTAATGTGGCCATATTTGGAGATAGGGCCCCCCAAAAGCTAGAAATTAAAGCTAAATGAGGTCTCTTATGACCTGGAATTTGACCGGGGCTCTGATCTGATAAAATTCGTGTCCTTAAGAGAAGAGACAGACAGGGCTTCCCTGGCGTTCTTTGTGTGCACTTGCCAAGGAAAGGCCATGTTGAGACCACAGCCAGGAGGTGGCATCTCCAAGCCAGGAAGAGACCTCTCACCAGAAACCAAATTGTCCAGAACCTTGATCTTGGACTTCTAGGCTCCAGACTCTGAGAAAATAACTTCCTGTTGTTTACGCCCCTCATCTTTGGTCCACTGTTATGCAGCCTGAACAGACTAACACACGCAGGGATCGGAAACAGAGAGTGGCATCCCATGATTGCTCTATTCTCTTCATGAAAAGTGAGTCACCAGATCCAGCCTGCACTCAAGGGGAAAGGTTACCCAGGGCATGGCACAAGGAGATGGGGTCACTGGGGCCACCCCAAAAGTCTACCTATCACAGATACATTTAGCAAAAATGTCGTTTAGCACATATGTATGCCAAACTTGAGGTGAAGTGTTCATGGACACTGAGAATTTAGGGGTAATTCCAGTCTTCAAAACCATCCTTTCCTGGGGCACCTGGGTGGCTCAGTGGGTTAAGCCTCTGCCTTCGGCTCAGGTCATGATCTCAGGGTCCTGGGATCGAGCCCCACATCGGGCTCTCTGCTCAACGGGGAGCCTGCTTCCTCCTCTCTCTTTCTGCCTGCTGCTCTGCCTACTCGTGATCTCTCTCTCTGTCAAATAAATAAATAAAATCTTTTAAAAAACAACAGCAACGACAACAAAACCATCCACTCCTTGTACAACTGGCATTATCCTAGTCCCCAAGTGACCATGGGAAAGCTTGGGGCGACTTGCTTCTTTGCTCAGCTGGGTGGCAGTGTGGCATAGGGGTGCTTGGCACACGGTGGGTTCAGGTCCTAACTCTGCCCCTTCCTGGGTGTGTGGGCTGGAGCAGATTGCTGACCTGTTCTGAAACTTCATTTTCTCACGTGTAAAATGGGCACAAGGAGAATACTTTACCCACAGCATCCCTAAGAGGAAAAAATGTGCTCCTGCATGCAGGATCTGAGCCCAGTGCTAGTATACCAGAAATGCTTCGTAAACGTTATCTACATTAGAGAACGAAATTCAACCGAGCGAATTTTAAAGATCTTATTAGCTTTATTCAGCAATTCATGAAACCGGCAGCACGCAATCTGGGCAGTAGGAAGGAGTTCCAAAGAGCTGTACTAGGCAAGAGAAGGGGGCAGGAACAAGGAAGTGGTACTAGGCAAAAAGCACATTGGTGACTGAGCAGGTGACCTAATGAACGCTGATTAGACAAGCCCTGATGGGCTGCTCTAAGATTCCATTTCTGCAACACCCTCAAATGTAAGTAAGTTACGTCTCTTTCTGGCGATGCGGGGCTTAGCATCGGCGACTGCATTTGGGACCTGTTGTCTTTTCTTTCACTATTCTTACCGTCGTTGCCGGGAAGGTCTCCTGCCCAGCCTAGCATGCCACTGGCAAGGGATGGTACCCGCTCCTCGTGAGAGTAACACGCCCACCTCATTCATGCATCTTATTTCCCTTCACCTTCTCAGCCTACCCTACAAGTTAGCTCTTTATTATCCTCAGCTTACAAAGAGCAAGCCTTACGGAACCCTCTGGGGGTTGAAGGACTTGTATCACACAGCAACCGAGCACTGAAGTCAGAATTCAGACCCAGGGTCCCCAACTCTGAGGCCCCTTGTTTCCCACCCGACCCGGCTGGCTTTCCCACGGGCCTGGGGGACTTCACCACCAGCTGGACTCCGGGTCACACGAAAGAGCTCTCTCTACGTGGAGAGCCCAGGATTACCAGGTCACCTGGACAACAAAAATTTTATTTAAATTTTTATCCTCCCTCCTGCTCCCTTTTTAAATTGCAGCACCTTGAGCTGAAAAGCCAGGCTTGCTTTAAGGGCCCCCGCGCAAGGCTCTGGGAGAGCAGGAGAGAGATTGGAAGGGTGGGTTTGAAGGCCGATCCTCTGGCTTTCCCAGCCCAGCCTGCGTTCCTTCACCTGCAGCTCCGGGACTGAATCTCTGAACCTCTGAGGCTGAATCGCAGAGGCGGGGAAGGCAGGCAGGGTGTGGACTCCCCCCACCACCATCCATGTAGCTGGGCCTCTGGGGGCACCATAGAGATGTAGTCCATTAAGGAATTACCTCGGTGCTAATGCTTTCCACGGAGAAGTGCTATTCTGCTGGGACCTCCTGAGGGTAGCTGAAAGTGTTTCATTTCTATTCATTCTATTCTCTGGATTCCTCAATTTAATGAGGTCTTTACTTTTGCCTTTAAAGAGTGCTCTCACCCCTGTGGAGTCTAGCTGTGGGCTGGAATTTGAATACTGTGGGGAACAGGGAAAGAACAGGAGGAGAGGGACCAGAAGGTTAACCCCACACACACTGAGAAGGAGCTGGCTGTCTCTGACTCCCCTTCTCTGGCCAGCTTCACTACCCCCCTTCCTGAAATGCCAAATTTGGTGTCTCTGAGACCTCCCACCTACTGGCTGAACCTGCCCCAGTTCCAGAGCAGACTTCCTCAGGGGCACAGAGTTTATTAATAGTCTCCACCCCCCAGACCAGTGGGGATCAGGATGAATTCACTCTCCAAAAATAGAGCCAATACAATTGCTGGGCCTCCAGCTGCCTCCCCCATCGCTGCTCCTCCCCATCTGTCGCTGGCAGTCAGAACACTCGCTGGACTCAGAGTGCCAGGACCTCCTTGATGCCTACACAGTGCAGAAAGTAGCACTTCTGGGATATGGGGCTCTACTCAATGTTTAGTCCATTCAAGAGACTGGGCTTCCAGCTTGACTGGCCATGCCGTCACCTTCCCCGTGACCCTGCTTGATGGCCTAGACCCACATTTAGCCTCAAGCTCAAACCCAGCATCCCTGTCCAGAGCCGTGGTTACTCCTGCTACTTTCCTCTTCAGCCATGATGAACAGCTCCCCCGCTCCACCCCATTCTATAACCACAACCTGTCAAGACTCCTAAATATTCTGGTGACTGGACCTCTTGCTACTGTGACCTCCATGGTGGTTTGCTCACACTTTACAGATGCCTCCAGGAGTTAGGGTTGAAGGAGCCCTCCGCCCTTAGATTCTCTGTAGTCCCTGTATCTCCATATAACCAATACATTTCTTCCAATCCGGAGTAGACCGAGATGGAAGGGAACTGACACCAACTTTCGGAACAACCCAAGGCAGTCAGCCACTGCTGCAAACTGTCTTGCTGTAGGTTACTGGCAATCGGACACTAGGCATCAGACCCAGAGTTCCAGGCAAACTCTCGATGCCCACATAGGCCGAAAGGCAGCACTTCTGGCAAATACGACCCTGCCCAATGTTTATTTCATTCAGGAGACCTGACTTGATTGGTCATGTGGTAGTCCTCCCTAGGGATCCTACTTAATGCCATAGACTCACTTTGAGCCTCAAGCTCAGCCGCCCCAAACTCCCCCCACCACCACTGTCTGGAGCCCTCAGACATGCTTAGGTCCTCTGAAACTGGGTCAGCAGGGGCACCTAGGTGGCTCAGTCAGTTGAGCCTCTGACTCTTGTTTTCAGCTCTGGTTGTGATCTGGGGATCCTGGGATTGAGCCCCATGTCAGGAAGGAGTCTGCTTCTCTGCCTCTCTCTCTCCCTCTCCTTCTGCCCCTCCTCCCTACTCACTCTCTTAAATAAAAATAAATGAATCTTAAAAATAAAAAACCCTGAGTCCATGGGAAGGAGAAGGAAACTAGTATCAGGTATAGTGGAAGGCTGAGGCACAACGATAATATTCACAAGAAAGTGACACATTCAGACTTGGGCTAGTCAGGCAGGAGTCAACAATGGACTTATAGAGAGCAGTGCCTTCTGACATCCCCTGCCCTCATCTGAGGCTGAGCTTGGTCCTTCATTCCAGCCGCACACTGGAATCATCAAGGGAGCTTTTGAAATTTCAGAGGCCAGTCTCCATACCCAGAGATTATGACTAAATTGATCTGACTGGACTGAACTGCGTTTAGAAGTGAAGGGCCCCACTGACCATACCTGGATGAGTCAGGGGCTGTCGTTTTGGCAACATCACTTTTCCCAGTAAAACTCAGTAAAATTACATCCTTAATATTACTGTTTGACATAAAACCCTTCCAGGAATCCCTAAATCGTTACAATAAGAGGAGGCGACAGACCTGGGATTTGAAGAAGATCAAACGAGCCATTTAAGAGCCCTCCTTTTTGAGTGAAATGGACCACGTACGTTCTTTGGACAAAGTTAACCAGGAAAGGAAACGTCTGAAAGCAGATCCTGCGAATGATGGCCGTGCACAGAGAGGGGATGGTTCCTGGAACGTGATGTTGGAGGCTAGCGATGCTAATGACCAAACAACGATCAATTAGCTTGCGAAGTTGAGCAACTACGGGGTTTGCCACCGACCGTATCCAAGTTAGAGCTCTGTGGGGACCTGCAGTGGCTGTCAACCCTCAGAATAAAGCTGTCTGAGGCTGCCGGTGCCTTTGGCTGCTTTCAGTGAGCAGATGTCACTGAATTCAGCTCAGTCTCATTTCCATACAAGTAGCCCGCACCCTGCCCCCTAGCAACCTTTGTGCAAGAGCCTTCATTTCCCCCAGAATGCCCCGCGCAGGAGCCTTTGCTTCCCCAGACTGCCCAGCGTGGTGGTTCCAGGTGAGAATGGACGCAAGCTGCAGGGATGCCTTCTAAAACTAACTTCTGGGGAGGGGAGAAGTAAACCACCTCATCGATCCTACAGGTTTCTCATGGCTAACATGAGGTCCCTTGCAGTCCTACTTTTTTTCTGGGATAGTATAAAGAATCTTATATTCAGTCATATAAAATATTGATCAGTGTTTACTTTGGGTAGAAGACTCCCCCCCGCCCAGGTACCGATGAAGGAACAGTAAGCATAACAGACAGGCTTCTGCCCTCAGAGTGCTTCTAGTCTAGTGGAGACAGAAGTAAGCATCAAAGCTGTGAGGAAAATTATACAGGGTGACCTGAGTACCAAGAAATCAGCACGAGCAATAACAGAAAACACAGGGAAATTGGAATTCATCAAAATTGAAAACTTTCTGCTGTCGTGGAAGTGATGCAGTAAAAAAGACAAGACCCTTCCCCACATTTTTTAAGAAAAAGCGGCAAGGATGTGAATAGATATTTCTCCAAAGAAAGTATACAAATGACCAATAAGCACAGGAAAAGTGGTTCAACCTCATCAGCCATCGTCGGACCCAGTTCGAAACCACAATGAGACACCACTCGGCACCCGCTAGGATGCCCGTAATAAAGACAGATTATAAGTAGGCAAGGCTTGTGGTGGACCAGAGCCCTCATACGCTGTTGGTAAGAATGTAAAATGACCCAGTGAATGAAATAGTCTGGCAGTTCCCCAAAAGTCAAATATAGAGCTGCCGCGTGATCCAGAAGATCCGTTCGTGTGGGTAAGTTCAAGAGAAATGAAAACATAGGTCCGCACAGAAGCTGGTATGTGGCTGCTCACAGCAGCGTCGTTCATCATACGACAAGAAGTGGAAACAACCAAGGTGTTCATCAACGGATGGATGGATAGACACAATGTGGCATATCCATACAGTGGAATGTTCGTTGGCAATAAAAAATAATGAAGTGTGACTTCATACCACAACATGGATGAACCCTGAAAACATATAAGAAGATGCTCACGAAAGGACACATATTGCCTGAGGCCATTTATGCAAAACACCCCGAAGAGTGCATCTGCTGAGACAGAAAGTAGATTGTTGGTTGTCTCATAGAAGGAGGTGGGGCAAGGGGGGCAACTGCTAGACGGTACAGAGTTTTTTGGGGGAGGAGGAATAAAAATGTTCTCAAGTTGCGGTGAGGGTCGCACACTTAGTAAAAATACTAACAACCATTGAACTGTATACTTCAAATCAGTAAATTGTATGGCATGTGGATTATAGCTCAATATAGATCTTATTGAAAGGAGGAGGAGGAGGAAGCAGAAGCAGCTGCCACCAGCCACAAAAGGATTAAAGATTTGGAGGAAGCATTCTGTGCGGGGAAAAAAGCTCTAGCTTTCCTGTTCCATATTTTATGCTATAATAAAAAGAACATGGGTTTAGGACCAGGCATATCCAAGTTTGAATGCTATCTGCACCATGTATCATGACTAGCATCTCTAAAAAAAATTTTAAGCTTCCTTTTTGAGAACTTAACTATGTATTAGATATTGTGCTAATGGATTTACATGCCCTGGTGTAATTTCATTCTTGTAAATACCTTGGAGGGAGGTGAAATTACCTCCCTGTGGTGGGAAGTTGAGATGGAGAGAAGATTTAACCATCACACTATGCTGAAGGAAAAACCTGAGCTAAGCATATCACCTCTTCAGCCGTCATGCCTCTCATTTATGGAATGGAGATGATATCTCCCCTATGCTGGTCCTATAGATTGAGAAACCTATGTATACCTAGCACGGTGCCTAGAATTAATGCAAAAATTTTGTGAAGTTTATAAATTTTCTAAAGTGTGTGTGTATGTATGTGTATATGTATACACATACACACACATACATATATATTATTTGCTTCAGGGGTACAGGTCCGTGAATCATCAATGTTACGCAATTCACAGCATTCACCATAGCACATACCCTCCCCAATGTCCATCATCCAGCCACCCTATCCGTCCCCCCAGCCCCCGCCCCACCACACCTCAGTTTGTTTCCTGAGACTAAGAGTCTCTTATGGGTTGTCTCCCTCCCCGATCCCATCTTGTTTCATTTTTCCCTCCCTTCCCCTCCACTACTCCCACCCTCCCTCTGAAATTCCTCCTATCAGAGAGATCATATGATAATTGTCTTTCTCTGGTTGACTTACTACACTTGGCATAATACCCTCTAGTTCCATCCAGGTTGTTCAAATGGCAATATTTTAGGGGTGTTTGTTTGTTTGTTGTTTTTAAAGATTGCCTGAGGCCAGTCTTTATTTGACAGAGATTGCAAGTAGGCAGAGAGGCAGGCAGACAGAGAGAGGAGGAAACAGGCTCCCTGCTGAGCAGAGAGCCCAATGCGGGGCTTGATCGCAGGACCCCGATATCATGACCCGAGTGGAAAGCTGAGGCTTTAACCCACTGAGCCACCCAGGTGCCCCTCAGGGGTGGTTTGTTTTTTTTTTTTATTAGCTACATGGTATTCCATCCATCACACTCACACACACACACACACACACACACACACACACACACACACAGTACTCCATCATATATATATATATGTATATGTATACTATTATAGATAGATAGATTGATCGATCTCACATCTTCCTTATCCATTCATCTGTTGATGGACATCTAGGTTCTTTCCATAGTTTGGCTATTATGGACATTGCTATATATAATCATTTGGGTGCACGTGCCCCTTCAGATCACTACTTTTGTATCTTTAGGGTAAATACCCAGTAGTGCCATTGCTGGGTCATAGGGCAGTTCTATTTTCAACTTTTTGAGGAACCTCCATGCTGTTTTCCAGAGTGGCTGCACCAGCTTGCCTTCCCACCAACAGAGTAGGAGGGTTCCCCTTTCTCCGCATCCTTGCCATCACCTGTCATTTCCTGACTTGTTAATTTTAGCCATTCTGACTGGTGTGAGGTATTATCTCATTGTGGTTTTGATTTGTATTTCCCTGATGCCGAGTGATGTGGAGCACTTTTTCATGTGTCTGTTGGCCATTTGGATGTCTTCTTTAGAGAAATGTCTGTTCATGTCTTCTCCCCATTTCTTGATTGGATTATTTGTTCTTTGGGTGTTGAGATTGGTAAGTTCTTTATAGATTTTGGATACTAGCCCTTTATCTGATATGTCATTTGCTTGTCTCCCATTCTGTCAGTGTTCTTTTGGTTTTATTGACTATTTCCTTTGCTGTGCAAAAGCTTTTTATCTTGATGAAGTCCCAATAGTTCATTTTTGCCTTTGCTTTCCTTGCCTTTGGTGATGTTTCTAGAAAGAAGTTGCTGTGGTTGAGGTTGAAGAGATTGCTGCCTGTGTTCTCCTCAAGGATTTGGATGGAGTCCTTTCTCACACTGAGGTCTTTCATCCATCTTGCGTCTATTTTTGTGTGAGGTATACAGAAATGATCCAGTTTCATTCTTCTGCATGTGGCTGTCCAATTTTCCAACACCATTTGTTTAATAGACTTTTTTCCACTAGACGTTCTTTCCTGCTTTGTTGAAGATTAGTTGACCACAGAGTTGAGGGCCCATTTCTGGGCTCTCTATTCTGTTCCATTGATCTATGTGTCTGTTTTTGTGCCAGTACCATGCTGTCTTGATGATTATAGTTTTGTAATAGAGCTTGAAGTCTGGGATTGTGATGCCACCAACTTTAGTTTTCCTTTTCAACATTCCTCTGGATATCTCGGGTCTTTTCTGGTTCCATATAAATTTTAGGATTATTTTTTCCTTTTCTTTGAAAAAAGTTGATAGTATTTTGAGAAGGATTGAATTAAACTTGTAGATTGCTCTAGGTAGCATAGACATTTTCACAATATTTGTTCTTTCAATCCATGAGTATGGAATGTTTTTCCATTTCTTTGTGTCTTCCTAAATTTCTTCCATGAGTACTTTATAATTTTCTGAGTACAGATTCTTTGCCTCTTTGGTTAGGTTTATTCATGGGTATTTTATGGTTTAGGGTGCAGTTGTAAATGGAATTGACTCCTTATTTTCTCTTTCTTCTGTCTTGTTGTTGGTGTATAGAAATGCAACTTTTTTCTGTGCATTGATTTTATATCCTGACACCTTACTGAATTCCTGTATGAGTTCTAGCAGTTTTGGAGTGGAGTCTTTTGGGTTTTCCACGTAAAGTATGATATCATCCGCAAAGAGTGAGAGTTTGGCTTCCTCTTTGCTGATTTGGATGCCTTTTATTTCTTTTTGTTGTCTGATTGCTATTCAACTGCGTTGAATAGCAATGGTGATCATAGACAGCCCTGCCATGTTCCTGACCTTAGGGGAAAAGCTCTTAGTTTTACCCCATTCAGAATAATATTCACTATGGGTTTTTCATGGCTTTGATAATATTGAGGTACGTACCCTCTATCCCTACACTTTGAAAAGTTTTGATCAAGAAGGAATGCTGTACTTTGTCAAATGCTTTTTAAGCATCTGTTGAGAGTATCATATGGCTCTTGTTCTTTCTTTTATTAATGAATTGTATCACATTGATTGATTTGCAGATGTTGAGCCAATCTTGCAGAACAGGAATATATCCCACTTGGTCATGGTGAATAATACTTTTAATGTACTTCTGGATCCTATTGGCTAGTATTTTGGTGAGAATTTTTACATCCATGTTCATCAGGGATGTTGGTCTGTAATTCTCTTTTTTGATGGGGGTCTTTGTCTGGTTTTGGGATCAAGGTAATGCTGGCCTCATAAAATGAGTTTGGAAGTTTTCCTTCCATTTCTATTTTTTTGGAAGAGTTTGGAAGAGTAATTAATTCTTTTTTAAATGTTTGGTAGAATTCCCCTAGGAATGTATCTGGCCATGGGCTCTTGTTTGGTGGGAGATTTTTGATGACTGCTTCAATCTCCTTACTGGTTATGAATCTGTTCAGGTTTTCTATTTCTTCCTGGTTCAGTTTTGGTAGTTTATATGTCTCTAGGAATGCATCCATTCCTTCCAGATTGTCAAATTTGCTGCTGTATAATTCCTCATAATATGTTCTTATAATTATTTGTATTCCTTTGGTGTTGGCTGTGATCTCTCCTCTTTCATTCATGATTTTATTTATTTGGGTCATTTCTCCCTTCTTTTTAATAAGTCTGGCCAAGCGTTTATCAATCTTATTAATTCTTTCAAAGAACCAGCTCCTAGTTTCTACTATTCTTTTGGTTTTTATTTCATTGACTTCTTCTCTGATCTTTATTATTTCTCTTCTCCTTCTGGGTTTAGGTTTTATTTGCTATTCTTTCTCCAGTTTCTTTAGGTGTAAGGTTAGGTTTTGTATTTGAGACTTTTCTTGTTTCTTAAGAAAGACTTGTATTGTTATATACTTTCCTCTCAGGACTGCCTTTGCTGTGTCCCAAAGATTATGAACAGTTGTGTTTTCATTTTCGCTTCTTTCCATGAATTTTTTAATTCTTCATTAATTTCCTGGTTGATCCATTCATTCTTCAGTAGGATGCTCTTTAGCCTTCATGTATTTTAGTTCTTTCCAGCTTTCCTCTTGTGGTTGATTTTTAGTTTCAAAGCACTGTGTTCTGAAAATATGCAGGGAATGATCCCAGTCTTATGGTACTGGTTGAGACCTTATTTGTGACTCAGGATATAATCTATTCTGGAGAAGGTTCCATGTGCACTAGAGAAGAATCTATATTCTGTTGCTTTGGGCTGGAATGTTCTGAATATATTGGTGATGTCTATCTGGTCCAGTGTGTCATTTAAAGCTTTTATTTCTTTGTTGATCTTTTGCTTAGATGATCTGTCCATTTCAGTGAGGTGGGTGTTAAAGTCCCCTACTCTTATTGTATTATTGTCTATGTGTTTCTTTGATTTTGTGATTAATTGGTTTATATAATTAGTTTATCCCATGTTAGGGGCATAGATATTAAAAATTGTTAGATCTTCTTGTTGCATAGACCCTTTAAATGGTTTTCAACCCCCTGACTTTAAATCTGGAGGTATTGTGGTGCCTGGGTGGCTCAGTGGACCATGCCTCTGCCTTTGGCTCAGGTCATGATCTTAGGGCCCTGGGATTGAGCCCTGAATCGGGCTCTCTGCTCAGTAGGGAGCCTGCTTCCCCTTATCTGCCTGCTACTCTGCCTACTTGTGCTCTCTCTCTGTCAAATAAATAAATATTTTTTAAAAAAATAATTAAAAAAATAAATAAACCTGGAGGTATCTTTGGGTGTAAAATGAGTTTCTTGCAGATAGTATATCAATGAGTCTTGTTTTCTTATCCATTCTGATACCCTGTGTCTTTTGTTTGGGGCATCTAACCCATTTACATTTAGAGTAGCTATTGAAAGATATTAATTTAGTGCCATTGTATTGTCTGTAAGGTTACTGTTACTGTATATCATCTCTGTTCCTTTCTGGTCTGTTACTTTTAGGCTCTCTCTTTGCTAAGTGGACCACTTTCAATATTTCCTGTAGGGCTGGTTTGCTGTTTGCAAATTTTTTTCATTTTTGTTTGTCCTGGAAACTTTTTCTCTCTCCTGTTTTCAATGACAGCCTAGCTGGATATAGGATTCTTGGCTGCATATATTTCATGTTTAGTGCCCTGAATATGTCATACCAGCCTTTTCTGGTCTGAGAGGTCTCTGTGGATAGGTCTGCTGCCAATCTAATGTTTCTACTATTTTATGTTATAGACCTCTTGTCCTGAGCTGCTTTCAGGATTTTCTCTTTGTCATTGAGTCTGTAAGTTTTACTATTAGATGATGGGGTATTGAGCTATTTTTATTGATTTTGAAGGGGATTCTCTGTGCCTCCTGAATTTTGATGCTTGTTCCCTTCCCCAAATTAGGGAAATTCTCTGCTATAATTTGTCCAATACACCTTCTGCCCCTGTCTCTCATTTTTCTTCTTCTGGGATCCCAATTATTCTAATATTGTTTCGTTTTATGGTATCACTTATCTCTCAAATTCTCCCTTCGTGGTCCAATGGTTGTTTATCCTTTTTTTTTTCAGCGTCCTTATTCTCCATCATTTGGTTTTCTGTATCACTAATTCTTTCCTATGCCTCATTTATCCTAGCAGTAAGAGCCTCTATTTTTTTTTTGCACATTAATAGCTTTTTTTATTTCAACTTGGTTAGATTTTAGTTCTTTTATTTCTCCAGAAAGGATTTTTATTTCTCCAGAAAGGGATTCTCTAGTATCCTCTATGTTTTTTCAAGCCCCACTAGCATCTTGATAATCATCATTATGAACTCTAGTTCTGATATCTTACTAATGTCTGTATTGATTAGGTCCCTAGCCATCCATACTGGCTCTTGTTCTTTTTTTTTTTAGGTGAGTTTTTCCACCTTGTCATTTTGTCCAGATAAGAATAGGTGAATGAGAGAACAAAATACTAAAGGGGTAACAATGACCCCATAAAAATATACACTAACTAAATCAGAAGAGACCCAAAACCGGGGTGGGGGGTGGAGAAGGTAGGAGAAAGAAAGAAAAAAAATTTATATATATGATTGTATATATATATGATTAGAACAGAGCCACACACTTGATTGTGGGTGTATTTTGGTCTGTTAGAAGAAACTGCCTCCCCACATTTTAAAGAAAGAAAAACTTATATATATATACAAAAATAAAGGTAAACACAATGAAGGAATGGAATATGACTGTAAAGATGAAAATTTAAAAAGATTCTAAAAAAGGAATTGATAAGAAGTTGGTTGAAAAAAATAGAAAAAAAAAAAAAAGGGAGAGAATGTGATCAGGCTGGAGACCAGAACAAAGCCATACGCTAGATTTAGGGTATATTTTGATCTGTTAGAAGAAACTGTATCCTAGAATTTTAAAGAAAGGAAAACTTATGTGTGTACAGAAAATAAGGTAAAATACAATGAAGGGATAGAATATGACTATAACAATGAAAATTTTAAAAGATTTTTTTAAAAGTAAATATAAATATAAATAGTTTATATTTAAATAAATATAAATATAAAATAGTTTAAATATAAATATAAAATATTTTCTATTTTAAAATATAAATATAAAATATAAATATAAAGAAATATAAAATAGTTTAAATATAAAATAATAAATATAAATAAATATATTTAATATAAAATAGTTTAAATATAAAAATATAAAATAGTTTAAATATATAAATATAAATATAAAATAGTTTAAATATAAGTTTAAATATAACCTTATAAAATAGTTTAAATATAACCTTAAAAAGGTTAAAATAAGAAAGACGAAAAATTTTAAAAATAGAGTAAGAAAAAATTTAAATTTGAAAGACTCAAGAATCATGGGGGGGGAAGCCATGAATTCTACATGGTGTATTCCCCTAGCACAGGAATTTGGTAAAATTGGTCCCGGCTGGATGTTCTTGCTGATCTTCTGGGCGAGGGGCCTGTTGCAGCGATTCTCAAACGTCTTTGCCTGAGGCAGAATTACACCCTTGCCAGGGACCAGGCTAAGCAGTTTGCTCGGGTTTGCTCTTGAGAGCTTTTGTTCCCCAAACGCTTTCTGTACAGCTTTGGCGGGCAGGTATGAAAACGGCGGCCTCCCAGGCTCCAGCCCCATAGCAGCAGAGAGCACGCAGCCGCACTCCTCAGGGCGCCCTGCGAGGGAAGCCGTCACTGCCTTCTCTCCGGTCTCGGCCACACTCCATGCTCACCCACGCGACGGAGCAGTTGTGTCTCTGGCGCACGGCCACGCTTGGAGTCTCCAAACCCAGCTGACCCTTGCAGCACACTCCCACGCCACTCCCCCCGGAGAGGAAGGGGAGTCTCTCTGGGTCTGCCACTTATGGGGCCCCGGCTCAAAGAGCAGTGGCCCAGGATCATGGTTTCAGGTAACCCTGAGCTGAGCGTTCCCTTCGGTTCCATCCTCCGTTAACCCCTCCTCAGTTCCGTCTTTGCAGACAGCTTCCCTACACTGATACCTGGGGGCTCTGCCACACTCACGCACCAAGGGTCTTTCTGTGACCCCGAGGTCCTGAGACCACGCTGCCTCGGAGGGCTCCACCTCCCAAGCGGGGAGCGACGTCCCTCAGCGGAGCCGACTTCTGAAGTTCCAGTTTTGTGCTCGGTGCTCTAGCGCTTGCCGGGAGCCGGCCCCTCCCCCTCACAGTCTGTCTTCCCATATACCTCAGATTCACTTCACGTCCTCCCGTCCAGAAAGTGGTCCCTTTTCTGTTCCTAGGATTGTGGCTATTCTTTTCTTCAATCTCCCGTTGAGTTTGTAGGTATTCAGAATGGTTTGATAACTATCTAGTTGAATTCCTGGGACTTGAGACCTAAGTCTCCTACTCCTCTTGCTTTTCCTCTAAAGTTTTTATATTTGTAAAAATTTATATGATTATTTATATAAATGTTTTATTTCCATGTTAGATTGTGAACATTTCATGTGAAATAGCAATGATCTACAGGTCTCTTAAAAATTTAACCTCACAGGGGCATGCCCAGGTCGCTCATTTGGTGAAGTATCTGACTCTTGATCTCAGCTCAGGCCTTGAGTTCGAGTTCTGCATTGGGCTCCGGAGCCAACTTAAAAAGCTGTATTAAGCCTCATGCTGTGCAAAACTATGTTTGGCACATTTAGTGAGTTCAGTAATGGCTCCTCCCCCAAAAGATATGTCCAAGTCCTAATAGCGAGGCCCTGTGACTATTTCTTTATTTAGGAAAAGGGTTTTCTCTTACTCCAAATGGCCGGTATCATTAAGTTAAAGACCTCCAAATGAGATCATTCTGGATTACCCGTGTGGAAACTAAATCCAATGACAAGTGTCTCTATTAAAGAGGAGGGTGCCTAGGTGGCTCAGTTGGTTAAGTGTCCGACTCTTGACCTCAGTTCAGGTTGTGATCTTAGGGTTGTGACATTGAGCCCCATGTTGGGCTCTGTGCTTGGTATGGAGTCTGCTGGAGATTTTCTCCGTCACTCCCTGCCCACCCTCATGCACCCACTCTCTTTCTCTCTCAAGTAAATAAATAAATAGAATTTTTTTTTTTTTTAAGATTTTGTTTACTTCCTTGACAGAGACACAGTGAGAGAGGGAACACGGGCAGGGGGAGTGGGAGAGGGAGAAGCAGACTTCCCGTGGAGCAGGGAGCCCAATGCGGGGCTCAATCCCAGGACCCTGGGATCATGACCTCAACTGAAGGCAGACACTTCATGACTGAGCCACCCAGGTACCCCAACAAATAGAATTGTTAAAAAATAAGTCAATAAAGGCAGAAGAGGAGAAGATGCACACCACGCAGAGGCAAAGACCATGGGAAAACAAAAGCTAAGGCTGGCATTATGTATTCACAGTTCAAGCAATACCTGGAGCCACCAGAAACTGGAAGAGGCAGGGAAGCCTAGTTCCCTAAGTTTCGCTGATTTTCATCTGTATGTGGACCTTCATAATTGTGCTTCTGAATCCCTCCTGCTACTCTTCATTAGGAGCAATGGAGTCGACTTAAGAAACTATATGAAACCTGCACTCCCATGCTCAGGTTCAGCATGGGAGCAGATAAACTCACCAACCACAATTGCTATTTAAGTGGGGATGAAAGAAAGACCCAAAATCCCCTCAAAGCCTCTACCAGGCTGCCCCCCAAACACCTGGCTTTCCCCCCGACTGACTATGTGGCATCAATGAGTAATGCTTCCTCTGAGTCTCCATTTCTTCATCTGCAAACTGGGACTGGTAATTCTTGGTCCCTGGACTGGAAGAGCACTCATTGAGAAAGCTGACTTTCACATACCTGACTTCACAAAAGGCAGGAAATAGATTTAAGTTTGCAGAGTTGGAATAGCAGGCTCCATACGCAGAGAGAGAGTGGGGAACAAAAGTCAGTGGCACAGAGGAGTCCAGTATTTTCTCATGATACACTTTTCCTTTTTCCATGGCTGGGAGGGAGGATTCCTCTTGCTGGGGAGACCGGTCCCCAGACAACAGACCAGTCTGTACTCCATCCTCTGACTTGCCACCCACCACTATTCTCCCTAGAGTGGCCTTGGGCTTGGGCAAATGATCAGGCAATTGACAAGCCTGCATGGAGTTTCTGGGGGAAGTGGCTTCTTATTACTTGATGCTTTATTTTTATTTTTAATTTTCTTATCCATATCCTGCCCCGGGGAAGGGAGAATCCTCATGAACACTGTAGTACTAAACTCTTGCAGTGGAACAAGCTATAAAGACTAGAATATATCATTCCTCAGTTTCTCTCAGGATGGAATAGACTTACATTTGGAAATATTGGTACATCTACGGTGTATCTCATAGGCTTTATCATCCCCAGTTAAGACCTCAGGAAATTGCACATCAAGGATGTTGTGATCTGTGCCACATCCCATCGTTTCTGAGTGCAGGGCTGGTGCTCAGCAGCATGGCATCCATGGGAAGGAGAACCATGAGCATCATTGCATTAGACTCTCCCTATAATTTCATTGAATAGGGGCTTGATCTTATATCTTCTCAGAGATTTTGACTTCATGTGTTTTATAAGGGAACTTGGACAGTGAGAACCAAGGGAGCATATCCATTTCAATTTGGAGGTTCCATTTCAAACGTCTGTGGGGCTCTACAAGAATAGACTTATACTACGCTGTTGGTTTCAGGTCCGTTTACACTCACCATTTTATCTCTGGCACTTAGATCTTTTTTCTACAATATCACAGCTGCCTCTTTTTCAGCACAATCATTTCCTGTCTCTTCTATGCCCGGGGAACCACATAAACAAGGAAAGGCGGAGGGGAGCACATGCAGTCTGTGCTTTCTGAAAGTTTAAGTGAACTCCCCCCTAGCTGACAGCGCCAGCCCTCTACACGTACCCCCCTCTCCCCCCGCACTGCTCTGAAGGCTCTGCTGAAGAAGGATTTGTCTGGGAAGGGCCCCTGAGTCCATGTCTGTTTGGTGACAGCTGTCCAAAAGCAAGAGGTGTTATGCATTTGGAGAATGAAGTTATTTGGCTGAATTGATGGTGTGTGGCCATGACTGGCAGATGTCTGTTTTTGTACTGGGCACAACACCCTCCTGTCCCTTGGTTTCCAAAGCTGACATGCTGGAAAGAGAGGAATTTGAAGCCAACAGCATTTCTTCTTTGTAGGAAAGACAAGCATTGCTCTGAGTGTGTGAAGTCCTATGAGGGTCTCTCCATCCCTAAAGCTAGTCCCCATTTTCTGTTTTTTCTGAAAGCCTTCCTGATTTTTCCCCTTGACATCTTTACCTGTGTGAGTCTAGAAAGCTAGTAGACACTGAAGCATCTCCCATACACAGAGAAGAAGCCACATCTCATCAGGGTCTTTCATGTTGAGTCTGCCCAAAATAGAAGCTTTCCTTCAGGGCTACAGTATTTGCCTTGCCCCAGTACAGGCAGAATGGGCTGTCCTGTGGGTTCTTCAGGATGGAGTTGTATACACAAGGGACAGGGACCAATGGAATCAAATGTCATTAAAATCTTACCATTGGGGCACATGTTCCCACTCAGCACATCTTTCCAATAAGCTGGGTTATAATATATGGCCAATACCATTGCCTACAGGGTTTCTCTCTCTTCTATAATGCCCCAAACTCACCTCTTGAAATTTGCATATTCTAACCAATGAGATGAAAATGCACAAACATGCTCAAGCAAGGAGAAGGGAGTAAAGTGGGCTGGAGAAGTTCAGAGATACCCAAAGTAATCTTGCTGTTTTAGCCCCACAGAAGCATGAGAAAGGAGAGAGAGCCATAAACACATGTATGACCTTCATCATGTATGACCTCTGCTCATTAGAAAATGTGACCCAGTCAGTGTCCTTGACTTTGATCATACAACATTAGCATTTCTCTCTTCTGAGAAAGAATGAGGTTGGGAGTAGGATAAGTGGATGTCTGTCCCCTACCCTACCTGACCAAACATTTCAGTCTTACACTTGGCCCCCTTTTCCAGGTCCTTACTGATGTCATCAAAGTAGTATCAAAAAAGGAGGAAAATCTGCATTAGCAACAGATTTAGGGGAGAGTGCCCTCCAAAGGCAGGATGGTCAAGGAATTTCTCCCAGATAGAGTACCAAAGGAATCAAAGTGAATGGACACAAGAAATGCCAGTTGAACTCTCTTTCCTAAATTTACAGCAGAAAATACATTGAAGGGATCTTGCGAAACTCAATCATCATCAGCTTGTTTGGGAGGACACTGACTAGGGGCTGGAAGGCATCCAAGAAACACTAAACTCTGAATCTTTTTCCATTGCTCTCAAACTTTGCAGAGAGTAAGCTGAGATAGAGCACCAGGAAAATGGTCAGCTGTTACCACATTGTGTGCATGGGATGGAGACTGGCCAAACAGAAGTCGAATTCTAGGTGATGGCTAGGTTGGGAAGTTGCTGAGAATATCAGTATGATACATGAATGACTGGACTACATGACTCTTTGTGTGTCTTCTTAACCTGAGAATAAGTGACTGAATGAATTAAATAGAAGGTAATTCACTCTATATTCAAGTTCTAGATTCTGGTGTTCTAGAGATTTTGATCAGCTGCTCCAAGGGAGTGACATGGATATATACCAGAAATAAGCTTTCAGAAAGAGTGAGGGATTAGTATCAGTTATAATCCAACAAATTATACATAGTTGAACACACACTGTATAATAGGACAGGAAACTCTCAAGAAAAAGAATAGATCATCACATTTTAGAGGGACTCAAAGTCAGGTAGGGAAGAAAGACACTTAATCTCAGGTACAGTGTGATTAAATGCTATAATAGACCCTTGCTTAAAGTGCTTAGAAATATAGATGAAGGGTAATTAACCTGCCTCAAGGAAAGCTGCATAGAGAAAATGATTTTTTAACTGGGCCCTGAGTATTAACCCATGGTATTAACCGGTCAGGCAATTGTGAGAAGAAAGCGAATAATCTGCTCTGGTTAAAACATGGGGTGAGGGAAGAGAATGGTCAGTCATTGACATGGAAATGTTGGATGCAACCACATTTGGATGCCATGTCGAAGGATTTGTATTTCATTCTGGAGGAATTGAGGAGCCATTCAATCCATTTCTTAGAAACATCGTTCTGGCAACAGATGTTTTTGGCAACAGAAACATCTTCCTGGTAATGGAGTCCAAATGGGTTGAAGATTCTAAGCAAGCTGGTAGAGTGTTTCCATCAGAGAGCTCTACCCTCCAAACCAAATACATAGAAATTAGCAATAAAATGCTTTGAAAATAAAAAAAATATATAGAAATACTACCAATAAGCAAAAAAACAACAACAATAAGACTTTCTTCTTCCCTAAACCTTTCCAAAGGACTTCCATGGACCAAAAGTACAGAGGAAGCCCATGTTATTAAACAGAGGCCATGCCATTCACCTTGGAAGAGACAGGAATATACCTTCCTGTAGGAAATGGCGGTTGAATGTTGGCCCATGGTGGGAGTGAGGATCCTGTGCCCCTGCCCCAAACCAGGCTGGAATTGTGTACCTGAGCCAGGCAAATCAGCATAACAGAAAGAGGAAGTGTGTGGCCTTTAGAGCCAGTCTTCATGGGGTCCCTAACCGTGGGAACTTAGGCAAGTTACTTAGCCTCTCTCTGCCTCAACTTCTCCATCTTTTTTTTTTTTAAGTTTCTCCATATTTATTTATTTATTATTTTTTAAAAAGATTTTATTTATTTATTTGACAGAGAGAGATCACAAGTAGGCAGAGAGGCAGGCAGAGAGAGAGGAAGGGAAGCAGGCCCCCCGCTGAGCAGAGAGCCCGATGTGGGACTCGATCCCAGGACCCTGAGATCATGACCCGAGCCGAAGGCAGCGGCTTAACCCATTGAGCCACCCAGGCGCCCCTCTCCATCTTTAAAATGAAGATATTGATAGCATCTTCTTTATAATTCTTTTATGGAAATTAAATGCATTAAATATGTAAGTTGTTTACATCTTACTGGAACACAGTAAGTGCTTGGTAAGTGTTGGCCATTATCAGGGAAAAAGCTCCACCAGCCTGTCCAGAGTTGTGTCAAGAAACAGTTCACCCTTGGTGGAGGCAGGAGGTGGAGGAACTGTGACTATACTACATACTGCTCATGGTGTATCCATTCCGGTTCCTAGTGTTCACCATCAAGATTTCAAAGATCTCAAAAGACACTCGAAATGAATAGGAATGGAACTGTAGAACTTATCTACCTTGCACAACTGAAACCTTGTACCCATCGACCAACATCTCCCTTTTTAATATACAGCAATGGGAACTACAATACAATACACTACAATGGAACTACAAAACAATACAATACTACTGTATTGTATACTTGAAATTTTCTAGGAGGGTAGATCTTAAGTGTGCTCAGCACACACACACACACACACACACACAGAAAATGAAAAGAAAGAAAAGAAAAAGAAAAAGACAACTATGAAGTGATGGGTATATTGATTGCAGTGATTCTTTCACAATGTATATACATATCAAAACATCAACTTGTACATTTTAAATATATATTTAATTTGTCAGTTATACTTCACTAGACCTAGAAATGAAGCTAGTAAGAATAATAATTATTAACCATTCTCTATTCCATGCAGAGTTAATGAAGATTAACGGGTCTTTTCATGTTCTGTTCTTTAGATTCTACAGCAAAGATATTTTATGAACCTAAGGCAGAGATTCTTAATCGTTTTTTGTGCTGTGGGCCCCACAGAACCTGTAAACTCCCTCTCAAAAAATGTTTCCAAAGGCATAAAATAAAATATATAAAGGGAACTATAGTGAAATATGGTTATCAAGATACAAAAAGAAACCCAAATCTGTAATACAGTAATATATGTGCTTTTAATTAACACATTAAATAAAAACGATCTAACAGTGCGCCTACTAACTACCTTAATTTCAAAGTGAGGAAGAGCATAAGTAATATGTTTATACACCTGCAACAACAGAAAAATGATATGAAAACATCTGTGATTTTTATTAGAGATAAAGGCAGGGATGTGAGTCAGAATCATATTTGGAATTTAAATATTCACCTTTAGCTTCAGAATCAAGTTCCACCTAAGGCTTTCATGCAATTATTTCCCATGTGGACCCGACAGATTCTCTGCATCTGATGGCAATAGGGAATGTCCCATAACTACATGAGTGCCTGGCACAGAGAAGGTGATCAATACATACTTATCAATGAGTAAATGAAACTAATCTGCCAGAGAAGCAAGCAAAAGAAAGTACTCTCTCCCACGCATGCATTCCCTATTTGTCCTCCTCCTCACTCCTTTTTACCCCATACTTATACATATATACATTTGCCACACAACTATTCAGGTATTTATTGGGCAGCTACTCCGTGAATGACATCATCCTAGGACCTGTGGATGACACCGAGATGAATGAATGAGACGTGCATCTGGCCCTAAAAGAGGACATAACCTGAGAGGATATGATGGGAACCTAGAAAAACCTCACTTGTTTTCAGCATGTGACTATTTTTTTTTTTTTATCGATTGCCTCTTTTATTCCTTGAGAGCTTCTATAAAACCTGGGAAGCCATCAAGGCAAATTTCAAAGTTGGCAATAATGAAAGAGCAGCCAGGTTGCAGTATCTGAAAAAGAAACCTGTCACACACAGGGCTTGTTCAAACCACGCAATTTGCCAAGCTGACTTTGGAAGAAGTAGGTCAGTTTGCAGAGTGAGCTGCCGTAAGAGTCTGCAAACAGCTGCCAGAGCTGGAACCTACGTTTGCTAGGGGGGAAAAAAATCACAGATGGGACCTCTTTAAAATATTCCATAGAATGGTGCTCGCTATTGAAATTTTTGAAGATTGTTTTACAAGATGTTTCCATACTGACTTAGGGAAAAATTAGGTCACTTCACCCAAAACATTTGATAACATCAGAGTGGGTATGCAAAGCTCCTTCTCGATGTCACCACTAGACTTTTCTTAGACCCTACTCTGCTGTTGTTTGAAGGAAACTGCTCCCCAAGTATGGATGTGGTACTGGTTGCTTGTAGAAAAGCCCTTTCCTCTGGTCACAGTGGTCGGCTGGCCTGTCAGTTTCTTGTCCACAGCAGAGCAGATAATCCTCCCTACTTTCCATTCTCCTGGTAGAGAAGTCTAGGTTGTAGACTTGGGGTTGACAAATGATGGCCCAAGGGCCAACTGCCTGTTTTTACCATGCACTGACTTAATTCAAACTTACCTCTCCTTTTTTCATCTTAAACCCTATAAAGATGCCAGAGGGCATTAAAGTCTGCTCCGCTGAAAAAGTTTTTTCATGTTGTTGAAGGTACAGGTGAAATAAGACAGGTCCATAAATAACTATAACACAAAGATCAAAGTTGCAAGTGAGAGACAGAGAAAAATACTTTGGGAGCTCAACATGGGAAAAACTACTTTAGACTTGGGGAACAGGAAAAGCTTTACAGAAAAAAAGAGGTATTTAATCCGGGCTTTGAAGCATGAATAGAATCTGAACAAGAACCTTATGAAAGGAGTCAGAATCACAGATTCCATATGATCTGCAAGGACCTGGGGAAATCACTCAAAGTCTTGGATCTTCCATGTTCACCTATCTATGCATCCAACAAAGATTTGTTAATTTTCTGCTAAATCAGAGGCATGGGATTATGGAGATCCAAACAGAGTGCTCTAACTCTTCTCTCCTCTCAATTTCCAAGGTCTTGCCGAAAACGACCCAACAAGTATACAGAGACATCGCTAAGGGCAAGTAAGGAAGGTGGCATGCATATGCTACAAACTTCAAGGGATTTCTCCTAGACTTAGACAAGGAGGACCACATTAAAACAAGTCTGGTTAATTTTGTGTGTGAACTTGACTGAGCTTAATGATATCTCGATTGCTGGTAAAACATTATTTCTGGGTGTGTCTGTCACAGTGTCTCTAAAGGAGATTAACATCTGAGTCAATACACTGAGCAGAGAAGATCAGTCTTTACCAATGTGGGTGGGCATCATTCAGTCTGTTGAGGGCCCAAATATGCACAAAGGCAGAGGAAAGGCAAATTCTTTCTCTCTCTGCTGGAGCTGGGAATCCATCTTCTCCCACTCTTGGCCATCTGAGCTCCTGGTTCTCAGGCCTTCAGACCCAGGGACTTATACCAGCTGACCCCCACTTCTCAGGCCTTAGGCCTCTGACTGAATTACACTCCCAGTTTTCTTGGTTATCCAACTTGCAGATGGTGTATCGTGGAGCTTCTCAGCCTTCATAATTGTGTGAGCCAATTCCCATAATAAATCTCCTCTTATATCTCCCTATATATCCTATTGGTTCTGTTTCTCTAGAGAACCCAACTAATATAGGAAGGCAGAGAAGGCCATAAGAGATGTGGAAATTTAGAATGCTATGCTGCTCTTCAAATGTGGAGAGGTGATGTTCAGGGGAAAGAATAAGTCATAGTATGTAGGGGAAGTACTACACATGAATTTCATTCATCAGTCAAGAGGCAGTTTCCTCCATGATCAATGGTGACATCAAACAGGAAGCTGGAAAACAAGCCTCCTCTCTGACATGGTATGATTTCCCTGACTGAGTGGCCAGTATTACTGGAAAGGTCAGTAGAGCCACAGTATCTATTTGAAGTGAGGTCAAGTTTCATAGAATATAAAATAAAGAAAATAGGTGCCTAGATCAGTAGCTTTACCAAATACAAAGGAAAAAAGGAGTCAGAGAGATCCTATAGCACCTGGATTCCTATCCAGTCTAATTCTTAGAATCCATTAGATCTATAACTGATAATGAAAAAAATTTACACACACACACAAGTGTTCAGATGGATAATAAAGAACTTAGGGAGATACTTTATACTCTCTTTCACAAATAGGAGGCAAGAAATACCTTCAATCAAGGCTAAAAAATAAGATAAAGAAGCAATCTGAGTCCCATGGAAAGATATTTCAACATAATTGAGGAAAGAAAATATGGGGGTGCCTGAGTGGCTCAGTTGATTAAGTGATTTTTGGCTCAGGTCATGATCTCAGGGTCGTGGGATCAAACCCTGTGTTGGGCTCCATGGTGGGCATACAACATACTTAATATTCTCTCTCCCTCTCCATCTCCCTCTGTCCCTACCCCCCTTCCCTTTCTCTCTTAAAAAAAAGGGGAGGGAGAAAATATACATTCAAAAGAATACTTAAAAAAATAGAAGGTTCAAAACATTTTAGATAACATGTATTTTCTACTCTCTATGAAATCAAAATATAAAAATAGGATGATATCACAGGAGTCAATGATGAAAAGTTGAAGCATGAGATAAAGAGAAGATATAAGGAAACCAATAATGCAGAATTTTAAATTACATTAGAAAACTAAATCAGTGGTATGTGACTCATAAACTTGGGAAGCTCTAGAATGCAGAATCCAAGAAAAGGCAATGAAAATAATTAGAAAGAATTTTATAGCTTATGTCTAGAGGAAAGAGAATAGAGATTCATGATATTAGTTTTTGGGAGAAAAAAAAAGGAATAAATGCTATATAAAAATCAAAGGGCACCTGTGTGGCTCAGTCGGTTGGGCATTTGCCTTCCAGGTGGGAGTCCTGGGATCAAGCCCTGTGTAGGGTTCCTTTCTCAGCTGGGAACCTGTTTCTCCCTCTGCCTGCAGCTCCCCCTCCCCATGCTTGCTTTCTCTCTGTCAAATAAATAGATGACATCTTTAAAAAAAATCAAAGACAAAATTTAATATAGCACTCCTGAACTGAAGAAATAACCAAACAAAATGTGTGCAGGGCTCAGCTAGTTGTGGCAAATTTTACAGAAAGAAATGAACTCTGAACTATCTTCATAATTCATTTAAGGATAAAGAAAGAATTCTAGGAGTGTAAAGTTTGTATAAAAATGGTTTCTTATGAAGGCAGTTCATTGCATTGGCAGGACATTCTTTTTTTTTTTTTCTTTTTAATGTGTCCCTCATCTTCCTTTTCCTTTCCTCATTCTTTTTTTCTTGGTTTTTTTTTTTTAATTTATTTTATTTGACAGAGAGACAGAGATCACAAGTAGGCAGAGAGGCAGGCAGAGAGAAAGGAGGAAGCAGGCTCCCTGCTGAGCAGAGAGCCCGATGTGGGGCTCAATCTCAGGACCCTGAGATCATCACCTGAGCCGAAGGCAGAGGCTTAACCCACTGAGCCACCCAGGCGCCCCTCCTTTCCTCATTCTTAAAAAAGAAGATATCTGTCTAGGCTCAGAAGTTCATAAAAATACCACATAGGGGTGCCTGGGTCGCTCAATCAGTTAAGTGGCTGCCTTTGGTTCAGGTCATGATTCTGGGGTCCTGGGATCAAGCCCCAGGTTGGACTCCCTGCCCAGTGGGGAGTCTGCTTTTCCTTCTCCCTCTGCTCCTACCCCCCTGCTCATGCTCTCTCTCTTTCAAGTTAATTAATTAACTAAGTAATTAAAATACCACATAAAAACTTTCTTTCCTTTTTACTCTTGTGGTATCCAAATCCCATCTATCCATCCAACAAATATGTATTGAGTATCTAGTCAGTGCCAACTAAGTGTTCTAGACTGCAGATATATCTGCAAACAAAAGAGAACAAGGGCAATAACAAATACAATATATTGTGTGTAAGAAGGGCTATGTAATAAAAACAAAGCAGACTAAAAGGACAGAATGGAGGAGAGAATAAAGAGCTCTTCTCTAAGAAATTGGCCTTTGCACATGAACCCAAGTGAATTGAGGAAACAAGCCAGGCAGAGATGTTGGGGAAGAAGGAACTGTAAGTACAAATGACTTAAACTAGAAATGTGCTTGTCTGGGGCAGTTGTAGATGAGCAAGAGACCAGTTTGGCTGAAGCAGAGTGAGTGAAGGAGAGGGCTTCGGATAGGAACTCGGACACACAAGTATGTAGCAGTTAGACTATGAGGGCTGTGAGACAATGCAAGGAGATTGAATTTTATTTCATTTTATTTTTTTAAAGGTTTATTTATTTATTTGAGAGAGAGAGAGAGAAAGCAAGGGGAAGCGGCAGGGGAAGAGGGAGAGAGAAACTCAAGCAGACTCCTTGCTGAGCACAGAGCCTGACCTCGGTCTTGATATCACTATGAGATAATGACCTGAACCAAAATCTCGAGTCGGACGCTTAACCAACTGAGTCACCCAGGCGCCCCAAGAGATTGAATGTTATAGCTGAGCGAGTTGGGGACCAACTATAGCATTTGAGCAGGGAAGCGACATGATCTGACTAACTTTTTAAAGGAATTTCAGTTGCCGCTGTGTGTAATATATGGGAGGCAGGCAAGGGAAGCAACAAGATCATTAGGGAGCCACTTCAAAGTTCTGGGAGGGAGATCATGGTGGGTGGGAGCTGCAAGATCTTCCCAAACCTCCAACTGAAGTCAAAGTGCAGAGCTCCTTCAGTCAAATCCTCAGTTTCTATTCAGCTCCTTCCTCATGAAACACTATCCTCTAAAGTGACATCTTCCTCCTCTCCCCACTGCCAGGTTCCACATATCTCAGAACTGAAATTCTACCCTTAAAGCAATGGTTGCTGTCAAATGTTGCTACTAGATTCTTACTATCTTCACCCCTGGAGCTTTTCTCATGGGGGGGGTACACCTCCACAAATTCAACCCACTTCAATTCTCTTCTCAGATTTGCCAACTCTATCTGAATGTGGAAATACGTTGGGTAGTCCTTAAAGGGTGGTTGACCAGTTGTCTGATCGTTTACAGCCACCTGTCTCTGAGCTGGGGAGATGCTGGGCTGATAAAGAGTCACTTTACTTTTTTTTTCTCTAGTGTTCTTGCTTTTGTGAATCAACAGGAACAGAAATCCAAGCAGGTCTTACATTTTGTTAACTCAGGTCCATTTACCCTATGACCGAATTAAATTCTTCCCAGATTTGAGGCATTACAGATTTTGTCAACTCTCCTCCTCTCTCTCTTTTCTATCAATAGTCATCTTTAGGGGTTTTGTTTTGTTTGTAGTTTTTAGAGACAAGAAAGGAGAGTCAGTAGTTAAAGCTGTCAGCCTTCACCATTTTATTTATTAAGATTTTATTTATTTATTTGACAGACGGAGATCACAAGTAGGCAGAGAGGCAGGCCGAGAGAGAGAGAGAGAAGAGGAAGCAGGCTCCCTGCAGAGCAAACAGCCCGATGTGGGGCTCCATTCCAGGACCCTGGGATCATGACCTGAGCCGAAGGCAGAGGCTTTAACCCACTGAGCCACCCAGGCACCCCAGCCATTCACCATTTTAAAACAGATGTTCCCGAGACTGCACTTACCAGTACTGAGTCAGATAATAGAGGGTATCCCACTGCAGTAAGGGACTACAAGAATGGCAGCAATTATCACTGTTACAAGCATTTTCACAACAGAATATGTTTTCAAAACAGGTATTAGACATAACATGACTAATTAATTAGGGAATGTAGTTTATATCATGTGGTCCACTGGAGTTATAACAGAATCTCAGTTTTCTGCAAATTCAGGGGGATAAAAGCTGTTGTATAGACCAGAGACACACACTTACTTTGCTTTAGAAGTTGGCTGTGCTTTATAAGTGACATTATTTTGTTTACGCTTGGTTGTTGTACATCAATCAAAACTTCAAACTTTCAAGGTCAAGGATGAGAGAGGAACACAAGAAATCACTGAGTATGTAGAAGGAAGATATAAGGAAGTGTTTAGGTCTGGTTTTGTCACTTTTGATTTGGCATTTTCGCTTATGATAACAAAAATATGCTCAAAGAATTACTTATTTACATCCCCGGAGGACAAAAAAATGTTGTAAATCTAAAACTCTCTAGCTCGTTGATTACTTTTTTTCCCCCAATGGAATTTACATTTACAATGCATTTTTGAAATTTTACAATGTGTTTAAAACAAAAGATTTCAGTCATAGAAAAACATACTGTTCATTGCTCTAGACTTATCGCCAACATAATAAAACAAGAAAATGGAAATTATCAGTATATATTTGGAAAAGAGGAGGCAAAGTTATTTTTAAATGAGAAGTAAGTCTACCTTAAAACTCCATGAAAATAAAATTTAAAAATTTTAGAATTTGATATATGAAAGTTCAATAATGTGGCCAAACACAAGACAAGTATTTAAAAAAATAATAATAAAAAGATCTTCGTATATGCCTGAAAAAATAGTGAAAAAATTGGACAGTGCCATTCATATGATGACCTAAAAATAAAACATCTAGAAATAAGTTTACCAAATAGGAGTAGAATTCTTATGAAGAAATATGTCAACTTGACTAAAGGACATAAAGGAAGACCAAAATAAATAGTCAAATAATAAAGAGACATACCAAGTTCTTGGGTAGAAAGGTGAAATTTCAAAAAGATTTCTACCTAATTTCCTGAAATTAAAGTTTAGGACTATCCCAATACAGATACCAAAATAGTTTTTAGAGCCTAGGGAACCGACATAATAATTCAAAAGCTCATTTGTGGGAAGACTTAGGACTATAGGCTAGAATATTTTGAAAAAGAAATGGAATGTGATATAATTTAGGTATTAAAGCATATAACAGAGGCACACACTATTGAAACAGTATCGTGCATATAAAAACCCACAGAGTTTGGTTTTTTTTTTTTTAAGATTTTATTTATTTATTTGACATAGAGAGATAACAAGTAGGCAGAGAGGCAGCCAGAGAGAGAGGAGGAAGCAGGCTCCCTGCTAAGCAGCAGAGAGCCTGATGCGGGGCTTGATCCCAGGACTCCTGGATCATGACCTGAGCAGAAGGCAGAGGCTTTAACCCACTGAGCCACCCAGGCACCCCGTGTTTTTTGGTTTTTGTTTTTAACAGAGCAGAAGGCTTAAGAATAGATTTAAGTACAAGTAAGTATTTATTACAAAAGGATGTTAACATTTTAAGTGAGAAACAAGATGATAGATTTTTTCAACAAATTACTTGGAGGCAAATGGTTAATTATTTGTAAACAAAACTTGAATTCCTAATGATTATTGTGCTCCAAAATAAATCCCATATAGATTAAGGCATTAAATGAAAAAAAGTTAAAATATAAGACTGCGTGAAGAAAGTGTTGGTAAATATGTAATAGAAAATTTAGTCAGGGATGGTCTTCCCGAGTTTAGCACTCTTTCAGTTTACTACTAACTCCATGCCAGCTGTTAGATATTTTGAATATTACTTTTGTTGGAGATTCGCATATAGTTGAGGTGGTCAGTGACCTGGTCAGGCGAGGTTTCAGAACATTATTTATGAGACAGAGAAGCTCCCCAGAAAGCGATTCAGTCATTGGGAAAACGTCAAGTATGATCAACGTGACCAAGTACCTAGGCATATTGATTAACATGGAGGCTTCCTTAGATCCAGCATGATGGCCATCACCAGATTTTGCCCCTGTGTAGCCATGTGGACTGATGCCTCGGGTCCGGGTAGAGACACCTGTGCATAAAAACTGGAAGAGTCTGTTTCATCGAAACTTACAAAATATTGTGACACCAGCAGCCCCACTTTGGTACCATTTATAACAGAAAGAAACACAAAATGGATGTGTGTGTGGGAGGGGAATTGATAGATATGTTTTCAGTCGGGCCAGACCAGAGGAAGCTACGATAATAAATGTTCCCAAATCTCAGTGACTTATTACAGCAAATGTTTATTTCTTACCCTCGTGATATGTTCATCATTGCTCCGCAGCAGTTCTGCAATACTACATCTTTATCCCGGAGTCAGACTAATAGACCAGCCTCTACTGGGGGTCCTTCCAGCTCTCCTGGCACCGGAAAGAGAAACTGGGTAACGGCACAGTGTTTCAGGGTTTCCCTGAAGCCACGCTTCAGCTTGCATTTCAATGGCCTATGTGAGCCATGTGACAAAGCTTGCTATCGGTGGAATGAGGAGGTATGACCCTCCCGTGAGGCAGGGTGTCCCTGGGAAGGCTGAGGAGCATTTGGTGGGTCGATAATCCAACCTAACACACCCATCCTCTCAAAGACAACCTTGTTGCCATAGAGCCTACAGTGTCCTCGACACTCCCAGTCCATTTGGGAAATTGCCCTCTGGCCCCAGACCCAGCAAGATCCAGAGTTTTCCCAGAAGCCATCAGGTTGTTCTTCCCTTTCCGAGGTGAACACTCAGCCAGTGGAGCAGATGTCGGCTGCCAAGGTGGTGTGCCAGAACCCACAGTGATGGACAGCTCCTCTGTTTTGTTTACTCTTCTAGGCAGGGTGATAAATTCTCCTTCTAATCAGGTTTGGTGTTTCTCACTCTCCGATCCACCAACTCTGCTAATGAATGATTCACTGAAGTCAGTGGCTAAGAACATCACGCTGCACCCTGCTCTGCCTTTGTTATGCAAAGTCATGCCCTCACTATCTCCCAAACACAAAACCGAGTTCCCGAGGATGGCGTGGATAGATGATGGAGTGTACAACAGCCTCCGGTAATTTGTTCACAGTAATTCAGGCCAGTATATTCTGTCAAGTCTGTTACTGAATACGTTCGGTTTCACTTGCTTGTGGGAGAATGGAGCTTGGAGGGGGCCCTCTGAGGCTGATCTGCAAATAAAATCCTGAGAGGTCCTGAGCTGTCAGTCCAAGAGACCTCACAGAGCTAGTGTTCTGAGCCTTCCCACTGGGCCCAGAGAAGCCTCCGCTCTAGGGAGAATCCAAGGAGGTAACTCCACAGGAACCCAAGCCCTTGACTGACTCAAGCCATCACTGGGGCCTGAGAGAAATTAAACTGAATACAGAATGGAGAGATCTGCTTTTCTTTTTCAATCCAGGCCATGCATCTCCTCCCCAAATTCATATCATAACAAACACGTCAAAAGGAGTTAAAGGAAGAGGACTTCAAGCCATAACACAGCTCACTCGACTTAACGCTTAAGGCTGCTTTCCAAGCAGGAGGATATTTAAAATGGCGCAGGCTCTGGGGCACCATATCCAAGGACCCTAGTGACTAAGGCACAGGAATGCCCCTGGCTGCATTTCTAAATGGTTCTAAAATGGTTGCCCCTTTTGTGGGCAACATTGTAACCCAATGTTGTGAGTAGGTAAAGGATCTGAGGATGTTATTTGGGAAAGTGTTGGCACCCGGAGCGATGAGGAGAGAGCCCTACAGTGAAAGTACAAATAAAATCAATGGGGTGGGAACCGAGTTGTGCTCACACAAACTGAATCTTCGCCCCCCTATAACCTGAGAACTAAGAGCCCATTTCGCCTGATGGGTAGACCAAGGCAGAGTGCTCCTCCCGGTCCTCACCTGGAGCCCAGGTGCAGCCTTGAATGATCAGGGGCAACACTGAGAATAGCTGGTGGGAAGTTGGGCGCTCTCTGGACACCGGCTGCCCAGCTGGTACGACATTCAGGACATGTCCTTGGGAGAAAATTCATCAGGGTCAGCCTTGGTGTCGGCGACATAAAACATGCTGAGGTTAACTAACCTGCACTGGCAAGGAAAATGCATTTTTAGAACTTTGGCATAAGCACTGAGAGAGCCAGCCAGGGAGACAAGAAAAGAATGTTGATATGAATGTGCGAGGCTATGGCTAATTTAGTTTCCATGTGGGCTACCTTGATCAAGGATAATTAAGGGGAATAGTTATTTTAAGTGCTGTAGGTAAAGATCTCAGCCTAAATCTTGAGAATGCAAGAAATACCTTTTTTGTGTGTTCTACAACAATCTCTCTCCCTAAGTCTTTGGCCTCCCCATCAATGGCATCAGAAAACCTAACTAACTCCAATTCCTCTTGTAACGTACCCTCCCGGTTTTGATGTTATGCCGCATGAAGGCATCAGTGGGATGGATTCTGGGCTTTCCATCTCTGGTCTTTACAGTGTGTTGCCCCCCCCCCATGGGGCCCTTTGGATTCAGGGGCTCTTTGCTACTTTGTTTTCATGCTCGGAGTGAGGTTGCCCCTGGTCCCACTTGCCTATTCACAGCGCGGAGACGAGACAGGTCTCCAGAGAAACAGAAACAAACAGCCTATATAAAGATACACAGAGACAGATGTATTACAGGGGATTGGCTTACACAGTTATGAAGGCTGAAAAGTAGCAGGATCTGTCACCTGCAAGCCAGAGGCTCAGGGACACCAGTGGTATAACTCCAGCACCCAGCCGAACGCCTGAGACCCAGGGATGCCAGTGGTATAAAGTCTCAGTCTGTGTCTGAAGGCCCAAGAGCCAGGAGAGCTGACGTCTGAGCATCCCTTAGCTCAGTCAACACATAAAATTAGCCATATATTATGTATATCTGTAGATCTGTATCTGTATCTATAGCTCTGGCTGTAACTGTGTCGACACAGGTTGATTTCTAAAACTGTAACTGTAACTATGTATCTATACATGAGTGTGTATTCTTTTAAACATACAGTTGACCTTTGGATTTGTATGACATTTGTTTCTTTTTTAATTTTTACTTAAAATTTATGTATTTATTTATTTATTTGACAAAGAGAGAGAGAGAGCCAGAGTGGGAACACAAGCAGGGGGAGTGGGAGAGGGAGAAGCAGGCTCCCTGCCGAGCAGGGAACCCAATGTGGGGTTCCACTTAAGGCTGCCACTTAACAACTGAACCACCCAGGCTCTCGACATTTTTTCTTTTGACAGAATTAGCCTCCTACTGTACACACAGCATTCCTGCAACTTACTTTTTCAGTTAACAATATGTGTAGAAGATATTCCCAGATAGACACATATAAATCTACTTGGTTAGCTTAATAGCCAGACAGCATTCTACTGCATGACTGTTCCACGGTGTAATTAACTGTTTCACTGCTGCTCCTGTAGATTTCATCCGTCTCTACTGATATGTATCACTTTGTGCCCATGTATTATTTCTCTAGATATCTACCCAGGTTTCTTGGTTGAGTGTTTCTTGGTAGATGGAGTTCTTAAAAGAAAAAAGTATACTGTGGAATTGCTTTCTAGAAAAGTCTTAACCAAACAGATCTTCTACCAACAGTACATGGAAAGGCTCCTCAGCATGCACTTACAATTGCCTCAACTTTACTCTTCTACTGGGGGTAAAAGACTATGAAATGACGTTGTTGTTATATTTACCATTTCCTTGATTACTAGTAAGATTAAATATCTTTCCATTTGCAGTTCTTCTTTTTGTGAGCTGTTTCCATGGTCTGCCCAATTTTCTGTGAAGTGTTAGTGTCAGTGTTACTGACTTTTGAGAAATCTTGATATATTTGGGTATCAATCTTTTGGTTATTTCTTTCAGCTTCATTGAGATATGATTGACATAGGTAGGACATGGCGGATGTTTCAGGTGTTCTGCGCGTTGATTTCATGCACTTAGAAACCACAAGATGATTACCACCGTGGCGTTAGCTAACGCCTCTGGCACATATTTTCATATGTTTTAATATAGCTGATTAGTGGTCCTTTCATTTCGGCTTTTCAGCATTTCTTGTAAGGCAAGTCTAGTGGTAATGACCTCCCTCTGCTTTTGTTTGTCTGGGAAAGTGTTTACTGGTCCACTTGGGAAGTGTCGCTCTGCCAGGTGTATTTCACTTCAGTCCATCTAGAATTTAGCTTTTGAGTCAGGAAAAGGTAGATATCTACTTTTTTTCATTCTTTCCAAAGGGATAGAGAAATACTATTTGTTGAATAACTCATTCTTCTCTATCATTTTGAAAATGCTGCTTTTATAATATACTGAACTGCACACACACACCCCCGCCCACCGCCCTCCACCAGTACCCATGTGAGCACGAGCCTTTTCTAGGCTCTCTATTCTACTCCATTGATCTCTTTGGCTATCTTGGTACCAAAACACATTGTGATAGGTTGTAGTTTTTAAGGAGGATTTCCTGGTGCTTTGAGGTACCAGAAGGGAATCTCCATACATGTAACTGAATGACTGGCCTCTTTCCCACATGCTAGATCTCTCCTCGGGAACTCTGACTCACCCCTCTCCTCCTTCCTGAGGTTAGGAGAAAGAAGCTCGTACTTACCTCTGGGAGAGCTTCTGGCCATAGCTCAATGATTGGCCTAAACTTGCTAATAATCGCAGAAAGAAGAGAGAAAACTTCCCTCTTCCTCTTTCTAGGCCTGCCTCTCAAATCATGTCCTATCCTAGGGTTCAGCCCTGCCTAGGATGACCATCCGCTCCAGGCCAATTGCACCTTACTGCGCGTGTGAGCACGTGATCTTCTGGATGGCCCCCAGTGTACAATCATGCAATGGTCAGTTACTTGAGTGTGTCTGAGTGTCTGGTATTAAATGATGTCATGTGTGATGTCACAGCCCAGGTGGTTTTAGAATGTGCCACCGCCAGCTTGTTGTCATTTGATTTCTTATCAAGACTTGGAAAAAATAAACATGGCGTCTAGACTCACCCAAGACCATCCTGCTCTCCATTTATCCCTGGACTTTAGATTACAGCATTTTGTTTCTGAGTCTGCTGCCGGCTATGGGTTCCTGTAAGTCAGGGATAGCAGGTGTGAACCTTTGGATTTCCTTGGTCTATTTTCCAGCGTTTAGCACAGAGTCTGGCACAAAGTGAGTACAATATTACAATAACATTTGTCTCAATGAATTGGATAATTAGCATTGTCACACATTCCCTCCAGCGTCATCCTAATTACATAAGGCTTTTTGGAGCCTGATCACGCATCCCACAATTTCCATTTGCTCCTTTGCCTCCTCCACGGTGCCACTGTGTAATTTCTTTACCTCAATATTTGCTCGATTGTCTGTGTGACCCCCGTGTCTGTCCCCATTAACGTCTTTTACATTAAATCAGGTATCTGCACCAGCGCAAGAGGCTCTTTTCAGCTTGATCATGAGCAATGGATCAGACAGCTGAACGGTTGATTTAATTGGCATGAAATAACTAAGCCATCTGTTCCGTGGAGTTGATCTTTTAAGTGTTACTCTCTTGTCTGCTCTGAAATGTCTTGGTCACTTGGAAAGACCATGCATGTCAGGTGGCAGGGCACAAAAGATGGTTGCTTTAAGACAGAGAGCAAGGGTTTAAGGGAAATTGAAGAATTTTATGTTGCTCTCTATCTTTTACCCAGCTTCATCTTTCTTTATAGCACTTATTAGTATCTGCTGTATTACATAGTCACTTGTTTCTCCCTCTCCCTCTGTGGAGGTTAAGCACCAAGAGAGCAGGTACTTTGTCCTTTATGGTTCCTGCTGAGGCCAGGGCCTGGAATAGATTATCTACCTTGATCTGGGCAACCAAAGAGATCTGCTCAGCTCCCTCTTGGGTTTAATGCTGCTGTGACTTGGTGTTGCAAAATCCACTGGAAATGAAGGTGCAGAGGGTGCAGGAAGGAGTCTAAAATCCAGTCTGGCAAGTTCAATGCAAACTTGGTTTTTGTATAGAATGGCGTTGGGGTCAATCTACAGGAACAGGGAGGGGAGGCACAGCCAGCGGTGTGGGTTGGGGCAGTTTGATGAGGGGGTCCTTGGGAATATTATTTAACCTTGCTGAAACTGGATATTCTCCTTTGTAAAATGGGGATATTATTTACCATCTTCAGTTTTTGCTGATTAAATGAGATGAGGTACATGAAATAATTGTCAGCACTTATGATACTTATAATACTTACTACACTCCAGGTAATATTTTGAGAGCTTTATATATACTGACATACAGCAACCCTCTAGGTTAGGAACTGTTATTATCCCCAGCTTATCCAAGTAGGGAAACTGAGGTATAGAGAGGTGCCCACGTTCTCTTCGCTCGAATGTGGTAGAGCTAGAATTTAAACCAAGGCTGGTTCCAGAGACCACAAGAGCCTGGTGTTGAATGGTAACAATGAGTGTTTCAATCTGTAAATCCCCATCTTCTTTCCACTTGTCTAGATTGCTGAGCTGGAAAGTAAGACAGGATTCAAGTAGGTTGCAGAACTGCAAAGCTGGCTTTTGTGTCTGGGTCAAGGCAGGTTGCCTGTTCCTGTATCTGGGAATAGGGCTTAAAGTGAACTACTAAGGAGTTAGGTCCAGCTTCTAAGGGCTCTGGGACAGACTTCAGTCTAGTGGGAAATGTGCACAGGAGTCAGGGCAGAATTGGGTGAACTAGGAGACAAGCACGGGGAATGGGTGAGTTTGGGGCTCACCAGCCTGAGGATGATACATTGCCAGGCCAAGCTGTGTGGACAAGCCACAACCTCCAAAACAATATCCCTAGTGGTTAGGTAAGGCTGGGCCCACCAGATCCATCCTGATTTGTCAACCTAACTGAGAATCAGACTGTTACAAGAAAGTCAGGTCATGATTTGTGTTTAAGTAGATGCTGGATCTCATTCTATTCTGTGGTTATTCTAGGAGACAAACACATAGAAAGAATATAGCACTCAGACACTGCATGCAATTCAGCCATTCTAGTATAGTAAATGGAGAAGCATACTTGGAATGGAAAAGCACATACTGAGAAGATCCTAGATCCAATCCAACCATTCTAACATACTATAAAATCTATTTACTAATATAATAATAAATATTACATTATGTAAGCATTATCTACATATGTCGATATCAATATTTATCTGTAGAGAGAGTACATCCAATCATTCTAGGAGACAAATATATATACAAAGAGATCACAGTAAGAGATTCTGGGTCAGCTTCAGCAGGGGTGATACACAAATGCACAGAATGAGCACACTGATGTGTGTTTGCTCTAGAACCTCCAACACATTCTCCACACAGTAGCACAGGTGATCCCATAAAAACACAAAGCTGGCTATGCCATGGTCAAGCCAAGATCTTGATCTGGACTATATCTCTTGATTAGGAAGATTGGAAGTTGCATGAGCCCTATAGACATGTAGGGATCAGATGCTAAGAAGTCTGGATTTTGTTCCCAGCCAGAGGTACTGCTGGCAAATGACAGCTACCATCACTTGGAAATCTTGAGATCTCCTGATCAGGTGGCAATCTGAGTTCCGGCAAAACTCCTTTTATCAGAAGTGGCTGGGACATCATTACTGTCGAACAGCCTGAAGAGTTTGCCCATTCTCATTCATCACACAATCCAGATTGCTTAAAGCCCTTAAATGGTATCCCATCCCTCTTGGATAAAGCACCATGTGTCCTCGCCCTAACCCTGCCTCGGCCCAAAGAAACCCCTTCAAATCCCTTGCATCACACACTAGGATTGGCAAAAGCTGGTTCTCTCTCCTTGTTCACTGTGTCCCAGCCACACCAGCCTCCTTTCCATGCCTTAAAAAGATCATGCTCATCCCAGCCCCCAGGCCTTTGCACATGCTGTGTCCTCTGTCAGAGGCTCACAGTAGCTTAGGCTTAATTAACCCAGTTTTCCCATCACACACCCAACTCAAATCTTCTGGGAAACTTTTCCACACCCTTGAAATACACGTGTTCTTTCAGGGATGTTTCCTCGTTTTGCTTCACCGCACTTATGTATATTTATTGGTATTATTCTTTGGTTTGTTTAGAATCTGCCTTCACCACTAGCATGTGATCTTGGTGAAGAAAGTAACTGTGTAACATACTTTCTTTGCTAGGCTATCCCCAGCATGCAACACAGTGCCTGGAACACAAATGGTTCTCAAAAAAATCCTGCAAAATGTATGAATGAATCTTTAGACTGTGCTTGTTTGAGTTAAAATTACTTTATCAATGAATTCGGGGGATGTCATTGCCTCAGGCTCTGCGTAGTAGCGGCTCAATATATATTTGTTGACCGACTAACAAATGGGGAAGGAAGGAACGAGAGATGTGGTCCAAACAGGCTGATTGCCCACAGTATCTCCTTTCCAGTTCATCAATTCAGCCACAGGCATCCCATAAACGTCTGCATCCACCTGCATCCTGTGGTCCTCTGGGATGCTTTCCAAATTCTGCCTCCAGAACCCACTTGCTTTGTTTTGCTTTCTCTCCATTGCTGATTGTCTGCTTTAGTCCCCGTTCCTTCTCTTTGCATGCTTGGTGGACTGAACAATCCTGTGGCTCAACTCCACACTCTACCGCAGGAAACAAACCCATCCTCCCCTGAGAATCTGATACCAGCTCTTTTCTCTACATTCTGAAGCCTTAGGCTAGTCCCATTTTTGCTCAACTGTGCTTTGGAGACCACAGTCCAGACCAGAGTTGTTCAAACATCACTCAGAAGGGGAAGTCAGATGGCTATGATCCGCTGTAATTAATATTGCTATTTTGGACATTTAACTGGTCATGAATTAACTTATAAAACCAGAAAACAGAGTGGCCTGTGTTATAGCTACACAACCAGGCAGGGTACTAAATCCAGGCCTCTATGCCTGACCAGATGGGCTATTTGTGGATCAGTTACTTTGGCCATTGGCTGCTCCAGGCATTGGCTGGTTATCATTCTCCAAGCAGCCAAATGTGACGGTGGCTTCATTTCCAGGCAGGGTCTTGGCTGTGGAAAGAATTGTGAAGTGCAGGGGAAAGAAATGTGTTGGCTTCTTGGGACCTGAGATAGTGTGAGGGCCCCCAACTCACATAGCCTCTTGGCATTTTCCTCCTGGACATACGGGCTTCTGTGTGGGCACAGTGGACTGTCAGGTCTACGCAAATGGCATTCTCTGACTCAAGCTAGAATCACTTATTCTTTCTGAAAACCACATTCCTACTTCTCCAATCTGGACAAAAGCACAGAAGCATCTGATGTGAGTTTCCAAGGCAGTAGCCTTCCACCTTGGCTACAAAGTAGAACCAGTTGAGAAGTTTAAAAAATCCTGGAGCCCAGCTCCATTGTTCATTCCAGAGCAATGACAAGAGACTCCAGGCATCAGTGTTTTTAAAAATCCACAAGTGACTTCAGCGCACACCAAGATTGCGAACCCCTGATCTCAAACCCAAGCGTACATACATGTCATCCATCAGATGTATTAGAGCACAGATCCCCAAGCCCCAGACTTAGTCCCAGAATTCTGGATTCAGTATTTCTAGAGTTGGGTCCAGGAATATTCATGTGACAGATCCCTGGTGATACTGTTGCTACCTGTCCCCGTACGCTAAGTAGATCTGTTCTAGAACATTGCTCCTCAGTATCTCTTTCATGGAGTTGCAGCCTAGGCAGCCTGCAGGAGCTCATTAGAAATTACCAATCTCAAGCCCATGCCACACCTGAGATATTAGAAGCCATGTTTTAAAAAGAGCTCTAGGAAATGTACATAAACAATAAGGATCAAAAAGATTTAATGCACAGAGAGTACCAACATGAGGCATCCAGGCCAAAGTTGGCCAGCAGATATATATATATATATTACCTGGCCTGCACCGGATTTTTCAAAATTTAGAATTCACAATAGTTAATGGTTGGGATTTTTGACTTCTCTTGAAAAATTGCAAGAGCTAGTGACACTGGGCTTCCATTCCCACATGATGACCACTGGGGACAGAATATACATGCCTTAAGCTACCACACGGCTACTTCCTTCACTAATGATGTCTACATGGCATCTGTAGGCATTTGTGTTTGCAGCTTCTAGCTCATCCCTTACCTCTGTCTTCCTCTGCAGTTGAGAACTACTGGTCCCAAGCATTTTATCTGGAGCCAGCCCATTTTCTCACTTCATCCATCTATAAAATGGAGTAATAGCACTACCCTGGGTTCTGAACAAGGTGAAATGGACATGCAGTTCATGCTTTAAGCTCTATACCTCTGTTTTCCACCCCTGTTGTTGAGGAACCCAGGATTTCCCAAAGTATGGTCTCTGGGTCAGCCACACTAACGCCACCTGGGAACTTGTTAGAGATACAAACTTACCAGCCCCACCCCAGACCTAAGGGCTCAATAAACAAGCTGTTTCAGGGGAGAGTGGAACTTTGGCTGGATTTCCCCGGGGATGCAAGGGCCATCATGAGCTCCATAATTCATGAGAAGAAATTTCAGTCAAGACTCATGGGTGGCTAAAGTTTTTCAGGTAGGAGAAACCAAGGGACAAGTTTCCTCAGCTCCATTCCTTGGACTCCCTGACACCTCGACCCATAGCTCACCTATGCTCCCATTTGAGCCAATGAGCCCAGCTGAGACTTAATGTACCCTGAGCCTAGGCATTCACAGACTCATGAGACAGACTGCAACTACTTTCACCACACTGACGTAAGGCAAATAAGTCATCTTCTGCCTCAGTTTCCCTAGCGGGCACCTGACATCTGAATGCACAGACCCATAGCCAATGCTGTAGCTACCTCTAACTGGATTGAGTTCCTTACCTTATGTCCCCCAGCCTGAAACTGCTGCCCCATTTTGGAGATTGTATATTTGGTCATAGAGCTGGGCCAGCTCTACAATGAGGTCATTTTCCTTGACCTCTGCCTCTGGCCCTGTCTCCAGGGTCCCCAGATGCCTCTGACCAGAGCCTGCTGAGTAATAGCAGAGACCGGAAGTCACATGACCTGTAAGGGAAGACACTGTGAAGTCATACATTAATTTTAAGGCAGGAGAATTGGCTATAGAGAGAGTTCACACCAAAAATTTCTGCCTCTCACTTGAGATTAGAGCACACATGGAAACAGCAGTGATGGAGAAGGCAGGGAGATAAAATATTTTCCTAATGGTGATGACAAATGTGCATTGGGCTGGATCGCAGAAAGATTCCTTCAGAACTCTTGCTCGGACAGTTTTTAAAGAGTGAGTCAGGAAGAAAGACTCAGCCATCTGGGATTCGTTAGGTTGAATACTGATGAAAACAGGGTTAGACTATGTAATTTTTCAGAATTACCTCCAAGCAGAGCAATCAGTCAGTAATGATAATAATATTGATCATCACAATAACAGTTATCATCTTTTGAATGACAGATATGACTCTTGGTAGCTTCTATATGTTCACTTAGGGGTTAGCAAACTTCTGCTGTAAAGGGCCAGCTATAAATATTTTAGGTTTTGTGGGATACGTTGTCTCTGTCATGACAACTCAAATCTGCCCTTAAGCACAAAAGCAGCCATAGACAGGATATGCTATTATGTGGGTATATGTTTTAATAAAACTTTATTCACAAAAACAGGTGGTGGGCCAGATTTGGGACACAAACTATAATTTGTTAGCTCTTGCATTATCTCCTTGACCCTCACAATACTGCACAGTAGGTACTTTTACTATTCCTATCTTATGGATAAAGAAACAGAATCTTGGAGAGATAAAGCAATTGCATGAATCCCAGAGCAGTAAGTAGTAGATTGGCATTTTCCTTTATCAATTCCTTTATCAGGATTCCAACTCAGGGGTTCTCACACTGTCGTGTCTGGGTGAACCCTTTCACTTCCAGAGCATTTCATCATTCTGGATCCCCAAGTCCCAGATTCGGTTCTTTGATTATCTAACAATTATCCTACCACGGTACAGCAACTTCTGTAACTCTGTAACTCTCAGAACAGCTGCACGAGATAGGTGTTCTCCCCATCTAGAGCCCAAGGTTCCCAGAGGATATGGTAAGATTCTCCCGGTCCACCCGTAGTGAGAATGTGTGCTTGAAGTCAGACTCAGATCTCTCTGAGTCGAAGTTCATTGATCTTCCCTCCAGACCTGTCACTTCCAGAGTTGAAAAACCTTTCACAATTTGTGATTTACCGAAGTGGTACATGTCTGTTGCACAGAAATTGGAGCAACTATAATGATAAAGATGATGACAAAGAATCACTCATGATCCACCATCCCAAAATAACCTCTGCTACCAATTCGATGCTTTTTCCCCAAAATGATCCATGCCCATTCTCCCAAACAGTTACGTACTAAATGAAATAGTTGATATATTTGTTACTTTTCATGTAAGATTGGGGGGGGGTTTCTTGTGTCATAAAATGTTAACAAAATCACTATTTTAATAATAACAAAATTTTCCATCTTAGGATATAACATAGTTTTTAACAGTTTAGGTACATTCTGTTTTTTTTCCATTATAAATGCTTTGATTACATTCTTATACATAAATCACTGTCTGAATCTCCAAATATGTCCCAAGGGTAAATTTCTAGAAGGAGGATTATCACTCCAAAGGTTATTAATTATTTTTAAACTTCTTTATAGATTAGACTTTTTAGAAATACATGCTGATTTCCATTCCCCTCCACAGGTCAGATATACCTAACCCCAAAACAGAATGACTTTTTTTTTTTTGTTTGAAATTTTTGTGGATTAAAATGTTACATTCTACTTTGATTTTTATTAAGTAGCTTTGGGGTTTTCTTATTGATTTGTCAGACTTCTTCATATATTGAGGACATTAGAGGTTTGGGTTTTTTTTTTTCCTGGCAAATATTACTCCCCAGGTTTTTTGTTGTTTTTTGTTTTATTTTGTTTTGCCTTTAGAAGAAAAATAAACTCATCTCTGTTTACTGGTCCTCTTCCTCATAACAAAGGATCTTCAGATTGTTAGCATTCAACACATTCAGCAGCAAAAGTAGTAACGACAACAAATGCTTCTTCCAGTAGAATTTGCCAGATGGAAATGACAAGCAGAGAGGTTCAGCTGCAACTCCCAGATCTCTGATACAGACCACAGACTATGTTACCTCAGGGTAGAGATCAGTCCAGACAGGAGGCAACCAGAAGGTACAGAGAGAAGCTTGTGAAGCTGATTTTAAGCACTGAGCAAAGGGCTGTCTTTGTTCTGCAAACAGCCGCAAGGCACTCACTACCTCACCATTCTTCCAAATAAGTACAAAAAGTATCATGAACACATATTTAGAAGACTCTGAAATTGAAGACTGGTAAGAACTTCATTTTCATACTTTTTTGGTAAATGTAGAGAAAAGAACAATGCTTTGAAGTCTGACATTTTCACCCCTTGATCCTCAAGCGTATTGCATTTCAAGGAAAAAAATAATTCTTCATGTCAGGTAAATCCCTTCTTTGGGGACAATAACATTTCTTTCTAGATATTGGAATGGGTGAGGGCAGTATTTCTCAGTCTTGGCACTAATGGCATTTTGGGTTCAGGTAATAGTTGGAGACTAAAGAAAGAAAGATCCAATAGTTTGCATTTAAATTTTTGAAGAATTGTGATATTGAGAAATTTGCCTTTTTTCCCCCTCTGTAGATCCATACAGCTGAATTAATCACAGGGAGAAAGATATTGGAATCAGTGTAAGAAATCGTTGTCATAATGAAAACCATGCAAAAATGGAGTGGTCTAGCTTCAGAATTAATGAGCTGGTGTTCATTGGAGGAATTCAAGGAGAGACCAGATTGTTCTCACACAGGATGTGGTATAAGACACTCACACAAAAGATGAGGGATTCAAAGTCTAAGGGTATCTTCTATCCCTGAAAGTCTGTAAGTCTGTGTTTCTTGCTGTCTTCCTTCTTTAATATTTTATATTCTGGAGTATTTTCCACAAGAAGAACTCATTCCTTTTAAAACAGAAGATAAACTTTTCCAGAGTACTCAAAAATCATCACACAAACTGCAAAAACTGGTTTCTTCAAGGCTTCACAGAGAAAGCATGCTTTAAAGAGATCAAGTTGGGGTGAGGGGCGTCTGGGTGGCTCAGTGGGTTAAACCTCTTCCTTTGGCTCAGGTCATGACCTCAGAGTCTGCGATAGAGCCCCACATCGGGCTCTCTGCTCAGCTGAGAGCCTGCTTCCCCCACTCTTTCTGCCTATTTGTGATCTCTCGCTGTCAAATGAATAAATAAAATCTTAAAAAAAAAAAAAGAAATCAAGGTAGGGATTTTCTGCAAAAATGAATTCTATAGGTAGGGATTTTCTGCAAAAATGAATTCTGTGTCCACTAGCCTTGAGCTAGAAGATTCTTCCTGATCTCTTTGAGGTACCATAGGGTTGACATGGGTGGTACGGTCAATTCAGTAGTGGGGAGGAAAAGACATAACATGTGTGTGTGCTTGCATGCATGCATATGTGTGTGTAGGATTACAGCACTCTTAGGCAGTTCCATAATTCATACTACCAATCAGGGCACCTGGGTGGCTCAGCCGGTTGAGCGTCTGCCTTCAGCTCAGGTCACAATCTCAGGTCTTGGAATCGAGCCCCCACATCAGGCTTCCAGCTCAGCAGGCAGTCTGTTTTTTTCTGCTCCTTCTGCCCTTCCCCCTGCTTGTTCTCTCTCTCTCTCTCTCTCTAATAAATAAATAAATTTTTTTAAAAAATTAGGGCTATAGATCTTTTTTGAGATTCTAGGCCTATACCCTGAACAGAGATGTAGTCTTTTGGAGCCCTGGATCTTCAAAGGCCTGGATCCTTTTCTTCATCCCACTAGAATCTATGGGTGACCAGAAGACATGGCTTATCAGGAGCTATGTTTTAGCACAAGACATAAGTCAACAGGAGCCATGGATCAACAGAGGTCAAAAGTCAGCTGGAGTCATGAGTCAGTAGTTCGGAAGGATCCATGGATCTTCAAGAGTAAGGGGTCTACAGAACCCATGGATAAAGAGGAACTCTGGATCTGTAGAAACCCTGAGTTAGTATGAGCCATGAATCAGTAGAAGCCATAGGTCAACAGGAGATGTGGTTCAGTAGGAGCTTCTGTTCATTGCAAACCACAGGTCAATAGGATCCTTCATCAGCAGGAACTATACATCTGCCAGAAAGAGTCAGCAGTTGGTGGTGGGGCAGGGTCTAAAAGACATATAGAAAGAGAAGAGCACCAGACTCTGAGGGGGCTGATGCTAAATAAGATAGCAGAAGCCATAATTAAACAAAAATTACAGAGTAGCAAGAAACTAAGCAGAGAGCTCTTAATAATGTCAATGGAGTATGGAGAATAAGTAAGTCACCATCGTAATAGGGTGGCAAGCAATGTGTTTCCAAGAGCATGTCAGGACAGCCTAGTGTGTACAGATGCATTGCATTCTAAACAGTCTAATCCTGAAGAACATTCTAGAATTTGTGAGAAATGGCAGTTTGGCTACAGAGATTCTTGTCTTTCCAAATTTTCCAGGTATTCTTATCATAAACCCGCACTACTAATTATTTATTTAGGTTGGACACCTAAAGAGAGGAATTATTGAGATACAATATATAAGCAAAAAAACATTTTAAGGTTCTTGATACATATTGCTATATTATTTCTAAAAACTGTCGAATAAATTTGTTCTTCCCCACCTTCAAATTAAAATCCTCATAAAAATGTATTCTCAAAGATACAAAGACTGAAGGTTTAGTATTGTGATCTATCAGGAGGAATTTCCAGTAAAAAATTTTATTTATTTATTTATTTATTTATTTTAAAGATTTTATTTATTTATTTGAGAGAGAGAGACAGTGAGAGAGAGCACGAGTGAGGAGAAGGTCAGAGAGCGAAGCAGACTCCCCATGGAGCTGGGAGCCTGATGCGGTTCTCGATCCCGGGACTCCAGGATCACGCCCTGAGCTGAAGGCAGTCGTCCAACCAACTGAGCCACCCAGGCGTCCCGTCCAGTAAAAAATTTTAGATAGATGCTTCATGTGTAGAGTCAGAAGGCAAAGGTGATTGATACTTGCCATTCTGACTGTATATCTCTAATGGTAGAGGTAAGTCAGAACTCTTTGGAGTTTTGAGGGAAAGAATCCAATTCACTTAAAACTGGATTAATTCAATAAAATAATTTATAAGAGCACGTAACTTGAAAAGTCATGTGATAGCTTTCAGGTATGGCTGGATCCAGGAGCTTGATATCAGTCAGGGTAAACATATTTACACATTTTTGTTGTTGTTGTTTTGTTTTTGGTTTGTTTGTTTGTTTTAGGTAATGTTCAATTTATTAAAGTTATACATTCACAGACTCAATTCTTCCTTAAATTGAAGTCTCGCTTACAAATCTTATTATTGTATTTATAAAGTAGCAAATTATAATGATGCCTTTGTGTCTGCTTGCTTATTTGTTTCATGATTTAATATCTTTAGGTAGAAGACAATATTTCACTAAGAGTGAAACCTCATCCACTCTTCTGTAGATAGATGGTAGACAATACAAATCTGAACAGACCCAATTGCCTTCATTATTCCAAACTTATAACTTGCCATTTAAGGCCTTCCATTGGGCACCTGGGTGGCTCAGTTGGTGAAGTATCTGCCTTTGGTTCAGGTCATGTTCCCAGGGTCCTGGGATTGAGCCTTGCAGGACTCCCTGCTCAATGGGGAGTCGGCTTCTCCCTCTCCATGTGCCCCTCCTCCCACTCCTGCTTTCTCTCTCTCAAATAAATAAATTAAATCTTAAAACAAAAAAACAAAGATCTTCCATTGTGGATACCGAACAGTCTTTTCAATTTTTGTCCCTTCTAGTACCCTATGTTCCAGCCAATCCAAGTGGCTTGTCCTTTCATATATGAAAGTTGCTCCTTTCATATTCTCGCCTTTGTCTTCATTGGTTTCTCGGTCTGAAAACTGTAGATCTGGCACCTGGGTGGCTCAGTTGTTAAGCATCTGCCTTCGGCTCGGGTGGTTTCGGGGTCCTGGGATCAAGCCCCGTGTTGGGCTTGGCAGGAAGCCTGCTTCTCCCTCTCCCACTCCCCCTGCTCGTGTTCTCTCTCTCACTGTCTCTCTCTTTCAAATAAATAAATAAAATCTTTTAAAAAAAAGAAAGAAGGGAAAGCGTAGATCTTCCCACACACTTAAACCTAATCTAGTCAGGCCTTAGCCAAAGGCTACCTTCCCTGTTAAGAATGTCTCCTCTGCCGGATCAATTGCCTCCTTTCTTTGTGCTAGTAATTAACATATTCTGCCCTAAGTGATAGCTTTTCCTATTCTTAACTTTAGTCCTCTGTTGAAATTTCAACTTCATGAGAGCCGATATCACACCCTTCTTTCTTTTCGTTTTTATTGAGGTAAAAATGACCTACAACATTATGTAAGTTTCAGGTGTGCAACACTGTAATTCAACAGTGATATATCCTACAAAGGATCACTGCCTTAGTAAGACTAGTTACCACCCATCCCCATGCCTGCGAGTTGTATCTACTTCCACCCTCCACCTCCACTTGGTGGTTGAGTGCGCTGATTAGCTCGGTTAGGCCCATGTCATATGTCCACGCTTGGAGCCAGATGTTGAGGGAAATCGGACCAGCCTCCCCCTCCACTCCATGCTACATGACTTGAGAGACCTGTGGTTTTCAAACACAAGCAGAGTAGGCAACTCAAAACAGACGCCCGTGAGGCCCATCTTATAGACAGGGGTGTCTTTGAGACATCCCCCACCTGCATAGAAGCTGCTTTTAAAAATGTTCAGGATGGTTTGGACCTTCCATCAGTTATTTCCATTTGGTCCATCTCTTAGAACCTAGACTATAATTTTCAACGTGACTGTGGGACAGGCTGGGGAGGGAGGGAATGTACTAGCCCGTTGCTAATAATATGTGGAGGTAACAGGGCTAAAAGTCAATGCCTCACATAGCCATGAGAACAATGTGGAAAACTCCTTTGAAGCATCATTTAAATAACAGCATAACAGTCTGTTACTCTGGGGGGAGGTGAAGCCTGGAAACACATCTTCTCTGGTGCACCATCCAGCTTTCTGCTGAGAGCAGCCTGGGGCCACCTGAGTGGAGCAGACGCCTCTCTCCACCCCTCCCCAGCAACATACTAGAGGAAGGGGCACCAGTTATGATTGAATTCAGGCCCTTCTAACATCTTGCTAAGCAAAACCAGCTCTCCGTGGATGCTCAGGAAATTCGAAGTCATCCCTCCTCCTGACTTGTTCTTCTCCCACATAAAGGCATTTCCAGAATATCACATGCTCCTGAAAATGTACTTCCTTGTATGTGAAACCTGCTAACAGTGCCCCCAGGACGTGTTTGAACGTGTAACGAGTGCCCGGGCTCCTGGTGTCAGAGCGGTGATGGAGGGGACTCTCTCCCCAAGGCAGCATTCCCTCCAAGAACTCCCACTAGGTGACCCTGGGGAGCAGTAGGTGTTAACTCCAGGCTGCTGTGGTTGGGAAACCACTTTCCATAAAAACTCAGTCCTCTTGGCCCCAACTCTGAGATGAAAAATGGAGTCTCCTAGAGGCTGCTTATAATCTGCTTCTCTTCCCCTTCCACAGAATCGGCCTCCCCGGGGATCTAAATCTGTCCTCTTGGGACACACCAGTTGGCTGGGGCGGTGTGGGGTGGGGGCATGTAATTAAGCCATGATGACACAGTTTGAAAAGTACCAATTATAAGAAAAATCAAAATGCCAGAGTCCCTTAGAGGTGAGAGGAAGAAAATTTACCCAGGAGACCTAGAAATCTTAGCAAAAGAGGAAGTGTTCAAATTCGGTCTTGAAAGAACAGGAATGGGGCGCTTGGACGGCTTCTTAGTTGGTTAAGTATCTGCCTTTGGCTCAGGTCATGATCTCAGGGTCCTGGGATCAAGCCCCGTTGTCAGGCTCCTTGCTCAGCGGGGAGCCTGTTTCTCCCTCTGTCCTTCCCCCTGCTTATGCTCTCTCTCATAAATAAAATCTTTCTTAAAAAGAAAAAGAAAGAATAAGAGTTTGCCAAAAGCAGATGAGAGTGGGTAACAACTTAAAAAAAAAAAAAGCTAACATTCATGTGTTTATGTGTATTACAAGTATTGTCCACACAGTGTCTGCGTGTGCTACCTCATTCAGTCCTCACAAATCACATGAAGTGGATGTCAATAATAGATAATATCCCCATTTTGCAGATAAGAAGACTGAGGCCTGAGGAGTTATTTGCCTTGCATCACACTGAAAGTATGTGGTAGACCCAGGACTCCACTTTGACTCTGGAGCCGCGCCACCTGAAAGAACAGAGGAGCGACACGGTGGCAGGCATAAAGGTATTGTGGTGATTTCAAAATATGTCCACATTCTTTCATATGCCATCCCATGTATGGTGGAGTCGTTTCCCTTTCCTTGCGTGTGGGCTGGACTTTGTGACTTGCCTCTCATGAATATAATGAAGTGGAAGTGACAGTGTGTGGCTTTTGAGGATGAGCTTATAGGAAGCACAGAGGCGACATTTATAGTTTCTCTGAGATCACTCACTCCAAGGAGAGCCAGCTGACCTGTTGTAAGGACTCCCAAGAAACCCTATGGAAAGGTCCACATGGTAAGGGTGGCCGAAGCGTCTGGCCAACAGCCTCCTGCAAATGGCCACATGGGTGAGTTTGGAAGCAGATTCTCCATTCCATCAAACCCTTACGGACCTGGCCTCAGCTGACATCTTGACTACAACCTTCAGATAGACCCTAAATCAGAACCATTCAGCTAAGCCACTCCGAACTCCCATCCCACAGACACAATGAAAACATTAATGCGTTTTATTTTAAGCCACTGAGTATTTGGGGTAATTTGTTACACGGCACCAGACAACCAATAAAAATGAGAATGTTTTGCATCTCCACTGTGCCTAAGCAGCTGGTATTTTGGGGCTGAAGCTCAGAGTTTACAGAGAACCACCAAGGAACGGTGAAGCGTTTAGGATAAATTATAAAACACTACAGCCATTCTGCAAAGCTCAGCTCACGGGGCCCACTTACCAAAAGCAACTGTCTGCTTCTCCAATCCTGACCCCTCTCACACCTTGTCAGAAAATGTTTCCATTTCTGTAACTCCTTGTCAGTGCCACTAGATAGCTTTTATTACATCACTCTTGTTTTCGCAGCCATTTCTGGACGTGCTTTTCTTCCCAAGTAGATGGCAAACCCCTGGGATGCTGGGCCCACATTTTATTCATCTTTCTCCTTGCATACAGTCCTTTGGTCACTGCAGGAGCCCCTCAAATGTTTGGGGGATGAATGCTGCCCACTCTGACACCACAGGGCGGATGGATTGACTTTTATTCAATTCCAGCCAACGTGCTGCTTTCTTGTCTTTGGCTTGGATGATAATGTCCGCGAGCAGGAGAGATTGAGACCCAAGAGGCAAATTAGTTCAAAGTACCAGTTGGTGTGCTGGAAGCTTTCACCACAGCGGTGTGGAATGATTCACACCTACGTGGCCTCAGGTAGGACGCATTATCAGAACCTTTATGGCAGGCCTAGGGAGATGGGGCAATGAGCCAGAGATAGGGATGTTCTTGGTGGTAATCTAAGGCTGGCAACCAAGGGTGGTGCCCATCAGTATGAACCATAGTTTCTAGGTAACATTTGATTTCTACCACATTAGATATTCACTATGGGCTCAGCTCCTGCACACTGAATATGTTTGATACATATTTGATGAATGAAAGATTGTTCACGTAAAAGAAAATATTCACAACACCCAAGCTCTCCAGGCTATTCCTACAGATAAAGAATTGGGTCTTGTTTAAGCGGAGCTTTATGGTTAAAGAAGGACTCCATCCTGCCACAGGAGGTCAAGGGCAGGCACTTCCTGGGTACATCTTAGCACGACCAGACACTGGGGAGGGGTTCAGGTAAACAAAATACAATTAGGAGAAGCACCCCAATCCTATCAGTTGATGTAGGAGACACCTGCTGTCATTATTATTGTTAGCTATCTATTAGTCTCTTCTCTTAGGAATAGTCCCTTGAGTTCCACTGGAGAACCACCTTTTTGTTCATTTTTACTCTACATAATTTGAATGGAGTCCATTCTCTCTATACCCAAATCCTGGGAAGGACATGCATCCTGGACCTGGCCAATAGAAACTGTATTCTCCGGGTAATAATGATTAGTTCAGGAATAGGCACGTGACTCAGTCTGAGCCAATGGGAATCAGAAGGACTTTCGTGGGAATTTCTGGGAGAGAATGTTACCTGTTCTCTGGTGCCCCAGAGTCTGGCGGAAGGTGGCTTCAGAGGTACTGGTATCAAGTGGTAGAACTTGAGAATGAAGCCAAGAGGGGAAGTCAGAGATCAGAAAGAGAATGAAACAGAGTTCTAATGACATCATTGCAGACCCTTCGGGAGCCATCTCCCAATCTGTCTCTGGTCTTTTAAGCTGGATAGGCCAAGTTCTCTTTTTATCTTAAACCAGCCTGAGGTTAGCCTCTGTCTCTTCCAACTTTAAGACTCTGACCTAAAGGACTGGGCCTTTGGATGTTATACCAGTAGCCAAGAGCCCTCCCCTGCCGGTGCACACAGAGTATCAGGCTCAAGGCAGACCAAGTTTCCACTGATTATTAACCTTAACTTTTGTAACTTAGTAAGAAAGTTTGTTTTCCCTTATGTATTCACCAATAAGTCCAATATATTTTTCCAAACGGTTAAGCAATTATCTCCAAATTATTATTCCCCACAAATGTGAAATGCTACTTTTATCATATTCTAAATTTCCATATAATTTTCTCTGGGGTATTTCTAGACTCTCTGGTCTGTCCCATTGATCATGTATTCCTATGTCTTCAACTTATTGTTTCACAATTTAGCTTTATAATGCCATAAATATCTGTTGAGTATTCGTTACTCTCTGCCCCCCCTCCAAAGTAAACCTCTATTCTCGGTTTCTGGCATGATATTCTTATAGATGAGAATTAGAAATTTCGGGGCACCTGGGTGACTCAGTGGGTTAAAGCCTCCGCCTTCAGCTCAGGTCATGATCCCACCGTCTTGGGATCGAGCCCCATATTAGGCTCTCAGCTCAGCGGGGAACTTGCTTCCTCCTCTCTCTCTGCCTGTCTCTCTGCCTACTTGTGATCTCTCTGTCAAATAAATAAATAAAATATTTAAAAGAAAGAAAGAAATTTAGCATCAGGGTCTAAAAGAAGTCCATTTGGGATTGTGAAAATTAATAAAAGGAAACCTCATTTAGAATGGAACTGGGAAGAGGGCATGGGGAGTTTCATACCCAGCACCAGTCAGTTAGAGACCCCACAAGAAGAGAGGTGCTTTAGACCCCCAGGTAGACACCCAGCAGGTGGAAGGAAGGTTATCTTCCTATGCGGGCAAGAGCACAGCCAATGAAAGACAGTCACAGATCAGCCAATGAGAAGCCACTACACTTTGAACTCCCAGTTTCCTGGGAGTTTACAACAGCCCCTCCTGCTTTCTCCTATAAAAGAGCGTTCCTGTGGTGTGTTTCCAGACTTGTCTGTGGTTTTGTGGCAATTTGTTGGTTCCGGGTTGTGATTCTCAGCAATTCCCAAATAAACCCATTTTTTGGCTAGTGAAATAACAGGAGGTTTTATTTTTAAGGTTAATGGGATTAAGATCGGAGATAATTGGAAGTAATTGGGTCTTTCAATTCAGGAGTTAGATGTGTATTTTTCATTTGCTTAAATCTCTGCAGACCTCTCATCAAAATTGTATAAACTCATCTCACTAAAAACAAAACAGAACAAAAAGCCCCCCCAAACACTATTCTTCTGAAGTTTAGGTGCACATTGCATCCCCGGTACTTATTTATCTTCTAAATGGAAGTATGTACCTTTTGACCACCTTCTGTTTATTGAACTCTTGGCCCACATTTTCCCATTCTGTCCCAGCCCTTACCATCATCTGGGCTGGCTTTGGTGACCATGCGAAGCGCGTCAGGTCAGTGACTTCTCTAAAAACCTTATCCTCCACTCCATCTCAGCCGCCCACCCCCTCTGCCGGAAGCACCCTCTGCCTCAGAATCACTCCCAAACTCTTCCCTTCTAAATGGCCAACGCAAGCATGCCAACCTCCGTCCTTCCAACGGGCTTCCTTGAATCCTTCCATTACTACTGTTCTTTTACTTCTTAGGCTTCTCTAGTTCAGCGTCGCCTGGATCCCTCAGGGCCCATTCAGGAGAAAGCCAGCACACGAGTTATTGGAACAGAAAGAAGTTAATCGTAACTAGTGTTCAACTGTACGGAAGAACTGAAAAGGGGAAACTCGCTCTGACTTTCAGGTAGAGCTACAGGGAGACGCCAGCACCACTAGCAAGTAGGGAACAAAGGCAGAAAGCTGCGCGCTCAAACATAGAGCGTGGAGGGCCCACGGCGCTAGTTCCCAGACCTCCGAGGAGGGCCCTAGGCGGGCGCTGGGGTCTCTCCGAGTGCTGGGAAAGCTGCGGACCGGGTCCAGCTCCTGTTTCAGGAGGCGAGTGTCACAGCCCTCGGGAAGACAGGACAACATCACACCAGTATGCGCCGGTTCCTTCTCTCTCTCTCTCCCCGTCTCTATTTGTACCTTTCTCTTCCTTGCCTCCCCGCCTTTTTCCTTCCTCTCTTCATCTCCTTTCCCCCTCTTCTCCCTCCTTCCTCCTTCCCCTCTTCTCTTCTTCTTCCTCTTCCTTCTCCTCCTCCTTATTCTCTCTCCCTCTCTCTCTGTATCTCTCTTTCTCTATTTTTATCCCCCTCCCTCCTTCTTCTTGTTCTTGTCTCTCCTGCTCACTCTCCCTCCCTCTCACCCTCCCCCTACCCCCTTTAACCCCTACCCCTCTCAGCAGAATGAAATGGGCAGCCAGCTGGCCATGCAGAAATGTCATTTGCAGAGTACCCGTCACAGCTTCGGGTGACTTCCAAGCTGAATCAATAGCTTGACAAGGAAAACAAGTCTTCTGCTTCCCTTCCATCTACCCTGTCCTCCTGAATTTCCTTCCTTGTGTGTCCAGCCTGGGCTTACTTATCCAGCACTTCAGTTACTCTCCGGCTGACCTCACAAATTCATTTGCTTCCAACAAGCAGGTCAGCATCCCTGAAGACCAGCCCAGTTCTGCCAGGACACCTTAATGACGTCTCTCCCCGCAGCTTGCTTCTCCGCTCCGCAAAGACCTCTTTAAATCTTCTCCACTCTTCTCAGCCTTCTATCCCCTTTCCACTTTCCCTCATTTCTGCTTCAAAGATGGGGACTTCCTCTCAACTCTCGCTCACAGACTAACGTCTGCACCAACCTTGCCACCTTCTCGCTCCTCTTGGAACAAGCAAGATGTTCCTTGTGTGACGGCAGCTCCCCTCCTGTGCTCTGGATCTCATTCTCTTCTTCGTTCTGGAAACTTGATGACTCGCTTGTCCCCAGCTCCACTCTGTACCTCTGCTCTCTCTCTCACCACCAGATCCTTCCCTTTGGCTTTTGCTAAATTTAAATTTTGATTCACTGATTTTTGAAAAAATTACATTTGGCAAAATGGCACAGCTCAGGTTGGCAGTTTATTATAAAATTAAACATACAATTATCATATGATTCAGCTTATCCCATTCCAGGGTATTGTCCCAAGACAAAGGAAAGCTTGTATACACACAAAAACTGGCGCATAAATGCTTTCCGCCGCTCTCTTCATAATTGTGAAGACGGGAAATGACACAAGGGCCCTTTAGCTGATGGATGGGTAAAGATTCTGTGGCAGAGCCATATGATGGGCTACCGCTCAGCAATTAGGAGGGATTGAACTGTTGATACACTCAACATGGATAAATCTGGAATGCATTTTGCTGAGTGCAGGAAGGCAGACTTGGAACGGGACACACAATGTGGTCCATGTATATGACATTCTGGAAAAGGTGAAATTTTGAGGACAGAAAACAGATCAGTGATGGCCATCAAGAATCCTTTGGAACAAACAGACACAGTCTCAGAGAAAGCTCTTTTGGACCCCACCCTCCACTCTACGCCATTGCCAAGATCACCCTGACTGTCACAGGAACTTTTATTATAACAGTTACATGCATTTTTTTATGACCTCTCCTTCCGTCATCCTTCCACAAATGTCACCTCTGCTTTCATGTCACCCAGTCTATTGGGCAGCTCTCCGCACTCATCTTTCTCAACCTTGCTCAGCAGCATCCCCAAAGATTAGGCTCTCCAGTGTCTCCATTCAGTTTCATGAGTCTTCCTGCCAAGATCCTGCTGTAGGGCCTCGGGCCGCGGGCGAGGAAAGAGCTGTGAACGTTTCTGCAAAGGAGCCTTGAAACCAGGAGCTAGAAAAGGTGGAGCGATCCCAAGTTCACAGAAAAATTCAGTATCTCACCTGCTTTGTACTTTATAATGTTTCGTCATGAAGACTTTCCCGCATTTCTCCTGCACCATTCATGAACGACACACGAATGAGTCACGAGTGCACCAAAGCTGACAAGGTCTTCTTATTTACTTGCTCTTTGCCCCTCTGAATACATTCCCCAAGAGGATGGACTTCTTTTATTGAACCTTGAAGGAGATGTCTTTTCCTCCCCTGGAATGGATACAGATTCTGGATTTATTGTGTGTCCTGTGTATCTTCTTTGATTGATTGGGGCTGAACAGCTGAGCGGCAACATTACTAATTATCCTCAGGATGTAATGCAGTTGAAGACTCATTAAGGACTCTCTAAATTTGGAAAGCATCCACTGCCAAACAAAGGGACTCTATTCCCTCCTCAGCCAGGAGGAGAATGCACAATCAGGACCCCCAGGCCCTCTTTGATTTGACTTGGGATTCATTTACGTTCTAGCAACTCCAGGAAAGGAGGGCATACCCCTAACGTTGCCCAGTGACAAAGACGAAGAGGATTTCTCTTGACATGCCAACAGTTCATTTTCATCTGTTCTTCCCTAAGAACTTAGTAAGGTTTCTTTCCTGTGGAGCACGGGGCTGCCGTAGGGCAAGGGGGATAGGATTGCCTTAATCACAAAGCAGAGCCAATAGGATTTGAGGGACCAAACTATTTAAACTCTGATGTTTAAAATGCTACTGTTGAATTGAAAGATCCCCCGGGGCTCCAAGCACCCCGGAATGGACCCCTTCTCAGGAGGAGACCCCCGGACCCAAAAACCAAGCCGAGTCCACTGATCAGATGCAAACAGCACGAGGTTTATTGAGTTGACACAGGTACCTGCGGGCGATCAAGTCTTAGGAAGACTCGCGCGCCAGCCCTTTGTTCAGGGCCTTTTTATGGGGTTTGGGGAAGCGAAAGCATACGTACAGAAGCAAAAACATAGTTACAAGGTTCTTATTGGCTGGTTTGAATGTAAGGCATACTCGGTGTTTGTAGATTGGCTTTGAAGGACCCCAGCGAGCGAAGAGAAAGGTGGGGAGGGGGAGTGAGGAGGGGGAGTTGGACCTTATTACTCAGCAGAGAAACATCCTGCCTACGTGACTAGGCCCACGTACCTAGGCGACCCCCTTGCCTATGTGACTATGCGCATAAAGTATCCTGTTGAAACAGGAGACCAGTATCACCCCCTAAAAGCCAAGTGGTTACAGAAAGGCAAGGGAGTGGTTAAACAATTAACTGGGGGAGGGGTCTAACAGGGGAAGGGCGAGTGATTACAGAAAAGCCAAGAAGCAGTTAGTTAATCAATGGCTGGGGGGGGGTGTCTATATGCGGAGTCTTTCATTCCCCCCTTTTTCTTTATCATGGATAGAATCTTATATCCATTCGCTCTGGTCCTGTACCAGGTCAGTTTGGGATCCGGTCTGTCGAATTAGCTGATATTGCTGTGTCACCAGTGGTTTTGCAGCCCCAATAGCGACAATAAAAGTGGGATGTCCCACTACAGTAGGTCCACTCTCTGGGTCTGTGAAACCCGGGGCATAAGTGTTCTTAACATACTTTGTTGACTTCAGTCCCCATAGCTTCCCCAAGGATTTAACCCGAGTCACCCCGGGGGGGATGGTTGTGAAGGCGGTCAAAGTAATTTTCTACATCCTAATTGGCTGGAGTTCCCATTGCTAGCTTGCAGATGTTAGGGTGTACTAGCTGCAGGGCTTGCAGATGGGCTTGAGGAACTGAGTTATGTGTCTTTGGAAATTGGGCTATTGATAAGGTAACTTCTTTGTTGTAAATCTCAAGGACATTTGCAAACAAAGGGAGACTCCTGCCTTACAAGACTGTGATCTCTGCAATATAAACATTTGTTCTTTTTTTCAGGGCAGTCAGGGGTGCCTGTGAAATGTCATACATATTACCAAGGGGAGGGGTGGAGAGGGGGTGCAAGGCGCCAGCCCCTGCTCCCTCTTCAGCCAGCCTCCTGAACAATTTTGACCCTTAAATCTTTAAGGTGGTTGAAGGTGGAAGGTCTTATCTTCTGTAACTTCTTCCTGCTGAATAGGGGCGTAGAGCTGTCCCTACCTACTCAGGTCAACATTGATCAGTGGAGGAATGTATAGGGGAGTTACGAAAGGCGGAGGCAGCTGAATCCAGTGCTGACAGTGAAAAAGTATCTTTGCGCATGGTAAGGATCACCTGTCATGGTGAAGTCATTGCAGCGATGGAGTCTCGGCACCAAGTAGAGAAACAGCGAACAAAGCAACATATTAAGGCTAATAAGGCAATAAGAATGAGAAGCCCAAAAAGGAGATTTGGCTACAGTCCTCCTCCAAACCAGTAAGCTAACCAATTGCTGAGAGAGAGAGAAGGATCTTGTAGAGCTTTAATCTGGGCATTCATATCCTTTATTAATCCTGTGACACTTTTGTGATAGTCTGGGATGTACATACAACATTCTGTCTTGATAATTACATATATGCCACATGACATCCTCTAGTCACAAAGATGGAACAAAAATGGATGCTAAGTGATTATACCATTTAAAAAATAGATCGCATCCATCTTTGTTTTAAGTTGGGGAGACTAGCTGGAGTTGTAATGGTTTTAGTAATGCGCCCATGAATCCAGGCAAATCCTAAGGTACAGCGACCTATCCACCCTGGAGGAAGCCAGGGCCACAGGTTTGTTTCATATATCCAGTGGGTTCTGTTTGGAGCTGGCCATCTAATGCCAGGTCGTCTTGCCCAGTCAGTAGCAAACCAGTCAGTAGCCTGGAGTACTGTTACTTGGGAACACATTTCTAGTGATAGCCATCCTAGATATCGTGCGTTCTTTGCCCAAGTATCACTCGTATGATTTCTTTGTTCCCAGCATAAAACTGCCTTCTGACTGAGCCGTCCAATCGTGGGTGTAAGCCACAGATATGCATCCCAGATTTGATATACACCATCCTTAGTAAGTTAAGGAGGGTTTTGTAACTTAGGCTCATATTTGATTGGGGAGTTATGGCTTGATAGCAATCCCCTTTCCTTCCAAATAGCTCCATGGGCATGTAGTACCAGGAAGGCATATTTGGAGTCAGTGTTAATGTTTATTCTTAGGCTTTGGCAATTGCAAAGTGCTAGTGAACACTACAGTATACCTAGCTTTTCTTATTTTTTTTTTTCTATGAAAACTATTGTCATCAGTAAACTGTCATTCATCTGGCATATCTGTAAGTATAGCCCAATATTTAATTAGTCGGCCTTCATCATTCTTTGGTGGCCTTTGAATTCTAAGAAAAATCTGGACCTGATGTGAACTCATTAGTTAGGGGCTGTTTTAGGTTTCGCTAAAGCATCTGTTTGCAATTGCACCTCAACAGAGGTGGCCTCTAGGATAAATATGACTAAGGGATGAAACCAATAAGAAGACCTTTGAGTGGTCCAGCCTTAACAATATCCTGATTACAGAGGATCACTGGCAAGTGAGAAAACTTGTCAAGAGATAAGGGGAGTTCCCCATGCATCATCCGATCTAATCATAAAGAAAGTGGGGTCATCCATTATCTCTATAAGTCCATAGTTAATCCTATGGAGTGCAATAGGCTGGCCTTTAGGCAATTTCATTATCCCAGCCACAAACAAGGTGTTAGTTAAGTTATACAATTATAGGGGAATCAATCCCATTTTCCAGTTGTTTAATCATGTGCCGTGGGGTCTTGTTAATATACCCACAAGATAATAAGATTGATTAAAGAAGCTATTGTGTAACTTCTCTGAAGTTTACCTCAAATTGTTTAGCTTAGGTAAACAAACATTTAAAGACAATCGAATCTAGAATTTAATATCCATAAAGGTGTGTTATTAAAATATAATTTTTCTCTCTAAGATAACCCTCATTTACAGAGATAGCCAAATCAGGACTAAGTCACTTGTGAAACAAGTCCAGTTTTAACAAACTTGGCCCATTATTTACATAAGCTCAGCAAGAACAGTTGAGTGTGATCATATAGATCTTTTAGAATCTGCTTTGCTGGAACTTCTTATAAGGAATCTCTAGGTTGAACTTCTAGTAGCCTCTCCAGGCCAGAAGCCAAGCCACATACTTGCCATCAGGCATGCCTGCAATACCTGTCGATTTGGGCATATGCCTCTTCATGAGATTCTGCACCTACCAAGGAGTGACATTCTTTACTCACCTGGTGAGGCTGCTGGGAACTCTGTAAACAAGGTATCAGGCCAATAGTCCCAAGGGGCTTTATGGCTCCAGGTTTCATAAAGTCAACCTTAGTTCCTTAAAGCTGTCTGGTCATATCTGAGTCTATGCATGTCTTTTTCAACTATGACATTCCAGTCAAAGCCTTGGTAAAATAACCAGTTTCCAATGCTGTCCTGTTACAAGGAGAACAGATTCTTATTGAACTTATGCAAATGACTGATTGCCATGGAAGAAAGAATACTTATTGAGACCTTTTGGTTTCAGAGGGTTTAGATAGAGAGAAAAGTTGAATGCCTTGAGCACTTTTACATCTCTGTGAGTTATAGATAACTTAAGAAAAAGTATCCCTAGTCTGGAAGAGCAAACATTAGAGAACCAGCAATGTCTAAAACAAGACAAAACATTATAATCTTTTAGTTCATTTAGTTCCATGTTACTAATTCTGGTGAATGCACCTTTAGTTAGTTTTGGAAATTCTTACCCATTTCAGTTTTAGGATTTTCAAGTATACCAAATATCTGTATTTGTCCTGGAAGTCCTTTATATGAATCTCCTTTAAGATAAAACTCATTTTATAAGAGAATTAAAACAATTACAAATGACAAAACTCGGAATGGATATGGTTAGAGCTGATGAGACAAGAGTTTACAATTTAGCTGACAAGGAAATCAGGTTACTTCTGTGACACATAACATTTCTGTAATTATAATATCAAGCGATGATCTTTTAAAACATTTAAAACTTTAGGAAATGTATAGAATCTCTAGAATAATTATAGCATTTTCCCAAATGTAACCCAAGGTTTATCATTGGTTTAAATCTTGTCAACAATTGCTAAAATCTTAGAAAGTTTTAAAGCACATGCCTAAATATAATTAGGGATGTTAAACACGTGATAAAACAAAACATAGAGACTGGGTTTTCTGGGCTGGCAAAGAGAAAACCATTTACATTCTCTTATCTGATCAATTAATCTAAGAAAACTTTGTCCTTTTAAACAAAGAAAATCAGCTTTTTTTTTTTTTTTTATACCAGTGTCTTTTCCCTTTTTAATTTTATTTTTAAGTGTGCAGTCTTAAGATAGGAGTTTTCTGGGTTTTTCTCCCATCATGAATGATGTCGCAGACAAGGGAGGGGGATCTTTCCCCTGCTGTCCTGCTCGCATTCCCCACAGGAACTTAGGAGCGTTTTAGCTAAGGCCTGTCCGAATAAACCCTAGACCAGGCTACTCCGTGGAGTAGATGACCGTTCTGCCATATGACGCCCTGCGAGACTCAGGGTGCAGCCCACTCAGACTCCGTAGCCGAAGCAGTGAAGCCGTACAGACAGATTTACACAGTCAGGCACTCTTCAGATTCAAACAGGTTGGATACCCTCCCTTTTGGGTATCTCTGGCTAATGGGAGGTGATCAATCTCCCTTTTTTACTCTTTACAGATTAGAGTGAATTTCTATGGTTACAGGCAATGGAGGATGGCAACCGGGTGTTTTTGCAGTCTCTCAAGGTTGGGCTGCTTTCTTAATCTCTCAAGGCCAAATGGCCCTTATACTTGGAAGTATAATCTATGTGGAGGCAGGTCAGGAGAGTATTAAATCACCTTGGAGGCTGTTTTTCTTTTTTTTAGTCTGTCCTGACCATATCTAAAATTCCTTTTCTGAAGATTTCCCTTCACAAACCTTTTACATCTTTCCTTTGCATTCAGGTTTTGTCCCAAGCCATTTTCTTTCAAACAACCATTTTATTGAGGACAAAATTACCTTCCCTTACCTTCAACAAAATGTATTCCCATTCCTTAAATCTTTCTTACATATCTCCTACTTTCCTACATACAGAGTTTCCCTTATTTCCATCAGTCTTAGTTACACTAAGCAGAACTTTGTATTCTTAGAAACACCTTTAGTTATTAGCCATTTGTGAACTGTTACAACAGAATTTTTCAGGTGGCAAATTTATGAATCAGTTAAGTGGAAAACAAGTTTACCAGCAGATTTAAATACTCTTAGTTTCTTTGCAGTAAGAAGTCAAAAGCATAAACCTACATCCAGTAATTAACGACTTAGCATTTTATCCTGTTTGGTTAAGATATAGATGTCCACAATTCAATTCCGTTTGTCATCCAAGCAAAACTTTAAAACTTTCAGGTTACCAAAGACTTTGAAAGCTACTTCAGCAATTACCCATTAGAACTTTGAGACAGACAATTAACCATCAGTTTAGTCATCTCTTTGCTAACAAATTTTAACAAATAACATGAGCTTATTTGACCTTCAGTAAACTTCGAAGTTTCACATTTACTGCTGATAACTTAAAAGACACATCTTATCTTAGTTAAACCAACAAACTTAACTTCATTCCAATACTGATTTACAGTTCACCTGGACCCACTCCATTTCAAATGTTTACCTGAGACACAAGTGGGAAGATCTGGAGTGGGGTGTTAGGTCCAGGGGGTGCTCTTCTTGCTCGTTGACAGTGGAGAGAGAAGGAGCCGTGGTGCATGATCGAGAGGCTAGTCATGCAGGCTGCACGCACATTGGTACAGAAATACGATAAGGGGGAAACAGAAGAAACAAAGTGCTGCCAGGAGGCAGAGAAAAGATTCCCGGTTTTAGAGCTCATAAGCCCCAACAGAGGAGCAGATGCCATGCTTTCCCACCAGCAAGGGGGGAGGGGTTAAGCAGTCCAAGTCGGGCCAGAGAACACAGGGAAACTTCCCCGAAACAAAGAGAGTTTCGGCAGCTGCTCGGGAATATTCCTTATGGTCTCTGTCTCGAGTTAGACCAACCCGTTGGTTCCAGTTATAGCCATTAACATGGGAAGTGAGTGAGGGAGAAACCCCCACATCTATTAGGAGAAACTCAGAATCTCTCCAGTGACCTAAAGTGAGACTTAAGGGGGTGGTAAGTGTTTGCCCCATTTTAGAGTCAAAGAAAACACCAAGGACAATAAGTAAGACACACAAAACAGTTAACAAGAAGGACGCTGCGCGATTTCGGTACAAAACCGAAAGCAAAAACTCAAGCGGAGATCCTGGGGGTCCGGATTCCCCCTCTCCAACCAAGGCCACGTATCTCTCTGATACAGGCTGAGCTCCAAATGCCCCGCTGCACCGGGGCCCAAATGTCCCGCCCGGGAGGACTACAAACGCCTCTGGAACGTCTTCCAGGGCTGCGAGGGAGAAGTCCGAGCCCGTCAGCTCCTTCTGGCCCCCGCCAAATACAAATGGATCCGATCGAACCCCAAACCAAACGCATGCGCAAATACTCAAATGTCCCGTCCGGCGGGACTACAAACGCCTCTGGAACGTCTTCCAGGGCTGCGAGGGAGAAGTCCGAGCCCGTCAGCTCCTTCTGGCCCTCGCCAAATACAAATGGATCCGATCGAACCCCAAACCAAACGCATGCGCAAATTCACAAGTAACAGGTTCAGACGCAGCCACAGACGCAACGAACAGACACAACGAATAGAGTGCTGGCCAGCTTACCTCCTGACAGTGGGTCGGTGGTCCTTGGGTGGGGGGTCTCGTATCCCGGACGAGCCCCCAAATGAAAGATCCCCCGGGGCTCCAAGCACCCCGGAATGGACCCCTTCTCAGGAGGAGACCCCCGGACCCAAAAACCAAGCCGAGTCCACTGATCAGATGCAAACAGCACGAGGTTTATTGAGTTGACACAGGTACCTGCGGGCGATCAAGTCTTAGGAAGACTCGCGCGCCAGCCCTTTGTTCAGGGCCTTTTTATGGGGTTTGGGGAAGCGAAAGCATACGTACAGAAGCAAAAACATAGTTACAAGGTTCTTATTGGCTGGTTTGAATGTAAGGCATACTCGGTGTTTGTAGATTGGCTTTGAAGGACCCCAGCGAGCGAAGAGAAAGGTGGGGAGGGGGAGTGAGGAGGGGGAGTTGGACCTTATTACTCAGCAGAGAAACATCCTGCCTACGTGACTAGGCCCACGTACCTAGGCGACCCCCTTGCCTATGTGACTATGCGCATAAAGTATCCTGTTGAAACAGGAGACCAGTATCACCCCCTAAAAGCCAAGTGGTTACAGAAAGGCAAGGGAGTGGTTAAACAATTAACTGGGGGAGGGGTCTAACAGGGGAAGGGCGAGTGATTACAGAAAAGCCAAGAAGCAGTTAGTTAATCAATGGCTGGGGGGGGGTGTCTATATGCGGAGTCTTTCAGAATATATAGTAAAAATCTTATGAAATTAAGGAGTTGTGACCTAATTTAAAAAAAAAAAAAAAAACCAGAGTGAAAGGGCAAAACGTATTGAACCTGACACACTAACGCAGACCATGCATGCCAAGTATTCCACACAGGGTCTGGAGCGTGAAAAAGGACTCGGTAAATAGTAGCTGTTATGTCTCTTACTAATAGTTGCTGGAGCATTCACTAGGAACCTTCTTATTGAACATCTGTTTGGTGTTAGGGTTCTGTGCTAGGTGTCAGGGATACAGGGTTAAATTGTCATGATCCCTGTTCTCAAAAGGCTCATGTTATGAGGGCAAGAAAACACTCAGAGAGGGGCACCTGGGTGGCTCAGTGGGTTAAGCCCCTGCCTTCAGCTCAGGCCATGATTTCAGGGTCCTGGGATCGAGCCCCACATAGGGCTCTCTGCACAGTGGGGGGACTGCTTCCCCCTCTCTCTGCCTGCTTCTCTGCCTACTTGTGATCTCTGTCTGTCAAATAAATAAAGAAAAATCTTTCAAGAAAATTAAATTAAAAAATAAATAAACACTCAGAGAAACCATGAAAATTCAATGTCACAAGTGTTACTTTAATGGGGTAATGAATGTGATGTAGGGAGGGAACAGCTAGGCTGGACAGGAGAGATGGGGTTAGGAAGAAAATTCAGGGCTTTACCAGGTGAAGCATGAGGGTGCATTCTGGGCTGGTAAGACCTCACGGAAAAGGCAAGATGACGTGGGGGGGGGGTAGCCAGAATAGCCGGGAGAAAATGATAGATTCACTGTGTTCATTGGAGAAGTGTGGAAGAAAATGGGATTGGAAAAATATCCTAAAGGCTGGAATCCTATGCCTAGGTGAATGGACTTAATCTTGTAAAACAAAACAAAACCAAAAAACATGGATTCAAGTGTAGATTTCTAAGCAGGAACAAAATAAAACTGACTTTTTAAAAAGATGCATTCATTGATAATAAGGACAGAGGTTGGTGAACTATGGCTTGTGGGCCAAATCCAGTTCCTCATCGTTTTATTTCGTGTCTCATGAGCTAAGAATTTTTTGTTGTTGTTGCATTTTTAGGGGGTCAAACATGAACCAAAAGAATATTTCACGGCATATGAAAATCAGATGAAATTTAAATTTCAGTGTCTATAAATAAAATGTTAGTGGAAGCCAACCTCACCCATTTGTTTATGCCTCATGCTAAACAACAGAGATCGTATAGAATATTTACTATCTACCCTTTACAGAAAAAGTTTTCTGGGCCCTGGTGAAAGCATATAAATCAGAGCAGAAGGTGGCCTGGCTGGCTCTGTCCATGGAACGTGCAACTCTTGATCTCAGGGTTGTGAGTTTGAGCCACATATTGGGCTTAGAGATTACTTAAAATAAGTAAGTAAAATATTTAACTTTTAATTAATTAATCAGTGCAGAGAGAAAACAGGGCAGGGAAACCAGTGTGAAGGTCTGAGGGAAAAGATACTTCACCAGTGTTTCTCAAACCCTGGTAATATACAGGTCCCCTCACAAAACTCCAGGAGCTCTAGCATGGCTTAAATTATTTTTATTGAAATGTGAATTAAATATTTACAAACAGACATCTTGGTAAAAATCCTTGTTCTTATACAACTCTAAAACCAAAGAAATTTACAAATTAAGTACAGAGAAAACAAGACCAGTCAATTTCGCATTAGCATCCTTAATTTAATGTGAGAGATGTCTTCCTGCTGCTACAAGATTGCTGCTTCGAGGTCCAAGGCTGGTCCTGGGATGCCTCAGAGCATAAGTGCAGGTGTCTACTGCCATGTCTGGGTGATGACTTAATTCTCTCACAACCTCCCCTGGGCAACAGATCTTCAGGAAACTTCATTCATGGAGAAGGAGAATTGGCACCATTTTCTGTAAAGGATCAGATAATAAATATTTTAAGCTTTGCGGGCCCCTGTTGCAACTACTCAACTCTGCCGTGATAGCTGGTTAGTGCTCACAGATGATATATAAATAAGAGGGCATGGCTTTGTTCCAATAAAGCTTTATTGACAAAACAAACAGTCGGCCAGAATTTGCTAACCTTTGTTCCAGATCATGGACATCCACCAGGAAAGTGGAAAGCTGGCAGGATTTCCGTTCAGCTGATGTGCCAGGAGGCCACTGTGCAATGAGGAGGAGTCACTGCTACAACCAACACTAAAATTTACTTACAAAACTGTATTTATGCAAGCAAGAAATAGGGTGGCTTGTTTCTAGGAACTATAGTTTTCCTACCCTGGATATCGAATAGTGTCAGATAACAATGACCTCTTTGCTTAATGTTGGTACCCGAACCAACTCACAGCAAGAATCATATTGCCGCTTTTCTCAGCCCAGAATGTGATTTCCACCCATGGCTTCTCAACCTTAAGCAGCTTAGAGATGCTGCAGGTCATAACCACTTGGTTCCTGCTGCGACATCCCGAAGGGGCTGGAAATGATGGACCTACGCGTTGTCCACCAGAGACTAATGCATACTAAGAGTCTGAGCACCACCGCTGGTCCAACTCCAACATGCAGCCAGAGAAGCAAGCTTGGAAACGTTTTCTTTAATTTGATACCTCACTTTTTATCCACAGGGCAAGGCATTTGGGATCCGAGTTTCTATTCTCTTTATGAAGCCTGTCTATATATAGAATTACATCCTAACTTCTTCTTGCAGCCTGACACACCAGAGAATTAATTTCATTACTACTACTACTACTACTACTACTACTACTACTACTACTATTATCCTTTAATTTTAGGCAAAAAATTCATTTGAAAGAAAGAAGGAAATACTCGCAGGAAATACTACAGTTTGAATAAGAAACAGCCACGCTTATTAGCATGTTGCTAAGAAAGGAAACTGCCACACATTTCCCCTTACCAGATTACTCTTCTCTTCCCAAGACAGTAAATTCAGCAGGTGGGGGGAGGAGAGAAAACCCAGTTCTGTGTGTGTGGGTTGAAACTTCTCACGTTAGTGAGTAGACAGGTGGCTATTCACCAACCAGAAATGGAAGGTGAGCTCTCCTGTGGGGCTTTGGTTGTGTTTGGGGGGCTTCTTGGGCACACCGTGTTCCTCTATGTGTCATCATACTTACGTGTGCTGCACTCTACACTAGGCACTGCTGACCTGGGATAGAGATGGAACACAAGAGGGACCTTGCCTCCAAAGAGATGCCACCAGCAAAGGCGCCACCAGCTAGTGTTAGCTTTAATTAAGTGCTTACCATATGCCGAGTACTATTACCACCTTAGCTTTACAGATAACGAAATTGAGACTCATACAGGTTACATCGCTTGCCCAAGGACAGTCAGTATTAAGTTAGATCAGCTTTTGAACCTGTTTGCCCCGGTCTTCAAGCTTCCCTCCTGCCTCATACAGGAGATAAAGACCTAAAGACAATTGCATGATAATCCAATATGCTACAGCATGGGAGGGCTAAGGCAGAGAATCTGGAAGCATCGGCTCGTGAAAGTCTGTGATAGAACAAAATGACTAGGACCCGTGACTTACAGGTGGGACACAAGTGCAACCCAGCTTCCACACCCAGTGGAGTACTTTGCTAAAAAACCCATTTTAGATGACTTTAGGCTATTTTGGAGGGAAAAATAAAACCACAATCAATCAGGCTTTCCTCCTAGGGATCCCCATGGATGACTCTCTCACCTCTTTCAAATCTTTTTCCAAACATCACCTACAGGCACGCCTGGGTGGCTCAGCTGGTTGGGCGTTTGCTCTTGGCTCAGGTCAGTTTCCTAGGGTCCTTGGGATCAAGACCTGCAGTGGGCTCCCTGCTCAGTGGGGAGCCTGCTTCTCCCTCTCCCGCTGCGTGTGCTCCCTCACTCTTTGTCAAGTAAATAAATAAAATCTTTAAAAAAAAAATTCAAACATCACCTTCATAGTGCGATCTACGCAACCACCTTCTATAGATGGCAATCTGCCCCTCCTCTGGTCTCTGTTACCCCATCCTCCTTTTTCTTCTGTTACAATACCATGTAACTTACTGATTCTTTAGGTTTATTGCAAATTACTATTGTTTATTACTCGAATCCTCCCCTTAGAATCAATAAAATCAGTAAGAGGATGGATTCGTGCATCCCAAGGTACTAGAAGAGTGCCTCGTAAACAGTGAGTGCTCAATAAATGCTTATTAAATGAACGAATGACTGTATGAACACATGACAAACAAATGACAGATGTAAGACAGGCTGACTAATTTTGGTGGCCCATCCCAGCCTTGGCATTCTGCTCCCAAGTCCAAGGAAAGCATCCTTCCATTTGGGATGCGAGCAAGTTCTCCCCCGTCTAGACACCTGCCTGAGGTCTCCCTGGGATTGTGCCTCTGAACTGGATCAAACCTACACATTCAATAAAACTCTTATCCTCAGTCTCCTGCGTTCATCTTCATTCTGGTCCTCTGCTCTCCTGACATGGGCCGTTAAAGGAGAGAATTTAGTGCGTACAGCAAATATTCCCCCACATCTCCATGGCAGGCAGAACAAACTCTGTGATTTCAGCTGGAAATATTTTTTTTTTTAAATTCATGGGAGTGTCTTTGAGTTTGAATTAACATAATTATAAAATTTACAGGCATCCAGTGTGCTTTTTATAAGGCTTCTATAACAGATGTGTCAAACGTCTAGTTTTGAAAGGACTTCATAATTCAGTTGCGATTTCTTCTGGGTTAAAAATTGGAGTCTGGGCACTGGAGGTGGGGAGCAATCCATTTCTCGACTTGCCATCCGAATGCAGGATGAGTAGAATCTGTCATAAAACCTTCCTGGTTTTCTTTTGCTCATTACGTTGAGTCATACCCCCTAATTAGGGTGAGGAATACTCCCCTTCTTTAAAGGTTAAAACTGACTTCCAAATTCTTTTCTGAGCACTCTGAGGTATCTTCCTGGCCCAGGGTCTGTCTCAATCCCTGGGATGGAGGAGATGGAGGGTCCCAAAATGGATTCCTGCTTATTTACTGGTGACCAAATACAAAGCTCTGATTTGGTCATCAAAATTTGTCGATTTATTTCTAATATTTCTTGGATTCATTCGTTTTTCTCCACCTTCACTATGCCTGTGCTGATTACAGCTACCATATCATCTTCTGCTAAGCTATGAAATCTTGAATAAGGCCTATCAGAAGGGTGACCAATTCACCTGGGTTGGCCTGGGACTATCCCAGTTTTCAAAAGGAAAGTCCCACCTCCCAGGACTCCCACCGCCCCCCCCCCAACTCCTCTGGGGCTGTCCATCATTCACCCTATGAATCTTTGTAACTCTCTGCTTCCTTGGTTGGCTCCAGCCCCACTGACCTTCTTCCAGTTACTTGAACTGGACCATGATCTTTCTATCCTCAAGCCCTTGGTTTTCTCCTTGAGTTGCTCTTCCAAGTGCTGTGTGTCTGGTTAACTCTTCCTTCTTCACCAGACGTTGGCTTCAATGTCACATCTTCAAAATGCCTTTCACGATCCAGCCCCCAGCCACAAGGTAATTTTTGACCTTGCTATAACCTCTCATAATACTCTTTACTTTTCCTTCATGCCTCTCTCGATTTGTAGTTCTATTTTATCTGTGTAGTTTTATGTTTAAAAAAGCACTTCCCCGTTTGAAATTCAGCTCCTCAAATGCAGAAGGCAGATCAATTTATACATCCGTTTTGTCCCCAAAACATAGCCCAGTCCTTGGCAAGTACTAAGACTTCAATAAATATAACATCAATAAATTTAATTTCCACGTATATTCCTTTTTCTTTCCATCCCTCTTCCCTCCATCTCTGCTTCCTTCCCTTCCTATCTTCTCTCCTCCCTAGGTCTTTCCCTTTTAAAGAAACAACTCTTGGAATTATTTGATAATTCTGCTGTCTTTATGATTTTTTTTTTCTTTTAAGAGAGAGAGAACCTTTATGAGTAGGTGGAAAGGGGCAGAGGGAGAGGGAGAGAGAGATTCCTGAGCAGGCTCCAAGCCCAGCGTGGAGCAAAGCCATGCTTGATCTCACAACCCTGAGATCATAACCTGAGCTGAAATCAAGAGTAAGACACTTAACAAACTGAGCCACCCAGTTGCCCCTGTTCTTATGATTTTTAAACCAATACTTGTTTGATTTTATCAATACTACTTCCTTCATTTAATTTTTTAAAAAGTTTATTTATTTATTTTTAGTAATCTCTACAACCAACACTGGAGCTCAAACCCACGCCCACGAGATCAAGAATTTGCTGCCCCTTCTAACTGAGCCAGCCAGGCACCCCTTGTTTATCTAATTTTTCTTTGGTAAATTCTTTATTTTATTTTCTGAGCCCTGAGACACATTTGCCAACACTCTGCCTCCCACCTGATTAGCTAGACTGAGTCTGCACATTTCCTGAAAAGACCGAGCTAGTTAAATATTGTCACTCTTTCTACACATGTTCTGCCCTTCATTTCCTAATCTAACAAATATTTTATGACTACCTCCCCGCCTATCTACTGAACCACTATTCTTTAAGACCTGGCTCAGCGGTTTCTGGTCTGTAATGCTCTCCTGTGTCCAGCCCCAGATGAGTTCATCATTTCTTTGTGTTTCAAGTGTACCTTGAGTAGACATCCATTACTGTCCTTTGGCTGCAGTGTATTTTATATACCACCTTTCCCACTAAACTCTGAGCTCTGTGAAACAGCATCTCCTATCTGTATTTATTTAGGGGGAGGTTTAGATTCTGAAGGAAAGGTGCATGTGTAATTAGTATGGCCCTCTCTGCCTACCCCCCTCCTTAATAAATAAAGAGAACATCTGAAAAAGTAAGTACAACAAGTCAATAGGAAAATAGGCAGAGATGCACAAGACAAGAAAATACTGGATCATGAACACTTTACAAATGCCTCCTAGGGCGTGCTCTTGGTCTGTGAGGGTAGAGGGTCTTCTGTTCTCAATGGGGTAATATGTTCCATCCCCTCCCAAGTATTTTCATCTTTTTTAGAGAATGCAGAGGGAAATTTCTTATTTGAGACAAGAAGAAAACAAAAAGAGAAAGGCAAATATAAATATAAATGTGGTATAAATAAAGAGAAATTTTGAGAACTCTCACCCTGAATGGACTTACTCCCCACAAAATATGATTTTGCAGGGTTTGGCGGTGGGGATGGAATATGGATCTTGATCCAAGTAAAATAGGTTTGAGGTCCTTTCAGAATATGTTATGTGGTCAGCCAGGGAAGGATCAAGGATGTTAGAGTGGTCAAAGGACCGCTAGATAAAGGTCAAAGGACCGTTCTAGATAAAGAACAAATAGCTCTTGCAATTGTATTGAGCATGATGTGACATTCTAGATACTGAAGCGGGTAATAGGTGGCGTGGCTAAGAATGGGAAGGCAGGGATGACAGAAGTTCATGGAGGCAAGGGTGTCAGGGATGTTCGTGCGGAGCCTGTTTCACAGGCCAGGGAAACAGCTGACCTGGACTGAACAAGCCAGACTAGAGGGGCATGAGAATGGAGTCCCCTGGGCTCTACAGACCACGGCTTCCAGGGGAAAATAGAGATGGCGAGGTGAGAGAAGTTCCTGTGACCTTTGGGGAGGATCTCAGAATTCACACGAGGCTTAAGGTTAGTCAGCATTAAGATTCCATCTTCTCACTGGTCAGTACCATGCTTTCATTCCATCTCATGGAAATGAAATAAAAGTTGTGAGATGCTCAAAGAATAAACCTGGTTAAAGTGTCTAGCAATGCCTTCACTGTCTATCAAAGCCAGTGCCAAGTACTATTCAGGTGTTATAACCTACACTAGTCCGGCCGTCTGGCTGTAGGTAGGGCAGCCGTCAGCCCCTTTGGTGATAAAGGACATTTCAGAGTGATCATCCCAGCTTGCATCTGAGCCTTTGTTCTGAAGCAACAATGAGTGAGGGTCACCTCCTCTTGCACTGGTGCCATCCAAACACAAGCTTCTTCGATCTGATGTAGAGTACTGAGGGATAAGATTCCCTAGACATTTTATAGCGAAAAGCGGCAAACAAAGATGATTTTTAAACACATGGGGCTTTAAGCTGCAGATTTGCAGACCCATTTTCCCCTTCCTTGTTGCATATCTCTCTCCTTTCTGTGAGGAAACACACAGATCTTGGTTTGCTTTCTTTAAGGCAAGAGAAAAGAGTCAAAACAGTTAATCTCACATGCTTCACATGATAAGAAAAAAATCAGCACAAGCTGCTGTAAGAGTTGATACCGGTATGAGAGCCGAAGTGGAGGATTTTCCCCGTGGGTTTCCATAATGATGCTCTTGGAGAAGGAGGGACTCAAGGTAATACGAAGATCCGAGGCGTGGCAGGCTCATGAATAACTCAAGGGAAATGGAAATGTTGGTTACATCCCACAAGAAGGTAGAGGAATCACAGCCAGATTATGGGATTGTGGTGGCCCACAATTGAGGGTTATGATGCCAAGAGAAGTGATAAGAAGGATGAAGACTTAGGAGCCAAGGCTGAGGTTTGACACTTCAGCCACTAAGATGAAGACCGTGCTGTAAATAGAGAAAACAGACGCAGAAGGAAGAGCCAACCTACACTGTGAGGACGGGATGGGTGGAGTGAACCTGCCTGAGATGAGAAAGAGGTAGCTTCTTCAACTACAGGTCGAAAAAAACCACCCAAGCCTTATGTTCTTGGAAAATGGGTCTCCACGGCAGCCATTGTGCTGGATGGACTATAGTTGACATGGGTGGACCACAGTAATCACTTGACAACTGCTAGAGCTTTAGTCTTGGGTACCCTCAAATCTGCACTTGCTGTTTCTTTCCTCCACCTCTGCTTTTCCATTAACAGCATCCACAGCTGGAGAGGTTTTCAGTCCCCTCAGGTGAGTTATGAGCTGAACGCATGCCAAGTAGACATTGAGCGGGCCCCTCACCTCACCCACTCACCGTCCCCAGACTTTGGCAGTCCAACTTCACGGGATGTGTGAGTCGAGTTCCTGCCCCAACAAGACATCACAACTGTTACATCTCTGAGTCACTTTCAAATAGTCTAAATTTAGCTACTGAATATGTAAGTGACAAGGGACTGGCGTTTAAAAATATTTGCATATGAACTAATTTCTAAACTATCTTGTGGGTCTCCTGCCATCGTCAATGTCTCTGCGGGCTCTTCAGACATGAATTCATCATGTTTTATTAGTTCGTGCTGTTCCTGTGGCTCCCAAGGGGTTACCCCTTGGGAGAAGATCTTTAATCACAGTTTTGAACTTTGAACTCTTTGGTAAATAACCTCCCCCACCAAACCCCATCCTTAACCAATTTTGTTTCACTTCAGGGAAAAGAACAGATCTGGGATTGACTTGTTGGTTCCTAGAGATTAATGCAGAGTAGCATTCATATTGAATTTTAGATTAAATCATTTTACTAAAGCCTTTAAAAAAAGAACTCTTTTTATCAGGTCAGACAAACAGCTTTGCCTCAGGAACACCAGCGGAGCCTCCAGGGTGAACTGCTTCTGTGTCGTGTCTCTCTTCCTTCTTCCACTTCCACTTCCTGGAGGAGAAGGTCCTCAGGGACCTCAGATGTGGGGGCAGTGGGGGGGCTTGGCTCTTGTGTGGCCAGTTGGAGAGGCACTATGCACATCTGAGTCAGACCATGTGAATTTCCAGCACAGTGAAAAGTGCAGGATCAGAGAGGAAAGGTATTCTCAGTTATTTAAATACATGCATAAACCTCTTCAATAAGGCTTTCTTGGTGTGTTCAAGTTTCCTAGAAGTGGAGCTTGAGATGGTGATTCTGGTGAAACTCTCTGGAGAGAAGGTGTGAGAGAAGCAGGAGAAACTATGAGAAAACTCAGTGGGGGTATGGTCTCCTCTGGAAGACTAGCTTCAGCCGGATACCCCGGGAAGCTGGGGTCCACCTGAGGCCAGGAACCCAGCCTTTTATAACCCCAGTCAGGCATTGTCCACTGACTGTCCTCTGTGACTGGGTGTCACCCCCCAGGCAAGGCAGCTCCATTTCAGCAAAAAATACTGTCTGCAACAGAGAAATGAGCGTGCCACCAGTGGAGGGGACCTGGGCAGGGCACTCACAGCATCCACTACACTTGGGGAGGAAAAGGAAGATTAGAAAAAGCAAAGAAGGCCTCTCTGAACAAGGAGCTTAAAAGTTGAGACCACAAGGATACCTAAGAGTCAGGATAAGTAAGAGATTTGGAGAAGCAGGGAGAAAGTTGTCACAGGGAAAGGGAATGGCACATGCCCTGGGGTAGAGAAGAGAAAGTTGTCCTCCTTTTCTCTTTACTCAGGATGCCCTGGCCTCCTGATTCTGGATTTGAGGGAGATGCTATAGTAGTATTCCCATAAGGCAATAGCAGGACTGACTGCATTTCATACTTTTGGGTTCTGTGATGGATCCAACAGATGTGTGGAAGAGAATATTATGAGTGTGTACTGGGATCTTCAGAATGCTGATATCAACTATAAATGCTCTAATGTCTGAATGAAAGTTTATTTATCTGCTTTAGGGAAACAAGTAAAGGTTCCTGTACCGAATACTTTACAAATGCCTACCAAGGCCAAGCTCTTGGTCTGTGGGGGTGAAGTGTCTTCTGTTCTCAGTGGGGTAATATGGTCCATCCCCTCAAGTATGATATACCATGTGTCATCCCCTGTGGACTCATGGCACCCAAAACTCAGTGGGGCTAGGTAGACCGATGATGGGTGGATGAGTAGGCAGGTAGGTAGTTAGGTAGAAAGATAGATGGACAGATGGATAGGTAGACAATGATAGATGATAGATAGAGGACAAGGGAGTGAAAATATATTTTTTGGCAGATGAATTCTGACATATCAAGAGCAACACCTCCCTAGGAGATGAAATACCTTAACTTCCGGTGAAATTTAAGGCACTGGGAAGAATTAACCCTTGAGTGTCCTCATCCAGCATGATGCTCTTTGAAGAGCCATACTCAGCTCAGCCAGACCTGTGCAAGGCAAGTGGCTGCAAGGGTGATTGGTGGGAGAGAAAGGCTCCCATTTGATTTGCAGATAAAAGGTACTCGATATATATTTATTGGATACTGAATAAATATCCTACAGAGGCCTCACCTCTTACCAGCCACTATAAAGAAAAGCTGAAAAAGAGAAGAAACAAGGAGAAATAGATAGGACAACAAAAGGAAGATAATAGATTAGGGTAAGCTTAGAGCTATAAATTTTAAAGTGAGATAGAAGAATTTCAATTAGATGGTGAATTAAAGACAGACTGACACCAATATCCCTAAAAATGTAAAAACATCATTTTGTTCTCTGTATTTCTAGGTCTGATTCTGGTTTCTCTTTGTTTATTCACTTGTTTTATTTTCTGGATTCCACATATAAGTGAAATCCTATGGTATTTGTCTTTGTCTGACTTATTTCACTTAGCGTAATATATTCTAGAAATATAGAGAGTAAACTGATGGTTGCCAGAGAGAAGGGGGTAGAAGGAGGGACAAAGTGGGTGAAGGGGAGTGGGAGATCGAGGCTTCGAGTGATGGAATGGATAAGGAACGGGGATGAAGGGCACAGCATAGGGACTAGAGTCAGTGGTGCTGTGATAGCATTGTATGGTGACAGATGGCAGCTACACCTGGGGTGAGCACAGCATGCCACATAGAATTGTCACATCACGATGCTGTACACCTGAAACTTTTGTAATAGTGTGTGTCAGCTGCTCTCAAATTTAAAAGAATGTTAAAAAAAAATCACCACCAAAAAACCCCTGTATTTTAAGAAGAATGAATTCATAGTAATGCTAGGAAACCAGAAAGGCAGGCAGCTAGGGAAGGACGTTTTGAAGAAATCCTAGAAGACAGAAGGCAGATGGATCTGATTGATGAAGGAAACAGATCATGGAAAGCTGTAACCTATCCCGCTGGAGGGAAGAGGGATCCTTCCCGTAGGAGTCTTTTAAAACCTCCAAGCCCACAAATATAAAGAATAAGGATGAGATATGGTACAAGCACCACGGTAATTAATAAATTAATTATAGTCCAAGTTGCACTCACTGTCTTCTTTGCTTGCTGTACTCCAGCCTCATTGACCTTCTTTATGTCCCTGTGATATGTGAGGTATGTTCCCACCTCAATGTCTTTGCACTTGCAGTTTCCTCTCTCTGGAACAATCTGTCTCTGGACCTTTGCATGGTTGGCTCTTCCCTGCTCTTCAGATCTTAACTCAAACCACCTACTCAAAGTTGCTCTGTCACATCACCCTGCTTCCTTTCCTTCATAGTGGGTATTATTCTCAGAAACTGTCTGACTCATTTATTTATTTGTTTATCATCATCTGAAGCCAAAGGCTTATCTCCTCTGTTTATCACAGTATCTACAGTACCTGGAACATTAAGACATTGTGGTGCCTGTGTCCGTTAGCTTTTGCTGCATAACAAACCGTCCCAGGGACGCCTGGGTGGCTCAGTCAGTTAAGCGGCTGCCTTTGGCTCAGGTCATGATCCCAGTGTCCGGGGATCGAGTCCCGAATCAGGCTCCTTGCTCCACGGGGAGCCTGTTTCTCCCTCTGCCTCTGCCTGCCACTCTGCCTGCCTGTGCGCTCTCTTGTCGCTCTGACAAATAAATAAATAAAATATTTTAAAAACAAACTCTTCCAAAACGTGGTGGCCTCAAACAGTAATTTTTTATTTAGCTCATGATGTGGATCAGCTAAGTCATTCTTATCTGTGAGAGTTCAGCTCATCTCTGCTGGGCACTTTTAAGCATCCACAGTCCACTGTGGGTGGGCTGCTGATTGGATAGCCTAGAATATCTTTTTCACACACTTAGCATTTTGTTGATCAGGACAACAGAGGTGAAGAGAGCACATACCTCTTGTTATCTGTTTGGGCTTCTTCACAGGGCTATTTTGATATCTCAGAATACATATGCAAAAATAATGTATTTTGAACTCTCTAATCTTTTATCGACCTTCTTCTTAAGAGAAGCAAGAGAGCAAGCCCCAATGGGCAAACGATTTTCATGTCTCTTTTCCAGGTCACTTTTCTGTAATCCTGCTGAACAAAGGAACCCACAGGGCCAAGCCCAGATTCAGGGGGTTGGAGAAATTGTCCCCACCTCCCTGAGGTAGGAGGAGCTCCAAAGTCACATTGCAAAGGGGGCATGGATACAGCAATAGATAGAATGTGTCACCACTTTGCTGAAATGGCTTATCATATTATTCAATACTATTTTGTCATACTACTCAATACATGTACATTAAATATATTTTATTTAAATGACTGGATCTGGGGAGGAAGCAAAACATCTGGATGAGAAGCAAAGCCGAGTTCGAGGAAACTCTGGACCACAGAGCAGGTACATTAATGCAAAAAGAAAGGCAAGGCAGCCTTTCTTTCTTTCTTTCTTTCTTTCTTTGTTTCTTTCTTTTTTCAAAGATTTATTTATTTGAGAGAGGGCCAGAGAGAGAGAGAGCACACAAATGGAGAGGGAGAAGCAGGCTGCCTGCTAAGCAGGGAGCCCAATGTGGGGCTTGATCCCAGGACCCTGAGATCATGACCTGAGTGGAAGGCAGACGCTTAACTGATTGAGCCACCCAAGAACCCTCAAGGCAGCTTTTCTTAAAGAAGGAATACATCAAGTACCCCACTACTAAAGTGAAAGCGCCCCTTTTCTGACTTGCTATCCACAACCTGCTGACCTCTAATGTAAAATTCTCCAATGTAGTTGTCCAGTTAGCACACCTTCCCCACTAGTTCAGAATCACCCAGGGAGAAGTTTCTTGGCAAACAGATCTACACAAAACCAGAAGAAACTCTCCTTACCTAACAGCCTAGATCTTTCTTCATAAACATGAACTAACAACAAATACATGAAGAAAAGAAATTACATACAGGATAAATAATAAGGTGAGCAAATAATTGTGCTTCTAGGAAATAAAAATCACTGGGGGACAAAACAATCAAAAAATATTAATGAATGACTCCAGCAAGATTGAAAAGATGGTGCATACCATCTTTTAATAAGAACAAACCACTGCTTTAAAAAAAAAATCCCATCAGAGAACAGAAATGAGTACCTGGCAATTAAAAATATGTTTGGCACTAAAAACAATTCAGTGGACAGAATGAATAGGAGAATGGTTATGGTTAACAACCCTGTCGTTGGTCTGGTGATAAAGTCAATGGGATCTTGCAGGCCTGAGCCAAAGGCAAAATAATGGGATGTAGGAGAAAGATATGAAGCAGCATGGATGTCTGCCATTTCTTTTATTGGGGTTCCAGAGGCAGAGAATGGAGGTAATAAAAGGGAGGAAGATTTTGGTGATCTATTCGAAGATAATTTCCCTGAGACAAAAGCTAAGGACCTCTCTTGGGCCTCTCCTATAAAAGCACTAACCCCCTTTATGAGGGCTCTGTTCTCATGCCCTGATCACTTCCCAAAGGCCCCAAATCCAAATACCATCACACTGAAAGTTAGAATTTAACATATGTACCTTGTGGGGGCACAACATCCAGACCATAGCAATGGGACCAGAGAGAATGATGTGACGAATTTTGCTTTGGGCATCTGGGAATACTACAAAAAGGAGATGCTATTTCCATTCCACTTGGAAGGATAAATGGGAATTTTCCACTGAGCTAGGAGAGAGAAGGCATTTCAGGCAGAAGGGACAGCGTATAAGCAGAAGAAGAAAGGTCTGAAATCATCAGGCAGGTTAGAGAAAGAGATTAATAGTCCAGCATGGCGAGCGTTTGAGATATATAGCAGGATGTGAATGAATATGAAGTCAGAAAGATAGGTTGGTGCCAAATTGTAAAGAGCTCCCATGCTATTCTGAGAGGCTTTTATACCTCACACTAGATACAGTTGGAAACCCTTGAAGGATTTTATGCCGCAGAGTGACATAATCACAACGTACTTAATTCTGAGTTATGATGATAGAAAACTGCCTTTTGATTAGTCATTCCCCCCACACACATGGGTATAAAAACTCAACAGAAGATGAAGAATTTCAGTAGCTCTAGAAACTGGGAGTACTATACAACATTCTCTAGAAAACATGAAGAACTGCCATGAGTTAAAACCTTAAAGTCTACAGGTGTAATGGTGGAACCCTTAGTAGAAAGCTCTTTCAAGAAATCCCTCAAGCTTGGACTTTCTTTTATCCAGAGTGCAGGAATTCAGAACTCCCCTCAGGATGGGAACTGTTGACCAGAGTGCTTAGAGACTTTTCACAAACTGATTCATCATCAGTCGTTATCTGAAATCTGCAGCTGGAATGGGAACAAGCTGTGGAGTGGCCAAGATGAAGCTTGTAGATTTCTAGTCATGACCCAGAAATAGCCTACATGGGAACACATTCTAAATTTTGTAGAAAAACAATGAGGTAGTGATATCCAAATTTCCTTTCTTAGAACATCAGATCTTAAAAAATAATTGGCTTTTTAAACTAGAAAGGTTTATGATACTTAGCTATTTTAAACTAGAAATTTGGCTAAAGTTTGTGCACTTCATATAGTTCTCCAACTTCAGAGCAGGAAGAAGGAATAGATCACACAGCAATCTGATGGATCCTCAGAGGAACTTAAGAAAATTACATATAATATATGTATATACACATACATGTACATGAGTATATGTGTACATGCCTGTGTATATATGTATCTGTATATGTACATATATGTATGTACATGTACACAGGTGTGTGTATGTACATGTACATATGTGTACATGCATATATTATAAAAAATCAGAAAAGGCTATAAACATCTTCTTTCTTTTTTTTTCTTTAAGATTTTATTTATTTGACACAGAGAGAGAGATCACACATAGGCAGAGAGGCAGGCGGAGAGAGAAGGGGAACCAGGCTTCCTGCCAAGCAGAGAGCCCAATGTGGGACTTGATCCCAGGACCCTGAGATTATGACCTGAGCCGAAGGCAGAGGTTCAACCCACAGAGCCACTCAGGTGCCCTGGGTCAGATACTTTTATCACATTGTTTTGTTAAGAGATATTAGCATATTAGCTATATACTGCCATGTAACAAATTACCCCCAAACTTAGTGGCTTCAAATAACAGCACTTATTATCTTACAGTTTCTGTCTCTCAGGAGTCTGAGTGTGGCTTCATTGGGTCCTTTGGCCAAGGGTCCCTCACAAAGCCATAATCAAGGTGTGGCAAGGGTTGTGCCTCAAGGCTCAAGTGCAGGGCTTAACCCACTGAGCCACCCAGGTGCCCCTAAACATCTTATTTCTTAAGGAATAGGCAGACGTGGAATTAAGAACAACATACAGTTGACCTTTGAACAACACAGGTTTGACCTGAACAGGTCCACTTAAACACATAAATATATTGGAAAGTTTTTGGAGATTTGCAACAATTTGAAAATACTTGCAGACAAACCGTGTAGCCTAGAAATAGAAAAAAATTAAAAATAAAATAAAAAGGAAAGAAAGAAAGAGAAAGGGAAAAAAAGAAAGAAAAGAAAAAGGTATTTTAAGAATACAGTATAGGGGCACCTGGGTGGCTCAGCGTGTTAAGCAGCTGCCTTCGGCTCGGGTCATGATCTCAGGGTCCTGGGATCGAGTCCCGCGTCGGGCTCTCTGCTCGGCAGGGAGCCTGCTTCCCTTCCTCTCTCTCTGCCTGCCTCTCTGCCTACTTGTGATCTCTCTCTGACAAATAAATAAATAAAATCTTAAAAAAAAAAAAGAATATAGTATATAGTACATATAGCATACAAAACGTGTGTTAGTCAACTGTTCATTATCAGTAAGACTTCCAGTCAACAGTAGGCTATTAGTAGTTACGTTTTTGGAGACTCAAATTTATATGTGGATTTTTGACTGCATAGGAGGTTGGTGTTCCTAACCCCCATGTTGTTCAAGGATCCACTGTATAATCTCAGTGATGTATCTTAGACTTGTGTTTTAAAGATTTATAGCATGAAGATATACATGTTTCTCAGAAAAGTCTTTGAAAGAGTACTAATACAGGAAAAAGAAACATGCCTTATAAAGCATTTGTTGTGTTTGTATTATCAATAAAATGCAGGAAATTGTTTGCTCTATGAAAGAAGAAATGGAAAAGTATATGATAAGTTGAGAGACTGAGATATAAAGAGAGTGTACCATGATGATGGACATAGAGATAAATAAAGAAGACATATTTTGAAAAGAATAAAATTTTTCTTGAGATTAAATGTAGCTTGGAAACAATAATGACCAGAATTTATACTACTGGGAATTCAATCAATAATGTTGAAGACATTCTTAAGAAACTCTCTCAGAAAGAAGGGGATAAAGAAAAAGAAATTAAAAAATGAGTGAGAAGATTCCAGAGATGGAAGAGATGTCCACTATAAGAATGACTGAGATGGGGCGCCTGGGTGTCTCAGTGGGTTAAGCCGCTGCCTTCGGCTCGGGTCATGATCTCAGGGTCCTGGGATTGAGTCCTGCATCAGGATCTCTGCTCAGCAGGGAGCCTGCTTCCTCCTCTCTCTCTCTCTCTCTCCGCCTACCTCTCTGCCTACTTGTGATTTCTTTCTGTCAAATAAATAAATAAATAAATCTTTAAAAAAAAAAAAAAAAAAAGAATGACTGGGATGACTGGGATGACAGAAGGAAAAGCAATATTTATGTCAGAAAAATTTCTCCAAAACTCAAGGAAGACCCCAGTCCTCCAAAGGATATATCATATACTAGGTAAAATTAATTAGAAAAAAATGTCACCATAATACATATTGGGAAAGTTTTTGACTTTAAAGAATAAATAAAGTTTTCTAGGTATCCAGGAAGAAATAGGAAAATGGTCATATTGGCACTGGACTCCTCATCTTCAGTTCTAGAAAACAAAGGAACAAGGTGTGTAGACAGAGATGAAGGGCAAAATTTTGTGAGATAAGCATTCTGTAGCCAGACAGTCTCATTCAGGAGTGAAGACAAAGACAAAAACAAAAAGGCTTTACACTAATATTCCTTGCATAGAAAATACAGTGTTCTGTTTAGCAACAGTACTACAAACTTGGTTAAAATATGACTCAGACTCAGAAAATAAATTAGCAGCACATAACATAGACCAACAGTTAATATCAATACTGAAGAAGGAGTTCCAAAACCCAGTTCCTAGATGGGTAAAGGATAAGAATAAACAATTCATATGTTTATCAATTCATGTTTCTCATATTCCTGAGGAAAAAAATATAGAGGAACAGAAGGCAAAGATGTTAGCATTCATTTAAAATGAACTTGAGGGGTGCCCTGGTGGCCTCATATCAGGTTCCCTGCTCAGTGGGGAGTCTGCTTCTCCCTCTCCCTCTCCTGCTATCTTGCTTGTGTTCTCTCTCAAATAAATGAATACAATCTTTTTAAAAAAAGAAAATGAGCTTGAGTAGGAGCACCTGGGTGGCTCAGTCAATTAAGTGTCTGACTCTTGGTTTTGGCGCAGGTCATGATCTCAGGTCGTGAGATCAAGCCTGGAGTTGGGCTCTGCACTCAGTGTGGAGTCTGCTTGGGATTCTCTCTCCTACCGCCTCTGCCCCCCACCCTCATGTTCTCTCTCTCTCTCTCAAATCAATCAATCAATGAATCAATCTTTTTTAAAAAGAAATTTTAAATACTAAGAACAGAAGTGGACATAACATAGAAATACAGTCACAGTTGGTCAAATTTAAGGAAGAAAAATAGAAGAAAAACGACAAAACCATCTCTGAAATGAAAACTGAAATGGAATTCACCTCAGGAAGAATGCACATGAATGTGAAAATTTAATAAAAACACCGAAGAAAGGCATTAAACCACCAAATGGTTGAAATAAAAAACAGGGAAAGCAGGTCCAACACACATATAATGAAAAATTCTGTGATTGGGGTAGGGAAAAACAATGGAATACAACAAGTACTTAAAACTGCAATCCAGGGGTGCCTGGGTGGCTCAGTCAGTTGAGCATCTGACGCTTGATTTCAGCTCAGGTCATGATCTCAGGGTTCTGGGATAGAGCCCCACACTGGGATCCATACTTAGTAGGGAATCTGTTTGAGATCCTGTCTCTCCCCCTGTCTTTGACCCTCCCCTGCTAGGAGAAGTTCACGTTCACAACTCTCTCTCTCTCAAATAAATACATAAAATATTTTTAAAAAATAAGTAAATAAAACTGCAACCCACAAAAACTCTCTGAAAATAAAAGACAACCTAAATCTGCATTTTGAAAGGGACCACAGTCTTCCTAAGCCATATCTTAATGGAATGATTAAATTTCAAGATGAAGGAAAAAAGTCTTCTGGGCTTCCAGGCAGAAAACAACAATCATATTTATTTACAAGAATAAAACAATTAGACTGACATGAGACTTTCAAAAAAGCAACAAATGGGGGCGCCTGAGTGACTCAGTGGGTTAAGCCTTTGCCTTCGGCTCAGGTTGTGATCTCAGAGTCCTGGGATCGAGCCCCACATCCAGCTCTCTGCCCAGCAAGGAGCCTGCTTTCCCTTCGCTCTCTGCCTGCCTCTCTGCCTACTTGTGATCTCTCTCTCTTTGTCAAATAAATAAATAAAATCTTTAAAAAAAAAAAGCAACAAATGATTGAAGGGAACAAAAGTTATCAAAGAAAGAAAGCACTAATCCAAGATTTTATATCCAGAAAGTTGTCCTACAAGTATTGAGGCTATAGGACAGTGGTTTTCAACTGAAGCAATCCATCTCCCATTCCCTTCAAAACATTCAGAAATGTCTGAGGACCTTTTCTGTTGTACTGACTAGGGGATGAAGTGTTACCTGACATCCAGTGGTTAGCTATCAGGAAATCTGTTAAAGACCTACTATATGAAGAGCAGTCCATCCAGGGGTGCCTGGGTGGCTCAGTGGGTTAAAGCCTCTGCCTTGTGCTCAGGTCATGTTCTCAGGGTCCTGGGATCAAGTCCCGCATCAGGCTCTCTGCACAAGCAGGAAGCCTGCTTCCCCGCCCACCTCTCTGCTTGCCTCTCTGCCTACTTGTTATCTCTGTCGATCAAATAAATAAATAAAATCTTTTAAAAAAAATTATGCAGCCCGAAATGATAATGGTTTTGAGCCTGAAAAGCCCTGCTATGAAAGGAGTTTTGAAGATGCAAACATTCAGGGAATTCTGTATACTTGTGCCCATTCTACAGAATTTATTTGAGGATGAACTTCAGCCGAACAAGAGAGAATTGGGAGAATTTTGGCAAAAGGGCTCATGGTAATCACTTAATATGTTTAATTGTGGAAATGAGACTAAAACAAGAAAGGGGACATGTGTGACAGAATAGTATATAAATGTTACATATGTTTAAAAAATGGTGTATGTTCTGATGATGTGAAAAGATGCAACTAAGCATGGTAATGTTCTACATATTCAAAACTAAAATCTAATAATCATCATGGGAAAGAAACAAACCCTAAATTGAGTGTAAATGGAAACAAATGAATCCATTTGCTTTGCAAATTTAAGACATAATCAACTAGAGGGGAAAATAATAATGCAAACATTTGAACACAGTACTTTTACTGTATACCATCAATGTAAAGAACAAAAGTATGGCAAATTAATCTTGAACTTGTCTTAGCAGATATGCTTTTCATGGTTTATGGTTGCCACAATCCTGAAGCAATTTTCTGTCTGAGGCAAGATTGTGCAAATGGGTAAGGGTGTTGATGTTTGAGAACCAGGAATCTCAGGGTTCAAGGAGCAAAGCAAGAAAGAACTTTGGAGTGTTTAAATTAGAACCTAAAGAGGTATCAGCATAAATCTGTGGTTTCTAATATACAAATATAAACAATTCATGGCTCTGTCGACTGATAGGACCTACAGGCAATGATATCTCAGTGACAATAAGCAAACCCAGGGCCCACATCTTTTTTTTTTTTTTTTTTAAGATTCTATTTATTTGAGAGAGAGCGTGAGCATGAAAGGGGCAAGGGGCAGAGGGAGAAGCTGGCTCCCTGATGAGCAGAGGGCCTGATGTGGGACTTGATCTTGGGACTCCAGGATCATGACCTGAGCCGAAGGCAGCTGCTTAACCAACTCAGCCACCCAGGTGCCCCCAGGGCCCACATCTTAGTTTTAATCCCCAACAAAGAGAACAAGGAATGGTTAGAGAAAGTAATAATTCCAGACTGGGATAGCAAAAGTTCAAGAACTTATATCTTGTGCCAAAAGCAAAGTTAGCACTAAAAAACCAAAACAAAACAAACAAAAACTTGTGGGGACTTCTCAAAAGGACACATGAACCTTAAAGGAAATCCCATTGGCCAGATCTGGGAAAAATTGAGTATCAAAATTAGTAAGACCAGTAATATATTATAACCCACTGAATAAAATAGTAACATATTAATCCATGCGGATAGTAAGTGGACAAGTGAATGGATAGGTGGATAAATGGGTAGACAGACATATAGAAAGATGGACATCAAGACAGCCAACTAGTTAGCTAGATAAATAGATAAAACGAAAATGCTTCCTTCAGCAAAAATGCCAACTGATAAATGTGGAGGAAGTAGTAGAGCTAAAAAATCATCATTTTGAAATCATTATATTAAAGATTTGTTTAGGGGTGCCTGGGTGGCTCAGTCAGTTAAGTGTCTGCCTTCGGCTTAGGTCACGATCCCAGGGTCCTGGGATTAGGCCCCACTTCAGGGTCCCCGTTCCACAGGAAATTTGCTTCTCCCTCTCCCTCTGCCTCCTACTCCCCATGCTTATGTGCACGCTCTTTGTCAAATAAATAAATAAAAATCTTTTAAAAAATAAATATTTGTTTAGACAATACTTATCAATGGGTACTATATCTAGGAGATGAAGGTTTGATAAGGAATAAAATATTTGCACAATCTGTGTCTTCCTTCAGAGAATTAACTAGTTACAAGTGGATAATAGTATTAACACAGAGAAGCTAAGTTAGTGTTGGGGAGGAAATGTTTTTCCTTCTACCCTTCTAGATTTTTTGGCTGGTCTAATAATCAAATTAACATAAGACAGATAACAGAGGGAAAATAAATTGAATTCAGAATGTATGAGGGCCACATAAGAATATGAGACCCAGGGACAAGCCAGACAATGGAGTCTGACATGCCACTTTGAGCTAAGGAGTGGCATGGGGCTTCTGGGGGAGCAGGGTGATTCCTAGGATAATAAGAGCAGATTTGGGGATGCCTGGGTGGCTCAGTCTGTGAAGGGTACAACTCTTGGTTTCAGCTCAGATCATGATCTCAGGTCCTAGGATCGAGCCCCACATTAGCCTCCTGCTCAACATGGAGTTTGTTGGAGATTTTCTCTCTCCCTCGCCCCCTGCCTCTCCCCTTGCTGGCTCTCTTTCTCAAATAAATTAATTAATTAAAAAAAAAAAAGAGCAGATGTTTGGTCATTAGATGTTTGTCCTGACATATAGATAGGTCATTCAGATAAAAAAAAAAAAGTCATCTCTTGGTAACACCTGTCTTTCTGGGCCAGACCTCCCATCTAAATTGTTTCTGATAATTGAAGGGACAGGTAAAAGTTGTTCTTGAGTCTGTTGGGTCTTAATTGCCTTCAACTCAAAATAGTCCATGTGCTAAAATGGCACATCTTGGGGGGACTCTTTCTAAAGCCTTTTCCTGGACAACACTTTCATCAGATGAGAAAAATTAAAATGACCAATGAGTGGGCAAATGGTTTTAATGTGCCTCTAGATGTAACACAACATCACTTTCACAGTACTCTAGCCAGGAATGTAAAACGCCAATTTAATCATAAAGAAACATCAGACCAACCCAAATGGAGGGACATTATATAAAATAACCCGCCATGTTCTACAAAAATGTCTAAGTCATGAAAAACAATGAAAGACGAAGGACTGCTTCCAGATTAAAGGAGACTAAAAGGCAATAATGATTAAATGCAAAACATGATTCTGGACAGGATCCTGCACCAGTGTGGGGGGGAAATGGCTATAAAGCCATTATTGGGACAATTGACAAAATTGGTATATAAACTGTGCAGTAGATAATAGTGCTATATCAACATTAAAATCCCTGAACTTGATGTGTGGACTGTGGTCACATCAATAAGTGAATATTATTATTTTTAGAAAATATACAGTGAATTATTAGCAGATATATTGGTATTATATATGCAAACGTCTCTGAAATCAGAAAAAAACGAGAAAAGGGAAGAGACAATGACACTTGTGGCCTGGCAAAGCGTTAACAAGTGGTGAATCTTACTGAGGGTGTGTGGGAGTTCAGTGTATTAATCTTGTCAATGTTATGTAAATTTAATATATATATATTTGAATTAAAAATAACTGGAGGTAAAAATACAAACTGTCACCAAATTTTAGTTCTTCATATTATGAAAGGCATATTCACACAGTTGACTCAGAATTCTGCAGCTAATATATACATACATGTGTGTATACATGAATGTGTGATATTTATATATGGACTAGGTATATTCCCAAATTGGAAATAATCTAACTGTCCATCAGTAGGATTCCTTAATATCTTACAGTAGATGAATTTCTATGTAATAATCCGTGGACTTTTAAAGAAATGGGGTTGGTGGACGACTGCCTCCGGCTCAGGGCGTGATCCTGGAGTCCCGGGATCGAGTCCCACATCAGGCTCCCAGCTCCATGGGGAGTCTGCTTCGCTCTCTGACCTTCTCCTCGCTCATGCTCTCTCTCACTGTCTCTCTCTCAAATAAAAAAAAAAAAAAAAAAAAAGAAATGGGGTTGGGACGCCTGGGTGGCTCAGTTGGTTAAGCCGCTGTCTTCAGCTCAGGTCATGATCCCAGGGTCCTGGGATCGAGTCCCACATCAGGCTCCTTGCTCAGCTCTGACTCTGCCTGCCGCTCTGCCTACTTGTGATCTCTCTCTCTCTCTGAAAAATAAATAAATAAATAAAATCTTTTTTTAAAAAAGTACTTGTTTAAAAAAAAATAAAAAATAAAAGAAATGTGGTTGATCTAAATGTACTAATAAGAAAAGTCTCCTAAGTCTTGGTGACAACATGAATTTGGTAAATAATAGTATTTATTGCATAGCCCACTGTTTATTTACTGTTATAAACAGGAAAAATAAACCCATCAGCGCCTCACAAACCATTAACAACTGCTACTTAGAGCAGGTCTAGACTTCAGGATAGATTAGGTTCTGAAAGGATGTTTGTAAATCCATACATTTTCAAGTCCCAAGTAACTAAGACAGATATAAACCCGAGATCCCCATTGCATTTCTGCTTAACAAGAATATGAATCAATTTCTTTGAAGCTTGAAAAGCAGGCATAGTCTTCTCCCCCTTCTATACATATTTTCTAGCAGATTTATTTTCCCCAAATAGATAAATTTTGTCTTCCTCAGAAATCTGTTAAGCCAGGTATTTGTCTCTCCCTGCATAATCTTCGCTAGTGACATACATTATTCTTCCGCAGCCCACGTGTGCTAGTTTGCCGTCACATCGATGGCACGCAGATTTAGACAAGCCTTCCTCCCCCGTGGGAATCACCCGGAAGACAACAGAATCATCAGCAGCCCTTGAAAGCCTACTCAGTCCTTCCATTCCCCAGATCAAGTCTTGCCAACAATTAACCCTAGGCGGGTGGATGTCTGACTTCTTTCCCTGAGTCCAATAGTTTTTCTCACTTCTTGATGCATACAGTTGATCTCACAGGCGCGATTCATTCTTCAAAATCATTCACACTCCCGAAGAAATTCGTGCAGCACAGCAAGAAGCCACCCCTTCTTCATCCTCTCGACGCGCATTTCCAGAAATCGCTCTCTTTTTCCTTTTTAGCCGTGTGCCCTTTCTTTGCGACTTGTTCCATAGCCTTGCTGCTTTCTCACTTATCAGATATGATCGCTTCAATAATATTTGTAAAACGTCTAAATGCTAAGCATAAGCATGGCAAATAACAGCGTAGCCTGAGCAGGGGCTTGAAGACCAGGGCAAACATGATTACATTATCTATCAGCGGCAGGCTTGATGCCTTTGACTTTGAAAAGTAGCTTTCATGATATCAGTGAGAAATGATAAACTCAGTACTTGTTCATAGAGGAACTTCCAATTACATCTGCATTCTTGGATTTATTTATTTATTTTGCTCAATTTTCTACTATCTATTCATATTTTATTTTGAAATTATAAAAACAGGAAAGTAATAGAAAAAGAAGATACTAATTGTGTTATCTACCAGCAGGCAAAATTGTATTTTTGCACATTTTTATCCTCTTGTGAAAAAAAAAATTTTTTTTTAAGATTTTATTTATTTATTTGACAGGCAGAGATCACAAGTAGGCAGAGAGGCAGGCAGAGAGAGAGAGAGGAGGAAGCAGGCTCCCTGCTCAGCAGAGAGCCTGATTCGGGGCTCAATCCCAGGACCCTGGGATTATGACCTGAGCACAAGGCAGAGTCTTAACCCACTGAGCCACCCAGGTGCTCCCATGAAAAATGTTTTTTTGTTGTTGTTGTTGGCTTCTTTGGATCTAATCACAGTTTCGAGAGTCTCTCGTGTCCAGAAACTACAACTGACTCCTGTCTTTCATGTAAAAACACTCTACTTAATGGGGGCCCTGCCAAGTTCTGGTCCTAATCAGAAGCTCAAACCCTGTGGGGGAATAAAAGAATACGCAGGGTCAAGTCAGGACAGGGTCAAGTCAGAAGACCTTAAGGGTGGGGACTATCAAAGGATGGGAATGAACAGTGGAAAGAGTTTCACACAGTGTGCATTGACGGTGCATGATTATATAAATACAGGCTGAAAACACATGCAGATGTAAAAGAAAGTACATAATGTTAACTACAGATTCAGCAGTGCTAATAAGTCTAAAATTCCAGGGGCGCCTGGGTGGCTCAGTGGGTTAAAGCCTTTGCCTTCGGCTCAGGTCATGATCCCAGGGTCCCAGTGTCCCTGCTCAGCAGGGAGCCTGCCTCCTCCTCTCTCTCTGCCTACCTCTCTGCCTACTTGTGATCTCTGTCTGTCAAATAAATAAAAACAAAATCTTTTAAAAAAGTCTAAAATTCCAGAGTTTATAGCAGGGATCAATCAGGTGAGGGAGGGGTTGAGAGGGGCTGAGAGTGAAAGCTGAGTAATTTATTTTATGGGGGAGGTGTGATGGTGAGTTTTATGGTTCAACTTGAATTTTATGTTTCAAACCCAAGGTGCCCAGACACTTGGTCAAACATTCTTCCAGGTGTGTCCATCGGGGTGTTTCCAGATGAGACGAATGTTTGATCTGTAGATGTAGGAAAGCAGATAGCCTAATGTGGGTGGGCCTCATCCAATCAGTTGAAGGCCTGAATAGACCAAAAAAGCTGACCCTACCTCCAGCAAGGGGGAATTTTCCTGCTTTTGGACTCAAATTAAAACATAGGCTTTTCTGGTTTTCAGGCCTCTGGACTAGGACAACACCATTGTCTCTCCTGGGCTTCTAGCTTCCAGAATCACCTGCAGATCTTGGGACTTCTCGGTCTCCATAATCTAGAGACCCGAATTTTTTATACTAAATCTCTCTTTTTCTGTCTCTCTCTCTTTGTGTATGTGTGTATATATGCATATGCATACACATATGGATTATATATAATTTTACATATAAATTTGATGCATGTGCATCAAATATATACATACATTATTTACTAATTAATAGAAATCTATTATTATGCTGATTATTTATCTAAATCAATATATTTACTTATGGACATAGATGTTGCTAGTTAACAAAATTATTTAATATAAATTTATAACTATATTTCTTATAGATTTAAATAAGTTTATTTATTTATTTAAATTTATCTCTATACCTCCTCTTTGTTCTCTGGAGAACCCTGACTAATACAGAAGGAGTTAATTTTTTTTTACCAATGGCACTTGAGTTGAATAACTTGAAATTCTTAGTTCAGACACAGTGGGTAGGACTATTAGCTGTTTGTCCAAAACCTCATGCTGTGTGTACTTCGAGGCAGCTTTCCAGAAAATTACCATGAGGTGGGGTTTATGACCATTACAGCTGATGCCTGGGGGTGGAAGTGATGTGGGCCATTTCCAGGTTGGGACCTTTTTTTAAAAAAAAAAAAAAATTATTTTTAAATAAGTTTGACACCCAGCATGGGGCTGGAACCTACAACCCTGAGATCGAAAGTCAGATGTTGTACCCATTGAGCCAGCCAGGTGCCCCCAGTCTGGACCTTTTTGAAAAGCAAGGGCGTCTTCTCTATCCTCCCTCTTTGTCCTGGGGCAGAGCAGTTGCAGACCCAGATCCAGCCCTCATGTGCGGCAGGGTCAAGAGCCAAGAAGTCGTGGGGGCTGACCCATCTTGTAGAGGGGTGCCACCTGCCCAGCCCAACATCCACCTTGGCCTGCGAGGTAATCAAAGATAAATTTTGGGGCACCTGGTTGGCTCAGTGGGTTAAAGCCTCTGCCTTCGGCTTGGGTCATGATCCCAGGGCCCTGGGATCGAGTCCTGTATCAGGCTCTCTGCTTGGCAGAGAGTGTGCAAAACCCTCCCTCTCTGCCTGCTTCTCTGCCTACTTGTGATCTCTGTCTGTCAAATAAATAAATAAAATCTTAAAAAAAAAAGATAAAATTTTTATTGTATGTGAGTCATTCTTTTGGGGGATCTGCTTATTATTTCCTTCCTTCTTCCCTTCCTTCCCTCCTTTTTCTTTAGAGGAGGGGGAGAGAGTGAGCGAGCATGGTGGAAGGACAGAGGGAGAGGGAGAGAGAGAATTTTAAGCCCAGCACGGAGTCTGATGCAAGGCTTGATCTCAAAACCCTGAGATCACGGCCTGAGCTGAAATCAAGAGTCCAGTTTTTTTTTTTTTTTTTTTTTTTTTAAAGATTTTATTTATTTATTTGAGAGAGAGAGACAGTGAGAGAGAGCATGAGCGAGGAGAAGGTCAGAGAGCGAAGCAGACTCCCCATGGAGCTGGGAGCCTGATGTGGGACTCGATCCCGGGACTCCAGGATCACGCCCTGAGCCGAAGGCAGTCGTCCAACCAACTGCGCCACCCAGGCGTCCCAAGAGTCCAGTTTTTAACCAACTGAGCTGCCCAGGCAGGCCTGCTGATTATTTTCTTAACTGATACAGAAATGTTGCAAACACACAGAACAGTACATGATGTAACCTACTCCTATGGTCCTGATGCTCAGAAGCCACAGATTGAAATTTTACTGGGTCTGCTTCAGATGTTGTATTAGTTTGTTAGGGCTGTCCTAACAAAATGCCACACACCGGACTGTGTGAACAAGAGCAATGAGTTTTCTCACAATGCTGGAAACAGCTAAGTCTGAGATCAGGGTGTTGGCAGGTTTAGTTTTTTTCTGAGGCCTCTCTCCATGGCCTTCGATGGCAGCTTTCTCACTGTGACCTCATGTGATCACCTTTAGATCTGTGTTGTCTGTGTCCTCCTCACTTCTTAGAAGGACGCCAGTCATTGGATGGGTGCCACCAATAGGGTTTCATTTTACCTTAACTACTTCTTTAAAGGCCCTATCTCCAAATATAATCATTCTGATGTCCTGGAGTTAGAACTTCAACTTAGGAATTTGGGGGAACAAACCAATCCAGTCTATTATAATGCCTTTGTTTTTAAGGAGCAAAATATGTCAGTTACACATAAATTTACCTTTCTGTTCCATCTCTTCCCTCGCTCATCATGGGTCTCCATACCCTGAAATTAGCATGAATTATTCCAGGAATATATATTTGCCTCTCACCATGACCAAAATACTATACTTTTAATGCATAAAAATTTTTACGTAAGTGGCAGCACATTGTACATATCCTTCTTTGACTGGCTCTCATTAATCAACAATAGCTTTTTGAGCTGTCTCCATATTAATATGCCTAAGACTAGCTTGTTCTTTTTTTTTTTTTAAAGATTTTATTTATTTATTTGACAGAGATAGAAAGAGAGAAAGAGAGAGAGAGAGAGAGCATAAGCAGGGAGAGCTACAGAGGGACAGGAAGAAGCATGCTTCACGTTGAGCAGGGAGCCAGATGTGGGACTCAATCCCAGGACCCCAGGACCATGACCCAAGCCAGTTGGAAGATAGACATCTAATCGACTGAACCACCCAGGTGCCCCTAGTGGTTCTTTTTAACTGCAGTGTAATATTCCAGTGTATAAATAAACCATAGTCAGTAATCGGTCTCCTTACTGAGGGAAAGTTAAGTTGTTTCCCCTTCATACTATGTTAAACAACACTATACATATGTCTTTTGTGTATAAATGAGCATTTTCTAGTGTACACACAAAAAGAGGTGTTTGGTCATATTTACATACATATTTACCTTTACCTGATATTGCTATTTTTCTCTGATGTATCTATACACACTCCTGTCAGCATATATGTTGTCCTAGTCTCATGGGCATGACGAGGAAAATCATCTGTGTTTTCATCTTTACTGTTCTGATTGATAGTGAGATTGAATGTAATCTCCTAGGATTATTTGCCATTCACATTTTCTTCTGTGTTTCAAAAACTTCCATTTTGCCTTTTTTATATCTTTTTTCATCCTTTTTCTAGTGATTTTCAAACAGCTTGTGGAACTTTTTCTTTTTTTCAAGAAGATTTATTTATAAGTAATCTCAGCATCCAATGGTGGCTTGAACCCACAACCCTGAGACCAAGAGTCCCATGTTCTACTGAATGAGCCAGCCAGGTGTCCCTGTTTGTGGAAGTTTCTAATGTATATCCTTATATATATTCGAAGTTGTTTTCAGGCTACTTTGTTTTTCATTCTCTTTATTCCATCTTTCGATTAACAGAAATTTAAAATATAGCTAAATTTGAAATATAGCCAAATTTATCAAACTTTTCCTTTATGATGTGTTTTTTTGTGTGTTTTATGACATTCTTTCCTACCTGGATGTCATAGGGATAATCTCCTATGTTTTCTCATAAAATTTTAATGGTTTTTTTTTTAAATTTTATTTATTTATTTGACAGACAGAGATCACAAGCAGGTAGAGAGGCAGGCAGAGAGAGAGAGGAGAAAGCAGGCTCCCCTCAGAGCAGAGAGCCTGATGCTGGGCTCCATCCCAGGACCCTGAGATCATGACCCGAGTCGAAGGCAGAGGCTTTAACCCACTGAGCCACACAGGCACCCCTCACAAAATTTTAAAAGTTCTTTTCATACTTAGGTATTTAGCTGCCTTTTCTTTGTTTTGTGTATGGTGATGAGAGAGATCTAATTTTTCTCTTCTTGCCAGTGATTTACTAAATAACTCATTCTTTCTCCCAATGGTTCTTAATGCCTTCTTTGTTAAAACACAATTTTCACACATGTGCTTCTGTTTCTGGCCTTTCTAGTCTCTTCCATTGATTTTTTTTTTTTCCCCAATTTATTTATTTTCAGAAAAACAGTATTCATTATTTTTTCACCACACCCAGTGCTCCATGCAAGCTGTGCCCTCTATAATACCCACCACCTGGTACCCCAACCTCCCACCCCCCCGCCACTTCAAACCCCTCAGACTGTTTTTCAGAGTCCATAGTCTCTCATGGTTCACCATTGATTTTGTTATGGCAGCCCTAGGAAATTAATATAATGCTCCATCAAAAAGTTGTATAATGTTATCTATATGGGACTAGCTTAGTGAATTTTATTGTAGTTCTGAATAGGATATTCTTTTAAGATTATATTTTCTCTTTCTTTCTTTCTTTCTCTCTCTCTCTCTCTCTTTTTTAAAGTAGGTTCCATGTCCAGCGAGGGACTTGAACTCACAACCCTGAGATCAAGAGTCGGAGGCTCTACTGACTGAGCCAGTGAAGTGGCCCTAAGATTATATTTTCTAACTGTGTCCTGATTATATATAGGAATACATCTACTCTTTATATTTTAAATATTATTCAGCAAGCTTACCAAATTCTTTGCTTATAGATTTTCATCTATTTCCCAACAAATATATAGTTTGCAAATAATAATAATTTGTTCCTTTCTTCTTAAATCAGATGTACTTTATTATTCTCCCTTGTCTTATTGCATTGCCTTATTGCATTAACTGGGAACCCCAGGGCAATCCTGAGCAGAAGCCATGATGGAAGGCACACTTGTCTTGGTTCTGTCTTTTAAGGGCTTGCTTTTACTATTTCATTATGTTTCATTATAGTGTTTGCTGTAGCTTTTTGGCAGATACCCCTTTTCTCTGAGGGAAGTTACCTTCCATTTAGTTTGCTAAATGTATTTAAAATGAATGAGGTGGGTGAGATGTCGCACATACTAAAAATAATCCTCTTGCTCTACCTGGTGTAATCCAATTCTCCTTTTACATATGGATTGAAATGTCACTTCCTCTGTGAAGGCTTCCTCTTGGGCTTTGTAGGCTAGCCAAGGTACTCCAGCAATGGGCTCTAGAGTCCTCTGTATTTTTTTTCTCTTTTACTACTTGGCTTCACTTGCTTACACTTGCTTATATCATTGTTTCTGCCTTCAAGAGGACCCAGGATCTTGCTTTCTGCTTCACTCCTCCCTCCAGGTCTCATCCAGAATATATTAGCTCCTTCAGAATGACAACTATATCAGTGAACTCATGAATGAAGCAAAAAGAGACTATGAGATTTAATGAAATTGAACAGAGCTGGATCAGATGTCCCAACACTTGCCCAGACAAAGATTTGTGCAGGGTGCACGTCAATAAAATTATAGAAAGTCCCATGAGAGATATAAAAAAAGATAGAAGGCACGGAGACTCACTTCCCATATTTCTGGATGGGAAAATTCCAACATTGTGGGCTTATTATATAACACTAGAGTCTCAGACTGCTGGGAAGTAAGTAGTGCTGAGAAAATGAAGCAAAAAAATAAAGTTAGATCTTTGTGTAAAACTGTACACTGGAATGTATATCAGATGGCTTACAATTTAAATGTAGAAAATAAAACAAAAAATGTACTAGAAGAAAATATAGATGAACATTTACACACTTTGGGGAACACCATCTTCTATCAAAAGTAAACACTACAAAGGAAATAGTTGGGAGTCTGAGTGCATAAAAATGAAACACACACGCAATCAAAAATAGTAAAGACAAGTTACCAGGAAAGGCAAACTGGTGACCCAATAAGTTGAAGATATATGATAGAGAAAAAAAAAAAATCTGGTGTCCTTAATACTTAAGAGGCTTTCTTGACTCAGTAAGAAATAGCAACCAATCACAAGAAAACTGGTAAACATAAAAATGAATGCCCCCACAGTGTGTGCCCATGCTCAGCAAGAACATGATGGGGGTAGGGGAGAGAGGAGTGTCCCCACTGGACAGATTTGTCTGTTTTTCTGGTGGATATGTAATTCTTGCCAGGGGAGGACACTGGTACAATGACTAGTTTTTCTTCTTTTTTACATTATCTCGACTTTGTCTCTCTTTTTTCCCTACTTAATGGGGTGGTCCTAGGACCAGGTCTAAGATCACAAGGCAGGAAGCTCCGTTGATTTCCAAGCAGGAAACTGTAACTATGTTTCTATCCTTTCTGTCAGTTTTGCTAGGGGCCTGATGAGGCAGGATGTGCCTTCACCCCAGCTCAGAAAATGGGAGCTCCTGGTAAACATTAGCAACTCTGTTGCCTGGTGTGCAAGGCAGACTTCTGGTTCTGCTCAGTCTGAAAAGGAGTGGACTGAGGGGAAGAACTTGCTAGGCAAGTATGGCTGCCTGCAACATAGACCAGCATGGGGGTGGGGGGTGGTAGAGGGTGGGGTGGGGGGTTGGGATCTAATGTCCTTTCCAAAGGTGGGAAAGTTTGGGGGTGGAGGGTAAAGGGAATGAATGACATCATATAATGATATATAATGACGAGAAATCAATATTACATTAACACCTCAAAAGAGGTCAGAGTAAGAGATGATACTGTCCCTTAGTTATACCAGATGCCTGAAAGTGGGGAGGCAAGTGGGAGGGGCCTCATCCTGGGACACTTTCTCATACCACCTGATGATGAACGGGATAGTTATTAATGACTGAATGGGATTCTATATGTGCCACTATCTTTTGACCTTTATGATCGTTCTGCCATGAGGGGTCTTTGAGGAAAGACCGGGTGGTGCACATGTTAGTTAGCTGGTTTGCAACCCCGTGCTGGCACGGCTCCTAAAACCCTTGGAATTTCCTGTGGTCTGAGCATTAAAGGTCTCTTTTGTTGTGTTAATAAGGTGATTTAGGAAAGCCCGAGGGTAACCCAAGGATGGGACCTGGTTGCCAGGGCAACTCACCTTTGAGGAAAGAGCTGGAACCTTCAGTAAACCAATCTCCCCTCCCTCCCCACACCTCTTGGGAGGGCAGTGGGGCTGCAGGTTGAACTGATCACCAATGGCCGATGAGTGGATCAATCAGGGCTATGGAAGGAAGCCTCCACAAAAACCCCAAAAGGGTTTTGAGAGCTTCCTTCTCATCTGGGATGAGAGCTTCCCAGATCACCCATCTGGGTTGGTGATCACGTGAAGGGGCTAGAAACTGGTGTTCCCAGACAGGGCATGGTAACTTCTCACCCTCCCCACCCCCCAAACTTTGCCCTACACATCTCTCTAGCTGTTCCTGAACTATATACTTTTATAATAAACTAGTAGTCCAGTGAATAAAATGTTCCTCTGAGTTCTGTAAGCTGCTCCAGCAAATTAACCGAGCCTGAGGAGAGGGTTCTTGGGAAGCTCTGACTTACAACCAGTGGGTGATAAGCAAAGGTGAGTAGCTGGACTTGACCTTGGCATCTGTGGTGGGCGGCAGTGTTGTAGCCCCTAACCTATGGGATCCGGTGCTCTCCCTGGATAGACAGAGTCAGAACTGAGTTGACTGTAGGGCACCCAGCTGGTGGCTGAGAACTGCTTGCTGGTGTGGAACCCTCTCCCCAACCCCAACATATATTGGAATTGGTACTGGAGCCCATTTACAAATCACGAGAGATCTAGGTCTTAGCTCTGTTACCACAACAAAATAGCGCAGTGGGTGACTTCAATGACAGACGTGTATTTTTTCACTGTTCTTGGGCCTGGAAGTCTGAGATAAGGGTCCCAGCAAGCTTGGGTTCTGGTGAGAACTCTTCCTGGTTGCCTTTGCCAGGGAGGGTGTATGAAGAAACAGAGATCACTCTTCACCTTCTTATGGGTCCACAATCCCATCTGATCAGGGTTCTGCCATCATGGCCTCGTTTTAAGCTAAATTACTTCTGGAAGACCGGATCTCTGGCCATGGTCACGTTGGGGGTTAGGGCCTCAACATAGGATTTTGGGGGAGATACAATTCCGTCCTTATCTGTAAAGAAGCGGCACATAAACATAAACAAATGTTTGGCATTTATCTTTTATCATTTCCTTTCTTACCAACTTTACGCTCTTGCTCTTTTTTTTCTAGCTTCTTGAGTTGAACATGTAGCTCATCTGTTTTTAATTTTTCTCCTTTTTTTGGAGAAGTATATTGAAGATATAATCATTCATGTAAGTATTGCTTAATTCCATCTGCCAGATTTTGCTGTTTCAGCTCTAAGTATTTCCTGATTTCCCATGTCAGATCCTTTCCAATGCAAGGTTCCATAAGGTCATGGCATTATTATTTTTTAATCTTTTGCTCTTTTTATAAGTATATAATGTTCCTCTTTGTTACCCCATTGGTTTTGTCTGGAGATTTGCCTCCAGATTGCCACTAATAGATTTTTTATCGAGAAGTAAAAGCCAAAATGGAGAAATCTATTTGCTAGATATGAGACAAGAGCTCTGTCTCTACTGTCCTGGCTCCATTCATTCACTCTGTGAAAGGGAGTTCTAATATTGGCTTACTGAAGTCATTCTGCTCAACGGCAGAGGAAATGAATGGTATATACACTTTCATCAGTCAGATCAGCTAGCTTGTGCTGTGTTCACAAGCAAGCCCCAAGTGTCCAGAGCTGAGAACTGAGTTTATTTCTTGATCAGAGGGCATCAGGGGCAGGAATGACCCCAGCCTCGCTCAGTGCAGAGGATAGAGTTGATGGTAGGTGAGAGAGGTCCATTCAGGTTCTTGAACAACTGACAGAGAAAAACACACTGACTGCCCCTCGTGACACAGTCTCCCACTGTCTGCCAAAGCTTCTGCCTAGAATATACCACTTCACTTCTGCTCAAGCTTCATTAGCCAAAGTGCCACATAGTCAGACCTAACTTTAAGGGGCCAAGAAAATGATTCCTTCTGTGGGCCACAGGCGATCTGACAACATTCCAAAGCTCATTTTTGCTTCTTGTTGGTTTGTTGATTTTTATCTTGTGAGTTAGCATATATTCTTCTAGTAAGTTTTTTTCTTTTTTTAGAGACTTTATATATTTATTTGAGAGTACATGTGCACAGGAATGGGGGGGCAGTAGGAGAGGAAGAACCAGATTCCCCACTGAGTGGGGAGCTTCCTGACAATGTGGGGCTCCCTCCCAGGACTCCTAAGATCATGACCTAAGCCCAAGACAGATGCTTAACCAAATGAGCTACCTAAGCAACCCTAGCAAATTTCTTTAATTAAAAAAAAAAAAAACAAACAAAAAAACAACAAGCCAAGCTGAAGTTAGCCAGAGTTAGTTTCTATTGCTTAAAAAAGAAAAAAGCTACAGAAGTCATTGGACTTGGCATTATTTATGCAACAGAGCAGATTAGGAAAGTTAACTTCAGTTTACATGTTGGGCTGATTTGAAGAAAGGGCACACACATATTTTTCAAGGATGAGGTTTCAAGAAAAGGCATGGCAGGAGCCAATGTTTAGATCCAAATAATGATCCAGAGCCACCACAAGCCAGGCAGCGAGCCAGGTATTTTTTGCATATGTGATCTAAGTCAATTTAATTCTTTATGAAAACAATTTGAGGTGAGTTTTATTATCCAGGATTTGTATCTGCAGACCCTGAGGCTCAGAGAGGTGGAATGACCTGCCCAAAAGCCACGTAGCCACGTAGCCAGCAAAGACAGCTTTGCTCCTACTCTATTGTCTGAGCATACAGAAGTGAAGCAGAACCAAGCTGGCTGTATGCTTGGAGAGCAGGTACTGTTTGATCTGGTGGAACTGTGAGTTCCATGAATGGTGGGAGGGGACCTTGAGTACAAAGGTAAAGAGGTTGCAGTTTATTGGTTAGGCAGTGAGAGGGAGGTTTGGAGCCATAGAGGGCATTAGCAGCCTGTGAGTGATTGACTGATTGATCTGCTATGGGTGTCTGGGATGTTTGGAAATGACGCACCCCGCACCCCGCAGACCTGGAGACCAGCTGGAGGAATGCTGTAAAAACTCTGAGAAGCCTGAATGAGCATGGGTGTTGGCAGTAGAAACAGGGAAAAAAAAATTCTATCCAATCTTCAGACCCATTGGGAACTGCTGAATGAAGTCTTGAGTTCTCCCTATGTAGGTGGCTCCTACTTTTCATTATAGGATTCTCAAAAACTTGCTCCCAGAAAAAGACTGGATCAGGAGTAAGGAAAAAAATAGGCAACTGCCTAAGTAAGAAGTCTATAAAACTCCTCCCCCCCCAAATCACCTCTTCCCCGTCAGCTGTGGGGCCTGACACTTCATCGATGGCTTTTATTCTATCAAGAGTCTCTTACTCACGTGTGACTGTTTGGGGACAGGAGGCAGAAGGGATGCTGGCAAGTTTCCTCATTGGCAGTGCCCAGACAAGTAAGAGAAAGGTGTGGGGACAATCTGCTATCTCAACAGAAACCTCATACCCAGATTTTATGGGGGCGGACATGAGGGGGATGGTAGGGGTTGGAGTGGGGGGAAGAGGGAAACCCTCAACTTAAAAATATTGCAACCGGTTTAAATTTCTTAATATCACTGTGCTGGCCACACCCATCTCTCAGTTTATCATCTCTGCGTTCAATTTTAAAGCCATTGGATCAAAACCTTTCCACATTGGAAAAGCACATGTGTAGTAAAGGCTAGATACAGAGCAGGTTCAAGTGCATCATTGAGAGGGTGCGTGGAGAAATTCGGGCTTCAGGCATGGAGAGCCTGGGTCAGATGCTGGGTATCCTGGTACCTGGGCACTGGAAGGAAGAAGGGGCGGGGGGGGGGGGGTGGCCAGATTTGCCACAACGGGGCCCTCCTGGCTGACCACCCAGAACTGGGCTCAGAGTAGAAAGAGGGATGGGCCAAGCTTGTATTTCTCTCTGCTCCGGTTGGCCTCATCCCATTAACATTACGGTAATGCAGTTGTGTGGTGTTTGAAAAAGCATCCCTTGTTACAAGGAATGATTTACAGGACACCAGACTCTGCATTTCAGAGGTCTCCAGTGTACCATACAAAATATATTATAAAGGAATAATCTTTGTCTGAACTAAAGCTGCCGCGAAGGAGACTCACGTCCAGCTGAGAGCAGCAGCGAGCTTTTGTTCACTCGGAGAGTCCGCGTTCTTCATCTTATTTGATTAACATTTCCCCCCCCTCTTTGGCACTAGGTATCTCGTTAATATTTAGACATTATATACATTTTCTTTCAACTGTTGTTCCTATTATGTGATCAAACAAAACCGGAGATGCCAACCCCATCAGCCCGCCTGGAGAAAGCCCACCCACCAGGCACCCCGCTGTGGCTTGCAGGGTAAGCAGGACTCGGCGGGGCCAGCGCCTGGGAGAGCCTGGCCCCGGGGGATTCGCGGGGCTGGCCCCAGTCGCCAGGAAGCAGAGCTCGCTAGAGTGCCTCGGTTGATCGCTCTGCCTCTTGCTCCCATGCCCGCTACCTCCCTGAGCAAAACGCCACGGGAAGCAGTGTCTAGTTTTGAATTTTCCAGAGCCTTCTGATGTTTACCACTCCCCTCAGGAGAGGGAGGTGAGGGATGGAAATCTCTCTGCTTAGAAAATATACTTTAAAGAAATTCAATGAAGCGATGCACAGACCCCCTGCAACCCAACTTGTCTCTGCCTATTAGGTGCTCAGAGAGATGATGGGCTAGTTCTATTTCAGTCCAGAGAAATCTGAACTCCTTTAGTGCCAGTGCCCCAAAGGGGCGCAGGTGTCCCTGTGGTTAAGGGTGTCGGGTAGGGGACAGCCTTCTCTGTCGGAGCAGGAAGCAGTCATCCAGTGGCCCGACAGAGGCAAAAGCTCTGGGGCGGGGATACCTGGGGGCTTGTGTCAAAACTCCACCCGCCAGGAGCTCCAAGATAAGATGAGGAGGCCGGAAAGATGGAAGTTTGGGTGGGAAAACAGTTACAGAGAAGAAATCATTCCCGGGTCCCCGGCAGGAGGATATTCGGGGTGAGAGAAGGGCGGGTCAGGGATGGGCCGAGTTGGCCTGGAGTCCCGGGGGGGAAAGGGGAAGCGACAGCTCGCTGTCCTCAGGCCCCCAGCTACCCGGCGCGCGGCACCGGCGGCTGGCGTCGGTCTCCGTGTCCCTAAAAGTATCGGGAGAGGGCTGGAGAGCGCGGCGTCTCCGGCTCCCCGGGGAGGGGAAGCACACGGGGCTGGGCGGGGCCCGCCTCCAGTGCCTGTCGAGTCGGGTGGGGGGGCACGATCTCCGCTCTCCCGGGCGCCCCAGCCCGAGCGCACGCCTCCGTTTCCGCGCCCCCCCTCCGCGGCGCGCGCGAGGCGCACTCCCCCTCCCTCGGCGGCGCGGGGCGCGCGCCCGGCCCCCTCCTCCTCCCCTCCGCGCCTCTCGGCTCTCCCGGCAGAAAGTTAGCAGCGGGGAAGGAACTCGGGGCTGCAACAGCGCGCGGCGGCGGCGGCAGAGGCTGAAGCAGGAGCCGCGGCGGAGCCGGGGAAGCGGGGGCGCTGCAGACGGAGCAGGTGCAGCCGGCGGGTCCGCGCGCCCCCCTCGGTCCCCTTGCCAGAGGCTGAGGGGGGGTAGTGGGGGTCCGCCCGGACTCCGCGGGAAGAGTGGGGAGGGGGGCCATGCGGCCGGGCTCCCCCCCGGCGCAGCGGGACAGCGGCCAGGGCCGGGGGCGCAGCGGCGTCGCTTCATGCAGCCGGGGCGGCTGGGCAGCGGCGGCGGCGGCGGCGGCGGCGGCGGGGGCGGCGGCTGAAACCATGTCCGGGCAGCGCCGGGGGCCGCCGCCGCCGCCGCCGCGAGCCGGGAGCCGCGATGGCCCCGTGGCCCGCACCTCCTCCGTCTCCGCCTCCGCCTCCACCTCTCGCCGCGCCGCCGCCGCCCGGCGCCTCTGCTAAGGGGCCGCCGGCGCGCAAGCTGCTTTTTATGTGCACCTTGTCCCTGTCCGTCACCTACCTGTGCTACAGCCTCCTGGGCGGCTCGGGCTCCCTGCAGTTCCCCCTGGCGCTGCAGGAGCCGCCGGGCGCCGCCGCCGAGCCCCCGCCGAGCCCGCCGCCACCCTCTCTGCCGCCTCCCCCCGTGCGCCTCGGCGCCCCCTCGCAGCCGCCCGCGCCGCCGCCGCGGGACAACGCGAGCCGCGGGGAGCCGCCCGAGCCCCCCGAGCAGCCCGCCGCCCCCGGGGCCGACGGCTGGGGGCTGGCGAGCGGCGGAGGGGGCGCCCGGGACGCCTGGCTCCGGACCCCGCTGGCCCCGGGCGAGATGATCACGGCGCAGAGCGCGCTGCTGGAGAGGGAAGCGCAGGAGTCCAGCACCACCGACGAGGAGCTCGCAGGCCGGAGAGCGGCCAACGGGAGCAGCGAGAGGGGCGGCGCCGCCAGCACCCCGGACTATGGGGAGAAGAAGCTGCCACAGGCGCTCATCATCGGGGTCAAGAAAGGAGGGACCCGCGCGCTGCTGGAGGCGATCCGAGTCCACCCGGACGTGCGGGCGGTGGGCGTAGAGCCGCACTTCTTCGATAGGAACTACGAAAAGGGGCTGGAGTGGTACAGGTAGGACCCTGGGCTCGGCGGGATGGGACGGACGCACGGGGAGACTCGGAGGGCGAGCCATCGCTTTCCGGGCTCTTGGACACCCAGGCGCCGCCGTCCCGAGAGCCCTTATCCCCATCGGGGGCTCTGCCAATCCTGGCGGGGCCGCTCAGGGGCAGCGGCGGAGAGAGCTGGTCGCTGGCCAAGGATCACTTTATTTCAGGGCGAGGGGTGGAGATGTTGCCTTGCTTCTGCCTGCCTCAGGCTCCTTGTCTTCTGGTTTGCCCAGCTCCTAGCCTGGGAATCCCCAGCCTCGGTGCCCGCGGGGTGTTTCCTAGCCCGGGCTCTGGCGGGGTTTTGCGCTTCTGTGCTGGGGACGCCGAGGAATGAAGCAGGGTAGCTAGATGGATGTAGCGGCTTTGAGATCTCCTGGAATCTCTCAAAATCGCCCTGAAACACATTTGCGTGGCTGGAATCCAACTTTAGTATTTTCAGGTTAGAGCAAAAATGAACAGGCAACAGCTAAAAAGATGATGCTGGCAAGTTCTGGCTTTCTAGTAAAGCTGGAGGATGCCCCCCTATCTCCAGAACTTTCTATCCCCCTTGGCTGAATGAATCCTGGGTTGGTTCTGCCTCGGCAGCACCAGTGTGTACACGACAGTTGGTGCCCTTAGAGTTTTTGTGCACTGCACCCGTGTCCTTTCCAGCCCGCACCTCCTTCACAACAGATTGGAGCTCCTGTCAGGTGAAATGTTCGCCTCTCTCCTTTTCCACCTTCTGCCAGTGGTGAGATAAAGGGAGAAGAGACAGTAGAAAGTTAGGTGCAGGTAAAATAAATTAATAATCCAGCTTTCTTGCGGGCCATAGCATTTAACTCCACACTGGTGGAGATTCCAAAAACGAACCTCCTTTGCTTTTTTCCTCCCCCCTTCTTTCCTTCCGTTTTGTATCTCTCTGGAAAATAGATCTGGATGCCTGGCCCCATCTTGGTTGCATCTCGGTAATTAATTGCAATTGTCAAACAGAAACACAGGCTTTGTCAGCTAAAGTGATGTTATCATCTTAACAGAGCCAATAGGTAAAATACAAGGATTGTTTCCTGACAAGTTCCCTTCCTGTTGAAGAGATGTGCTTTCCAACTTGAAATTACAGCCTGGGAAAAGTTTTAGAAATAGCTTAACTTAAGAAATAGATAATAAATGGGTGTATTGTGATTGATTTCTTCCACTTTAAAAAATATGCCTTATGCTTTCAAAGCTTGAGAGAAGTAGACTTAGGCATAAACATTCCACCACATTAAACTGAAACAGCAAATGTGTCTGTTAATGTCTTGTCTGTTTCAACAGCGAGAACTAATTGCAATATTTTAGGAGGCTTCAAACAGCCCCTTCCTATCAAAACATAAAACAGCAAATGCCTAATTTAACTGGAAAATCAGTATTTATAACATCACGAACCATGGTTTCCAGTTTGTGATTATAATTAAAAAGGTGTTAGGATGATTAATGCAACAACAGAAATAAAGAGATGGGGTATGATGTCTGGGAGGGTTTCAGTTATTCAATTGTTGGTTAGGGGGGATGTCCTGGTTTCCGCAGTGAGGTAGCCTCAGCCCTAGGAAGGTAACAGTGGCTTTCTCCAATTCTAATTTTAAAGCTGTGTGTCTCGGGAGAAATGCCAAGTGCCCTTTTGGGGGAGAGAGAGGCATAAAGATCACATCTTTCCAACATGTGTTTGGGTTGCTTTGTAGCAGCTGGAAATCGAGAAGGGACTGTTTTCTTCGGATGCCTTAAAGTTTGATAAAGGGTGCGTGATGGCATGCGTGTCAGGAGGTCCCATCGCTGGGACTGGAGAATTTTCTGAATGAGAGCATGGGAGATGTCAGATTTTCTTAATCTTCTTTCATGCTGAGGCTGGGAAGAGGAGGCACGGAGACAGGTATGACAGGGCTGTGGAAGGTTCTATCCCAGCACTGCGTACTCCCGGCCGTCCCTCGTGTGGTCTTTGGGGCTGAGTGTGAGTGTTGTGTCCCCATCCACAGAACTGTTATCCTGAAGACGTGGGGAGATTTCTCTTGATCCTCGCTTGAGAGGACCACGGGGTTTCTCTGCGGCCCCCCATCCTTGACCCCAGGGTCTCACCCACGGTGTTTATCTTAGAGGTGCCGACCGCAGGTGCTGGAGAAGAATCTGTGTAGCACGGAGGTATCAGTGGCCACCCAAACCTGGCTGCTGAGAAGATGTCTCGAAACCCCTCCGGCCCACAGGAGTGTGCTGGGGTTGCTCACATACCTCTCCAGCCTGACCAGGGACAGCAGTGCTTTGAGGGTGTTTGTGGGATTTTCACAGGCTCCTGTCTCCCCTGGAGGAAGAGAGGGGATGACATCCTCATTATATTGCAGAAAAGGAATCCGTGGCATCAGTTCAAACCAGTAAGGGAAAGCCTACCTCTTGTTTCCCCGCTCCAAGTGCATCTTATAAATGGCGGCATCCGGGCTTGAATGTACATGAATGGTCACGCTTCCCTCCACCCATGGAGGAGCCTACGCGAAATCTGCCTTTCCTCGCCAGAGGAGGGGACCCCAGATGAATGGAAGGTTTTGATTCTCTCCCCGACTTGTTTGCTTTCCCTTTTTCTTGTCGAGGTGCTTCTGTGAGAACTGGCTAATTCTGCAAGTGTTCCTGGGGTGTTTTCAGTCAGAGGGAGGAGTGAGAATTTGGGGTCAGCTCCGGACAGCACTGGTTTGGGCTTTCGTCCTATCCCAGCAGAACAGCCCTGGGAGTTTTATTTCCTCCATGTCACTCCAGTCTTGTTTAAATCTGGGTTTTGCTTTCTCCTACGCTGTTGATCTGATGTGATTTAAAAACACATTTGAGATTAGAACGTGTGCTTCGGATTTCAGGGCAAGATAGACTAATGGATTAGGAGGCAAGTGTTAAAGCTGTGGGAGAAGCCAGCCTCCCTTGGTGGATTGACCCAGGCCCATGACTTATAAGTGGGGGTGGACTTGACCCTCTTCTCTCCACTCCTCCAAACCAGTGAAATGAAAAGGGCAAAACCCCAAGGCACCTTTCAGAACGGGCCACTCCAAGCTGTCGGGGCAGAGACCTTAGACTCCTCGAAGGGGTGGGATCTGGTGGCTGCAGCAGAACTCATGCAAGAGACAGGGCTGCCTTGTGGTGGGACCTCCCCCGCGGCTCACAGACTGTACAGTAACCCTGACCTTGGCTTTGGAAACACCTCAGCTCCAGGGCAACGGGAAGGGAACCTCCAGGGTTTCAGATGGTCTGCCCTGCCAACAGTGAATATGCTTCTCCCATTGGCTAGGGGGAAAATCATTCAGGAAAACGGTTCCCATAGTCATGCTCGTGGTACCCAGAGGAAGGTGGTCCGCAACGCTGTTTGCTCTTGGTTTCTGGAACGAGAATGAGGGAAGAAGCCAGCAAGGCCCTGGCAGTTAGGGAATGCCTGTCCTTTACAGAGCCGTGCTCCTGAAACTGACATTTAAGTGGTGGGCAGGGGAGACAGGGAACAGTCTTTCTTGTTACCTTCTTCGGGTGGCTACTAGAAAATGTACCATCAAGCTGGTGACTCACATTATATTTCCACTGGGCAGGGCTCCTAGTAGAGCAGCGCTTTTTAAGCTTTAAACGTGCATGCGTCACCTGGGATGTTGTGAACATGCAGGATTCTGATTCAGCATGTCTGAGGAAGGCCCTGAGAGTCCCCATTTCTAACTTCTCAGGGGCTGCTGATGCTGCTGATCTCCGGACCTCGCTTTGAGTAGCAGGGGTCTAGAGAGGAATGGCTGTGTGCATGCATGTCTGTGGGCATGCCTAGGTTGTTTGAAATCAGATGACTAGGGAAAACTTCTCTGTGAGGGTGATGTAAACGAAGTGAAAGAATAAAAAAGAATAAAATTCTGTGCTGTGTAGAAATCAGGGTAGAGAGGTTTCCAATAGTAGGAGCGGTAGATGCAAAGGCCCTGAGGCAGGAGAAAGCCTCATGGCTTTATAAAGGGTTTTTTCCAATATTCCCAAAGCACAGTGTTTGTAGTTGGACAAAATTGGATTCAAAACCTGGTTTTACAACTTACCGGTTGGATAGTTTTGGATAGGTAACTGATTTAACATCACTCCTCTTCAGCTTGTTTATCTGTGGATTGTTGGGGAGAATAAATGACATAATAAAGGTGAATGTATTTTCAAAAAAAAAATAGAAAGAAAAATCCAAATGAACCCAACTCCTGTTTGTTTGTTTTTTAATTTTCAAATCATTTTGGTCTGATCACAGCTGTCCTAATATTGACTGAATATTGCCCTATTGGGCAGGATTTTGGGAAAAATCTAATAATGATTGGCTTTGTAATCTACATCTGCCTGACTTTAAACCAAGGGTCACCAACCTGGAAACCCAGTGAAATAGACTGGGGGTGGGGGGAACTGGGGGCGTGTCCCTGTCTGCCACTACTAGGCTCAGCCCCTGCTCTGTTCCAGCTACCCTTCCCTGTGTGCAAACGTTACCACATCCTGCACTTGGTAGGGGAAATCAGAAATCCAGGCTTTGATGTGAAATCTCTTGGTTTTTCACATTGGCGAACTGATTAAAATTTCTTAAAAGCCTTGTGTGGGCCAGCACTGTGGGACAAACAAAACACATCTGTGGGCTGGAGACAGCCAGCTGGCTACCAGTTTGTGACCTCTGGTTTAAACTCATTTTAGAAAGTAAACCGGCATAGCCAGACCCTTCAGCCATTGCCAGGATTGTGGTTTACGTGTGCTATTTTAGTTTCCATTTTTTTCCCCCTTTACAGATTTTGCAGGCAAGGGGTGGATACCTCCCAGATATATTGCAACAATAACAAAAGGAGCTGGAGATAAACATGAACACCGAGGCAGGACCAGCCAATTCACAAACACATCTCCCTTTTGTTTTCAGTGACCGTGTTTTTGAAGGCGGGACAGCTCTTCCCTTGTTCACTCATCAATCAGGAGCGCCAATGGGATCCCTGTAGATAAGCTGAACCTATAAAATAGATTTCCACTCAGGTGGGTTCAGTAAGACCGAGAGATGAAAGTGATTGGGTCCTAGCTTCTGCTCTGCCACATTACTAGTTCTGTTGGACCTCAGGTGACCCGCTCCATTTGTTTCCTAGATAATGAGACTGTATTGTCTCCAAAGGGTCCGTTCGGTGAAATACCTGGATTCTAGAACAGACTTCTGTGTTAGACTTTGCAGAGGGAGGAAGCTAGTAGGGGAGAAGCAACAGTGTAGGCGGTAAGGGTCTGGTTGGCCAGAGGGAGCCATTTCCTTGTGGGCTTGGGCTGACCCTGCCCCTCCCAGAGGAACTTGCTTGCAGGCCCCGGATATGGGGGCGGGGCCAGGCGGGTTGGAGACGTCCAATCAGGGAGGCGCGCATATATTGGTTACGGTGAGTTGGAATTCAGTTGGCCACCCGTATTGCTGACCGAGCATGACTGTGCAGTTTTCCCTGTGTGTTGCGGTCTCATTGGCCCCCTGTGTGTGGGCGGGGCTCAACCGCCTCTATGAAGGTTGGTTCGTGAGGCTGGGGGCGAGTAGATAGAGTCGTCGCCGTAGTCGGTGGGAGCAGCGCGTACTGCAGCATCGTGGTCGTCCGGAGTGTCATGGGCCTCGCTGGGGAGCAGCCGGGTAAGGGAAGTCGCCGGTGTCGGCGTCCTGGTCGTCGCCGCCTCTTTGTAAGAGACGGCCCCGACTGGTCGGTTTGATTTCCGATGCTTGAAGCGAACTACAGCTTTGCTTGATTTTCGCTTTGTGTGGGTCTGGTTCCTTCGATCAGGGACCCCAACATTCGGAGCCTGTTCTTCCATCCGTCTCTGAGCCAGAGGCCACTGCGTCTTCCTGGTGTGATCCTGAAGCCTCGGTTTCTTTATCTGTACAATGGGCTCAATATTACTTCCCTTCCAAGGGATTATGCGATGATGAAATGAGTTTGTGACGGAGGACATGGTTCTCTCCTCCCCCTGCCCGCGCATTTTCTCCTTGTCTTTCTTCACTTCCCCTGCCTATCAGTACTCAAGGTCCTAAAGAGAAAGCTGTAATGCATTTTTCATTTGAATATAGCCTTTTATTTCAAGATTATGTCTGAATGAGGGATTTCAAATCCTGAAGCAGCTCTTAAGTACCTCTCCAGAGAATAATCAAAACCGGATTCCAGAATTTGGTCTATTGTAACTGGAGCTGAAGGAGAAGAGTCTGATTTCACAAAGTAGTTGCTGCCGGAATTCTCCACCGAGGGGCTGGGGTAGGGAAATGGGCAGGCACTCTGGGCTTGCGCGCTGACATTTTCTTGAACCTACAGTAAGAATTGATGCCGCTTGGCCTGGATAGCTACAGAGGCATTTAGGATGCCAAGGGCGTGCTTGCCTTCAGTTTTTCTGCAGAGCCGAAAGTGTCTGAGAAGGCAGGACTGTTCGAGAAGACCCCAGCCAGACTCCCTGGGCTTGAGATTTGGCTCCTTTCACTGGTTTTCTCCAGCTGTCATGACACGAATGACTTATTTTTATTTTTATTTTTGTAAATCATACCAGTCGTTTTGACTTTTAGAGTCCGGAGAGAGGTCTCGAGATTTTAGGCGAAGGAGAGATGGCTAGGGTTGTACGGTAGGAAGTTTTAAAGGTTTTGGTTTTGCATAATGGATGATACCTCTGGAACTGATTGAACCACCGCCCTGTTAAAGTAATCTCTTGATTCCATTGGTTTCTGCGGTTTAACAAGCTCCTCTATAACTGTCTTGGGAATTTCAGTCTGAAATTATAATTCACTAAGGGAGTCTTTCAGCCCATCTTGCCATTAATTAAAAGCAGGCGGTTGAAGTTTTGTTTTAACATTTCACTAGTTAGGGTTGGCTCCCTTTAAGGTTTTTTTTCTGGCATTTATTTAAGAATGTACAAAACCTATTCATGGGGAAACAACACATGAATTAGACAGTGTTTTTTTGGTAGCAAGTAATAGAATATGATCTTGAACTATTATACAAAGAAAAAGTAATTTACTGGTTTATGTAATTGCGAAATCTAGGGGATAATGACTTCAGGAACAGCTGGATCCAGGGACTCAAATGATACCACCAGGTCTCTCTCTCTTTCATCTTTTGACATGGTTTTCTCGACTTTGCTTTATTCTCAAATAGGTTGTCTCACCACATTTTAGGCAAGATGGTAAACAGCAACCCAGAAAACATAATGTTTATCAGTTCTTTTGGAAATCACTTTTCTTAAGAGTTTTTGTAAGAAATTCCTGGAGTTGCCGTTGGCTGAGTTTGGGTCATGTACCTGTTCCTAAAGCAGTTATGGTGTAGTACTCCAATTAGACTCAGGTGATGTGGTCACCACTTTGGGTTGGGATAATGGTGGGAGTAGGGATGCAGCGTTAGTGTCATTAAAATCATAGGGGACAATTTCCCTGTAAGAATGAGGTGCTCCAGTGTTCTGATGCTAGAAGTGGGGGCCAGCTGAACCACATGATCATTAAACATGTAAAGATCCAGTCTGGGACAGGTACCTAATCTCTCTTGAGTATCTTAACTTAGAAAGAGGTACAAAGGGTTAGACTGGGGAGGTCTGGTGTACTTGTTACTTTAGTTATTTATTCATTTACTTATTATTTAAACATGTATTGGTTGTCAGCTATGTGCTGGGGTCAAACAGGAATCAATCATGGCCAGTGATCTGAAAGAGCTTATAAAATAGGGAAATGGACAAGTAGATGATTATGTTATAAGGTAATAAAAGCTCTCACAAAGTAGGATTTATTCCAGGAATGGAAGGATGGTTTGATCTTAGGGAGTCTAACAATGTTATTGACTCTGTAGCAAAGGAGAAAAGTCCTGGATTCACTTTATGGATGCTAAAAATACAGTTGATAATAAATATTAAGTGTTTATTCCTGATTTTTAGAACACCTGCTGATAAAATAGGATCATCCTCACAGCCAGCATCATCTTTAATGGTGTAACACTAAAAATATTCCCATTACGTTCAGAAGAAGCCCAGAATGTCCATAATGATCACTGTTATTTATCTTTGTTCAGAAATTAATTGATGGTACATTTGGATGAGGAAAACAATGAGAATGAGGGAGGTAGAATTATTACCACTTACAGCAATTTTATCTCTTAATGGAAAACTTAAGATAACGAATCTTCCCATGAATCTATTAGGAACAATAATGGGATTCATTAAGGGGATTGGTAAGGAAATTAAGATGCAAAATCTATAGTTTTCCTATAAGGCTATGCCAAACATTTTGAAAATAAAATGAGAGAAAATATTCTATTTATAGAAGCAACCAGAGAGACAAAATAACTAGGAATAAATTTACCAAAAATTGCAAGGGACTTGTAAGAACAAAATTTTAATATTTTACCAAGGGGAATTAGCAAAGAGAGGAGTAAATGGAGAGACCTTTTTCTCTAGGACGGCATATCTTTCTTTTCCCTCTGTCCCTCCTCCGCCTTTTTTATTGGAATTCAGAGGCAGTGGTCGTCATAGTAGGGATGGCCATAACAGCAATGGTACTAGAGTTGCCAAATTGAGGTCAGGTTTATTTGAAAGTGGTCTGAAAATATTGTTTCTGTGAACGTGGCCAAAATGATGTACTGTGTATATAAGATTCCCCTACTTTGTGTGTTTTATTTGAGCGAGAAGATGATAGTAAGGTAACTGTTACTGTTGAGATTCATAAACAGAGTTATAATTCCTTGATTGGGGGGTGCTCTGCTTTATATCCTCCATTCAAGGATGGTTGGACTGTGCCAAGGTGTGGATTAACCATTGGATTGGTGTAAATTAGTAGATGGTAGATGCACGAAGGGGAAAAAAAATAAGGGAAAGTAATTGTTATTTTCAATGGAACAGGGAGATGAAGGTTTGGTGGGAAAGAGGGGCTGTAGCAGTGGTGGGAATGGCCACACTCTGCTCCTGGCACTGGGTCACTCAGTCTTCATGGGAATCATGGAACGGGGATCCTGCTATCACCCATGTTTTCCAGGTAAGGGAAACTGAGTTGCACGGAGGTCAAGTAACTGGCTCAGGATGTGGAGTCGGGCTTCAAACCCAAGTCCTTGGCCCCAAACACACAGCATCTCATTTAACTTGTCTCAAAGCTCCTTTCCCCAGAAGCATTGTCCTGTAGCTGCCTGGAAGCAAATAAGAATTGTGCACCTTTCCCTGCTAGACACTCCTGATCTCCCATATCCAGATGGATTGGTTGGCCTGCCTACGGGACAGGCTGGGTGTTGGTGGAGGGGAGTTTGGTCTTAGCAACATACTGGAGCAGTGGCTTCCTTTCTGTTCTGGGCCCAAGCTCGTTCCTGCTTGAAGGGCCTTTTGATTTTCTGTTCCCTGCACCAGAATACTCTGCTCTGCCCCCAGACTCTAATCTGCCTGTGTCTTATCATCCTTCACATGTTGGCTTAAATTCCATCTCTTCAAAAAGACCTTTCCCAACTACCTGGTTTTTTAAAAACCTGTTTCTACTTGTGAGCTTGTTGAGCTGTTTTATTTTCTTCACAGAATATATTTTCATAAATCGTACGAATTACACATCTCCCTCTTGCTGGAAGGGGAACTACAAGGGACCAGGGGGTCCCATCTGTCTTTTCCTTGATGGTGCCCAGATCAGTACTTGGCGCACAGTAGGTGCTCCATAATTGTGGTTAATGAATCACTGATTTTGTTTTTTGTTTTTGTTTTAAATCTTTTTTTTTTCCTTAAGATTTTACTTATTTATTTATTTGTCAGAGAGAGCACAAGCAGGCAAAGGGGCAGGCAGAGGCAGAGGGAGAAGCAGGCTCCCCACCAAGCAAGGAGCCCGATAGCAGGACTTGATCCCAGGACCCTGGGATCACCACCTGAGCCGAAGGCAGCAGCCCCACCGACTGAGCCACCCAGGCGTCCCTGTTTTTGTTTTAGAAAGAGAGGGTGAGAGAGAGGGAGAGTGAGCTCAGGGAAGGGGCAGAGGACAGGGAGAGAGAGATTCTCAAGCAGGTTCCATACCCGTCAGGGAGCTCAATGGGAGCCTCAATCTCACAACCCTGAGATCATGACTCGAGCCGAAATCTGGACACTCAACCGACTGAGCCACCCAGGTGTCCCCAACCACTGATTTTGAATCAATGAACTATTGAATAAAAGGGAGTACCTTCTATGTGCTAAGTTTTCTTGTAAAACTTCAGGCTTCTGAAAAGAAATCACACATTCCTTGGGAACTCTGGCCAAGAATTGTTCTAGGCTCTTTCACGATACTATTTTTGCAAGACTATTTTGGGTACAAGAAAGAGAAACCCACTCAACCCAGCTGTGTGGGCTAGACAGTCTCCCCAAAAGGTTCCCTCCAGCACACAACACTATCTGTGTGTCCCTCATAGGAGCCTCACCAAGTGGATACTTTCTTATCCCATGTTTGCCCGTAAAGAGAGTCGGACTTCAGAGGGGCAGGGGACAGTGCCGGAGTCCCATGGCAGGTTGTCATGGACCAGGTGACAACGTTTTAGAAGAGCTTGGATTACTTCCGAGGGACCATTATCTCCGGGGAGTGGTTTGGATTATGTTTCTCTGGATGAATTATCAATTATCAATCAAATGTTTAAGCAGATCAAATGTTTACCTGAGTGCCTTCGTCCCAGGGCGCTCTGACTGCCTGTAGCTGTGTGGGGTTTGAAAAAGAAAGCCGCAGCTGGAATCAGAAATTCAGGATTTGAGTCTGATTTCTGTGTCGACCTTGCTTGGTGTGCACGGATGTGTAGTTAGCCTCTGAGCCTTTGTTTCCTCATCTCTAAAATGGGAATCATGGCCTTTAAGAACACCGTGGTGATTTTACAAGGATAGGATAGTGAAGATGTACTGGGAACTATGTGGTCTATACATGTTCATTGTTACTAATCTGTGCACGTTTTCATGAATTCCCCCAGGTAATTGGTTTTCTGAAATGTTGCACTCCAGGGAGTACCTGAAATTCAGGACACTCTTATCATAAAGTTAGGCTAAGTTTAATTTATGGAAACTATTATATAGCATGGATTTCAAACATTGGTTAGGGCAGACTGCATCAAGACCCCCAGAATTCCTGGAGAACATCGCTCTGCATTACTCTTATCTGCCTCTCATCCTTTTATACTGGAAAATCATAAAAAGCTATATTTAGGGCATGTTGGCTTCTTAGGATTGCGCCACAGGTGGTGACCTTTGGAGGTGCCCAGAACATTCTCTGTTTTCTCTCAATTGACCTTTTATTCATTTTCTTGTGCACCCTCTCTGCATTTCCCAAGTCTTTATATTCACTTCCCACCTTCTGGCTGTGGGAGTAGCTCGTGTTCTAGCCTGTTAAAGGAAGAATACGCCCACTTCCCCAAAACGTCCTCATTCTAATCTCCGGAATCACGTGGATCACATAGCAAAGGGGAATTAGGTTGCAGGTGGAATTGTGGTTGCTAAACGGCTTACCTTGAATGGTGATCGTCCCCAGCCGTCTGGATGGGCCAGCATAATCACTAGGATCCTTTCAAGTGGAGGAGGGAGGCAGAGGGAGAGAACTTGGGGGGCTCAGCCTGCTCTTTGTTGGATTTTAGGATGGAGGAAGGAACCACAAGCCAAGGAATTCAGGCGGTTTCTAGAAGCGAGGGAAAAGGGAAGGAAATTAATTCTTCCTTTGAGCTTCCGGAAGGAATGCAGTCTGATGATGCTTTGACATGAGCCCATGGAGACCCATTTCTGACTTCTGGCCCAGAACATGAAGCCAGTCCGCTTGTGGTCATTTGTGAATGCAGAAGTATGCTCTTCTCGGACATCTCTGGCGTCCCCTTCTCATTTCTTTTCTTCCCTTACTTTTTTCCTCCGTTTCTGAAAAATAATCACCTTTGGGGCTCTTTTCTGTCTCTCACCAAACAGCAGCGTCAATGTAACCGTCCACTCTTTGCAGATGGTTGCTGGACTAGTTAGGGTGAAGATGAAAGTGCCAGAGCACAGAGACCTCAACACACAGTGGCTTAAATACCATAGATGATTTGTCTCCGACATAGTGTAAGCTGATATTCGAAGTTGGTAGCAGGCAATGCTGCCTGGCGACCAGTCACTCGGAGGGGACATAAGCTGAGAACAGCGAGTTCTGGGATGCAGCTTCTGTGTATTTGCATAGCATGGATACGCCTGGCAGTGTAGACTGCTAGGACAGCTATGCTCCCCGAGGTCATTCAGAGACCCAAGTTCTATGCCTTCCATCTTGTTGCTCTCCGTCCCCTAGGGAGCTCATTACGCATGCAGACCCTTAGATCTCGTCCTGTCCTTTCTGAAGCAGAATTTGCATTTTAAGAACATTCTTCCGTAATGATTATGCACAAAGGTTGAGAAAGGGCCTTCAAGTTAAGTTTTTCAACCTTAGCACTGCTGATGTTTTTTGCACCAGGAAAATCTTCACAGCGGGGACTGTGGTGGGCATTGTAGGGTGATTAGAGCCTCTTTGACCTCTGCCCCTTAGAGGCCAGTAGTTAGATTTAGCAAACAAATCTGGTCATTGCCAAGTGTCCCATGGGAGCTGGAGGGGCCGTGGGGCTCAACACCATCTCTGATTAAAACCCCTGCCTTGGAGGGTGTTTCTCTTCTGCACGACGGGAGCTTCACGTTGCTGCCAGCAGTAAGGCAGAGCACAGAGGTCTAGGAAGGAATCTCTTCTTGAGCCGCTGAGGCAGAAGCGACTTCTGTAACTTGTGCCCACATCCTGTAGGCGAGAATTTGGTTGCATGGCCACATCCCAGCCACAGAGCAGTCTGGGGACCCTACTGGGTGTCTCTGTGCCTGAGAAGGAGGAGAAAAGGGATCTGGCGGACAGTTGGCTGGCAGCTCAGGTAACTAACGCAAGAATTCAGTCTTCCTGTATCTTTTATTCTGTCTTCTAGCCAGAGGTGAATCTGGTTGGAAAGGGGAAATGAATTGATACAAATAAATTGGGCTTTTTTTTTTTTTTTTTCCAGATGGAGTACTAAACTATTTTAGGAGATCAGAGGAAATTTTAGATGAACACATAAAATTTACCTGGTTCTCTGATAGCGTATTTTGACATCAAGAGTTTAGTGTTGCCGCGCCTGGGTCAATTAAGCATTTGACTCATGGTTTTGGCTCAGGTTGTGATCTTAGGGTCGTGAGATCGAGCCCTGGATCAGGCTCTACGAGTCTGCTTGTCTCTCTCCCTCTGTTCAACACCCATCTCCTCCCATCTCTGGAGTAAATAAATAAGAAAATCTTAAAAAATAAAAAATAAAAAAAAAGAAAAATTGCTAAAACACTGTAGAGTGGAAAACCCAAATATTAAAATTAAAAAGAGTACAGTGTCCTCTAAACTTCAGTCATGAGTATTACTCTTGCAAGATTTATTTATTTATTTATTTAGGCCACATAGAGGTACTTGACTTAATTGATTTTTTTTTTACATAAAAAGTAATAATTTTTATTTTTTTTAAACATTTACAGATTTTTAAAAAAGTAGCTTCTTTTTTTTGTTTAAAGATTGTATTTATTTATTTGACAGAGATGACAAGCAGGCAGAACAGCAGGCAGAGAGAGAAAGAGGGGGAAGCAGGGTCCCCGCCAAGCAGAGAGCCCGATGGAGGGCTCGATCCCAGGACCCTGGGATCATGACCCGAGCCAAAGGCAGAGGCTCTAACCCACTGAGCCACCCAGGTGCCCCCAAAAGTAATAATTTTAAAAATATTTTTAAAGACCATATCATTACTATAAATGTATGTATAAGTGGAGATATACATGCATATATACACATTTATCTATGTATGTAACTATGCCTATATTTATGTACATATAAATGTCTCTTATGTACGTATGTATGTATCTTTTTCTTGAGCGGCAGGAGGGGCAAAGGGGCAGGGAGAGAGAGAGACTCTCAAGCAGGCTCCACACCCAGTCTAGAGCCTGATGCAGGGCTTGATCTCATGACCCTGAGATCATGACCTGAGCCGAAATGAAGAGTCAGACATGTAACTAACTGAGCCACCCAGGCGTCCCAGTATCTGTCTCTGCATGTCTGTATCTATGTATGTTTCTCTCTGGTAGCGCCTGTTTCGGTCCACCCTCCCCTCCCCATGCTGCTGACGTCCACTCCTGCTCTTGTCCCTGCTGACGCTCTTGCCCCTCTGTAGTCCATTCTTCTCATAGCAGCTGCAGTAAGGAATCCTTACAGAAGATAAACCAGACTGTATCACTCTTGTACTTGAAATTTCCAGTGGCTTCTTGTCAACCTAGAAAGAAATTCTAAGTCAAGACCGTAATCGAAGGACACCACAGAATCAGATCCCTGCCCACCTTTCCAGCCACATTTATTTGCCTCTTCTCTTTGCTCCTTTGCCTGAGCGACACTAGCTTCCCAAGAAGCAAAACATGGGCCTGCCTCCGGGCCTTTGCACTTGTTGCTCCAGCCACCTGTATTGCTTTTACTTATATAATTTGTATGGCTCGTGTCCTTTCTTTTTTGATCCTTCTGCTCCCCCACCAGCTCCTCTTTAATACGGCCTTTTCCTGGACCACTTGGACTCATCTTATACACTCCTACTGGTAAAAGCTCCACTCATTGGAAAATGCTAGTATATATAGCATTGCCCTTAATATTTATCTATATTCCACAATTACTCCACCCCTACCCAGATTTCTGGTGTCTTAATTTCCTGGTTCTTCATTCCTCCATTCTAGAGGAAAGACCCAATTTTGATCTGTTGCCACAAAATGATTTAAAAGATGCTTAGGGGCGCCTGGGTGGCTCAGTGAGTTAAGCCACTGCCTTCGGTTCGGGTCATGATCTCGGGGTACTGGGATCAAGTCCCACATCGGGCTCTCTGCTCAGCAGGGAGCCTGCTTCCCTCTCTCTCTCTGCCTGCCTCTCTGTCTACCTGTGATCTCTCTCTGTCAAATAAATAAAATCTTTAAAAAAAAATAAAAGATGCTTAAAAGATATTTTCTGAAACTCTGAGCTATCCCTCTTATTTAAGTGCTCTGCCACTAGGTGGTGGTTACGAAACAGGCTGAGTCAGAAAGTAAGGCATGTCTTGAGATCAAAGGTACGAGTGACTCCTTGCTCCTTCCAATCTGGGTTAACCCTGCGTATTTGTCTCTATAAAATAAGAGCCTTTACAAAAGGTTCAATCTTGGGGCACCTGGGTGGCTCAGTTGGTTAAGCGCCTGCCTTCAGCTCAGGTCAGGATCCCTGGGTCCTGGGATTGAGCCCCCAGTCAGGCTTCCTGCTCAGTGGGGGAGACTGCTTCTCCCACTGCCTCTTGTCCCCCACTGTGCTCACTCTCTCTCTTACATAATAAATAAATAAAATCTTTAAAAAAATAAATGGAAGGTTCACTTTCAGTAAACAGTAAACAGACAACTAAGCAGATGTTCACGGTGTGTTTAAAACAAACAGACTCTGGCACGAACTCTCTCTTCTTCTTAGCCAGTTCTTTGTGTTCAGAGACAGAAAGAACATTGCCAGGTGGCACTTGTCTTTCCTTCCTAGCTCTCCTGTTACTATCTGGCTATGGACGAACCATGAACATACCACCTTACCATAAGGGAACGTTGAGACATTTAATATTAGATAATATCTTTATAACACACATGCCGGACTTTAAATGGGGGCAGTACCCATTGTGCAACTGAAACTGCATGGTGATTTCCACCAGCGCATCCCATGACCTCACCCAGAACTACCAAGTTCCTTATTTAGAACAAAAGAGTGAGTTTGTTCCATACTTACTGGTTCTCCTTCATGTACGTATCTCCGTGTTGACAGTTCCTTTTTTTTTTTTCTTAAAGATTTTATTTATCTACTCGACAGATCACAAGTAGGCAGAGAGGCAGGCAGAGAAGAGAGAGACAGGAGGAAGCAGGCTCCCTGCTGAGCAGAGAGCCCGATGGGGGGTTAATCCCAGGATCCTGAGATCATGACCTGAGCCGAAGGCAAAGGCCTCAACCCACGGAGCCACCCAGGCGCCCCTTGCCAGTTCCTTCTTAAAAGTTTCCCTGTAACTCTTGTCCTTGGTGCTCCACGGTTTTCTTGGGCTTGTGTCTTTTTTCCAGTTTCTACTCCTCTCATCCACCAGGAAGAAGACATTGCCCCGCATCACAATATGTTAGAGCATGTTTAAAGAAAGTCCTTCCCCATGGCTTGAAACTTGGTTTTAGCTACAATTTCTACTCATTATTCTGATTTTTAGCACACAGAAATTCCAGGTAGAATCTGCACTAGCATGAACCAAAATGGAATTCAGTGCTTTCTGTATCTGAGAAGTCCTGGCTTGGGGTGGCCTTAAAAATTAGGGCTTAGGGACACCTTCGTGGCTCAGTTGATTAAGCATCTGCCTTTAGGTCAGGTCATGAGATCTCCGGATCCTGGGATTGAGCCCTGAGTTGGGCTCCCTGCTCAGCGGGGAGCTTGCTTCTCCCTCTCCCTCTGCCTGCTGCTTCCCTGCTAGTTCTCTCTCTCTCTGTGTCAAATAAGTAAATAAAATCTTTAAACAAAATGTGGGCTTAAATGTTATCTCTGGATCTCTCAGGTCCAGCAACCTGTCCTCGTTGCTAGAGAGCGGGGGTCAGGCTTGAAGCACTGCCTGACTGAGCAGAAGTAGGTGGGGACACAGAGTTGGAGGTGTGGGCCTTTTCCCAGGGCAAAACCCGGATGAGGTTATCAAGGAAGGGAAGTGGTTGCTTGTGCCAAAACACCAGATGTCTGTTTCAAGACTCTTGTTCCAATGTAATCTTTCATCAAGGTACAACCGAATAAAACAGGCTCACAGAGAGTTCCGCCAGCTTGCGTGCAGATGGGAGGCCTGGGTCCTGTTCTGTGTCTTTCTATCAAGGTGGGCTCAGAGTGGCCCAGACCTCCCTCCCCCAACTGGAAGATTTGGCATCTTTTCTTTTTAAAAATTAAAAACAAAGTTTTTAAAGCCCCAGACCCATGCCCAGCATGGAGCCCAATGTGGGGCTCGAACCCACGACCCTGAGATCAAGACCTGAGCTGAAATCAAGAATCAGAAGCTCAACCAACTGAACCATCCAGGCACCCTGACTCGGCACGCTTCTTTAACATGGAAAGAAAGGAAGAAAGGCAGAGAGAGAGAGGAGGAGGGAAAACAAGATGAGAAACTTGTCTTGCCACTGTACCTAAATTGTGTGAAATTCGGAAAAAAATATCCAGAGAACCTGCCCCTCAGAAATCACTAATTACTTATTTACAATATTTTCTATTTCTGTCACTTCCTTAGCAACCCCTAGCAGCTGCCTGGGAAAATTTAAAGGGACTGTCTGTCTTACATGAGAATTCTTCAAATAGCAAATGAAATTGTTCAGTGACATGAAGTCTTCCTGCCCAGATTCACTTTAAGAAGAGAGGGAGAAGTGATCTGGCATTTGATCAATCTTAACATAACTAGACAGCCCAGAATTTCTGGAACAGCCCTGATTCTAGGTCATTTTACTCTTTTCATTTCAAGTAAAGGCCTTCGAGGGTCCCCTGGGTGCTTCAGGAGGGTAAGCATCTACCTTCGGCTCGGTTCATGATCTTGGGATCCTGGGATCAGGCCCCACATTGGGCTCCTTGCTCAGTGGGGAGCCTCCTTCTCCTTCTCCCTCTGCCTGCTGCTCCCGCTGCTTGTGCTCTTTCTCACTCTCTCTGCCAAATAATTAAATTAAGAAAAGGGTAAAGGCCTGTGGTAGGGATGAGGTGTGGTTTAATGTTCATGCTTTTGGTAGCCTTATGAAAAGAAGTGCACATTTTGGGAAGAAAAATTCCTCTGTCAATCTAGCATCTTGATGCTAGTTTGAAAATAGGAACCTGTGTATTGTCTCACTAGTGCATAGTGGGGTTTTCTTGTGAATTTAAATTGTATCCCAAAGGGTCTTTTTGAAGGTTTCTCAGCAGGGATTCCTTGGAAACTTGGGGACCCGGAGGTTCTGAAACTCCGGGGTCACTTAAGAGGTCCAGGCCAGTTTTGAGGGTGACTCTGGAATTTTGATGCCTGCCAACTTTCCCTGACGCTGTCCACATCCCCCTTTGGCCTCAGGGTCCCTCCCCATGTCCTGGGAGTGGGAGCCTCGCTCTCCCCTCACTCCACCCCAGAAGAAGGCGCCGGGCCCTTTTTGTCTTTCAGGGTTTTTCTGCTGGATGAGAAGTAAGGAGACACAGAAATACTTTCCTGCTGGTCAACCAGTCAGGCACATCTCTATGAACGTTTGTTTTCCGGAAGACCGTTCTCTTCCAGATTTCTCGTGACTTATTTTAGGATTTTGAAGAGTTCTGACAAATTCTGTTTTTTTTTTGAGAAACAGGCAAAATTGAAACATGAATGGATTATGCGGGAAGTTAATGTTGGTTTCGTCTCCTTTCCAGCAGGTCTGCTTTGGCATACTAACCGTAGCTAACTTCTTCTGGGGGTTTCCATGATGAAAAGAGAACCCCAGTGCATGCCTGTTCCCCGTTATCTATCTTTCTTTCTTTTTTCTTTTCTTTTTTTTTTTTTTTTTTAAGATTTTACTTACTTGAGAGAGAAAGTGAGAGATAGCATGAGAGGGAGAAGGTCAGAGGGAGAAGCAGACTACCCGTGGAGCTGGGAGCCCAATGCGGGACTCGATCCTGGGACTCCGGGATCATGACCTGATCGGAAGGCAGTTGCTTAACCAAATGAGCCACCTAGGCAGCCCCCCGCCTCGTTACCTTTCTTAATCCCCACCGCAACCCCTTTTGAGTGAAGATGCTGTAGTTTCTGTGGGAAGTAAGGCACAGACAGGGGAAGAACATAGGCGTGCATTCTTTTTTCTTGTTCGATTTTTAAATTTTCATTTACTCTTTCGAAGTAGATTTGACATACCGTGTTAAATTAGCTTCTGGTGTACGATATAATGATTCGACATTTCTGTACGTTCCTCAGTGCGCATCACGACCCGCGTACCCTTAATCTCCGTCACCTGTTTCAGCCACCCCCCACCCCCCACCCCTCTGGTGACCATCACTTTGTTCTCTGTAGTAGAGAGTCTGGTTTATCGTTTGTCCCTTTTTTCCTGCATTAGTTCTTTTGTTTGGTTTCTTAAATTCTACATTTGTGGAAGTCCTATGGCATTTGTCTTTAGGACTGACTTATTTCACTTAGCATTATGCTCTCTGGCTCCATCTATGTTGTTGCACATGGCCAGACCTCATTCTTCTGACGGCCGAGTAATATTCCGTTGCATGTATGTACTGCCCTTTTCTTTATCCATCCATCTGTGGGGGGGTTACTTCCATATCTTGGCTATTGTAAATAATGTTGCAATAAACATAGGAAGAATCTATCTTTTCAAGTGAGTGCTTTTGTTTCCTTTGAGTAAAGTACCCAGCAGTGGAATTACTGATCATATAGTAATTCCATTTTTCATTTCGTGAGGAGCCGCCGTACTGTCTTCGCCGACAGCTGCTCCAGTGCTCATTCCCACCAACAGTACACAAGGGTTCCGTTTCCTCCACATCCTTGCCAGCCTTTGTTGTTTCTCGTCTTTTTGATCCTAGCCATTCTGACAGGGGTGAGGTGATACCCCCCTGTGGTTTTGATCTGCATTTCCCTGATGGTGAACAGTGTTGACCAGAAGGTGTACCTTCTTGAAGCCACATGCCGTGCTCCCTCTCAGAGAGGAGATGCCGAGACACTGTTGTGTCCACACCTATGCGGAGTCCAGCTGTCTCCCGTGTCTGTCTGCAGACAGAGCTGTGATTCTCTGGGAACCACTCTGGCAGCCAAATTCCCCACGTCTGCATCTTGGAGAATAGCTCTCGTTGTCTCCTTTCGAGGCTCTTTGGGAAATAGACCCACATCTTCTAATGCTGTGAGAGACCGTTGATAATGCCTACCTACTGGAGTTTGGTTTAAAGGTCTCAGCACTTCGGATAACTTCAGAGAGAGAGATTGATTTTCCGAGTCCTGCTGGGAGCTGGCAGCTCGCGAGACCTGGTGACTCAGCTACCCCTTCTCGATGTGGGGCAGCCTACGTAGGAGGATTGCCCTGGGCTGTGTGTTTTTTTAAAAAGAAGGGGAGGGAAAAAAAAGTTCCTTCAGCCTAGGCTATTTCAAGGCAGCGTGAGGGCTGGAGAGTGTCTCTTCTCTGTCATCGGGCTTCCCACCTGCTGCCCTGGCTGTGTGATGTCTCTGCAGGGGGGGCTGGTGACGTCATGGCCACCTTCTTCTTCTTCTTCTTTTTTTTTTCTTTTTTTGAAGATTTTATTTATTGGGCGCTTGGGTGGCTCAGCGGGTTAAGCCGCTGCCTTCTGCTCAGGTCATGTTCTCAGGGTCCTGGGATCGAGTTCCGCATCGGGCTCAGCAGGGAGCTTGCTTCCCTCTCTCTCTCTGCCTGCCTCTCTGTCTACTTGTGATCTCTCTGTGTCAAATAAATAAATAAAATCTTTAAAAAAAAAGATTTTATTTATTTAGTTGACAGAGATCACAAGCAGGCAGAGAGAGAGGAAGGCTCCCCGCCCAGCAGAGAGCCTGATGCGGGGCTCGATCCCAGGAGCCTGGGATTGTGACCAGAGCCGAAGGCAGAGGCTTTAACCCATGAGCCACTCAGGCGCCCCTCATGGCCACATTCTTGCTCCTGATGAGGAGTTTTGTTCCCCCCTGAGGTAGGCAACTGCCTTTGGAAAGCGTTTTCATGAGAGGTCTGCTGGTTCTGATTTTGGTAATCCTGCCACTCCCTAGTTCTAGAACTCTGTGATGCGAGCACCCCGGGGTCTATAAGCCAGGGGTGCCTGGGGGGCTCAGTCGGTTAAGCGTCTGCCGTTAGCTCAGGTCCTGATCTCGGGGTCCTGGGATTGAGCCCCGCATCCGGCTCCCTAGTTAGTGGGAAGACTGCTTCTCCCTCTCTCTGCCCTCCCCCCAGCCCTGCTCATGACCTTGTACTCTCTCTTCTTAAATAAATACCTTAAAAAAAAAAAAAAAGTGCAAGCCGGCTGAGGTGGAACAGAACTCTGAAGCCGGGCTCCTTTTTTTCTTAGCCCCCAGTTCTATTTAATGAATCCCATTTATGGAATTTCCTCGCATCCTGCCCACGGGCACCTGCTGTTCCTGGGGTCTTGCCCTTCTTTGTGTTTGTAAGACACATCATGGCGCTGTGGATTGGATGCTTGTTATGCCAAGAGCTTTTATATACGTTCTCCACAAATACCAGCCCTCATGACCACCCCATGAGAGAGAGAGAGAGAAAGAGAGAAGAGGAGCTATGCTTAGTACCCCTGTTTTACACAGGAGGTAGGGAAAGTTCAGTGACTTGCCCAAGGTCACCCTGAACCTAAGTGAGTTGCTCTGAATCCCAGAGAGTCACCAACAATTTCTGTATTTAGGTCACAATCCTGTGTAGACCTTCCTGATTGCCCAGCAGTGGGCAGAGCACCTGACCCATATGAGGATTTCACTTAAATTATTACTCTTTAATATGTATTCAGAGAAGACAATTCAAAAATACCAAGAGCATAAAAAACTCTGCCGCCCAAGATAACAATTCCTAGTAGTTTAGTGTATGTGTTTCCATACATTTTTCATTAGTAACAACATATAAATAGAAATCATCTTCTTTAAGAAATGTATATATGTTTTAAAAATTGACTTTTTTCACCTAAAAGTGTATCATGGCTTTCTGTGTCTATAATAGAATTTTAACATTTTTATGACTATAAAAGTAATGTAGACCATGGGCTATTCCAAAAAGTTAGGGCCTGACCACACACAAGTTACAGAAATAAATTGCATGTAAAGAATGAATCAGAAGGGAGCATGGTACAGGGAGAGCACCAAAACTGATGAGTATCAGAAGGCAGTACGGCTGTATCTGAATAATATTGGGATGGCAGAGTCTTTTCTTTTCTTTCTTTTTTTTTTTTTTTTTTTTTAACATTTCATTCATTGATTTGAGAGAGAGAGAGACGGAGAGAGTGAGAAGAACATGAACTGGGGAGGAGGAGAAGCAGGCTCCCCCACTGAGCAGAGACCACCCCCGCACCCCTTGTGGGGTTTGATCCCAGGACCTTGGAAGCATGAGCTGAGCCAAAGGCAGATGCTTAACCAACTGAGCCACCAAGGCGCTCTAGCAGAGTCGTTTCAAATCAAGATTTACATAAAACCATGATAGAGGTGCCTGGGTGGCTCCAGTCAGTTTAGCGTCTGACTCTTGACTTTGACTTAGGTCATGATCTCAGGGTCATAAGATCAAGCTCTGGGTCAGGCTCTATGCTCAGTGTGGAGTCTGATCGAGATTCTCTCTCCCTCCCTCTGCCTGTCCTGCACCACTCCCTCTCTGGATAAATAAATAAGTAAGTAAATAAGACAACTCTGAATCCATAAAGGTAAAGACTGAGGGGTTTGCACCTAGAAAATGTGAAGTTCACGCACAGCAAAAAGAATCACCAGTAGAGTGTTAGTCGGCTCGAGCTGCCATCCCAGAGTACTACACACCAGGGAGGCTGAAACAATAGAAATTTATTTTCTCTTAGTTCAGGAGGCTGGAAGTCCAAGATCAAGGTGTCGGCAGGGTTGGTTTCTTCTGCGGTCTCTCTCTCTGACTTGTGGATGGGTGTCTTCTCCTGTGTTTCTGCTTGGTCTCCTCTGTGTGTCTGGGTCTGTATTTCCTTTTCTTATAAGGACACCAGTCAAGCTGGATGACTTCAGATAACCTTAATCACCTCTTAAAAGGCCCTGTCTCCAAATACCATTGCATTCTGAGGCCTGGAGATTTAGGACTTGAACACATGAATTTTGGTGGTGGTGGTTGGGGGAACACAGTTCAGCTCGTAACACAGAGCAAAAGCCAGGTGAGGAGCCCAGAGGACGCATTTGCAGGTGTGGCTCTGAGGGCCAAAATTCCCAACCCCCTACCAGCTGTTTGGATATCTTGGGCAACTCTGCTGTCCCTGTTCTTTCTGAACTATTCCTCGGACTCTGTGACATCCCCACCCCCAGCTCCCAGAGAGTCACAGCCTTTGTTTGGATGCGTTACTATTTTCATTCGAGTTATATCAGCTCCCCAAGGCTCAGAGTCTCCTTCCAAGGACTTTGCATATCTTTGCTCTCATCTGTTATGAGATACAATTAAAACTGACTTTCTAGAGGCCAATCTTGTGGGGGGGGGAACAACTTTATTGTAAAAGTAACACGAGCTGATATTAGAAGTAAAACCCTAATAAATACATGAAAAAGAAAACAAAAGACCTTTCCTCTTTCCACTGCTCACGTCCCACTCCCTGCACTGCATTCCCAGGAGGGAGCCGTTGCGTATGGTGGGTGGGTGGGCTGTGTTTCCTTCCTCCATGAATATGGTAGAATAAGGTGTGGTCACTGGTACAGCCCAGTGACATCGGCAAGGTGTTACTGATGCTCTTCACGCCCTCATGGCACTGTAGTTTCTTCACAGCCCTCGCTAGCTCCTCACCCCCTCCTAGACTCAGCGCAGTGTTTCATCCTTGCCCGACCCTACGCCGTCGTCCCATTGTTATCCCATTTTTCAGAAGGGCAAACTCCAGCTTGGAGATATTGGAGGTCAGAGCTCAAGGGCACAGAACTGGGAGACCCTTAAGCCAGACCTGCTGACTCCAAAGTCCTCAGACGGTGAGCACTGTTTCCATGACGCTGCATAGAGGTCAGGTTCACTCCTTCGTCATCTCGACATTGTAACTCCTCGTAGGGTTGTATCCTGATATGTGATTTCCATCCTTTGCTTTTGTAGACAAGGCTACAATGGGTATTCCTGTGCTCCTGCCTGCCTCTTGCAGAGGAAACGGGATAGAGTGTGTGCTTTTAAAAATCTCGATACAATTTGATATATTTTGATAAGTTGTCCCAAGGCCATCTTCTTTCTAAGTTCTTGGGAAAGACCTACATGCGGTCTCCGAGAAATGATGTAGATTTAGTAAAACTCAGCCCCTTTTGTGCCCCAGGTACCTACTGGCTCTTGATAAAAGCTTGTAATAATAAGGATGGTGATTCCATGTACAATTACCATGAGATGAAAGAAAATCAGCCGTTCGAGTGTGGTTATCCTTCTTGGGTACTCTTATTGAGAGGTTAGTTTCTGTTATCAAAATAACACTCAGTGCTCCTTTCTCCTCGGCATGAAAGGGGAACAAAAGTAAATACTCCCTTTTTCTCTTTGAACTGCTGCAGGATCATTTTTTCCGTTAGACTTCAGAATTCACAGTGAGGCCAAAGATTCCTTTTTTCAACTTTCCCCAAGCCAGCTGAAGTGGAGTGACAGGATTGCTTTAGCTCTAGAGCAAGACTGGATTTCTGAGGTGTGGTGGTTTGTGACAGATGGGGAGGCCGCTAGTCTGTCCCGCGCAGCAGAGCTGGGGTCCTCCTGCCCCCAACCTGCACTGTGGGGGATTCTGCAGGTCCTGAGAAGTCCAGCGTGGCATGTGTTTCTTCTCGCATCAGAGAGCGGATCCCAAGGCGGGCCTGTGCCCGTGATGGCACGGCCCTCAGAAGGCTTCTCTCACAATGGGACTGGGGAAGAGGTCGGCAGAGCTTGGGTAAGACCAGAGCTGAATGGTTTCACTGGGGTCCGGCGATTAAGGAGAGTTGCCTATGGTATGGCTGTGGTGGTGGTTTTTAAAATTCCCCAGACACATTTATGCACCTGTTACTACAGTAAGGCAGGTTGCCATGGATGGTTCCTCTGTGGTCACATTTGCCCATATAATCTTTGACAGAGGGCCTCCTTGACATAATATGCCTAATTTCCATGGAAGAATTTTCCCTCCACTGTCTTGCTGTGAACAAGGCCACTGTTTGTCTCTCTGTTTTTGTTGGGCACACAGCAATTTGGAATCAAGATTCTATTTCCCTGCCTTCTTTCTGCTTGATGTTGGACAATAAGGTTATGCTCAAGTCAGTGGGATTTGGGATTTGGGAGTAGGTCCTGGCTGGGACTTCTGGGAAATAATCCTTATCAGGGATGCTCTTGTCTTTGGTGTGGACCACAGTTGAAGCTTGAACGGTAATCGGCACCATGGTGAGAAAGTCCCAGCTTGAGAATTATGGAGCAACAGATAGAAGGGGCCCAAGGGGAGCCCTCTGGGTGTGACAGACATAAATTGCTGTTTTGGGTAAGCCATAGTATTTTGGGTTTTCAGCTGTTCTTGGCTAAACTTAGTAGATATATCTACCTTCTGCGTCCCAGGCATTGTGCTAAGTGTCATAGAGAAGTCATCTTATGAACCGTTATTGTTGTCCTTATTTTGCGGGCAAAGAAACAAAGTGCTGGAGGGCACATGACAAGGGAGTAGTCTGAGGTGACCTCCCTTATATTTTGTCTGGTTCAAACATTGACCTCTTTGATTTCTAGAATCTGTACTCATAATTTCTGTGTTTTCCAGAAATTATTGAGAGAAACATTGATTACTCAGTCCCTACTGGTTGCCTGCCAACATGCTGGGCTCTTTGTTTGGTGCTGGGCATACAACAGAAAGCAAAAATAGTTGATTCTTGCCCTTGTGGCACTTGCCCTCCAGTGGAGAAGAAGATCTAGTCAAACACGATAAATAATTGATGTTAAACTATGGGCATAGGGAATGCTATGAAGGAGCAGGTACTCTGCATCGTGAGATAATGTAATGTCGCGTTCACTTTGAACAAATAGCAAGAGATCGAAGCTATTAAGATGCCTCACTTGGAGTGAAGTTGGAAGGAACAGCTGTGCAAGGACTTCCAGGACACGCGAAAGACTTGGAGCTTCTTCCTAGGAGAAGCAGAAGACGGTTCAGTGGCTTTAGCGGAGGGCTGACATGGCCCCATTGGGAATTGGGGTAGAGGCCAGAGAAAAAAATGACCAGTGCCTTAGACGAGGGAGGTGGTGGTGAAGATGGAAAAGACTGGATGATGTTGGATGGTATTTGGGAGATAAAATTGCGAGGATGTGGTGTTGGCTTACACATTTGGGGGATAGGAGAGAAGGAAGTCAGCCTGAAACTCCTTTGGGTTTCCGGGTTGTGTGATTGCATCTGCCTACTTGTGATCTCTGTCTGTCAAATAAATAAATAAAGTCTTTAAAAAAAATGTTGAGTTTGAGATGATGCTGAGGCATCTCTACGTAGATATCAAATGGGTAGTTGGGTAAGTGTATCTGAGCTCAACAGAGAGCATGTGGCTAGATAAACATTTGGGAATTATCAATGTAAAGGTGATAATGGGAGCCATGGTCAATGATGATCTTGCACAGGGAGCAAATACATGGAGGCACGAGAAGAAGGGTTAGAATCAGGCTTTAAAATTGGGAGGAGGGGCACCTGGGTGGCACAGTCGGTTGAGCATCCGACTCCTGATCTCAGCTCAGGTCTTGATCTCAGGGTTGTGAGTTCAAGCCTCACACCCAGTGTGGAGCCTACTTTAAAAATAAAAACATAAAAGTAAATAAAATTGGGGGCAGAATATGTAACATTGAGCTTGGAAAGGAAGCGAAGATGTAGGAGGACATTTAGAAAACAAAAGTGCAGTTTTAGGGAACTAAGCATTTTAAAAAAGGGAGTGGTCAGTCAGGTGGAGTGTCACTAGTGGTTCTAAATATAGAAGTCTGAAAATGTCCATTTGATTCAGATAAACCTGGAGAAACAGTTGATTTTGTTTTTTTTTTTAATTAAAATTTTTTTTTTTTTTTTTTTTTGGACAGAGAGAGAGAGCACACAGGTAGGCAGAGAGGCAGGCAGAGAGAGAGAGAGGAAGAAGCAGGCTCCCTGCTGAGCAGAGAGCCTGATGTGGGGCTTGATCCCAGGACCCTGAGATCATGACCTGAGCCGAAGGCAGAGGCTTAACCCACTGAGCCACCCAGGTGCCCCGAGTAACAGTTGACTTCGTAAGATTTGTTAGCACTCTGACTTTGGACGCTAGATCCAATGTCCAAAACATCGTTAAAAGTTGAGGTAAAAACAGGTCAGCATCAAGTTCTTGGGGAGGCAGAAGTGATGGAAATGAGCTGCTCATTTAAGATATGTTTAAGGAACCCCATTTTCCAGTTGCACTGGAGCTAGGTAGGTGGTGAATAACAAGGCACTTTGTCTTCATGTGCAACTCACAGTCTAGGTGGGAAGACAGACAAGCAAATGCCAATCACAATTTAGGTTAATAAGTGTGGAATGTGTCTGTTTGCATGCTTTTGGCTGTAAGCAAGAGAAAGCCTAATGAACAATGACTTGGGATGTTTAAATTTCACTTAGCAGGGAACCCAGACAGGTGGAGCTGAGATGGGTCCAGTGGTTTGCCAGCGCATTAAACACTCAGGCTGTTTCCATTCTTCCCACTCTGCCGCGCCCCTGTTGGATTTTCAACTGTGCCCATCACACCGTCATCTGAAGACGGTGAGTGCAGCTGTAGGCATCATATCCTTGCGAAAAAGAGAAGAGAGGAGTGGCAAAAGGGTTTTGTTCTTCAGGCAGCTCTTCTTGCCTTTCGTTGGGGAGAAAATGCTTTCCAGAAGACTGCAGTGTATTTTCTCTATACCCCACTGGGCATAAATGAGTCCTATTCATTTTATTACATTACTCATTTATTTAAAAGAATCTGTTCACTAACTACTCTGGCCAGGCCCCATTGTAGATCATGGAGTATAAGACTGAATACAGGAAGGGGAATCCCAGGAGATGTAAGCGGAGAAGGTGGGGGGGGGGGCTGTCAGTTAGTCATTTAGGGCAAGAGCCGGGGGTCAGGGCTGAGTGTTGGGACATAAGGAAGAGAGTGTGCAAAGGCTTGGAGGAGGGAGAAGACATGGTCCATGAACGTTCAATGGTGAAATAGTCTGATTCTTAATCTTTATTTACTTATTTATGGGAGAGGGCATGGTGGAGGAGGGGCAGAGGGGGAGAGAGCATCCCAAGCAGGCTTCACAGCCAGCATGGAGCCTCACAGGGGACTTGATCTCACAGCCTGGAGATCATGACCTGACCAAAATCAAGAGACGCTCAGCTGACTGAGCCACAGAGGTGCCCCGAAAGTTTCCTTCTCTTGACAAGGAACCTCAAATTGGAAGAGAGGCATAGAGTATGTGGGGAAGATTTTATACATCCTGTTGTTCATATGTGACCACATTTCTTTAATGTGCCGGGTTTTATTTTATTCTAAAGGAAGATTCTGACCCTTTGCCAGCAGCACGGTGGTTTGGCACTGTGCAACCCTTCCAGGAAATGCCCCCTGCCTTTTTTTTAAGATTTTATTTATTTATTTGTCAGAGAGAGAGAGGGAGAGGGAGAGAGAGTGAGCACAGGCAGACAGAGTGGCAGGCTAGAGGCAGAGGGAGAAGCAGGCTCCCTGCCAAGCAAGGAGCCCGATGTGGGACTCAATCCCAGGATGCTGGGATCATGACCTGAGCCAAAGGCATCTGCTTAACCAACCTGCGCCACCCAGGCATCCCAGGAAATGCCACTTTATCAGACGATTGCTTGAGGGGTTCTGGTGCAAGTGGGTTGATGTAGCCAACCTTTTTGGGAGAAGAAAACTAATTGAATATCTCCCCCCCACCCCTCCAAATGAACAGGCTGCCGTGTACCTTCAGCCTAAATTGTTTGCATTAAACTCTGTGGGCCTCCGTGAGATCTCAGAGGGTACAGAACCCAGAACATAGGGAGTATCTTTCTCTGTGTCTCTGACAATTCTCGAGGAGGGTTGTCTGGTCTACCAAAGGTACCATATATCTGACAATCCATGAGGAGGGCTATCTGGTCTACCAAAAGTACCAGGTAACTGATGATAGGTGCTCACTTGCCATTCATTACTGAAGCATTTTGTTTGTGTATATCCAATACACAGTGCACGCAAAGCACTCCTCTTCATCTTTTCTTTTGTCTCCTTTTGCTTTGCTTTTTAGCTAGGGAGGAATGAAGCTAGCCTTGTAGGAAATTACCTTGGTGACTCACACGAACCCTGCAAGGGCATATGGGTATAGAGTGACTTGGGGGAAGGTCAGAACATTTTTTTTTTTTAAAGATTTTTTATTTTATTTATTTGACAGAGAGATCACAAGTAGGCAGAGAGGCAGGCAGAGAGAGGAGGGGGAAGCAGGCTCCCCGCTGAACAGAGAGCCCAATGTGGGGCTCAATCCCAGGACCCTGAGATCATGACCTGAGCCGAAGGCAGAAGCTTAACACACTGATCCACCCAGGTGCCCCAAGGTCAGAGCATCTTAACAAGCTACTTCAACTGGCTTTTGGGAGAAAGGATAAGGGGCCATCTGGCCAAACCTTTAGACTGCCATGTAGATAGGGGGAAGTAGGGCAGTACAGGCTCTGGAGCCAATGGAGTGGCTATGAGTCTTGGCTGCATGACCTGTTGACTGTGGGGCCTTGAATGAGGTATTGAACTGGGGTGTGACTCAGTTTCCTCATCTAGTAAAATAGGGATATTAACATTGCCACCTCATGGGATGGCTGTCAGGACTAAATGAGATAGACATGCAAAGCTCTGGGAGTACCAATAAGCAAAGAAGATGATGTAGAGATGTTTAATAAACGAGAAGTCACTTATATGTGACTATAGACAAGTTGATCCAAGTGCCTTTGGTAGTTTGTTTTTAAAACATTTCTAATTCTTAAGCATAAATGTGTCTTTCTGCAAATTCTTATTGGATTCCATTAAACAACAAAACAACCCTATTTACTTAATATTGAGTGATTATTTTATAACTGTCCACTATCTTCAGTGCATTCCAAAATGCTTAGGAATACAAACACACACACACACACAAGGTCATAAGACTTGAAAAAGTGATATGCATTTTATCAACATAGTCTTTGAAAATCATATGTGATCAATGAAGCCACCTTAGCTTGGCCCCAGATTTCCCAAGAAGATCTGAAAGGATCGATCTCTCCATCAGCCTAACACCTTCACACTTCTTATTCCTAAAATATGACCAGTGACATATTTTTTATTTCAGCCTAGAAGTGGTTTGTCTCTTCCTGAGTAGCGCACTTTACCCCTCTTGTTCCTAGTATTTGGTTAATTCTTGTCTGTGTGGCCATGGGAAGGGGGTTTGAGCCTCATTACTGGTCATTTCCGTCACCCCCCACGTCCATGTCACCTACTTTCCTCCTTTCAGCATTGGAGATGAGCATGTACCCACGCTTAGAGCCACACTACTACATAGACATCCCAGAGCTGCCATCATATCCCACAACAAATATAGCCATTTTGAGGACAGGGTCATATCGGTCTTTGAGAAAGATCTGGAAAATGAAGGAATGGAATGCACGCAGAAGAGCTTCCATTTCTGTTGAGGGTTCGAGCATGCCGCCCTGGGGCACCACCGGGGCAAGCAGGAAAGGAAATGAAGTCACTAGTGACTGTGTTTCCATACTAAAGCTGCACCCCCTTATTTATTCTTTTAATGTAACTGTGTTTTCTTACCAGTGCACTCACCACCTGGACTGGAAGTAGATCTGGCTCATAAAAATCCTTATCTCATTTTAAAAGAGGTCAGGTCACTGGCCACTTCATTAACTCATTAGGAATTAAAACAACGTTTATTGAGTACTTGGGCATTTTAAAATTTAATAACCCCAGAAGGATATTTGGTGGCTGAGACCCACAGTCATAATATGGAAGGTTCATCAGATACTCTCTTGCTGCTGGATTTTTACCTTTTTTTTTTTTTTTTTTTTAGGATATCAGGTAATTTCAGTAAGTTCTTGGCTTTGCTTTTTTTTTTTTTTTTTAACTTTTCCTCTCCTTTTATTTTTTTTCCTCTCTTTCCCTTCCCTCTACCCCCAACTCCGTCCTGCCTTTCCTTTCTTCCTTTATTCTAGGAAGAGCAGTCACCTGTGTGTGTGTGTGTGGTGAGTCAGTGGCACACAATACCCTTAATTCTGAGCAACCACTATCTTCCCGTGCTCCCCTTTACAGGAGCATATTGCTTGCCCCCGTGCACTTCTGAAAGATAGTTTTCCCCAGGAGTGTATCGGAGGCTGCGACTGTGCTGTCTGTCTGTCTCGTTCACTCATTCTGCCACCTGTGACCGACTCATAGGAGCCACCTGAAGCTGGTGGTTTACTTCCTGCAAAGACATTGGCATTGTAGCCTTTGCCCCCCGCCCCCCCGTTATAATGCTTGTTCTTTACAGGAAATTTAGCAAATACATAAGCACATGGGGAAAAATCACATGCCTCCCTAAATCCTGTGGTTTCTTGCATTGGCCACAACGTCTGTCTGTGTGGATATTGTTTCTGTTCTGTGCACAGAAACGTGTATATATTTGATTATCAGTATTACCTCAAATTTGGGATCAGACTATATAATTTTTAAACTGTTTTTTTTCCCTAAACATGGAACGTTGACATGTTACCGTGCTACAGAAGATTTTATTACCACAGTGGTTTTCAGTATTTTTTAAAGTATTTCCTGCAGTAAGAAATACATTTTATATAATGACCTAGCATAAACACACATGCATTTTTAAAAAGTCTCATGAAACCGTACTTACTCTTGCTGTGTGTAATACACTCTTGTATTATCTATTCTCCCATTTAAAAAGTTGGCGATGGCCCACAAAAACTGGTTTTGTGACCCATTAATGATTTGTGACCCACAGTTTGAAAATTACTTTTTTTTTAACCTTTTTTTAACCTCATGAATTTTACTGGCTATGTAGTTCCTGGTATGGTTTGGCTATATTATATGTATTTAATGGATGCCACATAGTTTCTGTGTTTCCTTAGCCCACACCACAGTGAATGTCTGGAATGTGTGTGCGTACACACACACACACACACACTCAGGGTAATTTCCTGGGCATACATGGGCACATAATTATTGGGTCAGAAGGTGAGCAGTGAGCATGATTTTTAAGGCTTCTGGTACACATTGCTAAATTTCCCTCCTGGAAGCTTCTGTAAATATTGACACTCTCGCCAACTGTGTCGGGGAATGCCCAGTTCTCCCTGCCCTCACACACAGACACCACATTCTTTGAGTGAACCTAGAATCTCAATCACAGAGGAGATTCACAGCATCATTCTGCGGCGAGAGGAGAAATGTTTTTGGCAGTGATTGGTCTCATCTCTGACTGAAGATTGCTTTTGTCTCTAAATTGTGTTATGTTAATGTCCCATGCAACACGAACCACAGGTGAGGTTTAGCATTTATATTTCTCAGCGCCGCTGCCAAGAAGAGATGTATGTTTTAACCGCACGGTGCTTTCTGGATCCTGTATATCTTTACATTGTCTGTGGTCACGGGTCCTCCCACTCAGGCGGAGGACAGTGGTAGTAACCGTGCGTTATACAATTTTCGGGACAGATTTCATTTCAAATGCTCATGCTCCTATAGGTGTACTTCTGTGTTTCATCGGGGGTCCTTCTTTCTTTCTGTTTTTTAAGATGTACTTATTTATTTTGAGAGAGTGAGAGAGTGTGGAGCTGAGACAGAGGGAGGGAGAATCCTCAAGCAGACTCCCCACTGAACTCAGAGCCCGACACAGGGCTCGATTCCATGACCCCGAGATCATGACCTGAGCCGAAATCAAAGAGTTGGATGCTCAAACGACTGAGCCACCCAGGGGTCCCGGGTCCTTCTTTCAGCGTTGGAGAGAACCGCCTCTCTAAAGATGAGCGTGTACCCACACTTAGAGCCACGTTCGGTTTACAGAAATCTCATTTGTGCAACAAAACACATACACAAGTTCTAGTTCTTTTTTAAGGGCAAAGGATTGGAAGTTACCTCAGTGAACATCAGCATGAGATAAGTTAAAGAAACCGTGACAGTTCCACAGGAGGGACACTGTGCTTATTAAAAGAAGGAGACCGCACAGGACACACAAGTGTGATGCAGTCTCTAGGATGCACTGATGGCCGGGAAAACAGTGTAGAGCCGCGGGTGGTGTGGATCCTTTACACCGTGAACTTCTCTTAAAAGCGGAGTCTAGGGCTTCGATTAAAAACAGATAATAGAGAAAAGCAAAACTATGAGCACGTGTGTAAGAGCTTTTAGAAAAATGGCCATCAGAGAAACACCTCGCTTGTCTAGTACCGAGCCTGTGTTATTTCTGATTGAGAATGTTGATCCCGAGTTTTTCCAGGATGGAGAGAATCCTTGGGAATCCAGTGGACACACTTGGAAAGAATTACCCAAACCTCCCAGAACTCCCCATCCGCCTCCACCCGGCTTATACCCAGGGAGAACCCGCATCGTTCAGTCAATCATACTTAATCCATTTAGAGGGAGCCTTTTCAACGCTGAGTTATGCCAGTTGGTACACCTCATGACTAGAATTACGATCGGCTTCTAGGGTTGCTGATCATTCAAGTGTTTTATGGAAGACTCAAGCTCTGGGTAGACTCACACGTGTGCCCACGTCCTCCCTGTGCACACACTTTAAAATGATAAAGTCAGAATTTATGACTTCAACATTAGGGACCTGGTGGAATCGCTGGGGTGAGCTGGAAGAAAGGAGCTTTGGCTGCATGTGGAGACGCTAGAAGTGTGTATTATACAAGTCACAGGACTTGTCACCCGATTTCAGCCCCACTCTTCCGCTCTAATTAGATTTTCAGTACGTTTATATTCAGATTTTCGAGTCCTTCTGACAGTGGCTTGAATCTCAGGCGTGCCACATGCTAGCTGTGTGACCTTGGGGGTAATTGCTTGGCCTCTCTGAACTTTCTTTCTTGATCTTGCAAAGTGGAAAGTATAATATTTTGCCATAGGGCTGTCGATTGGGTTAAAGGCGATAGCATTCTGTAACATGCTTTGCTTGCTGGCAGTCCTTGGTAGATGCTGAAGAAGTAAAGCTGTTCCTTATTATGATGATGTTCTGGGAAGAGAGGCCTTCTGTTAGGAAGGTGTTAATGGGAACTGAAGAAGCTCCCCTGGGCTCTATCTATTTCGGAGTAAAGGATTGGAGACCCAGGGTCGAAGTGGCTGTATGAACCAAGCTTCCAGAAGAACCTCCAGTGTTGACTTCTCTGCGTCTTCTGTTTCTCAGTAATGATAACTAGTTAAACTCTTAAGAAGTTTTAGACTGGATTTTTGCAGGGTCATCAAGGAGGAGTCTGGAGAGATGGGGTCCCACCGAGGGGCCAGGCTGCTAGCGACAGACTGAGCAATTAAGGAAGGGAAGTGGGAATTCCTTCCTGAAAAGGAAATGGGACACGGTGCTTGGAGAATGATCCCAGACTCTTGCTGATGGGAAGACCTTATAGTTTGTAGCACTGGCCACAGTGTCCTTATGTATGCATGTTGAACCCTCTGAAATGAACCCCAGAGCACGTCTGTATCACTCTGAGCCAGGAGATGTGGAAAGCACAGGATAGATTCCGGTCCATTCCACTGCCTGCATTCCCATCCTCCCCCGCCCACCCCCGCCTTCTGATGAAGTGTCGTCCGGCCCAGTACCACCTGGCAGGCAGAGAGGAAGTTACTTTGTGGGATTGCCATCCCAAAGACAGATTTCCGAGCACAGACCAGTGATGCCTTGTATTGTAAGAGACTCGAAGCTTCAGACTCTCACTCCGTTCCTTTTGCTTCTTGTTGTCATGGGGACTTCTTTTCCCTGAGTTATTACGTCTTGCACTTCAGCAAAAATTTTATTGCTTCGGGACCACTGAGTCTCATGTGGGACATTTTTCACTGCTCGTGGTGTAATGCACAGAAGTAATTTCTTTGAAATGATTTTTGCTTGAAGTGGTTTTCAATGAATTGAGAAGGGTAAGAGTATGGACGGGGCCCCGAGTTTCTGGCATCTGTTCCAGGCGTGGGGCATACACCCTTGGCCTGGCCAGAGCCTTCGATGTGAGCCGTTTACTTGCATTGGTGGTATGTAAGCAGGCAGTGGTCCGTTTTATCCTCTCATTGGACCACAAAAAGAAAAAAAAACACAAAGCGTTAGTTAACGCTGTCGTGTTTAAGTCTCTTCCGGATCAATGTTGGAAGTTTTCCTTCTGAAACAATGTTTTCATCAAAAGAGAATGGTCGCCGCCCCTCAGAAGTGGAGGTTAGTGGTTGCACTGGGAAAACGGCCAGACAGAGCGATCTTGATGGCGGTGTGGCATAGTGTGGAATTATGCCCTGCGTGTTGCGTGCTCGGCCTCTGATTTTGATCTGTTTTTGGTGTCTTTCAGGGCTCTTGTACACAAGACATTTTCTTTCCCTTCACTACTTTGTGCTTAGACGGTGAGAACTGGGGCATTAGAACAGTTCCTTGGGTTTTTTTCTTGTTTCATTTTATTCCTGTCCCTCCCTCCCTCCTTGCTGGGGTTGGGAGGGTGGTCTTGAAAACCACCTCTAGGTGTGATTATTTGCTAGAGAGACCCACAGAACTCAGAAAGACTGTTACACTCACGGTTGCGGTTTATTACGGCAAAAGGATATACATTGTAATCAGGGAAGGAAAAAGCAGCATAGGGCAGAGTCCAGGAGAAACCAGACCCAAGTTTCCAGTTGTGCTCCGCCTGTGGAGTTGGCACAGGCAGCAACAGGGTGTCACAAACGAGCTAAGTGTTGCCAACCAGGGAAACTTCCAGAGGCTTGGTGTCCAGGAATTGTGCTGGGCGTCAGTCACAGGGGCAGGGAGTTATGGAGTTCCTGTGTGTGGGATTGACCTCAGCTGCTTGGTCTCCCGGCTCCCCCCACCCTCCCTTTTCTAGAAGTCAAACTGGTGTGGCATGGCCCTGAGGCCCCAGGCCAACAAAAACAGCTGCTCACTATATATCACAACATTAGCATCATCTCTTTGTCCTGGCCCAAGGTCTCCAGTGTGCATAGACGCTTTTGCCATGCAGGAGAATCCAACGGCTCAGAATTCATCTTCTAGGACATAGTCAAGTGTCAGTCCTTTCTTCGGAAGGTGCAGGGTTTGGGCACCCCATGCCTGCTGAGTGTGAACCGTTTCACGGACACCCATACGAACACAGACTGTATGTCAGTCAAGTGCAAACCTTTGGGAAAATGAAGCTGCCTCCTTCTATTATATGCAAATTGGGGAACTTGCTTGGGAACCTCCGGGAGAGTTGTCTTTCTCTCTTTGCTGTCCCACAGTGAGCAAACAATTCTGTTCCAGTCTACCTGGAAAGGATAAACCTCTTAATGTTTGCAAAGGAGCAGTCTAATCATATTGCCACGTTTCCGGTTGGCCTCTTCTGATCCAAGATTGTGGTAGAAACATTACAAAACCCATAAGGGGAGCATAATGAGAGATGTTCTGCCCACCCTTCAACTCAGGGAACAAGTTTTGGTCCCTGCAACCAGATCAGGCTTTCTGTTTTTGAAATTTTTGTCTTTAAAACGAATACTTTCTGGGGGCACTTGGATGGCTCGGTCGGTTAAACATCTGCCTTCAACTCCAGTCATGATCCTGGGGTCCAGGGATCAAGCCCCGCCTGGGGTTCCTTGCTCAACGGAGAGTCTGCTGCTCCCTTTTCTTCTACCTCTCTCCCTCCCCCCAAGCTTGTGTGTGGGCGCTCGCTCTCGCTCTCTCTCTCTCAAATAAATAAATAAAATCTTAAAACAAAAACAAATACTCTAAAGTCAGTATTGTAGCTTCCCCTGCTCTTTCCCTGTTTCCCTTACACCCTTCCCTGTCCACCCCTGCCCCAGTCTTCCCCCAGAATCTGGGGGATGAGCCTTAGGAAAAATTGCCAAGTAGGTAAAATTTTTTGAAAGCAGTTTACATCAGCTATCTTTTTACGTGGTATGAATTCTATCGACACATGTCTGCTCTAATAAATTGATATTCTCATCCTGACTGACTCATTTGGTGAGCCACACTGATATGCCCTCTCTCTGGCTGACCCTTGTAGCTTTGCCACCAAACAATAGGAAATGCAGGATTATTTTCATGCTAACGAGCACTGGAGAACAACAAGCCTTTCCTTTCCTACCTTTTCACAGTGACACAAGTTGACCTCCCTCTGGCATTCTGAGCACCACAAGGGACGGTCAGAGCCTTGGTGACTGTGGAGCTCTTCACACCCCAAGGAAGCCCACAGAAACGCCTTTTGGCAACAAAACTCAAAAAACATCCTACTCCTAAAATGTGACCGATTAGAGTTCTGGAAAGAGGCAGTGTAGTGTGGGTTAATGGAAGCTCTGTATTTTAATTGTTGACCTTGGTCCTGCTACTTCCTAGCTGTGGGACATTGGGTATGTCCTCTAACCCTGCAAGCTTCTTGTTTTCTCTTCATAAGGTAATGATAGTACCTACTTCATGCCATAGTTATGCTGATTAGTAGGATAGAACATACAAGGCTTTTAGCACTGTGCTTAAGGACATAGTAAACAGCCATAAGATGTCAACAAATTGTTGTCAACTTTAGTAGTAATAATACAGGTAATACATTCTCATGTAACTAAAGCTTTCCATACCTACCCTGTAGATTTATGGGTGAAAGATGTCTTCCCAATAAGGCAGTCTCTGAGATTCATCCCATATAGGGGATTTCTAGAACTTTCTGCCTAGACTTCCTCTTCTCTTCCTCCCGGATATGGGGATATAGGAACAATGGAAGATCAGTTCATCTATCTATCTATCTATTCATCCTTCCCTCCATATCTATAAATCTAGGTACAGATAAGTAGATAGTTACTGGATATATTTGACATGTAACATGTAAGTTTACGGTGTACAATATGTTACTTTGATGCATTTATGTATTATGATATGATTGTCATTGGAGAGATATTTATCATAGCATGTAATTACAGTACAGTATTGTTGCCTGCGTTCATTACATTGTGAATGAGATTTCTATGGCTTATTAACTACTCATTGCAAGTTTGTAACCTTAATATAACATCAGTCTCCTTCCCCACACCCTATGCCCTGGCAAACCACCCATTTTATTTTCTGTTTTCTACAAGTTTTTTGTTTGTTTGTTTTGTTTTTTAAAGATAATTTGTCTGACTTAACTCCTCTAGCATAATGTGTTCAAAGTCCATCTGTATTGTTCCAAACGGCAGGATATTCTCCTTCTATAGCTAAATAATACACCATTGTGTCTATAGACCACATCTTTTTCATCCATTCATCTATCAATGGGCTGGAAGATGTGTTTTAGAGCTTATCAAGATAGAAGCACATATATCTTCTTGTTTTAAAAGTGCCCATACAGGGGCACCTGGTTAGCTCATTCATTAGACATCTGCCTTCAGCTCAGGTCATGATCCTGGGGTCTTGGGACTGAGGGCCGCATCAGCCTCCCTGCTCAGTAGGAGGCCTGCTTCTCCCTCTCTCACTCCCCCACCTTTTGTCCCTCTTTTTCTGTCTCTCTGTCAAATAAATAAATAAATCTTTAAAAAATAAAATAAAAGTGCCCATACATTGGTATTGTGAGGTACAGTCTTGGTATCTTTGATTATTACTCATCTGAATAACCTTGACTCTATCCTGATCCTAGACCGGATAACTGGTTTTGTTAGCTATTATAGTCTCTCAAGCATCTTTTTTTTTTTTTTTTTTTTTTTTAAGATTTCATGTATTTCCAATAGAGCGAGCAAGAGAGAGAATGTGTGCAAGTGACGGTGGGGGCAGAGGGAGAAGCAGACGCTCTGATGAGCAGGGAGCCCGATGTGGGGCTCAATCCCAGGACCCCAGGATCATGACCTGAGCTGAAGGCAGGCGCTTAACCAACTGAGCCACCCAGGTGCCCCTTCTCTCAAGCATCTTGGTGTAGCGTGACTGGGGTTCCCTGGGAGTCCCATGTGTGCCAGCCGATCTGATGCATGAGTTGACAGTGGACACCCCACTCTATTTAGGTCCATTTCCCATGTACCTCAGCATTCAGTGTGGTCACGTGGCATCACATTTTACAAAGTAGTGAGTGATCATCTCTAACATGACTCAGTTCTTTTGGTTCAGAAAGATGCTTACACAAGAGTTTCATTCCAGCCTGGGGTACAGGATTAAACATCATGGTGTAGAAAAAACAGCAGTGGGCTGGAAGCTCGTGGGCTTGGATTCTGGTCCCTGTCCTATCCCAAACATTTTGTTTGAATTTTGGGGGAAAAAAAAATCACCTCCTGTCTCTGGGTCTCAGTTTGCCTCTCTGGAAAATGGGGAGGCAGGGGAGATTAGACTGGTTAAGAGGTGTGGGTCAGGCTGGGTTCTCTCGTGCAGAAGCACAAGGAGGTGGCATGTCATAGGCATGTGTAGGCTGCCTGAGTTCTGATCCTTGCTTGGCTGTGTGACTTTGCACACGTTACTTAACCTTTCTATGCCTCAGTTTGCTTTTCTTAAAATAGGGGTCCTTGTAGTCTTGCTATGAGGATTGAATGGGTTAATAAGTAAGGGTGTAGTGTGTTTAGAATGACATCTGGCACATGCATTAAATGCTACATGGATGATAGATGGGGTTATTTTATAGGTGGGAATTAAATTCACTGCTGTAAAGAAATGTGCTCTCTAAAAATTTTGAAAACGTGGTTCAGTCTGTCTTCCTAGTTACTTGTTTACTAGAAGGAAAGGCACAGGATCGTGTGATTCTAACGGCAGCTGGCTTTTGGTCTTGGTGCAGAGACTGTGCTGGGATTGTGGAGGGTGGCAAATTCCAGGCCTGGTCAAAAGGGCAGCCCTTCCTCTTTTCTGGCTCTCCATCACCCCACCCCCCTGCCCCACCATGCTTTGTTCTGGAAGTGGGGGCTGGCTTGGTGTTGCAAATGCTTCCTTTCTGCAAGAAGAAACCCAGATTTCTGCATTTTTATATGAGATCTCCCATTTTTTTTAGATTACCACCAGTGTGTAAAATCACAGCACAGGTCACGCAAACCCATCCATGCAGGATTCCTCTCTTGGCTCTCAGGTCTCAGAGGCCCACCTACTCTTGTTGGAATGGGGCCCGCCTGACGCCACAGGGAGTAAACGTGAGTGTGTGGGCTTGGGGCAGAGCTAAGACCGGAAACCAGACGCCTAACTCCCAAACCCAAGACTATCTACCATAAACCATTTAGCCAATACCTATCGATTGTGTGCTTCTGTTCCAGGTAATGTATGGGATGCTGGAGCAGTGGGGCCCACGAAAGATACAGTTCCTTCCTCTTAAGAAATGTACAGTGTAGTGTGGCACTCAGCTTCAAACCAACCAACCATCTGGGCCTTTCTGGTCTCCTGAGGAGGCTGCCGGCCAGCGTAATGAGCAGAGCAGTGTGATCTGGACAGGCGGCTAGTGAACGCAGGTGACTTGTCCCCTGGGACGCGGTTGTATCCCAACATAAGCCCTTGAGAGGGAGAGTGCTTGAAGCCAATGGGGACAGCTGACGGTGAGATTTCAGGCTGTGTTATGGGGCAGTGAGGGCATCAGTGGCTATATTGGCCTAGTGGAGTTTTCTTGTGTGACTTACTTCATTCTCCCTGGGACGTTCATACCAGGCTATGGAGGGCTGACCTTCCTGGGGGTTCTCTCTACAATGCAGTGTGCTTTGTGAATTCTGAAGCTGTTTTTGATCTAAGAAACCCTTGGCCAGACAGCTGGTTCCCTAGGGTATTTCAGTGAGTACAGGTCCTGTGTCTGCGCACTGAAGAGCTTGGCCACCAGCCCCTTGCACTCTTGTAGAAGAATCTCATTCAGAGCTTGGGTAAGAGGCCAGTGCGGTCCCCCTTGGTGAGCATTTTAGCTATCAGCACTACAGAACACAGTCAGGGCTATCAGTTTTTTAAGTCAGGACGCTGTCTGCTGCAAGTGACATCATCCTTTCTCACAAAGGAATTTATTTGCTCAATGAACTGAAAAATCTCCCCTTTCCTTGTGCCAGGAAAGGCTCTAGCCAGGGACTCAAAGCCTTTGGGGCTCTGTCTCTCATTGTTTGCTCTGCTCTGCACTGGCTTCATTCTCAGGCAGGCCTCCCTGATGTGGCCGCCTCCAGTAGCTCCGGGCTTACTCTGAGTTGGCCCATTCCTCGCAGAGGAAAGGGGATGTTGGTTCCTCAACTAGATTCAACACGAGTTGTAAGGCTGATTCTCATAGGCTCTGGCTGGGCTCCTTACTCATCCCTGGGCTAGTTGCTGTGAGCCTGAGGGCACAGCCCTGGGTCTCCTGCCAACCCTGGAGCTAGGCTGGAGGCAGCCGGCCCCAAACCCTGTCTATGGATTGAAATGCTAATCTCTTCCAGAAGCCCACTCTGCAGACACACCCAGAAATCACATTTTCCTAACCATCTGGGCATCCTGTAGCCTAGTCAAGCTGACACAAAAAGTGAACCATCTCCGAGGCAGAGAAAGGACGCTATTTGAAATGACGATCCAAAACAATGTTGGAAGAGCATGTCTTTGGGTATATGACTGTTCTGGGTCATAATGTCCCCTGCAGAGTGACCTCGATCCTTTAAAATATTGGATAGGATTCATTTGAAGTGAGGAAAGAAACCATGCCATGGGAGGGTTATTCATGAATATCTGTGGGGCTGAGGTTCGCCGTCTGGATTGCGAGAGCATTCCCATGAAGATTATGTGCTTTGTGGCACTTACATTTCTGAGCTCCCCGGATGCTCAGTAAATGTCCTTAGATTTCCTCAAGTCTGCAAGCTACACTTTTATTTTTCTGCTCACCAGGAATAAAGTGTTGCTAATGAAACCATGACAATACTGTTACATTTAGAGTTTTAAAATGTTCTAGCTATTGAAAGAGGATCCTCTATGCTTGGACATTTATTTTTTATCATGCTTGAGCCTTCGTATGTCAGGAAAAGTAAATGAAACGAATTGGTTCGAATATTCCACAAATTTCCCATTCCAAGTGTGATTCTGCTTTGTCACCCCCCGTTTGCGCTGTTTCCTTCCGCCCTCCCCATAGTGTTGCTCTTGGTTCCCTCTGGGCTGTTGGTTTTGAGTGTTTCTTTATCTTTCTTTCCTTTTTTCTTTATTACTTTTTTATCTTTCTTTTTTAAGATTTATATATTTTATTTAAAATTTTAAAAGAGATTTTACTTATTTATTTGACAGAGAAAGAGAGAGAGCACAAGCAGGGGAAGAGGGAGAAGCAGGCTCCCCCTGAGCAGGGAACCCAACGCGGGGCTCGATCCCAGGACCCTGAGATCATGACCTGAGCCGAAGGCAGACGCTTAATGACTGAGCCACCCAGGTGCCCCAGGATTTATTTATTTATTTTAGAGAGGGAGAGAGAACCTCAAGCAGACTCCACACTGAGCACAGACCCTGACTCAGGGCTCAACCCCAGGATCCTGCGATCAGGACCTGAGCCAACAAACCAAGAGCTGGACACCCAACCAACGGTGCCACCCAGGCCCCCCGGTTTTGAGCATTTCTTAAAATTGAGTGCTCCATTATTGTCCCCAGGATTTTCTTCCGGGCTGCTGCTGGTTTTGGGGTGCAGGCTTAGGCAGGGGCAGTGTGTCATGATTACTACCTGGCCAGTAGCGATCGTGAAGCATATTCTGATAGACATTTCCGGATGGGTGAAATAAATAGAGTAGTTTGCTCATTTTCTCTGCTTCTCCCATATTTGCTGACAGCAGTACCTGGGCAGTGACACTTAATCTCATTATCCACAGACGTGTACCCCTCTCCTGGTTCTGTGCAGGAAGTGTGTGGGTGACTGTGGCTTCTGTGCTCTGCTTCATCTCTGTCTCCTACGTGAAATCTTCCCAGCTGACAGTATGCAAACTCAGTATACCGCAGCCAAGCCTCAATGACTGTAAACTCAACTCGTAACTCATTCCCTGCTACTCATTACATGCCAAGTGCACTGGCCGCCTCTCTGTTCACCGAGCAGCCTAAGCTTGTTGCTGACTCAGGGCCTTTGCCTTTCTTCTCTGTTTCATCAGTGGTTTCTGACAAGGAGAGTCATGGCCCTTCCTCTCGGCAGGTGAGGGCAGCATTTCCGGTTGTCCCAGGGACTGGGATGGGGACCCTGCCTGGAGACTTTAGATGCAGGGATGCTAAATGTCCCATGATGCTCAGGACAGACCCACACGAGACAAACAGTCCCACTCCAGATGCTAACTGCAGCCCCTTTAAGAAAACCTGTACCTCTGTGTCTCTTGCCCTTTGCTTCGCCTGGCTCTGTCTCTCTGGTCACTCATTTGCAGTGTGACTAGGATCCTCTAGAAGTGTCCCGAGCACAGCCTGCCTCCGTGGGCTGCAGCCCTGCTTCCACCAGCCCAGGTCCCTCCTTATCACACTGCCCTGCCCGAGATGATCTTTTTTATCTGCTTTCTTCATTATTTTTTGTTCGTGTTTGACCCCTGGTGTGCACACTCCACTAGAGCAAGGATCTTGCCAGTTTTGCTTACTGCTGTATCCTCAGCATCCAGAATAGGATGCCGCACTTGATAAATATTTATTGAAGAAATGAATGAATGAATGGAGACTTAGAATTGTCTGCTAATTACCTGAAGCCTCTCCTAAGACAGGCAGCTGCTTGTACTTACCCACCTTCCCTGTCTCCTCTGTCGTGAATGACATGCTTAAAGCAAACAGATAAACGAGCGGCTGAAAACTCTCTCCAGTACTCGGCTGTTACGGATGCCTGTGATTCCCATTTCTGTTTCCGAAGGAACAGTGACACTGCTCACCAGTGTTGGAGGGAATTGGAGACGTGATGTCTTAAGCTGATTGTTTCCTGGAAAGTGGTCCTTGGACGTCGATGTCTGTTTGGGATGGCAACACCTGTGTGCGTGGGGGAAGATTATGATGTCGGTTACTGTGAAAGATGTGCTTCTGTCGAGCTTCCAGATGTGGGTTCACAGACCTTTCCGATGACAGGGGGAAACAGTGCTGTTAGGGCATCGGCTTCTTCCTGTGGCTGAAGTGAATGAAGTGAGGGCGTCTCTTCAGGGCTTCCTCCAGAAAGGTGGAGATGAGATCCAGGGAAGACTGTGTGGTCAGTACTCAGGGCTCCTTCTTCTTCTTCTTCTTCTTCTTTTTTTAAAAGAAGATTATTTGTTTATTTATTTATTTGATACAGAGAGAGACAGAGGGAATACAAGCAGGGGGAGAGTGAGAGGGAGAAGCAGGCCTCCCGCCGAGGAGGGAGCCTTATGCGGAGCTCCATCCTAGGACCCTGGGACCATGACCCGAGCTGAAGACAGACACCCAATGACTGAGCCCCCCAGGTGCCCCCCTCAGGGCTCCTTCTAAGCCAAACACATGTCTTCGCTGATTCTCTTAAACCAAGAATTTGTCTACTCTGATTAAGTTCTTAGATGGAATGGACCTCAAAGGTGTGAGGTTCCAGGCGACTCCCACTGCAGATGGAGAATTAATTTGATCAAGATGGGAGAGGTAGGTGGAAGCAGAGCCGAGGTTGGCGGCCAGGTGTTTGGGCTCTGGCTCCCTTCGCAGAGCAGGGTCTTGCTGATTTTGGCTGATTCAAACCGTGCCAAGTGAAAAGAGTTATCAACAACAGTGATCATGGGGCATCTGGGTGGCTGAGTCAGTTAAGTGTCCAGTTCTTGATTCTGGCTCAGGTCATGATCTCAGGGTGGTGGGATCGAGCCCTGTGTTAGGCTCTAGGCTCAGTGAGGAGTCTCCTTCATGATTTTCTCTCCTCTTCTGCCCTCCCTCCACTAAAATAAATAAATAAATCTTAAAAAGAAAATACAATGACCACTCCTTGGTGATAGCACTTTCCATACCATTTTCTCACTCAATCCCAATAACTTATGAGGGCACTGCAATGTTACCCCTTACACAGAGGACAAAACTGAAGCTCAGAGAAGTGGAACCACTTGTCCGAGGTCACATAGTGGCAGAGCCAGGGACTCAGAATTCCCTGCCCTCCCAAAAGGACGTTTGTAGTTGTTACAGTAGATGGGGTTTCCTCTTTCCTTTGTTACGTGCTTTAACTTAAAAAAAAATATTTCTTCAAAGATTCCATTCATTTGTTTGACACAGAGAGAGAGAGAGAGAGAGAGACAGCGTGTGCACACAACATGGGAGAGGGCAGAGGGAGAGAGAGGCAGGCTCCCCACCAAGCAGGGAACCCAATGTGGGGCTCCATCCCAGGACCCTGAGCTCATGACCTGAGCCGAAGGCAGACACTTAACACCTGAGCCACCCAGGTGCCCTGTGACTTACTTTTAATCTATGTTTGCTAAAAATGCATGGGAAGGAGTAGTGTAGGAGTAAATATAGATGAAAGATTGAGGTGAGAGTTTCTCATCCCTGCGCCTAAAAAATCCTAGGTTTTTCATTAATGTCGAGAATCCTGTTCTTACTACATTTTTGATTACACAGTACAGTTTGCATGTGTGTGCATGTGTGTGCGCATGTGTGTGCCGTGTACTTCCTTTCCTTCTGGAAAAAGTATTTGAATTGAAGGGGTATTTATTTTTGAATCATTTGTCGTCTTTCCTTGCCATGAGGGACCTCCACAAATGTTGCAAGATTCATTATACGCAGATATTTTTCTGTCCCATTTTGCATTTGGACATCAAGATGGATCACAATTTTTTTCTTTTTACTTTAAATGGTGTACTCCTTATTCTTTTTTGTTTTGTTTGTTTTTGTATAAGGAAAAGCATTTACCTTGAGGAGATTTTATTTTAAAGGCCAGCACTGCATTTCCTTAAAGGATGTGTTTGAGAAAGAAGAGGGAAAGAAAGAAAGCAATGGGCTCAGATTGGTAGGACTGTTAGTAGCTGAACAAAATACTTGGAGGGCACCGCTTCTTGATGAACTTGATTGAACTCTGGATTCAGAAAGTTTTAAAATGAAAGAGAGGCTCTTATATCATCTTTGAAGTAACAATACAAATTGCTCTGCAGCTTATAACACACTCTTGCCTGTATTATTTCATTTAATAGATTCCAATTAGTTCAGTGAGATTTGTTTCTAATGTGCCTGGCCCTGAGCTGGGTGCTGCCACGGGGGTGGGGAGAACACGATGCCTGGTCTCACAGAATTTGTGATTTAACAGAGAGTCATGGATACATAAAGAAACCTGTATTGTGACAGAGGTCTCTCTGAAGCATAGTGGTGATATATTGGGCATTATGTTCAGTGGCAAATGACAGAAACCAACAGAAAGGGAGAATTTATTTGCTTACCTAACTGAAAAATCCAGAGGGTACCTGTAAATATTCAAATAGCAGAATCTGGGTGTGCAGAAGCATCCCCCCACCCCGAGAAATCCCTTGGATGTAATTTTGTGTTTGTTTATAGACAAGCTTTCCCTGTAGCAGCAGAGACGGTCCCAGAAACTCTGCATTCATCTCACTAGCCTGGCTACCCTGGACGGTAAAGAGAAGTACCTTTTCTAAAATTCCACCAGAAGTCTCAGTGTTGATTCTTATTGGCCCCACTTGGGTCATATGTCCATTCAAAGCCAACTTTGATGATCGGGGGAATAGACTGGTTGCTGGCCATGTCTGAAACATGGGCTATCTTGGATTCAGGGAAATGGGGTCAGTTAACCATACTTGGAAAACATTGACAGAGAGGGTTGATTCCCAGAGAACATAAGGGCATTCCTAGACAAATAAGGGGGAATGGAAGGATCCCGGGCAAGTCAAAAACAAATAGAGGTATTTTGCACTTCGCAATCATTAAACCTTTTGAAAGTCTCATGTACTATATTCTGTAGCTTGAGGCTGTTTCTGTGCTTAGCTGCCATTGGCTTCTCTTTCCATTCCATGGTTCTTGGTTTCAGCCTTAGCGTCTGCCATCAGTCTCTGCTTTCTGCCTTCTCGAACGTGAACACTTCCTGGCTTTAGTTGTCACACATCTGAAGGCTGATTTCAAATTCTTTATCTCTAATTCTTTATCTCAAATTCTTTATCTCTAGCCTTGACTCTTCTGACAAATATGTGCCTTAGCATATTTCTAATCATTCTCTTGAACTACCTTCCAGTGGTGTTAAATTCATGTCAAACTTGGCATGTCACAAACTCAAGGTATCAATGTTTTACAAAATCAGAATCCTTTGGAGCTTCCCCAAAGCCCCAGGTCTTTGAAGGTATCAGCGAGGTCCACCACACCTAATTATCATCTCAACATTCCAGTTAACGATTGAGATCTGCTTCAGTAACAGGGAAGCTTTGCATATTCCGGCGAGGAAGGAAGAGGATGGATTTCTGGTGATGGACACATGGGCTCCGAGGGCCAGAACACTTTAAATCTTCATTTTATATCCATCCTTTATCTGTGTGACCTTGGGCAAGTTATTTAACCTTTCCTTCTCAGTTTGCTCATCCATAAAAATAGGGATAATAATAGTAACTACTTAAGAGTGTTGTGTGAATCAAATGAATTATACATATAAAGCACTCAGAATAGTGTTATCACATAATCACTTTAAAAATGTTAGATATTTATTTTGGGAACAAGGTGAGGTACAAATCAATCAGTCAGCCTTTGAGGGAAGTCAATATTTGGTAAGGCAGCTTATTTTTTGGCTTGATGGGTCTTGTTATACTGACCCCCTCTGACTCTCGACATCCCCTTCCACTGAGTCTTACTGTTCTAGAATATGATGGCTTTGTAACTATTTTTCATTATCTGTGTCATCCCCTCTCAGTGTCCCCTTCTCTAGTTTAGATCCTCTAAAGTCTTCATTTGACATCTTCTAGGCTATTGGCTACACTCTTTCTCTTCGTTCTGGGTCACCCCAGTTGTGTTCTTCTTCAAATGAAGTGTTCAGAAGTAAAGTTAATGTCTCATCTATTTTCTAAAACATTTATTAGAAGGTTCATCTTCTGCATTCTTGATATTGCATCTCTGTGAACGTAACATGAGTTCGAATTAGCTTTTCAAAACCATCTACATCACAGGGTTGACCGTTCTGGAGTCCTGTGCTCCACTAAGATGCCTAAGAAAACTTTTTTGTTTGTTCCAATTTTGACAAAATATCTTTTGGTGGCATTTTTAGTAGGTTTAGAAAACTGCCTGAAGTTTGATTCTGCCACCTACCACATTGGACAATGAAACAAGCTTGGTGTGAAATGCAAAATTAATAAACATGCATGAGTTAGATTGAGCCGTGTATTTACAGAAACATCCCAAATAACAGTGCCTTGAAGTAAGACATAGGTTTATTTTTCTCTCCAACGTAAAAGAAATCCAGAGTTAGTTGGTCTAATAGAATGTGTCATTTCTTCATGGCCGTCAGGGGCTATGTTCCTTTTAACAGGTGTTTCTCCATCTTTAATATGTTGCCTCAAGGTTAAAGATGGTTGCTGGGACTCCAGTCATTGCATTTGTATCATAAATGAGAGGAATAGAGAAGAGACAAAGAAGGGCACATTTTTTTTTCTTTTTAAAGGCGTTTCCCTGGAAATCCTGAAATCTACTTTTCATTAGCCAAGTCTTAGTTACATTGCCATATCTAGTTGCAAGAGAGGCTGGGGAATATCATCTTCTGACTGGGGAATTATGTAACCATATAAAGTATGGATTCTATTACTAAAGATGAATGAAAGAATAAAAGGTGAGTTGAGCAGATAGCCGTCTCTGCCACACGTAGGTTGGTGATAACATTTTGAATAAAATCAAACATTAGGCCATGTATCACACAACTTAGAGACCTCCCAGAGTAAGACTTTGAGTAGATGATCAATCTGTCAGCATTTCTAAAATGGTGTTTTCAGACCATCCATATCAGATTTGCTAGAGATGCGTATTAAGGATACAGAATCCCAGGCGATGTCATATATTTTTATATACATTAAATATTTTATTACTTCCTTTAAAATCAATTTTGTTGAAGTCTAATTTACATTCAATAAAATTCACAAAAATTCAAGTGTTCAGTTGTTGGATCTTGATGAAGGTATACAGTCATATATGCCATCAAGATATTTAATATTTCAGGGTTCCTGGATGGTACAGTTGGATAAGTGTCAGACTCTTGGTTTTGGCTCAGGTTGTGGTCTCAGGGTCATGAGATTGAGCCCTGCACTGGGATCCATGCCCAGCACTGAATCTGCTTCAGAATCTCTCTCCTGGGACACTGGGTGGCTCAGTGGGTTAAGCCTCTGCTTTCAGCTCAGGTCATGATCCCCAGTGTCCTGGGATTGAGCCCCACATTGGGCTCTCTTTTCAGCGGGGAGCCTGCTTCCTCCCCTGCTCCTCTGCCTGCATTTCTGCCTACTTGTGATCTCTGTCAAATAAATAAATAAAATCTCTTAAAACAAACAAACAAACAAACAAACAAAAAAAAACAAAAAACCTCTCTTCCTCTCGGCCCATGCTCTCTCACTCTCTGCTTCTCTCTCTCTCTCTCTCAAATAAATAAATAAAATAGTAAAAAAAAAAAAAGATATAGAAGATTTCTGTCATCCAAAAAGTGAACTTGTGCCCTTTTGCAGTCCCTCCCCCAGTCTGGCCCCAACAAATATGCTTTATGTCAGTTTATTTTTTACCTTGTATAGAATTTTACAAAAGAAGCATATACAGTATGTAGTCTTTTGTTGCACTTAAAGTCGAGATTCACTAATCTACATGTTTTTTATAAAAATAAGCTCTGGGGAACGCCTGGTGGCTCAGTTGGTTAAGTGGCTGGCTTTGGCTCAGGTCATGATGCTGGGATCAAGTCCTATATCAGGCTCCTTGGATGGCGGGGAGCCTGCTTCTTCCTCTGCCTCTGCCTGCCTCCCTGCCTATTTGTGATCTCTCTCTCTCTTTCTCTCTGACAAATAAATAAATAAAATCTTTAAAAAAAAAAAAAAGCTCTGGTTTGTCCTACACATTGTTTCATTTGTCTCTAATCTCTTCACCTGGTCTCTGTAGTATCATGGGACCATTTATTAGATGTTACATTTGGCAGATATTGGAATAGAAGTGTCCACCGTCTACAGCCTTTCCTTTTAATTTTCCCTTGATGGAGTCATCTTGCAGATCCTACTGATTCCACTTCCACTGGAAAGCCTTCTTCATTCCTCTCATCGTGCATCCGGTGCTTGTTTCGTATGCTGCCTTGTTCTGCACACGCACCTATTGATTCTGTGCTGATTCTAAGTCTGCTCCATTAGACTGTGAGCTTCTCAAGATTAAGGGCAGTGCCTATTCTTTGCTGATCACTGAATCCCCAGTGTCTATGACAATATCTGATTTGGTGACAGTCCTTGAAAAATATTTTCAAGTGAATTAATTGAGCACAAAATGGTTACAAGTGTTACAATGTGATGTAAAAATGCTATCGGTCAGCAAAGAAATATGGCTGAGGACGTTCAGAGAATGACTTATAGAGGTTGTTATTTGGACCTTGAAGGAATTTGCTGGGTGAAGAACAGGATTAGATCATCCTGAATAAAGCAGTCCACGTGCACCAAGGCACAGAGAGATGAGTGGATATGAGGTGCTGGAAGAGGAAGGAAGAGTTGCAGATGTGGAAAGCATAAGGTATGTAGCATGAGGGAGAGGATCAAGCTGCAAGTCAAGCGTTGATGTTAACCATCACAATTAGCCAGGAAAAAAAGTGAGATAAACTTGACGGCTGACATGGAAAAATACCCTCTGCTTTATTTCTTGATACGGTGCTACTCATCTTTTCATAGATTTCTGGCCGTTGGAGGCTGTGGACTCCATAGTCAGCTAGCTGTGAGGACTATTTCAGAAGGTGGAGACGTGGCTCATTTTCAGCACCACACCTGTGGACAGCACCCCAGCAACTCTTGAGCTTTTGCTGCTTTCCGCCCCCGTTACTTGGTTTGACTCCACGCGAGAGTTGGCAGGATGGCACACAGCTCGTGGTGGCAGAGCGTCCGTCCTTCACAACAAAAAGCAGCAGGTTCCTGCAGTAGCAGAGGGGTATGCATAACTGTCGCATTTCTTCATCTAATCCTTCAGCGCATCTCAGTGGATGTCATTTTTGCCTCTTTGACAGAGCAAGGATCTGAGTCACAGGGAGAAGAGAGGAGTAGCAGGTGCAGGACTCAAGCTTGGGTCTTCGTGACACCAACATCTGTGTGCTTAGCCACTATATGTACCTGCCAGTGGGCATCGACAAACTCTTATGGAAGTTTTCAACTTCCTTCGGGTGCCCAAGCATGGATAGCTCCTCCGTGGAGAGCTGGCATTGTAGACAATTCAGCTGGAATCTTGCTAGAGCCAGGTCCTCAATACTGGGAGTGGGGGGGTAGGAGAGAAGGCTTTTCCTCACTCCCTCCCTCCTGAATTTGAAAGGGCGCTCTCAGGTGCATATGTCAGCTGGCAAGCAGGTGTGCGCATCTGGAATGTTTCGGCAGTCACACCTGCGCAGGGGAAGTCAGGGAGAATTCAGAAATTAAGTCTCTCTATCGCATCAGTAGGAGTCTTTGAGGCTCCAGTGGAAAAAACCCTCGGCTACTTTCTCACTAATTTCACTTATAATTATACTTTCCTAATGGTTCTCTGGGTCCCGGTCAGTGGGAGGCCCATCTCCGAGTCTGTGGGAGAGACATGCTGAGCTGTCCCCAGCATCACTGGTTCCTGGTTGTGCTTGGATGGGCATGCTCACATACGGCATAAACATTTCTTTCTTAATGGTTGCATGCCACTCCTCCTCGCTTTAAAACGAGCCCATACTGTGCCCCATTAGCTGAAATTGACATGATGGTTATTTTCAATGCCATTTCTTTAAAGAACTCAGCCTCACTGTGCACTGCTAGCTTTCCCCCCTTGCTTAAGTGGAATGGAGAACCCCTGGGAAAATGTGGTGGCAGCTTTTCAGAAATTGCAGAGTCCCGCTCCTGCCTTCCCACCCTCACATCTACAGCTCAGAGAGCATCACACATTATACAAACATTAAGGATTCCTCCCTCAATGCAGAATCCTCTGGAAATCTCAGAATCAAAAAGCTCCATGATAAAAATGCATGAAGCAATATCCTTATTGGTAAACTTACATATCCAGCTGAGATACTGCACATGATAATGCAATTTTCTATGCAAAAAGGGTTTATCTCCATCCAAATATTATTCCACATCATTATTCATTCTGGAGAAGTGATTGCTGTCCTAGGTTAACTGATTGAACTTTTGGAACCAAAGCTTCAAGCTTATCTTACTGGCTATTGCCTGACTTCTTATAAATTGCCATTAGATTGGTAGGAATGAATAAATGTACACTCCATTAGGAAATATTAAAGTTTTTATACTGGTTTAGAATAAAAACAGGATTAAGGGGGGGCCATTTCTAAGATTCAGTATAGCGTGAAATTGAAATCTTTTTGGCATATGAAATATACAATATGAATATTCTTCCCGCTTTCTGGAGGCTGGGGAGATTAGAGGGAGTGGGCAGACCACTCCAAGATTCACCTGTAGATGGTAAAAGAGGAAAAGTAGGAAAAGCCCATTTTTGTGCTTCTCAAGCCTGTGTCTATTAATTATTAGATTTAAAAAAAAATAACAATAACAGCGTTCGAACTATGTGTTGGGCACCATCTTATTTGTTTGTTCATCTATAGGCAGATTTTTTTTTTAGATGGTGAAGAAGGTGAATTCTCTGGAAGATTCATCTTCTGCTTCTTGCTGTGGAGTTTGTGCACACTGTGCCTCAGTTTCTTATTTGTGAAAGGAATAGCTTTCCTATTCATGAGGTGGTTAAGAGAATTAAATTATTTAATGTCTATAAAATGGGTTCTGAAACAAAAGAAGTCCTCAACAAATGTTGTAGTTGTTGTTTTTAAGTCTAATTTATTTATTTTAGAGAGAGTGAGCAAGCGAGTGTGCCTGTGAGAAGGGGGAGGGGCAGAGGGAAAAGGAGAGAGAGAGAGTCGTAAGAATACTCCCTGCTGAGTGCAGAGACTGACCTGGAACTCACGACCTTGAGATTATGACCGAAGTCTAAAAACGTTGGTTATTGTTGCCAGTATTACTACTGTTGTCTTACTTGCTTTTGGTGGCTCTTCAGAGAAGAGACGTAGAGATTAATCTCTGTGAAGTACAGATTAGTAGCCTCAGTCTCATTTTCTCGTTGCTGAAACTGAGGTTAATAATGTAGAAATTGATCATTGCCTGAAGAAGCAGAGGAAATACTTTCTGGTTTGCTACCGGGGTGTATAATAAACACAGATTTTTATACCACGAAGCAACATTTTATTAGGCTCATGGATTCTGTGGAAGGGGATAGAACAGTCCATAGCAAGGTTGGTTTGGAGTAGAGGCTCCACAGACCCTGGGACCTCAACGAGAGAACTCAAATGAACTGGTGCTGGATTCCGCTGGAAGCTTCTTAATTCATATGTCTTGGGCCTGTGATGGTACGATTCAAAGGGTGGGTTCATTCGGGGTGGGTGATTAGAATGCCCCCTTGTGGGGGCACCTGGGTGGTGCAATTGGTTAAGAGTCCGATTCTTGATTTCGGCTCAGATCATGATCTCAGGGTTGTGAGATCGAGCCCTACATTGGGCTCTGTGCTGAGTGTGGAGCCTGCCTAAGATCCTCTCTCTACCTCTGCCCTTACCCCCACTGTTGGGGGGGGGGAAGAATGCCTCCATGAGGCCTGTCCCTATGGCTTGGGCTTCCTCACAGCATGGCAACTTCAGGGTAGTCATACTTCTCACATGGCCACTTGGAGCTCCAAGAGTGAGTGTTCTTGTGACAAAGGGAGTAGCTGTATGGTCCTTATTATTTTTTTTTAAATTATTATTATTTTTTCTTTTTTTCTCTTTTTAAAAGATTTAAATACAGTTTAGTTAATGAACATCTAGTTTATTATTACTTTCAAGGGTAGAATGTAGTGATCCAACAGTTGTGTATAATACCAGATGCTCATCACATCATGTGCCCTCCTTAATGCCATCATCCAGACACCCCATCTCCCCACCCATCTCCCCTCCAGCAACCCTCAGTTTGTTTCCTAGAGTTAAAAGTCTCTTATGGCTTGCCTCCCTCTCTGTTTATATCTTATTTTTTCTTCCCTTCCTCTATGTTCATCTGTTTTGTTTCTTAAATTCCACACATGAGCAAAATCATATGTTATTTGCCTTTCTCTGACTGCCTTATTTTGCTTAGCATAATCCCCTCTAGTTCCATCTATGTTGCTGCAAATGGCAAGATTTCATTCTTTTGGTGACTGAGTAGTATTCCATTGTGTGTGTCTGTGTGTGTGTATCACATTTTCTTTATGCATTCATCTGTCGGTGATCTCTTACTTCAGCTGTTGTGGACATCATGGCTATATAAATATTGGGGTGCGTGTGGGGTGTGTGTGACTCACTATTTTTGTATCCTTTGGATAAATACCTAGAAGAAGCTGCTTGGTCTTTAATGAGCTTAGAAGTAACAAGCATTGGTCAAAGGAGATAAAACCTAGCTGGATTCAAGGGAAGGAGCCATAGACCTCCATTTTCTTTTTCTTTCTTTCTTTTTTTTAGATTTTATTTATTTATTTGATACACAGAGACCACAGTTGGCAGAGAGGCAGGCAGGGAGAGAGGAGGAAGCGGGTTCCCCGCTGAGCAGGGAGCCTGATGCGGGGCTGGATCCCAGGACCCCGAGACCATGCCCTGAGCCGAAGGCAGAGGCTTTAACCCACTGAGCCACCCAGGCGCCCCAGACTTCCATTTTCCATGGAAGACGTGTCGTAGACTTTGCAGCTCAGTTTTATAACTGGACATTTGGTGTTACCTTTGCATCTCGATATAGACCACTGTGACTTGCTCCAGGCAATATGGCGGTGTTGCCATCTTGGAAGCCATTTGCATTCACACTCACCACAATTTCTTTCCTGTGAATATTCAGGTTCCCATTTACTTGGCCTGCTTCTGTGCGTCCCTGTGCATGCACGCACACACGTGTGCACATCAGCAGCCCCTCCTGTCTTCCTCATTCCATCGTGTTACTGCACTGTCCTTTTCCCCTTCTACTGCTTCGCTTCCAGTGGATTCAATTAGTTCTCTTCGCTGCCTTAGCAATAAAACAGCTCCCTCCATAGCATTAGAATGAGTCTCTCTCATTATTTCATTTGGATTGTTGTTATGTTTGAAAACTTGAGGGCAGGGCAGGCAGGAGGAAAGGAATGTTAATTTGCAGGGAGTCCCTGTTGTGTGGAGGGAGAGCCGCTGAAGGGGAGCCAAGAAGCGGCCACTTGATGTCCTCGTGGACACAGAAAGAGGCGAGGGGTGCTTTAGGTCACGCCCCCCGCCCCCAGCTCATGCTGAGCCCCACCACCTTACAGGAGAGGCCAGTTGTGTAGGTCCTGGCCGCAGCCTGGTTGGAAATGGCTGGCTGCCACAGCTCCTCTGTCCACTTGAGAAGGGCCATTTCCCCCGAAAACTGCGCGCTCATGTGTATATACGTTCCGTTACCCTTCGTCCTCTCCAATTATGAAAGTGCTTTTTCACGGCGGCCATCATCGGGAAAATGCAGTAGGTGGCAGAGACCGAGTTGAGGATCCTTCTAATTTGACTCACAGAATGTCAGAGAACATTCCACAAAGCAAGGAGCGAAGCTCTGCGACAGTGATTATGTAGGAATGGCATATACATAATTACAAAGCACTCAGGGTTTTTTGTTCATCATCTCTGTTGAGGGTCTCCCTTTCAGAAGCTTGAAATGTCATCAGGTAGCTGAATAGTGCTAACAGACTTGTGTTTCATTCCGGCTTCACACTCTACCGAATGGGGAGCTGTATGTGTTACTAAACTGAAAAGCATCTTAGTGGGGCGAATCAAAAGGACCGATGGGGAGTGAACCGGTCTGGATTGAACTCTGACTACCTTTTCTGTGGTCCTCCATGGCTGGGCTTATGCAGGGCGGTGGTGGTTGCAGGAATTGGGGATTAGATCGTCCGGAGGAAGCTGGGTGGGAAAGGCTGGGGCTGCTGCAGTGGGCAGTGGTCCCAGCCCGAGCTGGATGAAAGGAAGTCCCTAGGTCGTGAGGCCTTAGATTGTTAAAAAAAATTGGCTTTCCCACCGTGTTTCTGTGATGGGTAAGTTTGAAATCTGCTCTGCTGTTTCATCCTCTTTCCTTTTTTTCATCCTAAGATGAAATCTGTGACTGTTGGAAAGCTTTGCAAACCAGGGAGTGACTCAGATCCGCTTTGGAAACACAGGTCAGGTCGTATTGGACCAGGAAGGTGTTCCCAGGTTCTTTTGCTTTAGTAATAAATAGGTCACAAAAAGGCAAGTTTCATCAAAGACTGTGGGATTTAAGTCACTAATTACGCTGACTGATTATCATATCAGGGTGTTGGGCTTTCTCCAACAGGGCCCAGCCCGCTCTAGATATGTTTCTCCATTGCAAAAGGCCCATTGGAAAGTATTATTAATAACCTAGAGACCTAAAATGGAGATGCTTTGGTGGGGGTGTGTGTGCGGATCTGTGTACTTGGATGAGAAAGACCATTCTGCCCGTGAAAAATGAGATCTTAAAGTTATGCAAGAACAAGGGAAAAGTTTAGTAATTAATCACATGGGTCCTAATGAGAGGAAATCAGTGTGATAAAAGGATTTGTCTGAATGGATTATGGGCAAATTTAAAAGAAGGAGAGAAAAAAAGCCACAAAGGGCATTGCTGGCTTGGGCTTTCGGCTCTTTAGAAATCCTCAATCATTCTTACAATCAATTCTGCCTTTCCCCAATAACCCCACACATGAAACGCGGCGCTCTCCTCATGTCTTAGATTAACCGCTAACTGCAAACCGTACATTTAATGACGTACTGAGTATTTGTCTTCCAGAAATACACTTGAACGCTGTTTATTTCCCTGATAGGTCCGCTATGATGCATTTGAGGTGCCATATTGCTAAGTACGTACTGTACTTTAATATCTGTACCCGTTCGTTCCAACTGTTTAGGAACTGCTAAGGAAGCAGCTGTGTGGGGCCCCCACAATTACAGATAGGGTTTCTCTCATAAACTGTTTAATTGTTTGCTTCTGGAAACAATTAGACTGACGGTAATATGGAGCGGGTGTCGTATTGCAGCCGGCGATCCTCTTTATGAGTTTTCTTAGCAAAATACCATGTTGACATATGCCGGGCCCACAAAGAAGATTCGGTTATAGGGTGGCCTGACTTCCAAGGAAATTGTGTTCCGTGGTCGGCTCTCCGGGAAGATGGCATTGCCAAGGGGAAGTCGGTCTGTAAGCAATGCTGTCTTGGCGCTGGGTATGGGCGCTCTGCCCCCTTTGCTGCAGTGGGCAGAGGGTGGGAGGGGGGACCCTGCATCTTTCTTCAAAGCTGAGTGAGTAGCATGGAGTGCGATGCATCACTTCGGACACTGGGCCCGCCCGGGAGGCATTCACAGGGCTGTGGCACGGGGCTGTGGCTTGCAAAGCCCCAGTATGTTATGCCCGTTGTCTTTGTTGGACAGGCCAGGTCTCCCAACCCTCAGTGGTCCCTGGGCAGAATGGCCTCACAGCTGCCCCCTGGTGGTTGACTTCAGTTGGGTCCTTACTTTGTGGCCAACTTTTTGCTATGAGCTTTTTCATGCCCGGTGGTGATCTTGTTTTACCCTCCCGAGTACTTAGGAGTTTGTGTTACTGTTTCTGTTTGACAGATGAGGAAACCATAGCTTAGCAAGTGAAGTGGCTTGTCCAAGGTCACTCAGTGATGGCAAGTGACAAGTCTTTGTCTCAAACCCAGCCCTCTGGCTCTAAATTCCAGGCTCTTAACAACTTTTGGACACAGCTTCCTAGAGGAGATCTTAATAGGGACAAGAGATTTCTTATTCCCAGGTTTTTTGTTTGTTTGTTTTTGTTTTAGATTCTTTTTTAATTTCACAAAGGCCAATTAAAGCACCAAAGAAGTGGATTCCACTCATTCATGGTATTGATTATTTCCTCCTTTGATAATCAGTTTATTCGATTTTGCCATATTTAACATCTGCAATGTGCCAGAGAGAGTGGTAGGCATAGATATATAGCAGTGCCTTCCTGAAGCTCCCTAGTGGAGGAGAGTGGGAGGCATAAAATAGCCAGTGGACAGAGGTACAGACAAAGCAAGTTCAGGCAGTGAGAGTTACTAATAAGCACAACATTTTAATAATTACTGACTTGGCTGTGCTTCTTATGTTTGGGATGGTTGCAAAAGGCTTTTCTAAGGTTTCATCTGAGTTGAAGCCTGAATCATGACAAGGAATTAGTTTTTGAAAGAGCTGGGGAAAGAGCAAGTTCAAAGTCCCTGGTAAAGGTATGAGCTTGGTGTGTTCTAGGAACCTAAATAAAGCCAGAGTGTCTGAACTAATCCTTGACAGCTGTTCTTAAGCCCTCCTTGAGGAGCCTCCAGTCACGTGGCCCATCCATTCATGCTTCCATTCATCCCCACGTCCACCCATTAATATTCCAACATTCATAATCTACCATCATACATATGTTTATCCATCCAGAAACTATCCAAGCATCCGTCTGTCCATTCATCCATCCATCCATCCAACATTTATATACCTATCCATTCATATATCTATTTATTTGCTCAGAAACTATCTATTCATCTATCCACCCATCCCTTCCTCCCTCCCTCCCTCCATCTGTATTCCAGAATTCATAATCTATCCACCACACATCTGTTTATTTAGCTGTCTGTCCATCCATCCATTCGTCCTTCATCTGTCTGCTTATCCACCTGTTCATCCACCTCCTTATCCCTCCATCCATCCTTCAATCCATCCATCCATCCATCCATCCACCCAACAGATTCATGAAAGCCTACTCTACAATTCCCATTGCAAAGAGAGAGGTAAATAAGATGTAATTATTCCTTTAAGGTTCTCTACTACTATCTACTATCTACTACTGAGATACACAGAAACTAATGCAAATAATATGAAAAGTAGGTTTACAGTCTAGTGTTCAGAGGACTAAAGGAGCCCGAGGGAAGCAGTGATGACCTCTGCCAGGAGAGTCAGGGAAGGTTTCACTGAGGTGGTGACATGAGAGGCACGCCTTGGAGGAGGAGTTTCTCCAGGTAGAAGAGGAGGAAAGAGGAAACAGCATACCTGAAGGCCCAAAGGTGGGAAAACCGTGACACGCATGAAGGGGGTTTAAAGGTGAATGGCGTTAGACCAGGGCAGTAAGGGAGGTAAGGGTAACCTTTGTGTTCTAGGTCAAAGTTCATAAAATGGAAGCCACAGGTTACATTTGACTTGCAGCTCTGCTTTGTTCAGCCTGACTGAGGTTTTCAATAATAAATTCCCGTCCCAGTTTTTAATTAGGAGATCTTACACACCAAAATCCAGATTTTCAACTTCTTTTGGGACCACCAGAAAACCTGCCACCAGTGGGCTCACCTACCTCCAGGGTAGCACTGGGCCAGCCATCCAGTCAAGGTTGCCATCTTTAGTTGAAACCCGTGTTCCTGTCTGCCCCAGGCTCGCCCTCCCCACTCTGTCCCCCCTACCGGAGCTGAGTATCTGTTTTCCTTTATTACCACTCTCAACAACTGTTGCCTGTCTTCAGAGCAAAGAGGAAAGTAAAATATTTCCTTTCCTTATGTCACTGTTAAAAGAAGGAAAACAAAAGCTAGCCTGAGAGGTCTGTTTCATGAAAAGTGAGAGAGAAAGCACATTTCTTTGGATACGTGAAGAATACTCTTTCTTTAACATGCAAAGTAGTATGTCCTTGTAGGAAGGACCCAATTCTGGGTGGTGTTACAGGAAAACACACAGTCCCACACACGGACGGACACAGGCACACCTGCTTCTTTCCTTCACGTTACCTCTTCGTCGCTGAAAGACACGTGAGGCTATAACCCTGACTGCAGGAGATGAGGAATCTCGAAGAATTTGAAGCAGAGGTGTCACCCAGGTATTGTTTGATCAGTGACTTAGTGAAAGCACCCTGGGTACTTGGGGAAACTTGGTGATGATGATGATGGTCTTGTCATGGGGAAGGACACTGGACAAATCTACAAATAGAAAAGCTCCTAACAATTTCTGGCGATAAGGAAAGATGAGAGTCTGAGTTAAAACAGTACGGTGGCCGGGAGGAGTCATGAGCAAGGGCCAGATGGGGATTTAGACAGAGAAGCGCGCTCAGTTGTGTGAGCCCCTGTTCTCATCCCGCCCCACAGAAGAACCCAGGTCTCCAAACTCCGTGTTGACCACCAGCCTTCCTGCAGAGACAGAGGCAGCTACAGCCTCTTGAAACCTACAGTATATCCTTGTAGTGAGACTGCTTTGTTGATAAAAATGATTCCTGTGTGAAACAGATGTCACTGGTGCTGGTGCAGAAAGATGGGGAAAGATAAAGAATTATAATGGAGTTGAAAACACTGTTTTTTGTTTTTTTTTTTTTTTAAGATTTTATTTATTTATCAGAGAGAGAGAGGGAGAGAGCGAGCACAGGCAGACAGAGAGGCAGGCAGAGGCAGAGGGAGAAGCAGGCTCCCTGCTGAGCAAGTAGCCCGATGTGGGACTCCATCCCAGAACGCTGGGATCATGACCTGAGCTGAAGGCAGCTGCTTAACCAACTGAGCCACCCATGCGTCCCGAAAACACTGTTTAAAAAAAAAAAAAGACCTAACAGCATAGCACCCAGCAAAGAAGCAAAACTGCTTTGAAGCTACATATCTTCCCTGCACCTGATAGTGAAAGCCTGTGAAACTTCATCCATCATTTAAAGAACTGAAGCAAAATTTGTTAGAGTAGCACCTTCACCTCTCAGCCTGTATGTATTCTCTGTTTTAGAAGTTCAGAAACAATCTGGGGGCAGGTCCCTAGTCATATGTTTCTCATATCATGTTAAGAACCCCTTATCTGTGTTTCTAGCTTCATCAGTTTCCCATACAGTCAGGATTGCCATGTAAGACTGAGCAGGTTGTGCAGTGCTCAACTCCAGGACACTGTCTACATAGATCCTAACGTGAACGGTGCTCTTTAGACTTAGACCTTGTTCGGCACGCACAGCTGTTCTTAGTGGACCTATTAGATCACAGTAATTGCAGTATTACATTATTTTGACTGCTGTAGCTTTGTAGTATGTTAGAAATTGGGAAGCATGGTTCTCCATGTTCTAGTACAACTTCGTAAAACCTATGTTCAAATCCCTGTTCTAACACTTAATAGGGTATGTGACCTTAGGCAAATTATTTAACTACCTTGAACCTTACGCTCCTTATCTTTTAAACCAGCTACAGTTGAAAAACCAACCTTTAGCTTAGGCTCTGGAGTCACATTGCTTGGGTTTGAACCTTCCCCTGCCACCTCCCAGCTGAGTGACTCAGAAAAGTCAGTTGAATTCCTGTCCCTTCATTTTATCATCTGTAAAATGGGATAATTGTAACATGTCGTTCATACAATTGTGGTAAGGATCAAATGAGTTAATAGATGTCAAGTGCTTAGAACAGAGCACAGCATGTACTAGGTGTTCAATAAAGGCTAGACCTCACTATGGTGAGGACTTGGTGCGGGGTCTGGTGTACAGTAATGGCTCAATAAAGATTAGCTTTTTAACTCAGAGAGCAAAATGTTGCCTATTTTCTGGGTTTAAGATTTAATATCCTCCATAAAACGTGGTCCCTGCGCTGCAGGGTCTGGAGAACATCCCAGGGCCTGACACAGAGTAAGTGTGCAGTTAGTTGGACGGCTGTTCTGTGCTGTGTGAACAGTCAGGTGTGTTGACCAGAATGAGGGAGTACCAGCTGGACTCAGGGAAGCAGGAAATTACCAAGTTTTTCTTTGCTGCAACAATAGTAGGAGGGTCCTACTCCGGATACGAAGACGTTTGTTTTTATGATTTAAAAGTTTACTTGCAATTTATTCATTAATTTACCTTTCTATACTTCATCGCCATTTCATGTCTTTTTATTTTAATTTCTTAGTCTCCTCCTTTTTTTTTTTAATAGACATTTTAAGAGCAATTTTAGGTTCACAGCGAAGTTGATAAAGTACACAGATTTCTCGTATGTTCTCTTCCTCACACATGCCCGGCCTCCCCCACCAGAGTCGTCCATTTGTTGCAGCTGATGGACCCGCTCTGACACACCATTATCAGCCAAAGTCCAGAGATTTCATTTGTGTTTCTTCTTGGTGTTGTCCGTCCTGTGGGTTGGGACAGATTTATAATGATGCACATCAAACACTGTTGCAGACAGCGTCTTTTCGCTGCCCTGAAAATCCTCTGCAAAGTTCCTCGGCACCCCTCCCTCTAGCCCTTGGCAACCACCAGCTCTGACCGTCGCGATAGTTCTGCCTTTTCCAGAATGTCATACGCTATGGAGCTTTTCAGGATGGGTTTCCTTCACTTAACAGCATGCATTTCAAGTTCCTCCATGTCTTTTCATGGCTTGATAACTCTTTTTTTTTAAGCACTGATATTCCATTGTCCAGATGGACCACAGTGTATCTTTTGACCTACAGAAGGACACCTCAGTCGCTTCTAGGTTTGGGTGCTTATGAGGGAGGCTGCTACCAACACCCATGCCCGGGTTTTTGTGTGCACGTTAAGTTTTCAACTCCTTTGGGTAAATATCAATGAACGCAGTTGCTGAATCCTATGGCACAAGTGTGTTTACTGTTGCAAGAAATGGCCAAACCACCCTCTAGAGTGGCTGTGCCATTTTGCATTCCTGTCAGCAAAGAATGAAGAGTTTTGTGGCTGTGCATCTGCGCTGGCATTTAGCGTCGTCCCTAGTCCAGATTTTGACCATTCTCATCGGTTGCATTTCCCTGATGACATAGGATGGGGAACATCCTTTCTAATTTATTTTTGTATCCATTCACCCAGGAGATTCTGGTCCCATGGAATTCCTCTTAACTTTTTCCTCTCCCGGGTGCCTCATTTAGGGGCACTCTCAAATTCCTAGAACTTTCTAGAATTAAGGTGGTGGGGATGGTCTGGGTGCAGATGTCTACTTGGGCTGGGCTGCTAGAGAAATAGAACCACTGGAAGTCAAGGCTTGAGGCTGTTTTGTTCGGTGTTGAGTTTGCAGACCCAATGATGGTGTCTGGGACTTTGAAGAATCATAATAAATGTAATATATATGCTCCCGAGTTGGATTCTTGACTGGAAGGAACTTTTTTCCCTACAGGGAGATGTTTCCCGTCAAGGGACAGACGATTCTTGTGTGCTCTCTCTCTTGAGCCCCCAGCATAACTAGCACCTTCGTAGAATATCACAGAAAGATTGTTCCAGCACCCGAGATGGGGTAGTAGAGATACATTCCTTCTTGGGTACATGCTTTACCCATTTCCCCCAACTCTTCACCCCAAAGGGGAGCAAGGACCAGGAAGCTCCGAATAGAGCCATAACTTCTGCCTCTTTCTTACCCGTTGAAACAGTGTCTTCGCTCTAATCATTGTATCATTCCAGTCCGATGCCTGTATTGATCCCATTATTGATCCTTCTTTTAGTTATTTCTAATTGGTTACAGATGTTAATCATGGTCTCTGCCTAACAGATTCTTCATCCTGTCAATACCTATGCTCAAATTGCTATTGTTCTGTAGATTTAACCCATTGTCAGGATCCTTTGAGGGCACCTACACTCAACGTCTTTTACCTAGTTATTGGGCCAAGCCTGCTGCTCTGAGTCCTTCTTTTCTGTGTGTGTGTGTGTGTGTGTGTGTGTGTGTGTAACTGCCTGGGGCTTCAGTAGGGTCTAGACCAGGGGTGTGCCTGGGTGGCTCAATCTGTTAAGCATTGACTCTTGATCTCAGCTCAGGTCTGGATCGCAGGGTTGGGAGTTCAAGCCCCATATTGGACTCCATGCAAGGCGTAGAGCCTACTTAAAAAAAACAAAAACAAAAACGTGGGTCTGGACCACCTGTGGGTCTGGCCTTTCTCACTAACCTGACCTTGAGAATGGATAGACCTTTGGCTGATCTTGTATCCCTTACAAGGACATAGTGAGCACTTCAGGTGTGTGCGTGCAGCCACCTGCATACAAGCAAATATGGGCCCTGCCTTGTATGGCTTACAGTCTAGCTGTGCAGACCTGCATTAATACCCTAACCAGGTGAGGCTGTGTGCTAGGAGGTATTGCCTGAGCTTACGGCAGGGCCATGAGCCTCTACCAGGCCTGCCTTGGAGCTTGGGTTGTGACCAGAAGCAGAGATCTTGAGATTTGGCTAGGGTTCAGTGGCTGCAGAGGGGAGGCAGAGCCCTCCTTAGCAGAGGAGATGGCCATGCAGAGAGTGAGCGAGTGGGGAGCATGAGGGATAAAACGCCAAGCGGTAGGGTGCAGGTGTTCCTTCCTTTATGGAAACCTCGGCTAAGATGGGGGAATCTCGGTTGTGTTCCACTAGCCTAACGGTTATGACCTGCTTGGACTGCTTAGTGAGTGGTTGCCATGTCCCAGCTACACACTTGTGTTTATGTGTATTAATTTAATCCTCATCATGGTCTTCTGGGTAGATGTTGTCTTTCTCATTTTATAACCAAAGCAGGTGGGGTTCAGAGAGTTTGAGTGACTGGGTCAGGTAACTGGAAGAGGCAGGATTTGAACCCAGGTCGGCCTGACTCCAGAGTCTGCACTTGTGATCACTGTGCTGTTTTGGAAGATCCCAGTGCAGGGGGCGGGGCACAGGTGAGCGGAGCGGGCCAGGGAGTTCCATGCTGAGCGGAGGAAGAAGGAACACGTCTGGTTGACTTTGAGAGAGGCTGTCCCTTGAGAGCCCAGCTCGTGTCAGGAGGACACTGGGGACAAGGCATCCACAGGTAATCTGCCACGGGTTTAACTCAAGCCACAGCCAGGGAGGAAGTCATGGTGGAGATACCAAACCAAAAGGAACAGGTTGTCTAGGTACTGGGAAGGACTGGAGTCCATGGGGTTGTGATGCATGTTGGGGTTAGGGCCAGACTCCCAGGTGTCCAGGAGGCAGGAAGTTGTCTGGAAGTTGGAGAACTTGTCTCACTCAATTGACCTGCTTTGGGCAACTCTCCTGCACCTTTGGCCTTCTGGCATGCAGGCCATATCCATCTTCTAAGAAGGCTGCTCTGACCTCAGGCAAGGGCATGCAAGGCCCAGGAGTTCAAGTAGGAAACTTGAGGCGTATGGGAGAAACTTGCACCAGCCTGTAGGTCCCAAGGCTGTTCTGCTCTCTGCCCAGCTGCTTCTCCAAGACCGAAGATGGCCCAGGGCTGCAGAAAATGCCACCTGGTGGCTAGCTCCTGGCTTGCCTCCCAGCAGGCTTCAACCTGATTTCGAGAACAGGGTTGGCAAAGGTAAACCCAGCAACGGCCTGCAGGATCTCCAGAGTAGACAGTTTTCTGCCCCGTCTAGGCGCACCTGGGAGTGTCAGAAGATTCATCCATTTACCAGAAATCTGCCAAGCACTGGGCACCATGCTGGGGCTGGGATACGGGCTGGGGCAGGGCCGATGCTAAGTCAGCAGAAGGATGAGGAGAAGTTGTCCAGCTGAGAAGTGTGCCTGGGTGACAGCCCTGCAGGATCACAGGCAGAGGGCAGGAGCCCATGCAGAGCTCCGAGGGGGCATTCAGGAGATGGAGTTCACTGTGTCTGGTTCTAAAAGCAAGCCATGCAGCTGCAGAGGAGGATGAAGAACATCAGAAGCGAAGGGCTTCGCCAGCCCCGGTATGTGAACAGATTGTGTTTCACGTGGAAGGCAGGGATGAGCTGTGGAAGGTTTCTAAGCAAGGGAGTGACTTGCTCTGATGGAAATATTGAAGCCAAATGGCTCTTGCTGTGGGACTGGCCAGTGGACTGGATGGGGCGAGAGGAGAATCAGGAAGGACAGTTAGAATACCAGCACGGGCAGTGGCCTGGGCTGAATTAGGGACGCAAAGCAGGGATGGAAGGCAGTGGATGGAGTCCAGGAATAAAGGGGCAGATTCTAAAGGGCTCAGTGGGGAGAGAGCAGCACCCAGGCTGACTTCTGGGTGGAAGGAGCTCCTAGTCTGTGATGCTGGGAACACAGAGGGACGAGGAGGTGTTGGGGGGGGGTGAGGAACGCTGCTGGGGACATCTGGCAACACATGAGGGAGGTGCCCACTGGCAGTCGGAGTCAGAGACCTGGAGTTCCGGGGGGGCCGTGGACTGGTGGTGGTTTGCAGAGCTGCCAGAGGGAGGGGAGGGTGAGAAAGGGCATGTCCTTGGCCAACGAAGAGCAGGCATCCCCCTCAGGGTCTTCCTTTAATATTTACAACACGTTCCGTTTTACAGAAGATGAAATAGAGGCACAGAAAAGCTAAGGGTCATATGTGGCTTCATAGGCAAGCTGAGACTTAAACCATCCGGTGTGTATGTGCATGTGTGTGTACATATGCACCTGTGTGTATGCGTGTGTGCACACGCATGTGTTTCCCCCAATCCTGCCATCTTGCTTTCCCTGTGCCGGGCAGTGTTTGAAAATAGCCACTGTCGCCTTTGCCAACTTGGCACATATCATTAGCTTCATTCCATGGGCTGTCTAGTGTTGACGGCCCTTAGAACAGGGATGGCGCGTTGCTCTTAGAGCTTGGGACTCAAATGACGGGCAGCAGAATGAAGGAAGGGGCATGGAACCACGAGTGGTGATGTGGGATTTCAAAGAAGGTTCTTTTTTGCACCCCGCCACATGGGCAGCTGCCGTGGCTGTGAACGTAGATCTTGGTGAAATCACTTTCCCACCGAAGAACAAGAGATCAGGAAATAATTCCGCTCAGCGCGCTGTGTGTGCATGAACTCGCTGCGGTATTATTTGAGGTAAGAGCAACCTTGCAAAAGGCTATCTTCTGATCCCGTCGGCTGGCTCTTTTACTCAGAAAAAAGCTTAGACATAAAAGAAGAGAAATAGCTTGAGGGGAAGAGATGGAAGGTGGGGGAAGAAATAAATAGTCGGGATTGGTGGTGTAGAGCCGTGGTTTTGAGTCCTCTTGGCTGTTGGAGCGTGGCGCAACGGAGTCCACGGGAAGCATTTTGTGAGAAAGCAGGCGAGCAAGGCCACTGGGCTTTCAGAGGCCGTAACCTTATTAAAAGTTAGGTTTTGATCCTCGGAAGCAGACTTTTGTGTGTGTGGGAAAAGGAAACAAACCCTGGCGTGAAATTCTGTTCCACTGAATTTATTCTGAAAGATGCTCCTGTTCAGTGGGCCAAGGCGTTAGGAAAATCCAGAGTCGCCGCTAAGAAGCCAATTCTAAGGGATTTGGATTGTCAAGGCCCAGTCCTGAGGAGCTGGGTGCTGCTCGCCATCGTTTGAGTCGTGCTGGGGCTGAAAACGCCGCTTCCCTAAACAGCCCTGAAATAAAGGTCTGGTCAGAGGCGGCTTGAAGCTGGGATCAGAGCATATGAGCCAGATTCTAGATCAGATCCAAAGACCAGACAGCCAGTCATTGCTTTAAGAAGAGAGAGTCAATGGATGTTGATCCCACCCTTCTGTGAGTAGGACTCAGGACTGGAACACATCCTCAGCTAAAGGGCTGTGACAATCTTCATGTCCCTTTAGGCCCTGCATGGGCTTGTGGCTTCTCTGCACCTCTCTGAATCTGCTGGGACTGGTCCAGAGGGGACGCCTTCATTGGCCTAATTAAGCACCATCGCCCCCTAGTGGACAGAGCCTTCTATAACAAGCCTCGTGGTACTTGTTGGCCAACCTATGGAAGTACCTCCTTTGAGTTGGATGACCAGGTCTAGAACAATCAGTGGCTAACTCAAGACCAAGCCATCGTACGTTGCCAAGTGGACCATGTGGGGCAGGGGAGCTGGATGTGGCTGGACCATGGCTGGTTTGTGCAGGGCACACTCCCAGTTATAGGAGAGGGTTTGGTTCTAAGCTGAGTTACAAGACTGGTGAAGGGTTGGAATGTTAATCAGCCACTGTGTTAGCAAGTGAGACCAACAAGAGCATGTAGGTTGAGTAGAAAGTCAAGAATCTCAAGAGTGATGCAAAGACCTTCCTAGCCTCATCTAGTCTAGTCTATCAGGGGTGTGGAATATCTTGGGCCTTGGGTCAAAAGGCAAGGTTCAAAAACAGGCACCACCACTTACTAACTGTGTGACCTTGGGAAGCTCAGTTACCCAGCCAGAGCTTCAGTCTCCCATCCTGTGAGCTGGGTGAACAATAGTGACCCCTTTAAGGGTGGTGAGGACAAGTCTGGACCCTAACTCCTAGCCTCCTGGCACCCAGCATGCACACAATGACACTGAAATACGGAAATGCAAGCCCCTTTCAGTGCCGAATGGATTGTAAAAGGAATGTGTTCACTGAGGAGCATGTGAGTGGGATCTAACGTGTGTAAAGGTTCTAGTGATTGTAGCCAGCAGAACTTGGCAGACCGGCCACGCTTTCTAGGTCGGGATCCAGAGAGGAGAGCTTATGGATGGTGTTAGTGGTGACACTTCTGTCTGTCTCGTTTGCTGACTCACCCATTTGTTGATCCCTTTATTTTATCCATCCATCCACCCATCCATCATCTATCGGCCCATCTGTCAGTCATCTGTGTACGCACGCGGCATTTTGTACTCCAGAAACATTCAGCGGATGCCTGCCATGTGCCTGGCACTGGGGATCCGGGGGTGAAGACCACAGACACCCTGACTTTACAGAGCTTGCCTTTGGGGGGGTGGGGGGTTACAGAAGGTGGTACATAGAAGCAAAGTCATTGCAGAGGTGACCATATAACGAGCTTCCACGCGACCTGCCCGTTTTCTCCTCATGGCACCACCTTGAGGTAAGATGGTCTTATCATCCCATTTTATTTAATTAATTATTTTTTGGGAAAGATTTTATTTGTTTGACAGATTACAAGTGAGAGAGAGAGGGGAGGAAGCAGGCTCCCCCCTGAGCAGAGAGCCCGATGTAGGGATCGATCCCAGGACCCTGGGCCCACGACCCGAGCTGAAGGCAGAGGCTTTAACCCACTGAGCCACCCGGGCGCCTCTTATCATCCCATTTTAAGGAGGAGGCAAATACGACGGGGGGAGAGCCGCTGATTGCCAGTGTAGCCATTAACCAAGCGGGAGCTCCGCTTGGAGCCGAGCCTTCTCCTTGAAATGGCACCAGGTGGACACAGCCAGTCAGGGGCAGAACCTCCTGACTCTAGATCCTATATTCCTGTTGACTTCCCCATAATGGAACTTACTGAGGGAAGGAAGAAATATGAGCTGAAGGGGGAGGGGGGAGGAAGGTTTTCAAAATAAGAGTTTGTAAATCAACCTTAAGAAGGTCCGTGAATTGCAAGGGCAAAAAAAATAGCTCCTTAGTTACTTTTATTTTTATTTCTGGTTTTAAGCTCCCATAGCACACTCTTGTCTGAGTGGTTTGGGGTGCTTCAGCTGCTTGGATTGTGAAGCAGATCCTCACTCTTACGGATCAAGCAATGCCATGGTCATCTTCACTGTCTCCCTCCACAAAGTCTCCCCTGCCTCTGCAGTGCTCACACTGGCCCCAGGTTTTTGCCATTTCTTCTCCCTTTTCTAGTATGTGCACCTCCAAGGGCTGCAAGGCACATGCCCAGCGGGGACCAGACGGGTATCAAGATGAGTGAAGGGGCCTCGCTGGGAATCTGCTTCCTCCAGGGGGTGGCTGTGACTCCCCACCGTCCCGTCTGGGGGTCGAGGGCGCTGAGTATGGTCACTGTGTCTCATTTCAGAGAAACACAGGTCAAGTTTTTGTGCCTCATGGCTTGAATTTTCAATCTTCATGTGGTTGCCACCCAATGAAACACAAACCCGGAGTGCGGGCCAAACCAAACACACCTGCGGGCCAGGCCGTTTGGATCGTAGGCTGAGTTCTCGATGTCTGGCTTCCCACATGCTGGTCAGGGGACAGTGATGGCTGTTATCCTCTCTCCGACCGGGTACCCACGTCCTTAGCCATGGCTGGCACACCGCCGACACTAACTAAATATTTCTCAGTGGCCACAGTGTGCAGAGGTGAAGTCAGGCTCGGGGTTCCGCTGATGAGTGATGGAGCTCCCGCTCAGACTCACGCGGGCGCTGCTTGTCGTTTTCAGGCAGACAGGTTCACTGCCCGTCTGCTGTGTCCCTGGCACTGCGGTCAGCAGGGGGACCCTTAGCGGGACTCAGAGCTGTGTGGTGGTGGAGCCCACCGTGGGGATGAGAAATGTAAAGGCTAAGGCCCAACCCTCCCACTTCATGGAGGAGGAGAAGGGGCTGGGGACATGAGGGGTCTTGTCCCATGTCACATATGGGGGGGTGCGGCACGATACTCAACTAGGTTTTTGAGACTGTGCTTTCTCTCATATTACCCCACCTTGGTGGCTTTCCTGTCCTGTCTGTCTGGTTTTGCCTGAGCACGTCGAAGTCAACAAACATAGTTGACATCATTCTTTTAAATCGGCAGTTTTGCTGTTTGCTTGCAAAGGGAGTGTGTCTTCTGGGGGAAAGCAGTCTGATCCCTCTCTCTCTGTTTCTTGAACAAGCACCGGGATCAGAAGACCGGCTCCTGGGTGATAGGAATTCAAGGCAGGAGATCCTCTGGGGGGCAGTGGGCCAGGAGCTGAGAAGTCAGGATTTGCCTGGACCGGCCAGTCCTGCTAGGGAGCTACCAGTGGCATCCTTGGACCCAAAGCCATAAGGCCCAATTGGTTCCCTGCGCCTTGTGGTGCAAAAGTTGACTGGGAAGGGCCACCCATGCCTTGCTCTTCCTAGTTGAGAGAAGGGATGAGTTGATATCACAGATCAGGTTTTATTTGTTTGGCCTAGAGCCTTCTAAGACAATTTGGAATCAGTGGCTACTATTTTAAAATTGGGAAATTTCACATAAAAATCCGGCTTTCTTGCTTCTTAAAGAAAAATCAAAATATGGAACTGCACTGGGGCCGTATGCCCATGCAGTCCCATGCCACAGGTGCTGAGTGGTGGCGTCCCTGTACACAGGGACGTAGGGTTCTTGAATTTACCACAGCCCCTACCTTGCCCAGCCATTGACTTACAACCTGCTTCACTTACTGAAGGTCGTTCCCTGGCTCCCACCAGCATTTGGGTTTGTGAACCCAGGTTCAAATCCGTGTCGGAGGTGGGTGGGCAGCCAGAATCGGCATGCTAGCTCTCTCCAGGCAGGGGATGACCCCCAGGAGCCGAGTCGGTCCTGTTGGGAATCTTTTCACTCCCGGACACATTTCCTTTGTATCATGCCCCGTGTAAGGTGAGTGCATGTCTCTGTCTGTGTGGCACAAGCCGCTGAGGTCTGATCTCTCTGGTGTCCCCTTCCAACTTGCCCCATCCTGGGCAGCTAGGAAGCTGTCTCTGCAGTCCCGTTCTTGACCTTGGGAGGCGCAACCTTTGCTGATTGCTGCAGGAGCCACAGGCATCTTCACTCTGACAGTGGATCCGTCGGTGGCTGGTGAACTTGGCATTGTACCCCCTGCGCTCCCCTTACAGTTGTTTTCCATGGACGATGCTCTGCGGTCCCTAGCAGCCTCCTTGAGATGCGTGTGTTCTCAGGTGTACCACCCAAAGCTTTCTCCCTCTGTTCTGCCACCGCTGCCCTCCCTGGAAAGGATTTGAAAAGGAGACCTCGACTTTCAGAGTGATTTTTAAATAAGCACATACATAGCTGTTGTTGCTTAAAGAGCAGGTTGTAGTCTCCCAGCAAGCACAGAGTCTTCTAATTTTTACACACCTAGATGAAAGGGGCTATGTGTGGGCAGTTCCTCACCAGCCTGGGGTCGGAGCACCCTGACAGCAGCTTGGAGTGGGAGAAGGCACAGTGCAGGCACAGCGAGGGGAGCTCGTTCTCTCGATTCCTGCGGCAGGGATCGTCGCCCGGCCTCACCTCTCCAGTCTAGTTTCATTGCATGTTCTTGGTGGTCACTGCGAGGTTCGAGGTCCCACTGCTAAGTGCAGAATGCAGATAAGGAAGTCTTGTTTTGTTGCTGACCTAGTGGAGTGTTCAGTGAGGAAGGTGGACAGAATGTTTACGATTGGAACGGAACTTAGAAGTTCCAAGACTTGTAGCTGCCTCCCACCCAGTGCATATTTTTCTCTGCTTTTGCTAAGAGATGTCTCGAATCTAAAATGCTTTTGCCAAGAGAGGAATAGAAGCCCTCCCTCCTCCACCAGGGCTTTCTGGAGTGTGAGGAAGAAAGCCTGTTCTTCTCTCACTCAAGTCCTGCTGACCTTGAAGATAATAAATAGCCAACATTATTGACCACTCCCTACCTGCAGACATGGGGTTGGGTGCTTACATGACTGTCTCATCTGATCCTCAAACAACCACCTTGAGGGATCTGTTCTGTAATCATCCCCAGTTTACAGATTGAGACACTTGCACACAGAGAGGTTGGGTAACCCCTGTCAGGCCACACAGCAAGGAAAGGGGTTGGGCACCAGGATTTGGGCTCAGCTCATTCTGTAAGCAGATCACTCTCTCCTCTGCAGCCTAGATAGTACACGCTCCCTGATAGTTTTCTCTCTGCCAGTTAAAGCATCAGTGGAGGCTGAATGTTGCAGTTTATAGGGAGCAGTTAGTTTGTAGGAATTCCTATCAGCGCAGACATAATAGTGACAATGAAAGGGGATATGTATGTAGTCGGTGCTTACAGCGCGTCGGGGACTAGGCTAAGTGCATTAATTGTGCATTTTTCACTTTGCGTCCTCGCAGTGACTCTCAGAGGTGGGTACGGAAGTGACAGACCACAATCCTGCATCCGGGATTTGAACCAGAATTGACACAGTTAGGATTGAACCTGTCGATTTTGTCTACAGGACCCGCCATCCACCCACCACCCTGAAACTGCGTCTTCTGCAAGTTCCCTGCGGGTGTCCTGTCTGCTGCAGCCACAGGGTGGTGCCTTGAGGTTGGTGTAACATGATAAACGATTTCTTGCCTCAGGACCCTTGCACAGCCTCTTCTGTCTGCTTGGTGCACCTTTCTTCCTCTTCCCCCATTGACAAACCGTACTTTAACACTCTGTTCAAGTGTCACCCCAGAGAGCTTTCCTCATCTTCTGTGAAAACCAGTTGTTTCCTCCTCCTTCCTCCCAGTGATGTTCCGTATCCCTTGAGGCATCATAATCTGTATACCTATGTAAATTCTTTGGAGCAGAGATTCTGAGGTGCATCTCTCACCAGGACATGCCGTTTGTGTTTATTACTCTGCCCAGCACCTGCTGTAGTGCCTGGTACAAAACAAGTGCTCAGCACATATTTGATGAGCGAGTGAGGCAGTCTTTCTGGTGCCTTGTCTGGGGGACAGCCGGAGTCATACGGAGTGTGTGAGATAGGTCTTCAGAGAAACGCAACCTATAGGACATGTAGAGATACGCACAAGGGGAGATTTACTATAGAAATTGGCTACGTATTTATGAAAGCCAAGAAGTCCCATGATCAGCTGTCTGCAAGTCTTGGTTAAGAAAGCAAGTGGTATCAGTGCCAGAATGAAGGCCTGACAGCTGGGAGCTCTGATGTCCACGGACTGGAGGAGATCATGCTCTCCTTCCTCCCTCTTTTTGTTCTGTTGAGGCTCTCAGCCAGCTGGGTGATGCCCGTCCGCTTTGGCGAGGGTGACTCTTTTCCCCCGGTGTGCTGGTTCTGCCTGTTCCAGAAACACCCTCCTGGATAGACCCAGAAATCGTGTTCGAGCAGCTGTCTGGGGCTCCCTTCACCCAGGCAACTTGACCCTTAAAAAAATTCACCATGACGGTGCTCAGTACATTCCTCACGGACGGCTTCTGCCTTTCTTCCCCCGGCCCCAGCTCTCTGTTATCTTTGGGCTTCAAACCGCAGTTAGTGGAAGATGGTTTGGTGTTCATAGCCCCAGGGTTGGCGAGCTTTTTCTGTAAAGGAAGTATTCTAGGCTTTTTGAGTCCTGCGGTCTCTGTCAACAACTTCTCAGCTCTGCACTGAGGCATGAAATAAAACTTTGTTTCCAAAACATGGCAGCGGGCTGGATGGGGGTGGGTGGGGACACGCTGGCTTGCCAATTCCAGTTCTAGAGTATTCCTGTCCTGATAAATACTGGGGTTCTTACATTGGGTTTCGGAGGAAGGGTTATCTCTTGGTTGTCATGCGGAGCGTGAGTGCATTACTGCCAACCCTTTGGCATCATCTTACCAGAAGGTTCTCATGGAAGAAGGCCTATGCTTTGGGGTAGCCATGAGAGTTTGGATTCTGTATTGGAGCTGCATGATCCTGGGTGAGTTTTGGAGCCTTCCTGGTCTTCAGTTTTGTTGTCTGCAGCACGTAGATCTTCATTCTGGGTTTTAATGGGCTGAAAAGAGTGTGTGTGTTTGACAGGTAGGTAGTAAGCATTGAGCAAATATTAGTTATTTGTCTTCCTGCAAGCTGTCCTCCAAAATCTTCACCTTTCCACCGAAACACGGAAATGTAAACTATAAAAGCCAGTGCCGCTCAGGAAAGGGCCCCCGTCTTTAGAATTCTAGAAAGAGTCTTTTGAAAAGTGAGAGACATTTAAGTCTGAGGAATTCATCGTTTCTTACTGTCTCGCCATTCTCTTTGAGAGAGAGTGAGAAAAATTTGACATTTCGTTTTCGCACCTGTAATGTTACAAGTCTAATGCGAGCCGGCGAAGCAAAGGTGCCTGTGACGTCAGGGGACAGGGAAATGGCAGTTGCAGGGTAAGCGTTTGGCAGACCAGGGACAGAGATGCCGTGTTCCGCTCCGCAAGGCAGGTAGATTTGATACCTATGCGAAGTCGAAGGGACTCGTGAGTGTCGTGCGACCGGGAGGAGTAAATATCGAGACTTGTCCATTAGAAAAATGAAGACTCTGGACCAGGCCACCAAATATATCCACACATGCCACCAGCCGTGAGCGTATGCTCTCCACAACCACTCGCGGATGGTGTAGGGCAAGTAAATGTCACACAAAGCTGTCTGCTTCCTCCTCTGCCCACACTTCCCAGTTCCGATCCCACATGGGATCTTCGCAAATGTCCCTGTGTGGTCCAGGCAGACGTCCGTGCTCCGTGACGCCGACATCTTCGCTTTTTTAATCACTGAGCTTTGGCACCCCCACCCCAAATGTCAGTCTGCCATGACCTGACCCCTCCCCGAGGCAGCTGGCGGTGCCCCTTACCTTCACAGCATCTGGATGTTCCTAGTACCACGGAACGCTTACAACACGGGGCTGACCGCTGCTGTGAATTTTTCTCCTTAATATTAAAAGATTCTTGAAGATGGGGTCATGTCTTACTGATCTTTTCAGCTCTGGTACCTACAGTGGGGATGGGCGCCTCAGAGAGACTTGATGCTGAATTTGAGAACAGGAGATTATTTGTAAGTGTGGAGGTATTTGGAGATATTTGAAAATGTCTTAAAATGCTGGCTGTCCGGAGAAAAATGATTTTGTGTTGACTTCCATGTTGAGGAACCTTTTTATTTATTAATTAATATTTTAAAATTTTATTTATTTTTTAAAGATTTTATTTATTTATTTGTCAGAGAGAGAGAGAGACAGAGATATCATGCAGAAGCAGGCAGAGTGGCACGCAGAGGCAGAGAGAGAAGCAGGCTCCCCAGTGAGCAAGGAGCCTGATGTGGGGCTTGATCCCAGGACCCTAGGATCACGACCTGAGCTGAAGGCAGCAGCTTAACCCACTGAGCCACTCAGGCATCCCTGAGGGGCCTTTTTAAAGCAGGCTTGCTGAACTCTTGGTGAATCTTGGGATATCTTTGTGACTGGACCATCACTCAGAGACCCGTTATGATTGGCTTCCTTGCAGAACATGTAGTCGTCCCAAATATCAGTTTCCCCCTGCCTCCCAATTTGTTTATTTATTATTTGAGAAAGAGAGAGAGAGAGAGAGCTGGGAGAGGGATAGAGGCAGAGAGAGAGGGAACAGCCTCAAGCAGACTCCACACTGAGCAGGGAGCCTGATATGGGGCTCGATCCAGAATCCTGAGATCATGACCTGAGCCGAAATCAAGAGTTGGACCCTTAGGGGTGCCTGGGTGGCTCAGTCGGTTAAGTGGCTGTCCTCAGCTCAGGTCATGATCCCAGGGTCGTTGGACTGAGCCATGCATTGGGCTCCCTGCTCAGTGGAGAGCCTGCTTCTCTCTCTCCCTCTGCCTGCTGCTCTGCCTACTTGTGCTCTCTCTCTATCTCTCCGCCAAATAAATAAATGAAATCTTTTAAAAAAAAAAAAGGAAAAGAATTGGATGCTTAACTGACTGAGCCACCCAGGCGCCCCCACCCCAAATGTCAGTCTTGTTAGGGCCTTCCTGGGAAAATCCCAGGGAACGGATCTTTCAAGAAACACCCTGGGGCCTGGACGTCTGGGCACTGAGTAGCCTGTGGCTCTGTGGCAGAATAAGTAGGAGGTTTGATTCAGGGTGGTGGGCAGGCAGGGCGAGCGGCGTAAATGAGGCACTTTATGGGAAGTGATTAATGTTGAGTAAATGTGTGATTTGAGATTAAATAACCACAGCGAAAGCTCTTTGGGTCACTTCTCTGTTGGGGATTTAGCAAACATCCACTGGCTGCCTACTGGGTGCCAAGCACTCACTTAATGGGTTCAAGACCTTCTAAGATAACTGCTGCCAATATTGTCTTCTCACTGTTGGAAAAACCAAGGTTCAAAAAATGCAGCCTCTGTCCCAGAGACAGACAGAGCTGGGGCAGCAAGATGGACTCTTCCCTTTCTGGGAAGTTGCAGGGGCAGTAGTGGTTCAGAGCCCTGATCTCTAAAGCCGGAAGGCCTGCATTTCCATTTGGGCTCTGTGGTTTCCGAGCTGTGTGACGTTGGACATACTGCTCACCCTCTCTGTGCCTCCGTGTCCTCCTTTGTAGTGGGAGGATGGTTATAGCTCCCACGTCATGATGAGGATGAAATTATGTAAGAGGAGAAAAGTGCCAGGGATGGGTGTGACATCCAGCAGATGCTGCACAACTGTCTGCTCTTACTACTTACTGTTATGTAGGATTTCTTCTCCCGCCCCCTTACCATGCCCCCCTGCAGTACCTGCCTGATTTATTTGTTGTGTCCTTTCACATTCATCTTCTTGATGGGCCGGTGGGCTGACAGTCGTGTCTGTTTGCATATTACAATGTACATTTCACCTGCTGTCCCTTTCCCAGGCAGCCCTGAATTTCCAGGGACACGGAGACCTTGCTCGCACGATGCCCTGCTTGCTTGTAGCTCCGAGTCGGGTGACTTTATTATTTTTCCTCTGCAAGACGATGCATCCCGGGGTTTCTCTTTGAGCATTGACTAAAGAGGATGTTATTTATGCAGGGGCCTTGGTGGCTGAACGGCTGTTGTACCCACCACATTTATGTGGGCTGTGCAGACTGGCAGACTGATCCGTCAAGGGGTCCAGAAGCTGGATTGCGTCTCATTCTGCTACTCGGTGAGGGCCTTGGCCGGGCTGTCTGTTTAATTTGCCGGAGGATGGTTTTGCCCAGGGCCCCAAGCTCGTGGGACATCAATAGTGAGGATTCTAGAGAATGGATCTGAACAATGAGTGTTGCTGGCATGTGTTGGCAGCATGAGCAGCTGTTGCAGAATGTTCTGTGGCTGAAGGGACGTGGATTCTGTCATTAAAAACACCAGTTTTACGGGTTAGTGGGAAAAGCCCTTCCTACTCCACGCACCTGTGTCTGCCTGCTTGTGGACCTCTTCCGGCCATCCCCCCGGTCCAGAATCATCTCCAGAGTGCTTAGCCGGATGCAGTCTCAGACACCCCATCTCTAGCTGTGAACAGAAAGCCATCCTTCTACCCCATGTACACCCCAGAGTCACTTTCCACTGAATTTCTTGGCAGGTCTTTAGATAGTTTATACTTACTGACATTGCTTTTGCCTCTGCATGGAATGCCTTTTCTCCTCCCTTCTGGTGGCAAACTCCTACTTACCCTTCAAAACCCAGCCCTGAGAACACCTCCTCTACAGAAGCCTTCTCCAAGACACTGATGCCAAATCACTTGCCTCTCTTCTGTCCTCATCTACAGCTCTTGCCTCGAATATGGTAAGGAATCTACTTCCTTTTTGTTGTGTCTGTCCACCAGGCCATAGGCAGAAGCCATTTATCTCTGAACTCCTGGCATCATCTTTGTATTGATTATAGGACTAAAACATGAATTCAAAGTCCTGGGTTGTTTGACAAAGTACATTTGCTACAGGGTCGTGCCTGTTGGGTGAGTCGCAGCCTAGGGTCTGGCATGATAGCCCGTCAGCGAGGTTAGCCCCCTCCTCCCAGTCCAGAGGTCTGGACTTCGGCTGAATGGCAAACATGGTGCTGATGTCTGGTTCTCCACGAGGCCCTGCTGCTCCTATTTGGGGTTCCTGGAGACCGTAATGCAAGGACATGGGGCAGAGACAGGACCTTTATCTTCAGAGGCTTGGCACAGTTGCACTGGCTGTGATCATACCTACAGAGGAGAAGTGGTCAGGGACTTTGCTCAGGGTGTTCTCCGTTGCAGTATGTTCCCTTTGGCCTCTGGTCCTCGCCTCCGTGTTCTTCACCTCTTTGCTACTGGTACCTTCCTCTCGTGGTCACGAGAATACCTCAGCCCTCAAATCTCTTCTGTATCATCCCTGAGTCTACACCTCTCAGGGACTGAGTCATGTTTGTCTAGTTCTGCCGATTCAATGCATGCGCTTTTTAGCAACAAAATATATGCGTGCTCTCATGGTAAGGTGCATTTTCCCATGGGTACGGCTTAGCCGATACTTCATTCTTAAACACCTGTCCTTCCTGACCAGTGCTGTCCTGTGCCCCTTCCTCTTGTGCTTTCTCTCTGAAAGGCCTGGGGTGTCGCTGATGAGTCCCAGAAATGCGAGTAGGGAGTCTCCATTGACTCAAGCATATTAGTCACCGCACATTGGTGAGTGAACTCCTGTTGCAGACAGTCACTTGTAGAATGAACAGAATTTTCTCTCCCCCACCTTATCTGTTTTGTTTGTTTTTCTTATCTTCTGTTTTACCTGAAACCTGCCAATACCCTTCACACCTCTGTAGCTTTGCCAGGAATCCCTAATCACTTATTTTCTTCCAGAAAATATTTATTGTTTGCCTCCTCTGTGTCAGGCACAGCTCTAGGCATTGTGGGTAAGACAGAAAGCATAGCTATCTATAGCTTATCCATTGAACACCTAAGCAAATGAAATACTATGGCCAAAGTTGAGAAGACTCGAGAAAAATAGGGGGTCCAAGGATAAGCCTTATAGATACTTGTGGGAGGAGGATTCCAGGAAGAGAAAATAGCAGGTGGAAAGGCCCTGAGGTAGAAATGTGCCTTGTGGGTTTGAGGAGATACAGATTAAGTAGGGAATGGAAGATCATTGTAAAGACTCTGGCTTTTATTCCGAGTGAGGTGGGAAGACACTGGAGAAGAATGATGGACTTTATGTCCTCATAGCTTTGCTTGTTCTTGTGCTGGGAGTACATTGTGTGGGCCACAAGTGGAAGCAAGAGAGATCAGATAGAGGGATTATGGAGGGTCAGACGGGGTGTTCCAAGTTCATGAAGACGCCGTTCTCCTCATCACCAGCTTGTCGTTCTCTTTCTCTTGTGACATCCAGGAAAGGGGACATCCTCCTTTCGTGCCTCGTCCCCAGACTTTCTTCCTCTGCATTCCTTGTATTTTTTGTAAATTCCCATAGTAGTGACATGACATGTGAAATAATCACTGATGTGTGTCTGTCTGTCTTTCTTTCTTTCCTTGTTCTTGCTTTACTTCCTTTGGAAATCCTTGGGCGCGCATTCATTTGGGAAATCCCAGCGACTAGCACAGTGCCTGGGACCTGGTAGGCGAGTTTGGAGGGCAGGGCACACATTGCAAAGCTACCTAATGGAAAGATGACCGCACACATTCGCCATTTCTCAACATGATAGAGAGGAACCCATGCAAGTCTCTCCCTGTATACTTGGCTACCTGCACAATTTGTATGTTCTCTAAAGGGATGTGAAGAAGGGACTGATTTTATTTTACTTTTAATTGTATTTTTTAATTTTAATTTTAATTTTTCAAAGATTTTATTTATTTGATAGAGAGAGATCACAAGTAGATGAAGAGGCAGGCAGAGAGAGAGAGAGAAAAAGAGAGAGAGATGGAAGCAGGCTCCCTGCTGAGCAGAGAACCCGATGCGGGACTCGATCCCCGGACCCTGAGATCATGACCTGAGCTGAAGGCAGCGGCTTAACTCACTGAGCCACCCAGGCGCCCCTAATTGTATTTTTTTAAAAGATTTTATCAATTTGACACAGACAGATCACAAGTAGGCAGAGAGGCAGGGGGAGAGAGAGAGAGAGAGAGGAGGAAGCAGGTTCCCTGCCAAGCAGAGATCCTGATGCGGGACTCGATCCCAGGACCCTGAGATCATGACCTGAGCCGAAGGCAGAGGCTTAAACCACTGAGCCACCCAGGCGCCCCTCTGCATTCTCTTCTTTAAGATTTCACATGTATAGAGATATTGGAACATAAAATTATATAATACGTAATATAAATATATGACATAATTAAATGTATATTAAAACATAAATACATGAAATATAAACAGATGTTACATTGTAACGCGTATGTATAAAATCACACAGGAGATACGTAGATAAATCCTACCTGTCCGTTGATGGGGGAAGGTGAGAAATGTGTAACACCCCAAAGAAATTGTGTCGACCTCCAACATGTCAATGTGGTGTGATTTCCTAGGTTTATTTTAAGGGGAAACAGCTAAAATGCAGCATGCTGTGTATGGGGTATGTTCCATTGGCATAGGAAGAGATCTATACAGACACACACTTGCCGGTGTTTAGGATAGTCTTGGAGGAGGGAGAAGAAATTGGGAAGTGTCTGATTCTTAGGTGGATATATATGTATATCCTGCATACTCCATGTTTCTCTGGAAAGCCCGGCCGAATACAGTTATGACCGGCTTCATGGTCCTGCCCCTGAGGCTTCACCTTCTCTATAGGAGTGGAACACACTGGTTGGCCTAGGTGGAAGTTATTTGTTGACTTCCCAATTGAGTTAGATTCCCCAACTGACTGTGGTGCTGAGGACGGGAGAGGGGCGGGGCACCAAGCCCAAATCAGGGTGTTACAAGGTCTAGAATAATGGCGGCTGGAAGGAACCAAAGCAGAACAGAGAACAGACATCCGTCACCGTGGCCGTTGTTACCTCTTTTTGCAAATGGATTATTAGGCTCAGAGAGGGTAAGTGGCTTGGTCAAAGTCACACAGGAAGTTGGTGATGAAGCCTAAATGAGCCTGATCTCAAAGTCTGTATTCTTGCCTCTTGCCATTTTTCATTCATTCATTCGTTCATTCATTCATTCATTCACTTGTTTATTTCACCAACCAGTGGACCTGCCTACACTAAACTACTGTTTATTAGTTGCTCATTACTGATAGGCAAAGACTCTGCCAGGCCCTAAGCATATGCATTCTAATCCCTCCGACCTTAAAGATGTCCCTCACATGAGAAAAAAAGAAAGTATTTCCTGTGCCGCAGACCACGTCCCAGATACCCTGAACAAAATCCACTTCTCTTGAGCTTCTCGGGGAAGGCGCATTGCAAATCCGGAGTGGCCTTCAGAAATGAAAACACATGCCTTTCCCACCCAGCCAACTCGTTTTCGGTTCACTACTCAGTTCACTACGTGAAATCAGGCGGAGAAGCAGGAGGGTCCAACCAGGAACAACGGCCACACCACCCAATGCCATTTCCAGGAGGGAGGCATTCCTGACGGGTCCGAGGAAGACGGAGAGCGTGCAGGTGCCACAGTCGGCGTGACCTCTCGGCAAGCCGCCGAGCGATGGTGCTGGTGTTGCCAGGGGAAGAATCCATTTCCACGGCTTTCTCCCCGAAGTCCCCGGGTTGCTTCTTGCTCCATTTCTTCTTAACGTGAGTGATGACCGTGTTCTAGAAGGCGGGTGTGCGCACGGGCGCGAATAGTTGCCTCGTGGATTTATTGTTTGTTCTCTCCTTCATTCACTTTCCTGGCTGCCCCGTGAACTGAGTTCCTCTGTGAGAACAGTCCTTGGCCTTACTGCTCCTAGTAGGTACCGTGTTCCCGGTCTTACTGCTGCTTCTGCCCGATGAGCCCCCTTCCCCCTGGTATTCTAGATCAGCCCATGATCCTGCCCTTTCCATGCGGCCAGGCTGTCCTCCTCCTCATCATTACCTTCCCTTTGACATTTGCGTAGCACTCCACAGTTTATAAAGTACTTTCGGGCAGGCTGTCCATCACGCTGCTCAGAACACGGTATTTGGAGCCAAATCGTCCAGGTTCAGATCCCAGGTTTGTCTTCACCAGCTGGATCTTCTTTGGCTGCCTAGGGTGGGCCGTCACAGCGTGCTCCTGTGGAGAGCAATTCGAGCAAATCCACACGAATCACAAGGGAAGCCCTGTTGTATTTCTCCAGTCGTCTCAGAAGGAGGAGAAGCAAAGAACCGGCCTCGTGGCTTGATGTCCCAGCTCCGCTGATTCGCGTGACTGCGAACTCACGTGACCTTGGGCGAGTTACTGGTTTTCTATCATCTGTAAAATGGGGATGATGCTGCTGCCCACTTCCTGGTGCCCTCGGGAGGGTTTAGTAGGTTGTTGGCCTGGAAAGTGATAAGCGCTGGTACCTGGCACTTGGTGAACGCCCAATGGATACAGTCATTTGTAACAATTACCCCGTGCATTGAAACATGTAACTCCATGTTGAAAGACATGATTTCTCTTATGTATTTCTAAAGTAATTTTTGTCTTCTGTTGTCTCTTTAGATATTTAGTTAGTGGGGCTGGTTCTGTTGCTGCCACTGGATGAAAATTCTAGAAGGCCCTACTGACTTTCTGATAACCTATTCAGTAACTGAAGGTCCTTTAGCTCCCATAAGTCATCAAAGTTAGCTGTACATCAGTAATTAAAATATCCAGTCCCAGGGGCCTGGGTGGCTTAGAGCATTAAAGCCTCTGCCTTTGGCTCAAGTCATGATCCCAGGGTCCTGGGATTGAGCCCTGCATTGGGCTCTCTGCTCAGCAGGGAGCCTGCTTCCTCCTCTCTCTCTGCCTGCCTCTCTGCCTACTTGTGATCTCCCTCTCTGTCAAATAAATAAATAAAATCTTTTTAAAAAATTATCCAGTCCCTCCAGTGCAACTGCTGAAACTCTGAACTTGGTTTCTGGGGCTTGCTACATACGGAGGAGCTTGCTGTTGAGAAAGAAGGGTGACCAGCTTCTCTCTCTCTCCTCCGTCCTCTACTGACCCCAGTTCCTGCCTTCTCCAGGGTCAGAGGGTCCCAGCAGGGTATGAAGGTGTTTACTTGCCTGGAACTGTCACGAGCTGCACTCAGCACCTTCTGGACTTGGTCCTTGTTTCAAGTAGGCTCTTTTGCTCATGGCTGCTCTGGGAGTTTCTCTGGAGATTGCCATACATGTCCAGTTACCTAATTACCGGAGCACCTCGACCAAGAATTCTCTGGATGCCGGTCATTGCATCTCTGAAGGCCACTTCTCGCTTCTTCCTCAGCCCTTACTAAGGAAAGGAGGATTTCACTTTTGTTCTTTTCCTATGGTGTTTCCGATTTTCCTGTCAAGGTGTGCTCTCAGCAGAACCTTTTCTCACGCGTGGCTCGCGTCTGGTTCTTGGAGGCCTGAGCATCCCCCACATTCATTCCTCTCTTCACCTGCCCTCAGGTCACGGGAGCTGTCGTTCCCTGCACCGACTGGTGCAGAATCAAAGATGGTGTGCGTACTGTTGCTTACCTGAGATCACCCAGCCAGCAGCAGGTGGTGAAGTCAAGATCTTCCTCGGGGTCACCTGACCCTAGAGCCACATGGTTTTGATCACTCAGCGCTGTGCTCTTAAAATTCAGCATTACTGTTCTCCTTTATTACCTTCACAAAGATGTTTAAAGAGGACTTACGATTCTCTTTCTTCTCTTTGGTGTTTCTTGGATACGGGGCTGAAAACATTCTAGTCATCTTCTAGGGTTTTCTCTCTTTCTGCTTCTCCTTCTTAAAAAAAAAAAAACTAACTGTACAGAAAATCAAAAACACGCCCAGCCACCAACCAGAAACGCGCCTGTCTTTTGCTGGTGTTCCATTTGCTCCGCATCACAGAACTCTGCCCATGGGCTTGGTGGCCCACGGTCCCCTTCCCATGAGCTGTCTGTCTGCCTCCTGCCTTTTCTGTGTGTTTCACATCAATTCTTTCTAGCTCGCACTTAGATTTTCTTCACTGTTGGATCTTAACGGTATTGTTTGGAATTCAGTTTATAAGAAAAATATATTACACTTGATCAAGTAATGCTGTGTATGCTCTGTATCCGTTTACGGACATCTCTGGTGTCTGAGGATTATTTGAAAGCAAACTTGATTAAAGCAGTGCCAGATTAGTTAAAGAAGAAGGCACCTTGCAGCGACTTGGATAAACCATTGTTCTCTAATAAAAATATTGGATAATCCCAAGCAAGCAGATCAAATACTAACTCTTGCTAATGTGTTGGCCTCTTTTTAGAATTAATGGGGTTTTATTAAATTAGGAGATCCAAATAGGGTTAAAATAAAATGGATTCAGATATTTTTGCAAATGTGAGCATGTGAAGACTCACTGTCCATCTGACCTGACTTAATTGTTTGAAAATAGTTTTCATAGATTTTAGTTCTCTGTGATAATAGCTTGTCTGTTTCGGTGTTATTGAGTCTGTTGTCAAATGCTTGCATTGTGATCGGGATTTCCCTTTGCTACATTAACTTAGAGAAAATCTAATCTATCCCCCATTTGGGCCCTTTCTTTGGGGGGAAAAAATAGAAGAGGACTGGGCTCTTGAGCCAATCTGCTTTGCTCCCAATTTCTCATATTAGAGCAAGCCCATCTTCTTTTTTTCCCTTTATATTCTGTAGATTGCAACTATGTTTGAAGATGTCATTGCCAGCGAAAGGGTTCTTTTCAATTTTCCACTGTTTCTTTTTGCCAATCTAATTTTCTCTTTAACTCACCGCTGCTTTTATTTAAAGCTGGTGACTCTTCTAAACCTTCTGATGCTTTCCAGAATGGCTCCGTTTTTAAAGCTACTGCGGAGTGCCCATATTTACAGTTTTTGCGGTGAGAACCGTGGGGGTTTGGCATGCCCATCCCCAGTTTTTAGCGTCCGCTCCATGACGGCAGCTGTCACTGAAAATCACCTTTTTACTTTTCACCAGAGCTCTGGTAATCAAGCCAGTTCTAGCTTTTTCCTGCCCATGACGTAATGGCAGCTTCCTGCTTTGGAGCCCCTTGAGCCATTCTGAAGCTCCAACTAACTACTCTTGGGGAGAAATGCATGATACTGAAGGATAGGGCATGATGACAGCGAAAAATGAGATTAATGAAGAATTTGTGGTCATATAGGCCCTCAGCTGGCTGTTCTTTTCCACTCAGGGGAAAAGACATTGATGAACATTTTTGTTGTTATTGTGGTAAAATATTTTATAAAATATAATCACATAAAATTTATCATGTTAGGGTGCCTGGGTGGCTCAGTGGGTTAAGCCTCTGCCTTCGGCTCAGGACATGATCTTAGAGTCCTGGGATCGAGTCCCGCTTCGGGCGCTCTGCGGGGAGCCTGCTTCTCCATCTCTGTCTGCCTGACTCTCTGCCTACATTGATCTCTGTCTGTCAAATAAATAAATAAAATCTTAAAAATAATTTACCGTGTTACAGAGGGGCACTAAGTACTTAGTGTGGCTCAAGAGCCATCGCGCCCATCCGTTTCTAGAACTTAGATGCATTTGGAGATTTTGAAATACTTGGGTGATCAGATTTGTTAAGCACCCTTAGAACATTTTTCTTTTCTTCTCTTTTCTTTTTTTAAGATTTTTAAAGAAATTTTATTTATTTGAGAGAGAGAGAGAGAAAGAGAGGGAGCAAGGGAGAGTATGTGAGCAGGGGAGGAGCCAGGGGGAGGATCCAAAGCAGACTCTAAGCTCATCAGGTAGCCTAATGCCGGGCTTGATCCTACTATTGCTGCAGGATCACATCCTGAGCCAAAATCAGGAGTCACCCGGGTGGCCCCTAAAGTACTGTTTCTATCATTATTTCTCCCTTATTTGTTTAAGATAAATCTTCCATTCATTTCTTCTGCTAACTGAGGTCTAGCTCTGGGCCCAGAGGGCTGTTGTGGTAATAGGACAGCACCAGGGTCATGGCTTAGTGCATCGGCCAGAGAGATTGGCCCTGGTTGGCTATTCAGCGATGACTCTTGCACACATCTCTGACTATGTTACGCTTTTCAGAGAAGTAACATGGGCCTCCTGTAAGGTCGTGGTCCCCTTCCCTCTCCTTCATTTTTTCTCTTCACCGTAGCCCTCTTTCTCCAACTCCTGCCCATGTCGTATTTGAACTACATCATTTCAGGTCCTTGACCCTGTGGATTTCTACTCTGTAGTGCACAGCAATTTGCCCCCCCCTTTTGAAAGTGTATTTATTTATTTTTTAGTAATCTGTACACCCAATGTGGGGCTTGAACTCATGACCCGGAGATCAAGGGTCGCATGTGCTTCTGACCAGGCTAGCCAGGCACTCTGCAATTTGCTTTTTTATCTTAACAATATTTATTGGAAATCAATCCATCTTTTTGTCCGGGAGTCTCCAGCAGATCCCAGTTGACCTCCTACCCCGTGGCAAAAGCTACGGGTTGGGTACCCGTACGTCTCTGCCTCATTTAACCTTGACCCTGGGAAGGGAGAGGTGTTGGCAACAGCCTCATGGTACATCTGAGAAAACTAAACACGGGGAAGTTCATGTGTTTTGTTCAAGGTCACAAGGCTGGTAAATAGAGTCAGGATTCAAACTCTGGTCTCTGACCTTGAAGCAGGTGCAGTTACCATGGTTACCACGTCTCCAACCTGCCCCTGAGTGTGTGTTAATGCAGAGATTGCAGGCGTTCAGAAAGAATTTTTTTCCACTTAGTCTGAATAAGCAGCCCATTGTTCACTAAGTCTCACACACAAATACCACATTGCAGGTCTGGTTTGTGTTTCCAGTGAGAGAAGGGTTTTCCTGGGAGAGGGGGCTGACCCCGTCAGACCTTCCCTGTCTCAGCTTCCCTCAGGAGATGATCACGAGCCAGAAGTTGAAAGGGGAAGTAGGTTTTAACCAGGTGAAGAAGAAAGGAAGAGAATTCTGGGCAGAGGGAACAGTGTGCACAGCAGCTGTGAGCGGAAGGCGACCTGAGCTTCAGAAAACCCGGAGTCTGGTGTGGCTGAAGCAGAGACAGGCAGAGAGAAGCAGGTGGGGTCCATGTGGGACCCTGTTAGGCCATGTGTGGACTCCAGTCTTCATTCAGAGAGTATTGGGTGACCATCAAGGTATTTTGAGTGGGAAGGGGTGGCATTGATTTCTAAAAATCACTCAGCCATACTGATAAGCAGGTCAGACATGAATCAGAACGAAGGGGAAGGCTGTGCAATACTGGGTGGCTTGGACAAGGCTGCTGGTGGTGGGGATGTAGGGAAATGACTTGATACAATTGCTTTTGAAGAGGTAGAATGAAGTGGTCTTGGAGTGGCATTGGATTTAGGCTGGGGGATGGGGGGGCGGGGAGTAGGGGTGGGGAGGAAGAATACGAATCAGTGAAGTCTCCTGGGTTTCTGGCTTGAGCATCTAAATGGAAGGTAGTGATGTTCACTGGGCAAGAGTGGACAGTGGCCAGATTTGGAGGAGAGATCAGGAAGTTCGCAGGATTGTAGGAGTAGAAGATTGGGTGGCCGATTTCTGGAAGGCCCTTCACCTTTCTAGGCAGTGAAGGGCCAAGTGGTTGAGCAAAGTTTCTGGCATCAGACGTGGACTGGAGCCCAGTCTTTGTAGCTTCTGGGAGCTTCCAGTCACTCCTCTGAGCCTTGGTCTCCTTCGGAATGAAGGGGAGATTACCAGTACCTGCCCTAAAGGGTTGAGAGGATAACATAAAAATGCACATAAGGCCCTTAACCGATGTCCCAAGGATCACAAAGACTCAATTCCGATTCCTACATCATTATCTTTATTACCATTGTTCTTACTCTGAAATGATTTGTAAGTAAAACGCTGGAGGACCTTTGGGGGGTGGAGGAGATAACTCTCTGCTTGTTCAGTCTACCCCCATTAAACCTTGCTCGTGACTTGACAACGGACTCTCCTGCGCAAGGCAATCTTGTTCCCCATAAAGGACGTTGTATTACAAGTAAACCAGGCAAACCATTGCATGAATGTCTCTTGTACAAGAGCCACAGTACGTAATTGGAAAGGTCATTGATGTCGGTTTTTAAATTTTCCCTTCTCCTTACGAAGTTCAGATCAAATGCCTGATTATACCAAGTTATCAAAACAAAACAAAACAAAACAAAAAAACCTGAAACAAAACCAAACCCAAGCATCAGAAATAAGTGTGTGAAAAAACACACGGTGATTTCAGAGGCTGGTGTGTGTCTCAAGAGTGATAGCCATGGGCCCATGCTGTGAGGGTGTGCTCTTGGTAGCCGAAAATGGAAAAAAAAATAATTTCATGAACACCAGCTTCTCATGAGAGGACCCTAACCCTTCCTCTGACAGGTGTCAAGAAGGAGCTGCCCGATTGTTCTCTTCTTCATACTTTGCTAAATTAAAAGCAACTCAAACATTGCCAGTTGAGGCTGAAACTTGGAGGTTATTCAAAATGTCACCCAGTATGTGCGTGTACCTGTTAGGATAATTTTCCTCCTAGAGATTGCACAGATAAAGCCATCTGATTTTCAGAAAGTACAATATAGTTTCACTAAATAAATACATACCAAAGCTTCTCTGCCTTATCTCTGTTTGAAAGATGGATCTTTTATAAGAAGACAAATACGGGGTATTTAGAGAACAGATGTTAGCAACGGTGTTAAGTAGTTGCCTGTGTTCTAGATGGAAACCCAGAAGAATGCGTGTTCAGAGTCCGAGGTGGGGAGTGGTTTTGCCCTGACTTCATTCGTGCTGTGGGTGTGTTTGGCCTGCATGGGGATTTAAAAGACATTCTCCCAGAACCACAAGGAAGTGAAGCTGAGTGGGGGCCCACGGACTGGCTTGTGTTCCTTCTCCTGCACTCTTTTGTCTTATGTGCTTGATCCCTGTGGGAATTTGAGCCCATAACCCCTTCCCTACGTCCGTTGTTTTCAAACAAGGGGATGTTATCTGCAGGAGCGCAAGGTGCTGAGTACAGGAAACTTCCAGAAGCATGCGGCACATACCTGACAATTCGGAGGAAATATGTTTGTATTAAGACAAAATATCAGGGGACCTGGGTGGCTCAGTCAGTTAAACGTCTGCCTTTGGCTCAGGTCATGATCCCAGTGGTCCCGGAATCGAACCCCACATCGGGCTTTCTGCTCAGCTGCTTCTCCCTCTCCCTCTGCCTGCTGCTCCCCCTGCTTGTGCTTGCTCGCTCTCTCTCTCTCTCTCTCTCTCTCTCGTGTGTGTCAAATAAATAAATAAATATTGAAAAAAAAAGGCAAAATATCATGGTGGTGCAAGTTAGAAAATTCACTTGATTTTCTGCTTAGATTTCTAAAAAGTAATCTCTGAGACTTCAAAGAAACATCAAGCGACTTAGTGGAAGGGCTTGACTTTTCAGTGCATTGTTCATTCTCCTTAGCCCATAAGGGATGCCTCTTTGGAAAAATTTGGAATGCACTGTTGAAGCCATGGTCTTAATGCTGGAAGTGGCCTTGGAAATTGTAACACTCAGGGCTCTTGGCTGCAAAGGACAGAAACCCAACTCCCTGCGTCAAGAAAAGGAAGGAGTTGATTGACTCTCAGAGTTGGAAAGTCCAAGATTGGATGTGACTGTTTTCATGTTCTCAAAAATATGTCATTACAAGTCAGTCTCTGTCAATAATCAATTGTCCGTCTATTCTTTATGTATCGTCTGTCTGGCTCCTCTATCATCACTTTCTTGTCTATCTGTAGGTCTATCATTATCGTCACCATTTGTGCTTTTTTCTACTCTTTCTTTATTCTCAGGCAGAATTTCAAAATGTGATAGCAATGCCAAGGGTAGTGTTCACTAGTTAGTTTTTAATCTCCGTGGCAAAGTTTGCTGTTCTTACCACGTAATGCTATCAAAAAAGCTGTCCTCAAACCACTGGTCCTGTTTGGGCTATATGCTCTTTTTTTTGTTTTTTCTTAAAGATTTTTATTTATTTATTTGACAAACAGATCACAAGTAGGGAGAGAGGAGGAAGCAGGCTCTCCACTGAGCAGAGAGCCTGACTCGGGGCTCGATCCCAGGACCCTGGGATCATGACCTGAGCCTAAGGCAGAGGCTTTAACCCACTGAACCACCCAGGTGCCCCTATATGCTCCTTTCTTTTGTCAGTGATGTGGCCAGGAGATAGAACCCTCTGGCCAGGCCTGGATCATATGGGGTTCAGGGAATTAATTTACTCCGAAATTCCTGGTCTGGTAGTGGGGGCCTAGGTGCTTCCCATCAGAAGACGTTGAAACGACAGTCACAAAGGATTTATTTAGTCCAGTTTTTCACTTCACTGGTAAAAGATCCCAGGTCCAAAGATTTTTTTTTTCTTACTATCTCATGAAAAGAGAATTAAGAAGTAGAAATGGATTTCTAAAAAGATTTTATTTTATTATATTGTTTTAATTTTTTAAAAGATTTTATTTATTTATTTGACAGAACTCACAAGTAGGCAGAGAAGCAGGCAGAGAGAGAGGGAAGGAACACAAGCCAGTCCGCGCGCCCCCACTCAGCTTCACTTTTTTGTGGTTCCCCGCTGAGCAGGGAGCCCGACACAGGGCTCGATCCCGGGACCCTGAGATCATGACCTGAGCCGAAGGCAGAGGCTTAACCCACTGAGCCACCCAGGTGCCCCTAAGATTTTATTTTTAAGTAATCTCTATACCCCACGTGGGGCTTGAACTAAAAACCTTGACATGCCAAAGAGTTGTATGCTCCACCAACTGAGCCAGGCAGTTTCCCCTAGAGCTGGTTTTTTTGTTTTGTTTTGTTTTTTTTGTTTCTTGGTTTTTTTTTAAGAATCTCAAGTGGACTCCTCTTTTAAATTTTTTTTTAAAGATTTTATTTATTTATTTGACAGAGATCACAAGTAGGCAGAGAGGCAGGCAGAGAGAGAGGAAGGGAAGCAAGCTCCCTGCTGAGCAGAGAGCCCAATGTGGGGCTCGATCCCAGGACCCTGGCATCAACTGAGCCAAAGGCAGTGGCTTAACCCACTGAGCCACCCAGGCGCCCCTAGAGCTGGTTTTTTAAAAGTAGTTCTTCAATGGAAATGTAGCACGTATAGTGTCAAGCAAACACACTAATGGGCAGCATGCTGAATTGTCCCAAAGTGACTATACCTTACAGCCACCAGACAAGATCAAGAAATAGAAGGCCCCCGCTTGCGTGCCTCACCGTCACTGCTGTCCACTCATTAGGGCTACCCCGACCGCTGTAACCAGAGATTAACTTTGCATATATGGAATCATAAAGTGAATGGTTTTTGTGTCTGATTTTATTAGCCTGCACTATTTGTGAAATATATTCATGCTATAGGTCAATCTTTTTTTCATCACTGTATGTTATTCCATTATACAGCGGTGCCGAATATAACATATCCGTTCTCTATCGATGAATTGTAGAATGACTCTGGGTTTTTGTTATTTATAAACAGCACTGCTATGAACATTCTTGAACATTTGTTTGGGAAGCATTTACACACAATTCTGTGGAGTATATTCTAAATAGTGCAATTCCTTGGTCATAATGTTGACGTGGCTTCGAATTTAGGTGAAATTGTAAACAGTTTTCTGAAATTTGGTGCTAACAGTTTACATTCACACTACCAGTGCCTGACATTGGGATTGTCATTTGTGTTGATTTTTACCTTTTGTTGGTTGTTGTAGTGTATCTTTTTTTTTTTTTTAAAGATTTTATTTATTTACTTGACAGCGAGAGAGAGAGAGCACAAGCAGGGTGAGTGGAAGGCAGAAGGAGAGGGAGAAGCAGGCTCCCCACTGGGTACGGAGCCTGACGTGGGGCTCAATCCCAGGATGCTGGGACAATGACCTGACCTGAAGGCAGATGCCCAATCCACTGAGCCACTGAGGTGCCCAGGCTGTAGTGTATCTTATGTGGTCTTAATTAGCATTTTTCTGATGACTAAGGAGATGGAGCACTTTTTATATACTAACCCAACACTTGGCTGTACTCTTTTGTGAGTTGCATTTCAAGTTTTTTACCTTTGTTTTATAATGGTTTGCTTTGTTTTCTTATTGATTTATAGATGCTCTTTATATGCTCTGGATTAAAGTCCTCTGCTGGATATATGTGTTGAATAAATATATTTTCAACCAGTCTGTGACATACACTTTAATTCTTTTCGTGTTGCCGTTGTGAACAGGAATTACTACCTTTTATGGAGCCTAATATATCAGTATCTTTCTTTGTAATAAGTGTTTTTCTAAATCCACTTAAAAATTAAGATTTGTGGGCCCCTGGGTGGGCCAGTCGGTTGAGTGTCTGACTCTTGGTTTCCGTTTGGGTCGTGATCCCAGGGTCCTGGGATCGAGCCTGCACTGGTCTCCATGCTCCATGCCGTGTCTGCTAAAGTTTCTCCCTCTCCCTCTGCCTCTCTGCTTGCTCTTTTTCTAAAATAAATAAATTCTTCTTTTTAAAAAATTAAGATTTTTCTCTTGAGGTCATGAAGATATTCTATACCTTCTTAAAGGTTTATTGTTAATATTTTTCAAACTTAGATCTATAATTCATATATGATTGAGCTTTTTGGTGAAGTAGAGGTACAGATCCATTGTCTCCCCTCTCCGCCCCTCCCTGCCCCTCCCCTTCTCTCCTCACTTCTCCTCTCCTCTTCACTTCTTTCTGGTGGGGTATCTAGATGACACAGAACCATTTATTGACAAGCCTACCCCCACCCCACCCCCCACTTCTGTATAATGCTGCTTTTGTCACAAATCAAGTGATATATATTTGTTGGTCCGTTTCTGTACTCTCTTCTGTTTTGCTGGACTGCTTGTCTGTCCCTGAGCCAATTTCACACCATTTTAGTTCTTGCAGCTTTATAATAACTCTTGATATCTCTATATCTAAGCCCTTAAAGGGCTTGCTCTTTTTCCTCATGACTGTCTTAACTTTTCTTGGTTTCTTATGTTTCCCTATATATTTTAGCATCGTGTCAGTTTCCACAAAAATACGTTATTGGATTGTGATTGGAATTACGTCAAGTCTAGAACCTAATTTGTGAGAAAAATTGGCGTCTTTATTTAATTGTTTTTTTTTTTTAAGACTCTATCTATTTATTTGACAGAGAGAGATCACAAGTAGACGGAGAGGCAGGCAGAGAGAGAGAGAGAGAGAGAGAGAGAAGCAGGCTCCCTGCTGAGCAGAGAGCCCGATGCGGGACTCGATCCCAGGACCCTGAGACCATGACCCCAGCTGAAGGCAGCAGCTTAACCCACTGAGCCACCCAGGCGCCCCTTAATTGGTCTTTTGACCCATGAATGTGATATAACCTTCCATTTATGAAGATGCCTTAATTTATGTCAATAATATTTCCTAGTTTCTTGTGTAGAGGTCCGGCACATCTTTCGTTAGATTTAATCCTAAGTATTTGATGGTATTGCAAATGATGGGTTTAAAGCTTTTTCACTTTATAATCATTTGTTACTAGTAATGAGAAATGCAAGCTGTTTTTGGGATATTGCTCCCCAATCTAGTAATTTGTATGTATATTCTTTTGGATTTTGAGTTATGAATAGTGACAATTTTATTTTTCTTTTCTAATCCTCTCATTTCATTTTCTTGTGTTATGGCACTTCACCTTCTATACATTGTTGGGTAACAGTGGGAGAGAAAGCAGCCTAGTCTTATTTCAGAGAACCTTTCAGCATTTCAAATTTGATTATGAAAATTGCCGTATGGTTTTTTTTTTTTTTTTTTAATTGAGAGAGAGCATGAGAGAGGAGAAGGTCAGAGGGAGAAGCAGACTCCCCATGGAGCTGGGAGCCTGATGCGGGACTCGATTCCGGGACTCCAGGATCATGACCTGAGCTGAAGGCAGTCGCTTAACCAACTGAGCCACCCAGGTGCCCCTGCCCTATGGTTTTTAAGTTGCTTTTCATCAAATAAAGGAGATATAATTTTATTGATAACTTGCTTGTAAATGATCATGAATTCCTACTGTATCTTTTTTTTTTTTAAGATTTTATTTACTTATTTGACACATAGAGAGAGATCACAAGAAGGCAGAGAGGCAGGCAGAGACAGAGGGAGAAGCAGGCTCCCCGCTAAGCAGAGAGCCCGACAAGGGGCTCGATCCCAGGACCCTGAGATCATGACCTGAGACGAAGGCAGAGGCTTAACCCACTGAGCCACCCAGGCGCCCCATCAGTACTGTATCTTATTAGATGATTTTTATACATCGTTGGTAGATTTTTCCTCTTTTTCTATTAATATGGTGAGTTACATTGATTTTCTTTAAAGAAATATTGAGATGTTAAACTACATTGACAGAATACAGTAGTTTTTATTTAGCATATTAACATCCATGTTTATTGAAGAGGCGGCTCTGTAATTTTCCTCTCTAGTACCAGCCATGTCAGAGTTTGATTGTTGTTTAAGATAATGCTGATGTCACAAAACAAGTTGGGAGAGTGTTTTGTGGTTTCTTTTTTCTTTTTTAATACTCAGGAAGGTTTTGTGTTAGACTGTTAACTGTAACTAATGTTAACTATATGTTAACTATAACTTAAATGCTTGGAGAAATTCACAGATGAAACTATCAAGGCCTGGAGATGTCTGTGTTTGGAAGTTTTTATGTATATTTAATTTCCCTAATTGATAAGGATTACTCAGATTTACCATTTTTTCTTTTTTCTTTTTTTTTTTTTTAAGATTTTTATTGATTTATTTGACAGAGAGAGATCACAAGCAGGCAGAGAGGCAGGCAGAGAGAGAGAGGAGGAAGCAGGCTCCCTGCTGAGCAGAGAGCCCGATGCGGGACTCGATCCCAGGATCCTGAGATCATGACCTGAGCCGAAGGCAGCGGCTTAAACCACTGAGCCACCCAGGCGCCCTACCATTTTTTCTTGTACCAGTTTTCCAAATTGTGTTGTTCCAAGATTTTCCCTGTTAATTGGAGAGAGTAATTATTCTTAATATCCTTATATTACCTTTTTTTAAAAAAAGGGATCTTATTTATTTATTTGAGACAGAGCAAGAGTGGGCGAGTGAGAGAGAAAGAGCATGCGTGGGGGTGGGGGAAGGGACAGAGGGAGACCTCCTCTGTGCAGGAAGCCTGACATGGGGCTCAGTCCTAGGACCCTGGGATTACAGCCCGAGCTGAAGGCTGACACTCCATGACTGAGCCTCCCGGGCACCACAATATCTTTGGATTATCTTTTTACGTGTCTGTAGGATTTGTAATGATGTTGCTCCTTCGACTCTTGGTACTGTAATTTATGCTTTTTTTCTCATTTTTTCTTGACTGTCTTGTGAGGTGTTTTTTGTATCTATTTTGTAGTCTTTTCAGAGAACCAACTTACACTTCTTTGATTTTTCTCTGTTTTCATTTGAGATTTACACTTGGTATTTATTTCTTTCCGTCTGCTGTTTTAGTTTATTTGGTTCTTAATTTTTTGAGCTAGATAACTAGATAATTGATTTTGGCTTTTCTTCTCTCCTAATAGATGCATTTAATATGATAAATTTCCCTCTAAACAATTTAGCTATACTCTACCAATTGTATTTTCATTAATATTCAGGGAAAAATATTTCTAATTTCCATGCTAATATGTTTTTTTGTCACCCACGGTTACTAACAATTATGTTACTTGTTTAATTTCCAAACATTTTGATTTCCTGTTTTTCTTTTGTTACCAGTTTGTTGCTACATTTAACGTAGTCAAATATTATACCCTGAATGATGTTTGCTTGGGCTTGCGTTATAATCCAGAGTACGATACTATTTAAAAAACAGCCATATAAACGTGTATGATCTAATTGTTGGGGTGTCACATTCTGTATATTTCAATTAGGTAAATACTGTTAATCTTATTAGATAAAAAAAATTCTTTGGGGTGCCAGGGTGGCTCAGTCAGTTAAGCGTCCAACTCTTGATTTCAGCTCAGGTCATGATCTCTGGGTCATGAGTTTGAGTCCTGCATTGGAATCCATGCTGGGCTCCACACTGGGTGTGAAGCCTGCTTAAAATTCTTTCTTCCTCTCCCTCTGGTCCCACCCCATCCCCTGCTCTTATGGGTGCGCTCTCTCTTTCTTTCTCTTGAAAAAATCCTTAGTCATATTTTGCTCTGCTTTTTCTACCAGTTAGCTGTGAGTTACTGGAGAGTTTGTGAAAGTCCTCTATTGTGTCTGTTTGCTTATTTCTTCTTGTACTTTAAAAAAATTTTTTTTTATTTTTTGCTTTATGAATTTGATGTTATGCTATTAGTTGTGGGCAAATTTAGAAGGTTGATGTTGTCCAGGAGGATTGACCATTTGATTAGCATGGAATGTTCTTTATCTTTAGTTGGGTGTCTTGCCTTAACAACTGCCTTGCCTTCCACACACACAGCTGCATTTACTTTCTTTTGTTTATTGTTTGGAAGGAATAACTTTTTCCAACCCCTTGCTGTCAACCTTTAATTGTTCTTTTTTTTTTTTTAAAGATTTTATTTATTTGACAGAGAACACAAGTAGCAGAGAGGCAGGTAGAGAGAGAGAGAGAGAGAGAGAAGCAGGCTCTGCACTGAGCAGAGAGCCTGATGCAGGGCTTGATCCCAGGGTCCTGGGATCATGACCTGGGCCGAAAGCAGAGGCTTTAACCCGCTGAGCCACCCAGCGCCCCGCTTTAATTGTTCTTTTTTTTTTTTTTTTTAAAGATTTTATTTATTTATTTGACAGAGCGAGATCACAGGTAGGCAGAGGCAGGCAGAGAGAGAGAGGAGGAAGCAGGCTCCCCGCTGAGCAGAGAGCCCGATACGGGACTCGATCCCAGGACCCCGAGATCATGACCTGAGCCGAAGGCAGAGGCTTTAACCCACTGAGCCACCCAGGCGCCCGCTTTAATTGTTCTTATATGAAAGAAATGTCTTACAAAATCAATGAAAAGTAATTTATTTTAATTCATTTTGATACTTTAAGTTGATGCAATTAGATTATTTATATTTATTTTTTTATTTTTTAAAAGATTTTATTTGTTTATTTGACAGAGAGAGATCACAAGTAGGCAGAGAGAAAGAGAGAGAGAGAGAGAGGAGGAAGCAGGCTCCCTGCCGAGCAGATAGCCCGATGTGGGACTCGATCCCAGGACCCTGGGATCATGACCCAGGCTGAAGGCAAAGGCCTAACCCATTGAGCCACCCAGGTGCCCCAGATTATTTATATTTAATTTAATGGCTGATATGTCTCAGTTTTTGTGCCACCATTTATTTTCCCAGTGGGAGGGGTGTGTGTGCGTGTGTGTGTGTGTGTGCGTGTGTGTATGTGTTTGTTTCCCTTTTGGTTAGTTGAACATCTAAAAAATTATTTCATTATTACCCTGTATTAGTTTGTAGATTTTTCCAGGGGTTCCCTAGGGATTAAAACATTAATCTTCGAATATCATGGCCTACTACTAATCAATTAACAAATAATGCTAAAGTTAAAGAACATTTTAACTCTTCTACCCTTTCTAGCCTTCTGTGTTATTGTTGTTATGTTAATTGAACATATAATTTTTATATCACAAGACATTATACTTCTTGTGTCCAGTCAGTGTTTCATTAAATTCATCCTTGTATTTAAACTTTTAAAAATTTCTTTCTGCATTTGTGTTTCTGTCCCAGATCATTTTCTTCCTTAATAACTCCTTATAGTATTTCCTGGACACAGTGTGCTGGCAGTGAGCTCACTGAGGTTTTGTCTATTTGGAAATGCTTTTATTTTATTTTATTTTATTTTATCTTGGAAATGTTTTTATTTCACCTTTACTTGTGAACAGTGTTTTCTCTTGAGTATAGAATTCTAGGTTGGTAGTTACTTTCCTTCTGCACTTGAACTTTGCTGTTCTATCATATTCTGGCTTCCAATATTGCAGTGAAAAATCAGTTGTTAGTTTAATTTTTGCTCCTTTGAGGATGTGTGTCTCCCCATCCCACCCCCAAGCTTTGAACACTTACTTTCTTTCATTTGAAGCAGTTTATATGTGAGGTAGTGAGATGTAATTTTCTCTGTAGGTATCCTTATAGGGTGTTGTATCACTTCATGAATCCATACCTTGAGGTCATTTGCCAGTTTTAGAAAATTTGGAGCTATTGTCTGTTCAGATCTTGATCAGGTTCCTATCTCCCTATTTTTCTCTTGGGACCGAAATTCCATATGTGATAAAACTTTCCCCAGGGTTACAAATATCTCTTTCATGTTCTTTTTTGCCGGCTGAGTTCTTAGTTTCAGTTATTGTAGTTTTTAGTTCTGGAATTTGTTTTATTCTTTTTTTTTTTTATTCTTTATAGATTTAAATTATGTGGTCAAATTCCCATCTGTTTTATTGGCCATTCCAGTCAAAGTTTAAAGTCCGAGTCTCAGAATTGAAGTCCAATAAAGGAATCACTTGTGAGTCTCTTTTTATTGTTTGTCTCTTTTTCCCGTTACACTAGTTTTTGATATGCTTGGTAATTTCAGTTGGATGTTGGACATTGTGGATGTTAAATTGTAAAAACCCTGGATGGTGTTCTTGTTCCTCAGTGAAGATTCAGTCCTTTCTGTGGCAGCCGGCAGGAGAAAGATCTCATACCATCATGGACAGAGCGCACCTGCGGTTGGATGCATTCCTTGAGAGGCTCAGCTTACCTTTCGTGTTCAGCCTCAATCCTAGGGTCTCCCCCTCTTTGTGTCCCAACTTAGAGCCTATGGTATTTTCTAGAATTCTTTCTCATTGACAGATCTTCACATCTAAGTTCTGTTTCTCCAGCACTGTAAGACTGTTGGAACTCTTCCTTTTTCCCCCCTCCCTTTTAGTTTGGCTCCTTAGCTTTCCGCCCTGTGACATTTCATTGCCCGTGCTCCAAGAGGAAGAGTGGTGCCGAACTTGGTCTCACTTCTCTGTTCTTTCCTTCTGTCTCTGATTTTTGTTTCTCAAGATCTAGTTAACTTGGCCTCCCTGAACCCCAATTTATTTTAACCCAAGCCCCATGCAGTTGCCTCTGTCTCTGCTGGTTTCTATCCCTTGTAACGATTGCTCCTGCCTATTCTTTCAGCTTCTTAACCTGTGCCAATAATTTTGACAAATATCCTGTGGAAAACATCAGCATGCAGACAATTGGGCTCATCTTTGTGAGCTTTCCTTCTCTCTAGGGTCTGGATTTTAAATTCTGGCTGCCATAGAAACACACTGATGCTTTCAAACAGATGAATTTTGATATGTTACTGGCTTTTATCATTTTTCTTGGTGGGAGTGTTGGTCTGCTACAAGCTATTTCACTTTAGTAGAAACTGGATGCTCAGAATTTGATGTTATACACAGATCTCTTGTCTGTGGTCTCATAGTGCCGGTCAGTATCAGTTCACAGTTGGCATTGAGCAGCCAATTACAGCATTGCAAAAATGACTTAGGATAAGTGACACTTGTTTAGCATTTTAGAGTTTAGAGTTGCCATTTCCATCTATTACCATTTTCTGTTTTTATTAAAACCTTACAAAATGAGAATCATTATCCTCATTCTATAAATGAGGCAACATCTTTCAGGCATGATTAAGTGGGTCGCTCAAGATCACTCAGTCAAAAGGTGCCATTGTTTGGACCCAAACAAAAATCATCTCGACGGTAAGGGTTTTTCCATTTTATCCATGTTGCTTTTCTTGAAGGAGGATTCTAGATCTAGAAGAACTTCCAGGTAGTTTTATTTATTTCTATTTTTAGTCACAGGCAATATAATGTGGTGACTAGGTATTTGGGCTCTGATATTAAGAGACTTGCGTTCAAATTCCAAATCTGCCACTGAATTATGACCCTTTGCAAGTTACCTTTTTAATCTTCTGTTTTGTCACCATTAAAGTATGGATAATAAATTGTATCAGGTTAAGTTAGGAATTGCCAAAGAAGTCGTGCCTGGGAGGTACTTAGAATGTACGTGCCATCCAGTAAGAGCTCGCGTCAGCTGTCATATTTCTTCATAATAATAATAATAATAATGATGATGCTGTTGTTGTGACTGCTGCCTCTTGACCATTCTCAAACCACGCACCCTCCCAATATTTTCATCTCCTTCCAAGGCTTCCCCTATAATAAGCAACTGATGGGTTTGCAGAGGTCCAAAAGTACTGCTCATCAACCATTCAGGAAACAGATGCTTGCATTTCATTGCCTGCAACAACTCTGCTTTGCCGTCAATGGGTAGAACTATGAATAACAGCCGGAATCCTGGATTCTTGGAAGACAGTGTTACTCAAACTGTAAGATTCTTCATGCAAGGCTGGAGAAACAAAAAGCCCTCGAGGATATTCACTGGAACAAGGGATTTCCTGTTTTGTCATCTTTTGGATGCTGTCTGAAGGCCTTTTTTGTTCTTTGCTGGTGAATCTACCCGTGGCCTCTCATAGCCTGTCTGCACAGGAGTGCAGAGGCCTTTTGACATGCTGGGAAGAAAGGCGAGGGTTTTGGATATAAGTAGAAGGAAGGGGGTAAGGAAATCAGTAGAAGGAAGGAAGGTGTAGAAGGAAGGGTAAGGAAATCAGTCTGCCTCTCTATTCCAAAGAAGGACCATCAGTCCAAACCAGCAGTCCAAATATTCCCAATTTTGATAAGAAAGATGCACCTAGATCAGCTTTTCTCTACTTTTTTCTTATTTTAGAGAGAGAGAGGGAGAGAATGTGCCACACATACTTGTGAGCAGGGTAGGGGGTGGGCAGAGGTTGAAGTGGAGAATCTCAGGCAGGCTCCATGCCTGGTGTGAAGCCCCACATGGGGCTCGATCTCATGATCTCGAGATCACAACATGAGCCAAAAATTAAGAGTCAGGTGCTTAACTGAGCCACCCAGGCGTCCCCAGGTCAACTTTTCTATCTCTGAGAATATGGAGAGTGGTCACAGAGCTTCTAGGAGGAAGTGATTCTTGGTGTTAATTGGGTCTCCAAATAGGAAAGCAGGTGTATAGCGATCTATAAGTCAGCTCAAACTAAGATACGCTACAGTAACAAATTGCTTCAAAGTCCCCTGGCTTACAACCACAGAGATTTAGTTCTCACATTTCATGTCCGTTTTTGGTGAATTGTAATGATGCCCACAACTTCTTTACTCTGGGGTCCAGGCTAATAGAGCTGCACCTGTCTGGTGTGTCAGTGGTTTGCTGGCTCCAAGAGCAGAAAGCACAGGTGCGGACCATCAGCATATAATGACTCTTAAACGCTTCTTAAAGTGTTTCTGTGAAACTTCATCTTTATTTCATTGGCCAAAGAAAGTCATATGGACTATCTTGATGTCAGTGGAGTGGAGAAGAATAGTCCTTCCATAAGGAGAGGCAGTGAGCATTTTTTTTTTAATTTTATTTATTTATTTTAGAGAGTGGGGGAAGAGAGGACAAGGGAGGGAGAGGGGGAAAGAATCTCAAGCAGACTCCCCACTGAGCGCTGAGCACTGAGCCCAATGCAGGGCTCAGTCTCATGACCCTGAGATCGTGACCTGAGCCCAAACCAAGAGTTAGACTTAATCAGTTAAGTTCTGACTGAGGTGCCCAGGTGCCCCAGCAGTGAGCATTTTGAGCAGTAATATGATTTACCTCAAGGACAAGTTCATTTGCAAAGAAAGGGATTGGATGCCCTAGGATAGCATGAGTGAAGAAATCTGAGTATTAAGTGTTAGCAGTTGGGAAGCGCTAAGTCCTGCAAGGCTTTACAGCCCTTTACAGATGTTTGTCTCCAGTCCTCTCTTGGAGTCTGCAACCCCATTATGAGATAACTTGCATCTGAGGGCCTGTATTCATCAGGAAAGCCCACTTGCCTTCTCTTGCAACACTTGCCTGGACATTGAGTTGAGATGGTTGATAAAGTAACATGGATACTGCCTATGGGATCTTGTTCATGAACAAATACAGGCTTTCTGGAAGAATCTGAGTATGGTCTTGCTGGTAGTGTGTACGAAGGTCCCATGCAATTTGAATGCCCCAATTGTTGGAGTCTCTTAATTGAGGAAAAGCTGAATTTTCATGTACATGGGGCACACTGCAACTAGAATTTCCCTGAGCTTTACTTTGTTTTCATAGCTGTGATCATGAAGTGTGACAATGACTCTTACAGGTGGTCTCAACGCCACTCACACTCAAATTCTCATTGTTACCTTGAAGTACCGTATCTTTTCCTAACTCCATGCCTTTCAAAGGTTCTTTCTCTACTGGTTGGATTTGGTAGAGATTGTCTTCATCGTGAGCTCTTCCTCCTCCTCTCTTGTCAATATACCAATAATATCCCCAATGAAATATTTATCACTTACACAAGTCATATATCCTCTTTAGAGACAAAAGATAAGCCGATAAGAAGCACAGTTTTAACTACCTTTGAGTCCATGACCCAGAGACAACCTTTGTTCATGTTTGATGTTTAACCTTTCAGACTTTTCAGATGGTCTGTGAACAGTCACCAACAATTTCAATGGTGCTGTGTGCATAGTGATTACCAAGGTGGGTACTGGAGAGGCTGGGGCACGGCCACCAGCTGCCCCCACTCCTCATCACCTGGTGGCTTTGGGCAAGTTGCTGAAATTCTCCAAAGGTGCCTTGTCATCTGTAAGATGGCCATCTCACTTTCTCATATGGCTGTTAGGATTACGTGAGTTATTTGTTAGAACATTCTTAGAATAGTGCCTAATGCCTATTAAGTGCTTAATACTGATAGGTGTATTTCTCTTGACAACACATTAATGTAGTTCTAAATTAGTATATTTATGCCATCCTTTTTAATGAAATAACTATATTACAATTACAACAGTAATATAGTTATTTCATTACAGTGCATAAAAATTATGTTACTAATGTAATTGTAATATAGTTACTTCATTAAAGAACTATAATATAGTTATTTCATGAAGGTGTATAATTATTTTTCTTAAGCTTCTTTTTTATTGTTTTTTTTTTTTGTGTATTGACATACAGCGTTATATTAGTTTCAGGTGTAGAGCACAGTGATTGACAGTTCTATACATTACACGATACCATGATAAACGTGGTCAGCATCTGTCACTGTACAACATTATTATGCTATTATTGACTATGCTATACTTTTCATGTCTGTGACTTACTTATTTTGTAACTGGAAGTTTGCAGGTCTTAATCCCTTTCACCTATGTCACGCATCTCCCCACTACCTTCCCCTCTGACAACCACATTTGTATTTATGGAGTATAACATACTTCTTTCAATCAATTTTATATTTACATTAAGGAGGCTTTCAAAAAAATTTTTTTTACAATAATTGAAAGAAACATACCCTCAAATATTACCTAGGAGAAATCCCTAGTGTTTAGATTACTGGGTCCATATATACCTACCCCTACCCCATTTTACATTTTTGCTATAGATTTCCAGTGCGCTCTCTATGTTTCCTGGAAATCTGACAGCATACTCTACCCTTGCTCCATTCAGTTCTACTGTTTTTCTCAAAGCTATTCATAACTGGGAAAAGCTGTCAAATTTTAATACAGCTTTCTTTTAATTCCGATCAAATTGACTGTTCAAAACATACCTGTATTAGGAATTGCCTGGGAATGGCCTCACTCAGGTGAGTCTCTTGTCGGCCTCACTCAGGTGAGTCTCTTGTCGACTTTTCTGTTGGCTGGTCAACTCCTCTTCCCTCCCTCCTTCCCTCCCTCTTTCTCTCCCTGATGGAAATAACTTAGCTTTTCTGACTTAAAAAGCAATGCACATCCATTGGAATGTAGAAATAGATAAAGGAGAAAATAAAATTTTCTAGGAAATCTTTCAAGCTTTGCCAGCGGTTCTCAAACTCTGGAGTGTGCATCAGAATGTCCTGCAGGGCTTGTTAAAAATACAAGGTCGCTGTGTTCCTAAGGTTTATGATTCAGTAGGTTTGGGGTGAATCCTGATCATTAGCATTTCCGACAAGGTCCCAAGTCATGCTGAAACCATTGGTCAGGGGACCCCAGTTTGAGAAGTGCTGTTAACACATAAACAGATGAGACATCCATACTGTGCAGTAACTTGATGTCTTACTGAATTTATCACACGTACTGTTCAGGCAGTTCTGACCCACACTGGTATGCAACAGAGTACATGTTATTCCACTGTGTTGATGTACCCTAATTTATTTGATATCAGAGGCATTTAAGTTGTTGTAGGTTTTTTTTATTATTATGGTAGCAGTGCATCAAAAATCCTTTCTCTTGTTTGACTACTGTATTTGTGCATCCCTTTCTGTATGACAATTTCCTAGCAGCAGAATTGCTGGTAAATGGGCATGCACATATAAAATTTGACACATTTCATTGCTCTCCAGAAAGATCATACTAAAATTTACTTCTGCTTACTGGTGTAAGAGTCCCTATTTCCTTACACTCTGATTGAAGACAGAGTATGATCAGACTGTGCCCGTCAGAGGAGAGAGAAATAATGTATTTCTTTCTTAATTCAGATACAAGTGCTTTTGTTGTTTGTGATGTTACACATTTTAAGTGTTTATTGACCACATTTTTTTTTTCTTCTGGATGTTATTTTTGCCCCTTTTTGTTGTTGTTGTTGTTCTTAGTATTTTATAAAGGCTAGTTACTTAAATTTTTTAAAAAAGATTTTTATTTTTGTAATCTCTACACCCAACCTGGGGCTCAAACTCATGACCTCAAGATCTAGATCTGTACCCTCTTCTGACTGAGCCGGCCAGGCATCAGAGATGCTCAGCCTTTATAAACAGGTTTGCAGACATTTTTTTTTTTCTCAGTCTGTTGTATACTTTTTTCTGCCCTTTTTAAATGTAGACAAAAATTCGTTCACCTTATGTTTTATAGAAGATACGCAGTTTTACTTTAATGTTACTTTCCTCTTTGAGTGTTTAGACTGATTTTTCACAATTGGATACCATTTCTTTAATCATTTAGTCAACAGATTTTTGGCTTAGTTATTATTAGAAGCTCTCCAAGACACTGGTGGGGGGGGATTAAATAGTTTAAAATCCTACCCTTAAAAAAAAATTTCTAACCTCATAGAACTTGCATTTTAATGTGAAGAGACAGTCAGCAACGTATAATGGATTGATACAACATTCTAGAAGCCCGTAAGTGTTGGGGGAAAAAACCCACAAAAAAACCAAGCAGGGAAAGATGACCTATTTCTTTAGTTGTTCTTCAGACCATTTTCATAACTCCATTTTTCAACTTTTTTTATTCATTTAAAGATTAGCTTGGTATGAGTTCTGAGGTGTGGTTTAAACCTTTTTTTTTTTTTTTCCTTAAAGATCTATATTTATTTAGATGTTCTTTTCCTACACATCTGAAATACCAGTTTTGGGGTTCATTAAGTACTTATTTGGGTCTCTTTCCTTTTTATTCTGTTCCATCAATCTACCTCCATTATGGTCTCAGAAACAAGTTTTTCATTGTTCCCTTGTATTATATTCTCTAACAGTGTGGTTTCTCTTTCCTTATTATTCTTTATCAAAATCTGAGAGGCTGTTCTGCTCTGCTTATACTTACTGCTATATTTGAGAATCATGGCAAGTTCCAAATAAAATCACTTTGGAATGTTGGTTAATGGCATTAGATTTGTAGATTGATGTTTAAGGACTAAAAATTGATACAGTGTTACATTGTCCCATCTAAGAACCTGGCCTTTCTGTAACAATGTATTTTGTTATATTTTCCATCAAAGGATAAATCTTTTTTCATTTGGGTCACGGGCATTTCTCTGTAAGGTTGTTTGAAGGTGTTTTATGTTTTTGTGTTATTGTGAATATGATAATCACATCCTTTTTCACTGGATATTATTGCCTTAGAGGGAAAGTAGCGGATATTAAATTACAAATAACTCAGCATGTAATATTAATTACATATGTGCATATATGTGATATGGCCTGGATTCCCTACTGAACAGTTGTAGTAAGTTTGCACTGGAATTTCCTAAATTTGCAAGTGGTCTCATGTGATCCACAAATAATGAAGTATTGCTTCTTCTTTTCCAGTATTTATACAGTATGGCTTCCTCTAACATTTTCATCCCGCTGACAGTTTTTGGAATGAAGTTAAATAAAAATAGACAATTTCCTTTTCTTGTTCTCGACTTTAATGAGAACTCCTCCATCGTAGCATCATTAAATATGATGGAGCAGACATTTCTCGAGCTCTGAATATTTTCCAGACGATGCATTGTGGGAGGGCAGGAGGTCAGGAGAGTTTCATGTGGAGATGTTTTCAGCATTCAGTCCTGTCCTCTGATTTCTTTCTGACATGCCCTCCCCACAAGTGAGGTCTTTACTTTTATTTTTTAATTCATCCCTTATTTTACCGAGTAGTCTTACCCACCATTTTTTCCCCATGATAGGTAAATGAGGACTTCATTTCCTTGTTCCTTTTCTGCCAGGGAATTTCTTTTTTGTTGCTTTCACAAGAGTTTCAGCTTGAGTATTAACAATCCCCAGGTAATAACTGTTTTTCATTAGAACTGTTTACTTTGTTTCCTTGTTTCTAGCATCTTAATGCTGAGGTGGAGGAGATTGCTACCAATTTAATTTCTGTTTCTTTGTGTTTGACCAGGATCCCTGCCCCTCCCAGGGGATGGAAAATATGAAGTTGTGTCTAGATGTTGCTTTATTTTGGCTTGCTGCCTTTGGTGAAAAAGGAGCCCTTCATGAGCACTTGGATTTTTGTATTTTTTAGTCTCTTTCTGTCTTTCTCTCTCATCCCTCCCCCTCCTTCTCCACCCTCCCCAGCTCTGCTCAGTAGGCTTGATAAAGAAGTTACTAACTTGTCTGGCAAGTAACTGATCAAGTAACTAATTTGTCTAGGGCTTAGCTTCCTCACATAAAATCCATTCCTTGTAAGTACCAAGTGAGGACTAAGTGAGCTCATTGCAACTGTAGTCATCTCGTTTATATTCCATCAGTCCTGTGTTCTTCCCCAGGGACTCCAGCTTCTGTTTTCTGTAACTGTCATCAACATATCTATAGAAACCACCATAAAAGTCATTTCTAATGACTTATCTTTTTCCCCCCTTTTCTTTTGCATTCAGAAGGAGCTGCTTCAATTTGTTTTAGCTCGGCAAGGTGTTGAAATTTCATATATTGTCAGTACAGTTCTTCACCACCTTTAATGTTTTAATTCTGGAAAACGCTCATTCCTTTCCTTGAATTAATTTCTTACCTCTATTGGCTTTCTCTTTCTTTGTGCCCTCAGTAAGTTGCCTTATTATTTCCTCTTATTTTACAGGTTCTTTGTTTTCTATGATTTCCTTGAGAGTGAAAAGCAGATGGTATTGAAAATTTCCCAAGCAATTTTCCTTGAAAATATGATCCTCCTCTGCTTTTTGTATGTTATGTTTAAATCCTCCCTCAAAGCTACAAGTTTTCACAAGCCTCTTGTGGTGGTGGAGGTGGTATTTGTTCTCTTTTAAATATATCCTCAAATGCGGACAGCTGTATTCCAGCTTTTTATTTGCTTCCAGAATTGCATGGCATATTCCTAGGGTTTGGTTTTGTTCACCTTCATGCCATTTGGATCCTTGTCTTTGGTCTTGTATTATTGTTGGATGACGGAATGACAGCTCATGCTTCATTAACTTAATTTGTTGGCTGACACTTGATATTAGCTCTTAATAATTAATTGTTACCATTATTGTTATTATACTATTTTCTGAAGCTGGAGAGGAGGATGACCCAGGATGGCATCGGGGGATGGGAAGGGGATCTAGGGACCAAGGCAGTCCTGTCAACTCCTCCTTCTCGCGTCTGTGAAAACCCCGGGGTCTGTGTCTGGTTGGTTGCTTGGTGGCACAGTGGTGGGATCCAAACAGTCCCCTCCCCTGATGCTACCGGCCACCAAGTTGGTCTGTGCCACACCCCGGCCTCCTCTCTTTGTCTCTGCGAAGGTCCTGAGGGGACGCTGTTTCATTTCCCTCAGACGACATCTTGCTTCCATCACTTTCCAGAAGGGAAGCAGCCTGTGGTCACTTTTCACGGCGTCCTTCCATCTCCATCTCCAGTGTACGTCACCTTGTTTCTCCAAGTATCACACGTAGAGGACACCCCTTCCCAATTCAGCGCTGGCACACAGCGCCCCCATGTCGGTGGTTTTGTGGTCACTTCCGCTGTGTGTGAACGGGAGAGCGTGTGTATGTGTGTGTCCCCACACTGGGGACAGGCCATCAGTCCACTCGGCCTGTCTCCGTGTTCTTCTCAAATCCTCTGCTCACAAAATGCCTGTTCAGTTGTCAGTGTCACAGTCCCCAAATCTCTATGTCGATTGCATGCCCTTGTCCGTGGGGGTCAACGCACTCAAGTCTAATCATTTCTCTAAATGCTTGTTCTCCCCAGCTGCCCCTGAGCTTCCCTAGAGTTGATAAGGAAAACGTGTGTTGTAAGATGGCGCCCGGAGCTAGCAAAGGAGTCACGCGGGGCTCTTCCGGGTTCTTCTAGCCGCTCTGCTCCCCGCGCATGCGCACCAAGGGCGCTAAGTTTGCGGAAGTGGGAGGGTATATAAGTGAACCCCGTCGCCCTCTGGGATCAGACGGGGGAGATCGCTCTCGTCTGACCCTGCTGCTGTTAGTAAACCTCCAGGGTCTCCGAGTGCGCCGCTTGGTTCTTCCCTCGGGATCCAGTCCGGTTCCGGAACAGAGTGAAGACTGCTCTTGCTCCATTCTTTCCCCTGAACTCGAGGTAACTGTGATTTCCCGGACAGTGTACGGAATAAGACGGAGGGGCCCCGCCGGCCCCTCCGTGGTGCATGGTGACCTTTTGCGGAACGGGTACAGTCCACCGATTGTATTGAGATCACCGTGTTTTTATCTGGACCCGTTTATGTGTGTGTGAGTGTCCGCGCGCGCGTGTGTGTGTTTTAGCACGTGTATTCACACTTAGCGGTGTGCAGCTCGTTTCCGTTGTTTCTTAGATTTTCCTTACTTGTCCGAGAGACAGAAGGCAGAGCGACAGGCCACTGAGCAAGGACCCCGATGCGGGCCTTGATCCCGGGACCCTAGGATCACGGCCCGAGCCGAGGGCAGCGGCGTAACCCACGGAGGCCCCCCGGCGCCCGTGGAGGGCGCAGGTGGAGGCTGCTGTGCGCCTCCTCCACGTCGGGGGATGGGAGTCTCCAGCCGCACGCGGGTCCCGCCTGTGCTGCGTTATGGCCACCCCCGCTTTCCTCCCGGGGGCACCACCTCCCACAGCCGCTGACCCCTGGGGGCCACTGGTCTGTTCCCCGGGTCTGTGACTCTGTCATCTCAGCGATGTGGAATGAACGGACTCGTGCCGCCAAGGAACGTTTTGAGGTTGGCGTCTTTCCTGTGGTTTCATTTCTAGAAGATTCGCCCATGGGGTTGTACCGGAGTTCATGCTTTCTTCCTGCTGAGCGGTGTTCCACGTGGAGATGCACCTAGTTTGCTCATCTGTGGAAAGGCTTCGGGGCTGTTTGTGGTTTGAACTAGGAGAAAGCCGCTGTGAACGTGCCTGTATTTTTTTTTTTTTTTAAGAGTTTATCTATTTATTAGAGCGCGCTCAAGCAGGGGCCGGGGCCGGCAGAGGGAGAAGCAGGCTCCTCGGTGAGTGAGGAGCCCAGGGCAGAGCTCCATCCTAGGACGCTGGCGTCGCGACCTGGGCTGAAGGCAGGTGGTTAACCAGCTGAGCCACCCAGGTGTCCCGCCTGTCTGGGTTTTTGTGTGAACGTTAATTGCCGTTTCTCTGGGCCGGCCCCCAAGAGTGCAATAGCTGGGTTGTATAATAATTGCATGTTTCGTTTTATAAGACATTTTCTCACTCTTCTGGAGTTCCATTTTACATTCCCACCAGCAGTGTATGAGTGATCCAAGTTCTTTGCACACTTACCAACATTAGGGTGGTCCTGTTTTTAATTCCAGCCTTTCAGACAGGTGTGTAGTGATACCTCATTGTGGCTTTACTTTATTTGCTCAAGGGCTAATGATGTTGATTATCTTTTCATGCACTTAACTTGCTTTTCCTGTGTCTTCCTCGATGAAATGCCTGTTCATGTCCTCTGCGTATTTTCTAATTGGATTGTTTGATCTTTAATCTTGAGTTTTGAGAGTTCTTTATATAGTCTAGATAGTAGTCTTTTGTGGGATTTGTGATTTGTGGATTTTTTTTTTCCCAGGCCATAGCTTTGTCTTTTTATCTTCTTAACAGGGCTTTTTACACAATAAACTTTTTTATTTTGATGAAATCAATTTTATCAGAATTTCCTTTTATGACTCCTGCTTTCGGTGCCTAAGGAATTTTTTGTCTAGACAAGATCTGGAAAATTTTCTCCGGTTGTTATTAATTTTTTTTTTTTAATAATTTTACCCTTAGCTACATGATCCTCTTTGAGGTTTGGGGTTTGAGGTATGGTTTATGTTCATTTTTTTTGCCTCTGCAAATTTTCTTGTTGCTGCAGCATTGTTTGTTGAAAAAGGTTACCCTTGTTCTATTGTTTTTCTTCTAGTGCTTTTGCATTTTTGTTGAAAATCCGTGAAGCACGTTTGTGTGGGTCTCCTCTGTTCCCATTGATCTATGTCTGTTCCTACTTGAGAACCACAGTGTCTTGATTACTGTAGCTATACAATAAGCCTTAAAGTGAGTGATTCCTCCCGTTTTGTTTTTCTTTTCCAAGGTTGTTTAAAATATGCTATGGTCTGTGCCTTGCCATATACTTTTTAGAATATGTTTATCTATTTCTACAAATACCTTGTGTGGATTTTGATAGGAATTCATTAAATCTATAGATCAACCTGGGGAGACTTGACATCTTTACTATGTTGAGTCTTCCAGTTGCTGAACATGATATGTTTCTCCATTTATTTAGATCTTCTTTGATTACTTCCATTAGCATTTTGTAATTTCCAGCCTACAGATCCTGTACATGTCCTGTTAAATTTATAACTAAGTATTTTATTTTCTTTGGAGCAGTTGCAAATGATACTGCATTTTTAATTTTGGCCTGTACATGTTCATTGTTAGTATGAATATGCAGTTGACTTTGTGCATGCTGAGTTTATAATCTGCAACCTTGGTGAACACATTCATGACTTCTGGAAGCTTTTTGGGGGTATAGTCCTTGGGGCTTTCAAAGGTTTATTTATTTTATTTATTAGAGAATGAGCACGGGGGTGGGAGGCGGGGCAGGGCAGAGGGAGATGGAGAGAGAAAATCCTCAAGGAGACTCCATGCTGAGTGCTAAGCCCGCTGTGGGGCTTGGTCCCACAGTCCCGAGATCATGACCTGAGCTGAAGTCAAGAGCCGGCAGCTTAATAGACTGAACTACCCAAGTGCCCCAGATTCCTTGGTATTTTCTATCAGTCATCACGCCATCTGCAAATACAGGTGGTTTATTTTTTTCCTTCCCAATATGTATAGATCGTATTATTTCTTTCTTTGCCTGAGTGCAGTGGGTAGACTTTCTAGTATTCTCTTGGATAAGAGTGTTGAGAGTGGTGGACATCCTTGCCTTGTTTCTGATATTAGTAAGAAAGTATATGGCCTTTCAACACCAAGTACGGTGTTAGCTATGGTGTTTGGTTTTTGTTTTAGTTTGTCTTTGTAGATGATCTTTTTAAGGTGATTGGGTTCCCCTCTATTCCTAATGTGCTCAGAGTATTGATCAGGAATGGGGTTGGATTTTGTCAGACGGTTTTGCTATATCAATTTTTTTTCTTTTTTTTTTAGCCTGTTGCGGCAGCTTACAGTGATTGGCTTTTGAATTGGCCTTGTACATGGAAATAAATCCCACTTGGTTATGGTGTATAATTCTTTTTATTCATTGTTGAATTTTCTAATATTTTTGTTAAGGATTTTTGCATCTTAAGTCAATGAGAGATACTGATCTGGATTTTCCATTTTTATAATTATATGTGTGTGTGTGTGTGTGTGTGTGTGTGTGTGTGTTTTCCTCCAGTTGTGGAGAAGAATTTATATACAGTTGGTGTTTGTTTTCCTCAAAATATTTTTATGGAATTCTCCAATAAAACCATCAGGGTCCAGAGATTTCCATTTTTAGGAATGTTAAAATTATGAATTCACTTTCTTTAATGTTTATAGGACTATTCAGACACTGTTTTGTCTTCACTTCAGTTTTGGTAGTTAGTGGTTTTTGAAGAATGGTCCATTTCTTCTGAGTTGTTGAGTTTATGAGTGCACAGTTGTTTGTGATATTTCCTTATTATTTTTTTAATGGCTTTGTGAACTGTAGTGATAGCTCTCATTTCATTTCTGGTATTGGTGACTTGTGTCTTCCCTTTTTTAATTTTTTTTTTTTTGGTCAGTTTTTTTTTTTTTTTTCTTCAAAGAACCAGGTTTTTGTTGACTTGATTTCTTTATTGTTTTCCTGTTTTCAGTCCATTTTTGCTCTTGGGTTTATTATTGCTTTCTTCTGTTTGCTTTGGGTTTCTTTTGTTTTCCTATTTTTTTTTAAAAGATTTTATTTATTTATTTGACAGAGATCACAAGTAGGCAGAGAGAGAGGGAGAAGCAGGCTCCCTGTTGAGCAGAGAAGCCCAATATGGGGCTTGATCCCAGGACCCTGGGATCATGACCTGAGTCGAAGGCAGAGGCTTTAACCCACTGAGCCACCCAGGCACCCCTTCCTTTTTCTTGAGGTAGGAACTTAGCTTATTTGATCTGCGATCTTTCTCCTTTTCTAAAATAAGCATTTAGTGCTATGGATTTCCCTGCCAGCACTGCTTTAGCTGCGTCCCAAATATTTTGATACACTGTATTTTCATTTTTATTTAGCTCTGTATTTTTATTTTCCTTGAGATTTCCTTTTGGACCTGTTGATCATTTAGAACTGTTTTGATCAATTTCCAAATGTTTAGAGGTTTTTCCTATTGTTTTGTTGTTACTCAAAAAAAAAAAAAAAAAAAAAAAAAGGCGCCTGGGTGGCTCAGTTGGTTAAGCAACTGCCTTTGGCCCAGGTCATGATCCTGGAGTTCTGGGATCAAGTCCCATATCGGGCTCCCATCTCCATGGAAAGTCTCATTCTCCCTCTGAACATTTCCCCTTTCATGTTCTCTCTCAGATTAAATAAAATCTTTAAAAAAAAAAAAAAAAGGATTTGTCTATTTGAGTGAGAGAATGCACAGAAGTGGGAGTGGAGGCAGAGGGAGACAATCTCCAAGCTGACTCCCAGGGAACTTGGAGTTTGGTGTGGGTCTTGATACCACCACCCATGAGGTTATGACCTGAGCTGAAATCTACAATCAGAGGCTTAACTGACTGAGCCACCCAGCTGCCCTGTTACCACTTTCTAGTTTGGTTCCATTGTGGTCAGAGAAAATAGTTTATATGATCTCAATTCTTTTAAATATGTTGCGGTTTATTTTGTGTTGTGGGGTGCAGTCTCTCTTGGTGAATGTTCTTGTAGTACTTGAAAAAAGCATGTATTCTGTTGTTAGGTACAGTGTTCTGTGTTTATCATTTCGACCATGTTGGTTGGCTATGTTCATTTCACTTTTGAACACCTGTTTTTAACAACTTCAACTCCCCCCCCCCCCTTTTTTGGGGGGTCTCTGTTATTTGGTGAGTACACATTTAGGATCATTCTCTTACTCTTTTTTATATTTCTAATATGGTGCCCAACATACATGCTTTCAGTAAATATTCCCTGAACGATTTGGCAAGTTAAAATTAAGTACATAAGTGAAAGATAGAAAATATTTCACTTTCTCAAGCTATGCTTTTATCCCCTGCTTATATAAATTATGCGCCATGTAGTTTTCAATTAAATCGCATTAGTTTTTCATTTTTTTTTTTAAAGATTTTATTTATTTATTTTAGAGAAAGGGAGAGACAGAGACAGAATGTGTGAGAGTGAGAGGAGAAGTGTGAGAGGGAATCTCCAGCAGACTCCATGCTGGGTTGGGAGTCCAATGTGGGGCAGAATCCCAAGGACCCCCCCCCCCCCAAGATCATGACCTGAGGCGAAACCAAGAGTCGGACACCTAACCTTACAGAACCACTCAGGTGCTCCCATTTAGGTTTTTAAATGTAGATTCAGAAATTGTTAAGTTTGAGAAAGAGCAAAACTTAGTAGAAAAAGCATGGACTTTTGAGTGAGTTTAAATAGATTTGATTTTAAATACGAGCTCTGTGACCAAACTGGTAAATGAAAATGATGGCCCTCTGTCACTTAGGAAACTTTCAGTGACGGTTGATAGACTGCTGGTTTCAATAACTACAGACAGTTGGTTTACTTAACAGGAAATTTCAGAGGTGTTTTGTTTCAGGTGTGGCTTGATTATTAGCTATTCAGGAAACAAAGTAAAGCCACAAGGAGGTATCACTACACCCCTGTCTGCAAGGCTAGAATGAAAAATAGTGAAAACTAATGCTGAGATTCTATTTCACAACCACTGGAATGGCAAAAACAAAACAAAACAAACAAAAAAAACCAACAAAAATTGGGAAAGAGTGTTAGGATATGGAGCAGCTGATTGAACATTGCGTTGCTTGTTGGGGGAAGTAGCAAATGGTACTACCATTTTGGAGAACTGTTTGTTAATTTCTTACAAAGTTAAATATCCATTTACCCAATGACCCAGAAATTCTACTCTTCGATATTTACCCAAGAGTAATGTAATCATGTGTCTGCAGAAAGACTTTGACAGCGATGCTCACAGCAGCTGTATTCACCATAGCTAAACCCTGGGAAAACCCAAATGTCCATCATTGTGTGACCGGATAGATAATTGCAGCATGCAGTCACCCAGTGGCATATTATTCAACAACACAACAAGACAGGGCACTGCTGTGTATGAACACATGCATGGAGCTCACAAATACCATATTCAGCAATTGAAGCCAGCCATAAAAAGATCCATGTGTGTGATGCCATTTATCCATGGTGTTGGAAGTAAGATGTGGTTGTTTCTAAGGTGTGTCTAGGAACTGGTGTGAAGAGGTCATAAGAGACTTTTCTGGGGTAATAGGAGTGTTCTATATCTTATTTCTAGTGAGGTTACTTGGAAATATGCAGTTGTCAAAACTCATTGAGCTATACACTTAAGAACTGTATTTTATTGCATGAAAATCATACCTCAGTGAAAATAATCATGTAATACAGTAGAACATTAAATAAGAAGGAGAAAGATTTGTGGGACAGGCAACAATAGAGGGAGCTCACTGTGGTCATGAAGTTCGCTTTCTTTATCTTTAATTTTTTTCACTTGGAACATATCCTTTTTAAAAAAAATCGTTATTTTTTTAAAAGATTTTATTTATTTATTTGACAGACACAGAGTGAGCACAAATAGGGGGAGCAGCAGGCAGAGGGAGAGGGAGAAGCAGGCTCCTCACTGAGCAGGGAGCCCGATGCGGGGCTTGATCCCAGGACCCTGGGATCATGACCCGAGCCGAAGGCAGATGCCCAACGACTGAGCCACCCAGGAGCCCCCCAAAATTGTTATTTTTTAAATTTTTAAAAAGATTTTATTTATTTATTTGACAGAGATCACAAGTAGGCAGAGAGGCAGGCAGAGAGAAAGGAGGAAGCAGACTCCCTGCTGAGCAGAGAGCCTGATGCGGGGCTCGATCCCAGGATCCTGAGATCATGACCTGAGCCAAAGGCAAAGGCTTAACCCACTGAGCCACCCACGCACCCCCCCCATTGTTATTTCTTAAATTGTAGTATGTCAGCATATTCATTAGGTTTATTTTATAGTCAAGGGAAGTTTGAGCTCAGAGAGCTCCAGTGGCTTGCACAAGGTCGCAAAGCCAGTAAGTGCACAAAGACTCCAACAGCCCGCGCTTCTACCCTGTCTTTCTGGCATCTGCCACAAGATCTGGTCACAGTAGGAGTACAGTACACAGATGTAGGGTGAATGCGAGTATTTGCAGTGTGTGCTGGTATCCGTGTACCTCACTCAGGTAGCGGAGCCACAGATTCAGGAATTTACAAGAAATACAGTGGTGTGTCTTCATGCTAAGGTTGGTGCAAAAGCTGGTCTTGAGATTCGTCCCACCTGGGAATCGTTTCTTTGTTCTGGGGGTAGATGTGCCCAGGGCAGTTAGGCTCACTGAGTCGAGGCATGCTGGAGGGTGGACCGCAGTGACCATGTGGTCATGTGTCTGGGTCCATGTGTGGGCTGTGCGGAAGCTAAGTCGGAGCCGCATTGCCTGGCTCACTACTGTGGATGGGGAAGCAAGAGGCAAGAACATTGATCTCCTTCAGGGAGGAGTGCCCAGAGGTTTTTTTGTTGCACAAAGCATTTGTCATTTCCTTGCTTGAGTATTCTGCATGTTCTGCATCTAACCAAGGCTGTCCAGAGTTTGTGGGGCCTTTTCTATACGTTGTGGAGGACCTTCTTTCAGCAAAATGGAAATTAAAGTTTTCTTCAAATTTTTTAAAAAAATGACCATATGAACATGCTGTAGGGCTCCTCCTCCTAAAGTCTTAGAAGGGCCCCAAGCATCCGAGGGGCCAAGTGAAGCTTCAGCCTCGTTAGTTTTATAGTAAAATTGCCTCTGTGCCCCCAAATTGCACATATTCTGCCTCCTTCCTGTGTCCTTCAGCCTGTCCCCTGACCGCTCACGTCTCCAGTCCTCCATTTGGCTCCAGCCTCGCAGAGCTTCCCACTAACCCTCTGAACTGACCGGGCTGATGGCTCTTGTTTCGGCCCGGTGTTCCCTTCTTGGAACAAACATTTTGTGGGACCTCCTGAAACGAACTTCATAGATAATATAACCAAGCCACATTGCATAATTAAAAAAATAATAGGACCTCAGTGTACTGTAAAGGAGAAATAAAAACGAAAGAATTTTTTTTATAAAATAATATACATACCAATAAGTAAATGCTTTGTCATGACGACACCAGAAGGCTGGACACTGACTCATGAATCACTAACCGCCCTCCTCTTCCCTCAGTGTTTCAGTGTTGCTAAGTGCACAAGAGCATTTGTGACTCTGGTTTTAACATGCCTTATACCTACTCTCCGGATGGCCTTTCCCCCTCTGCCTTATTTCTTAAAATCGTCCAGAATTAAGGCTCAAGACAGCAGCCCTCGATTAGCGAGTGCCCTTGCTGTGATGAGCACTGGGTGTTGTGTGGAAGTGTCGAATCGATACATTGTACACCTGAATCGAAGAGTACACTGTATATTAACTAACTGGAATTTAAATAAAAACTTAAAAAAAAAAAAAAAAAGACGGGCTCTAATATCACCTCTTCCAGAAGCTTCCATTGACCGCTAACAGCTTCAGAGGCCATCTGTACCTACTGATGTTTGAGCTGATTAATATTATTAAAAATTTATGTCCAGAGTTAGAGGTCGTGATAGACTTACAGGACTTCAGGCAGAGATAAGGCTAGACATGTCTGTATTTATGAGGCCAGAGGCTGGAACAGAAAGAAGGAAGGGAAGCAGGAGGAGGAGTCTGTTCCAGAAGTAATGTGTCATTGCATGTGAAAGCCTAGTTTGGAATCTCTGTTCTTTCTTTTCCCAGATGTGTGACCCTAGGCAGTTTCCTTAATCTGCATCCAGGTCTGCTCATCTGTAAAGCATCGTTAATAACAGCACCTAGCACGAGCACATAGGGCTGTCGAGGGAGGGAAATCGGTGGGGGGGGGGGCTTGCAAAGTGCTCACATAGGGACTGGCACCTCATAAGTGCTCGCTTAAGAGGGCTGTGATTTCAGAACAACCACCCTCCCGGATTCCTGGATAGGGTAGTCCATGGGCTGGCAGACTTTTTCTGGGAAGCGCCAGAGTAAATATTTTCGGCTTTGCTGTCCTACCGGGTCTGTTGGAATGAGTCAACTTGCTGTCGTAGCGTGAAAAGAGCCCTAGACAATATGTAAATGAATGAGTGCTTCTGTGTTCCAATAAAACTTTATTTACACCAACAGCTGAGTTTGGCCCATGGACTGTAGTTTGCCCACGCCTTTGCTAAAGGATGGGCTACCAGCGCAGTCTATACACGGGAGTAGGGCACTATAACAGCAGGCAAAAGCCGGGGCTCGGTATGCATGTCTTTTATTTTTCTTGTAAGGAAAATAGAATCCTATTTTAAGATCTGTTCCATACCCTGTTTTCTTTTTATTTAGCAGCATCTTGAGGATGTATGTTAGGTAAATAAATGTATCTGTGCAAGCCCACGTTTTGCGCCCATGGTAGTGATGTATTACATGGGGACGAGCCATCATGTATTCGGTCGTTCCTCTGTTTTGCCTGTTGTGGTTTATAATTATGAATTTGTGATGTTAATATTTTTCTCCTGCCAGACTGTGTGGTGTAGGAAGGCAGGAATACATGTGTGCTGTTCAGTTCATGTGTGGAACACTGGAGGCCTAATGCCCTCACCTTGAACCCTGCCGCCATCTTGGGGAAATGCGTTGGCTTCTCCCAGACAGTAAAATGTGGATTTCAGACAGACTGGTGTGAGGGACACAGGACTAATGTTTGTAAAAGATCACGGAAACTGCAGAGTAGATGCTCTGCCCGTCTGAAGGATCACGAAGGTGCCAAGCATCTTTTCTGGCTTCATACGTCATTTATTTTCTAGTTGGCTGAAAAGAATGTGCTCATTTCCCCCAAGAGATATCTTTTTTATCCAGGCACATGAGTGAACAGTGCTGCTCTAAAGATCTTCAATAAAGAAATAAGAGAAATTTAAAGCGAGAGCAGGAAAACTTACCCGGGTGTCAGCATTTAGTGGCCATGTGATACTGTGAAAGCTCCTGCTGTCCTCTTTGATTGTGCAAGGGAATCTTGGTTCCTTTCCATTTGCACTCCCACATTCTGTTTTTATCTTCTCTATCCGGAGATGTTCTCAGGAGTGGGGAGACCTGAGGGCAGGCCTGTGTTGACATTCGGGGGTGTAGGAAGGGGATGGATTTAGAGAGTGACTGTCATCGAGGATCAAGTCCAGGATTACCGAGAAAGGTAAGTTCAAAGAACTGTGCAACATAGGAAGGTTCATGGAGACTGGGGTTCCATGCAGGAATCCCAGCTCTATGGGGCCTCCCTGCCAAGCAGGGAAACTAAACCAGGAAAAAGGATTGGTCCAGCTCCCCCAAATCCCAGCTCATGGCTGAATAAACCGTCATCTCCCCAGGAAGAAGTGGCTTAGAAAAATGGTAGGGCTGATCTCCTGGTGGAGCTTTGGAGTGTGCAGTCCTGTAAGGCTGGAAGGATCCAGAACACACACACCCATGTTAACATAATGTGTTCTCTGTTGTACAGTTTTCTTTCATCCAGCCACCCTAGTCTGGGCCTTCCCTCTCATATATATGACACTCGAGCCAGATTTCCCAGGCAATGTCTTAAGCCAGGAAGGATCATGATGCCACAGTCCTGGACGGTTTCTGTTGATGTGTGTCTGGTCTGCAGAGAGGTAGCTTCCCGTAGACGAGATGCACTAAGAGATCAGAGGCTTCCACCCTGTAAGCCTTGTGTGTCCATTTCTTCCTAATTCCAGTGAGATTGTTGGACTTGGTTCTGTCAGCAAAAATGCATGGCCTGTGTGTTTTTTTTTGTGCAGGTCAACCTGTGGTCCCTGACCCACAGAGTATAGCGATCACTCACAGAGCTGTGTTCCCACGTAGAATTTCAACTGCACTAGACACGTGCTCCCAGAAATGCTCTGAGAGGAGGTGGTGTGTTACTCACAGTGCAAAGGCTCTTTGCTAGTGGAAGAGATGCGTTTGGTCCATGCCACAGGTTGGCTGTTTGTGGGAGAACGGACTGGCCCCAGGATCTCCCTCCATCCCCTGAACGTTAGATCCCTTTGAGATTTACCATTCCCCTATTCCACCAGCTCAGGATGATTCCCATGTAATGTGCAGAGGGCGGGGTGGTCTAGGCCCTGAGTTTGGCTGACAGGTGTTTACTGACCTGTGTTGTCTGTCACCTGTGTATGGTTGGTGTGCGCGGTTCAGGGCTCGGGAGAAGGCGGGTCTGGATTGAAACACCGGTTCTGCTACCTAACAGCTGAAGGAATTTAGGCAAGTTATGGAAAAAAAATTTTTTAACTTATATTTTTTAAGTTCACTTCACCGATTATTTCTTCAGGACCAGTGTAAATGGATAGAGTTGCTGAATGAGAGTTTACTCAATTTAGGATTTTTTTTATACATACTGTTTTTTTAGCCTCCAGAAAGCTCCTATCGATGTATAGGCTTACCAGCAGACTTTGAAAGGCATTCTAATTTCTTTTTCTATTATAAAACTAGGTTTTATAATTATTTTTGTGTTCTCTTCAAAGCTGATGTGAAAAGTATTATCATTATTGTGCCTCTGAGTTTTTTTGTGATGTAAAATCTGTTATGTATCTGATTATGACTTTTGCAGTTTTTAGGGGCTTGAGGGCCCATTTTTATTTTTATTTTTTTTAGAGTGGGTGGGAGAGAGAGAGAGAATCTTAAGCAGGCTCCATGCTCAGTGCAGAGCCCAAGGCGGGGCTCGAGTTGATGACCTGAGCCAAAACCAGGAGTTGGATGCTTAACCAACTGAGCCATCCAGGCACCCCAAGGGCCCATTTAAAAAAATGTGTTTTCCTTTCATTGTTTTATAAGAACTCTTTACATAGTAATACTCTCAGCTCTGCATCTGTCTGGTATGTTGCAAATGGATTTTCCTTGACAGTCCTTCTCTTTTGCTAGCAATTTTTTAGTTTATAGGATTTTTTTTATTTTTAGGTGATCATATGTCTCCGTCTTTTCAGTATGCTTGCTTTCTTTGTAATTGCCTTTAGAAAGGCTTTCACTTCTTGTCAGTCACAGCTGAGGAGCTTTGCATATTGAAGATTTTTCCTGTAGTTTGATAAATCTGATGCCTTATCACCTGGCTTTCTAGATCCACCTGTCTCATTTTTTTTTTTTTTTTTTTTTGGTCCCCCTTGTGTTCCTGGTACATGTGTCTAGGTCCAGTCTCTTTTTGGAGCTTCTGCAGGTTGGGGGGCAGGGGCGTGGGGATTGTCTTAGGAAAACCCTGTTCCTCCTAGACTTTTTTTATTTTGGGGGGGAGTGGTCTCATGGCCTCTGAATGACTAAGCGTCCAGCCCAGGGCTTCTCACCAGCAGGATTAGCTTCGTGGATGTGTCGTGTATGTTACTGCATGGGGCTCTGTGCTTAGAAAGACCCTGTGCTTGGTTTAGTTCCCTGCCATCACCATTTTAACATTTTCGAACAAAGGAACCTACATTTTTATTTTGCATTAGATCTTACAAGGTATGTAGCTGCTCCTGCCAAATAGTTCCGCCACTGACCTGTGGTTTGGGTCCGTCTTAGTTGGGGGGCTGTCCTGTGCATCGCTGGATGACTGGCAGCCTCTCTGGTCTCTGCCCACTAGAGGCCAGTAGCAATATCCTCTTCCCGGATGGGACAGCCACACGGGTCCCCACACATTGCCAAGTTCTCAGCCCCTCCTGAGAACTACGTGGGCAAGAGAGGTCCCTCTGGCCATCCCGCCCGCCCAGAGTGTGCCTCTTTCAGCACCGGTTCCTCCCCTGTGGTGGTGGGGGGGACATCCCCCGGGGTCCTGGCTTTCCACTTTAATAAACAACAACTTGCTTTATTAGGAAGGGACTCACCATGCAGCCCCCAATTTCCTCTTTACATCGAGTCCTATCCTTGCTATGTTTCGAAAGCGTTCCTAGAAATTTGTACCAAATGGCCATATTTGTGCCATTGATTTCTTTGTCCCAGGGAATTCTATTAAGAGGATGCTTTTACACGTTGTATTTTCTGCTTCCTGATTTCCCTCGGGGGTTTAGGTTTCCGAAATTCAAAGGTCTAAACTCTTCAAAGACAAGAAGCAAGGGAAAGACTCCACAATGTTTCGTCAGCCCTTGGTAATGAACTGCCTGTCTTCCCCAGAGTGGGGAGGGCCACAGGTAGAAAGAAGCACAGGGTTGAGCTGTGCATCTCATGACACAGCCCATCCCAGTCTTAATTTTCCTTTATTTTTTTTTTTTTAAAGATTTTATTTATTTATTTGAGAGAGAGAGACAGTGAGAGAGAGCATGAGCGAGGAGAAGGTCAGAGAGCAAAGCAGACTCCCCCATGGAGCTGGGAGCCTGATGTGGGACTCGATCCCGGGACTCCAGGATCACGCCCTGAGCCGAAGGCAGTCGTCCAACCAACTGCGCCACCCAGGCGTCCCCTTAATTTTCCTTTAATCATTTGGGATGATTCATTATTTATTGGATTTATATTTATACGTTTACTTATTTTTGCTGTTTCAGTTTTAAGTACAAAAAGAATCCAATTTATATACAGTCTGAAAGTATATAAGAAAGAAAACTTGAGTCTGTGGTCCGTTTGGGAGAAGGGAACAAGTGTGGATTGAGCTGTCATTGTATGGGCGGCTCCAGGTTTCCCCGGCCGGCCCCCGGAGACCCAGGGCTGAGGGGTACAGTGAGCTTTGCCAGGCTGGAGGCTGGGGAGTGCTGGCTAAGCCACGTGTCCCTTTAGGGCAGACATAATAACGGAGAAGCCTGCTGGCAAGTGGCCTGGCTCTGGCAGACTCAGGATGCTTCCGGGGAGAGCCAGGGCCTGGCCTGGATACTCTGCGACCAAATCCATGACCTCTCCGTGGTTTGTGAGTAAAGCTAGATGGGAGACCCATCCAGCATATTACCCCTTCCCAGTTGCCATAGGGTCTTATGTGTAAATCCTGCCGCTCTTTTCCCAGCGGGCTTAGGGTAGAACGTTCTGAAGCCTCGGGTCTCCTCCGGCGTAGAGATGACTGGCAGGGCTGCGAGCTCAGCGTGCATTCTGTGCATTTGCTCTTTCACGTGTGGGTGGGTGTTACGGATTGAGTTGTGTTCCCCAGAAAGAGATGTCGAAGTGGTGCTGACTCTTGGAACCTGTGCAGGTGATCAGTTTTGGAAATAAGGCCTCTGCATGTGTAATCAGGTTAAGATGGGTCGTTCCTAAATGGGATTGGGTGGTAACTCACTGCCAGGTGTTCTTAGAATTTGGACATTCCACATACAGGGGGAATGCCATGCCAAGATGCAGAGACAGGAGACGGGGAGAATGCTGCGTGACCTCAAGGGGCAGAGATTGGAGTATGGTGTCTCTGAGCCGAGGGGTGCCAAGGGTGGTGGCCAGCAGGAGACCGCACCAGAAAAGGGAGGATTCTCCCCTAGGGCCTTCAAGAGGGAGCGTGGCTCAGCCCCCCCCCCCCCTTGATTTCAGACTTCTGGCTTCCAAACGGTGGGAGAATAAATTATGTTGTTTTAAGTCACCTGAATTTGTGGTACTTGATTACGGCAGCCCTGGGAAGCTAATACAAGACTCTGCATTGGCTTGTGGTGGCGGTGGAGTAGATACTGCTGCTGGATGTTTGCAGGACCTGGAAGACGGAGCATCTGCCTGGCCCGTGACCATCCCAGAGCAGCGCCTCTCATGTCCCCTCTCCCTGTGCTGCCTGCATGTTGTCTGGAAAAGGACCTGTCCTTTTTTTTTAAAGATTTTTTGTTTACTTGATAGACTGAGATCACAAGTAGGCAGATAGAGAGAGAGAGGAGGAGGAAACAGGCTCCCTGCTGAGCAGAGAGCCTGATGTGGGGCTCGATCCCAGGACCCTGAGATCATGACCTGAGCCGAAGGCAGAGGCTTTAACCCACTGAACCACCCAGGCGCTCCAAGGACCTGTGCTTTAACAGAGGAAGCATTTTCTTTATAGCGTCAACTTGTGCATGTAAATCACGCCACACAGTACCAGCAACCTGCCAGCCCTGTGCTGAACAACTCCTTCTGGCCTCTTCACGTGACACGGAATGTGTTTTATTCTCTGGGGGCCTCATCAAACACAGTCTCTGTCAGAGTGTCAGAGTTTAGAGATGAAAATAATTATTTTTAAATACTTACAAGAGGGAAAAAAAAAAAAAAACCCGTTCCTTCTTTCTCCAAATGTATGACATCTCCAAAATGTAGGACACTATTTTTCTACATATAGGAATATATAAAACATATTAAAGTATATATAAAAACACATAATATGTATATTCACAGTATATATTCATAATATATGTTTATAATATTTCTTAGATATATAGAAATTCCTATATTTAGGACTATATACATTAACAACTTAATATATATATTACCAAGTCTTTCTGACTGAAGTTTAAGTAAGATCATTTATGTCTGTGGTGTTCCAGGAATGTGCTGGACATCTGTAAATAGCACTCACAATGGCCCTTGTAGGTAGCCATCATTAGGTCTGTTTTATAGGAAGGGAGGCTGAAATAACCTGGAAGAGACTAGAGCAGTGAGGGAAATAAGCTGATTGAGATGGAGTGATTGAAAACAGAGGAGAGAAGATTCTTAGGAGGCGGGGCATGGGGTGGGGAAATGGAAACCAGCATGTGACTGGGGAGGTGGGAGTAACGGGGAGAAGTGTGCACAGGTAAGACTAGAGCTGTGGGGGTGGAGAGTTGACGTTTACTCCCGATGGCTTTTGTTTGAGTGTGACTTAGGAGTAAAGATCATCTTCGAGAGGAATGGGAATTAAAGTGGGGGACATTTGGAGACGGGAAGAGGTGGAAAGGTCATTAAAGAGAGTGGGAAAGCAGGTTGCCCAGAGAATTGTAGTGGGATTTCTAAGCAGTGTCAAGGGTCCAGTTAGGGTCGGTGATCATAAATTTATACTGAAACCGTTCTGCCTGGTTGTGTGGTTTTCCTCCAGCAGCTCTTGGGTGCTAGAGTACATACAATGGTGTATTCATCTTGCTAGGGCCTCCGTAACAAAGGGCCACATGGAACATGGTTGAAACAGCAGAAATTTATTCTCTCTTCGTTCTGGAGGCTAGAAGCCCAAGATCAAGATCAAGGGGCTGGCAAGGTTGGTTTTTCTTGAGGGTGTCTCTCATTGGATTGTAGATGGCCACCTTCTCTCTGTGTCTTCTCACGGTCTTTACTTTCCAACCGTATAAGGACCTTCTTCTAAGGACAGCAGTCATAGTTGGTTAGGACCCATCCCAGTGACCTCACCTTAATGACATCTCTAAAGACCATATCTCCAGATACAGTCACACATTCTGAAATCTGGGGGATTAGGACTTCAACTTATGATTTTGGGTAGGGGGGATGCAATTCAGTCCTTAATACATGGACAAGGTCGGGAGGGGGTTATGGTTCATTCAGGGCTGTGGTTTTGTCTCGGTGAAATGAGAAAGGTGCAAGGAGGCGAGGATATTATCAAGGCCCAGAAATTGGGACCGTGGACTGAGGGCATGTGGAGAGAGAACTGAAGCTGTTCGGGAGATGGTGTAGGGGCCAGTGACACTGGGTCTTGCTGATGTCAAAGAGGAGGCATGGAGTCATTGAGACAAGTGGGAGGGGAATGGAGGCTGATTATATTAGTGATTTCAGAGGTGATTTTAATACCATCCATGGTGTTTATAATTTCCATGAGTGACTTATCTCTTTATAAAACATAGGCATATGCATGCTCTTTTCAAGCCTTCTTGAATGTGTGATTTTCAAGACCGAGATGATCCCTAAGTATTTCCTCCAACCTCAGCCAGGGCTGTATCGGTTGTGATGCCTTTATTTGCAAAGAGCAAGAGCTCATTCAAACAAGGCTGAAGAAAAGGAAGATTTATTCTAAGGATTCCAAGATACAAGATGGAACTTAATAAGAAATAGAGCCAGACCTCTCAAGAAGCTAGCACCAGAAATCTCAAAGTCACTAGCAATGAGGGAGCAGAACCAAGAATCCAGGAAGCCACTGGGGTCCAAGGTAGCTTCTCTGTCGGCCTGTTTTTCTGCATGTCAGCTCCCCAGAAGGCTGCACAGAAGCTATACAAGCTCTGCAGACTGGCTTCTCCTTGTAATGCGACTGCAGGACCAACCTTGCCGTCGTCTCTGAGCTCGTCTGCATGGCGTGCAGGCAAAAAACAGAGTTGCTGTCCTCTCTGCCCTGATTCCTCACCACAGGTGTGTCGGACAGATGCGGACATGATCCAGCTGGAGCGGGGGCGGCCAGACATTTACTGACAGGTTGGAGGAAGCTGCGCTTCCCCCAGATCCCTTGAAGATTTGTCTGTCTTTTAAACTCACTGCTAATTGTCAGTCTAAAAAACAAAACAAAACAAAAAATGTGCTCCTCACGAAGACGCGGCTTTCTGTTTCTATCTTGGTGGAACGCAATTGCTTACTTGAAGGACTGGGTTTGGATGTAAACATTGAAACAATTTTTAGAATAAAGATCCCCGGAGATGCTACATTTAGCATATTTGGATTTCTCCCCTGCATTTGATAATTTAAACATTTAAAAAATGAAGTGGTGAGTGAATCTGGCCTACTGTGTGCCACAATGACTTGTCTCTCATTGAATCATCTCCAGGAAATAATTTCTGTGCAAGGATGAACCTCATTTAACCCATGAAGAACCTTGCCACATGTAGCAGACTGGGCATTTACATTGAGTTGTGGACTCAGACAATGTTGATTCAGACAAACTTGGTCACCGATTAGCTTTGTGAACTTGAACAAGAAATCAACTTCATAGAACATCTTATGACCCACCCAAAAGATGGGTCTTTCGGGTGGGTCATAGGAGTCATCCCATCCCAGCTCTGTGCCTGCGTTCTGAACGAGGACCGAGCAGGGAGTGGCCAGTGGAGGGAGTCCTTGGCATCTAGTTAAGGGACAGATGGGGAATGTGGCTGAGTGGAAGACAGACAGGCCCACTGACCTAGATTGACCTCTCCACTTGGTTGGGACAAGCCTTTCCTCACCGAGACTTGGCTGGTAAGGTTTTGCTGCATGCAGAGCCAAAGTCTTACATTCTGCGGGCAGCGGGCTTCCTAGGCGAGAAAGGGCATTTTTCTTTAATGGAACAATGGGGAAAATCTCTCCATTTCTCTTCAGGCAGAGGAAGCACAGAGGTGGAGAGAGTCCAGAGTGTAATACGAGGTGGGCCTCCAGCATGGAAGAAAAGTTTAGTGGGGGGATAAATGCGTGCCCTGCTGAGTGCCCTGAGGAGAGATGATACGAGGCGTATCCAGGAGGTAGAGGTATCAAGAGCTAGAACCAGCGTAGTTGCCTTTTCTTTTCATTTCTCACTTCATCCTCTTCCATCATTGTGGCTGGTGCAGATTTTATCCCCTCAACAAAGACTCCTTCTTCAAGGTGTCTATGTATCGTAGCTTCTGTTTTGCCATGTTTTCTGCCAACACCTCTCCTCCACAGTCAGAGGAATGGGCTCTTTACCAGTCCCCACATTTCTATCTCTGGTCCCCTCTGCTACTCCTCTGAGCTCATACCTGAATATCCAGTGACTGACTTGACCTTTACTCGAGAGATCTCCTAACATCCCAAAATAGATGTCTTGGTTTCTCCCAGACTTTGTCTTTCTGTCTCTGGAAATGGTGCCCCCATGCTTAGACCTGTGGATGTGAAAAACCAATGAGTTAGTCTTGAGTTCTTCTCTCCCTTTACCTTCCACAGCAAGTTCTATGTTTTTTTTTTAAGCTCTTGAATATATGCCAAGTTGGTCTATGGCTCAACTGTTGAACCCCTGGTCCAGCCCACCTACCTCTCTTACCCTGTGGACAGGGCTGGTCTTCATCAGCGCTCCCCCATCCCGATTTTCAATCCATTCTTTACACAGTGACACTTCAGAATGTGCCAGTGCCCTGGGTAAGCACCCAGTGGCTTTTCGTGCCTTAGGATCCATCCCAAACTGTGTGGTGGCCTTCAGGATTCCACCCAACCTGGCCCTTACTCCCTGTCAGCGCCCGCCATCCTGATGTTGTTCCGCCTGATTTCTACTTCAGGCTTCGCGTTTGTTGTTTGCATGTGCTGTGCCTTGAGCACTTCCCCGCACACCCCCCCCCCGTCTCCCCCCAAATCATCACGTGTTGGTTGCATCTCTTCATTTTCTTTTTCCCTCAAATGTCGCCTCTTCAGAGAAGTGTTCCCTCAGCACCTCGTCAAGAATGCCTCCCGTGGTAGGTACATTTGCTCATCACTACCTGAAATAATCATGTTGACTTAATTGTTTGCTTATTTAAGCCTCTTGACTACGAATTCCATGAGGATATGGGCCTTTTCTGTCGCGTTCATTTCTCCCTCTCCAGTGACAGAATTGTATCTGGTGTGTAGTAACTGTTCGTTGAATGAGTAAATGCGTGGGCCCGTGAATGAAGATGTGGTTGGGGTTTGTATTCGTGTTCCTCTGCAGTTTCCAGTGCTGTCTTCTCTTGGGGTCTTGGGCATGGATTCTGCAAGAACAGTCTCCACCAGGGACTCCTTCTGCCCAACTCCTCTTTAGAAATCAGGGTTGGTTTTCACATCTTCAAAAGTTACCTCCACTAAAGGTCCTTGTTACTAATCCATAATAAAGCAGGTTTGTTCTCCAATATACTGGGCAGCAAACACAAGACCTGGTGCCCTGAGTGCAGAGAACCCCTGGGTTGACTGGGGAGCGAGCCCCCCCCCCCCTTAAGAGCATCCAGGTGAATTCCTGCCAGGGAGGGTGTCAGCTCATTTTGATGTAATTGAAAAGCGCACAATGCTGGAACTTCCTATTTCCTTGTAATTTTGCTGACTTTGCCATTTTAGCAAGAAATAATTTATTCTAATGTGATTTGCATTGCATAAAATTATAATAAATGTTTTTAAGAACAAGGTGCTGTATATTTATGAAATCGTTGTGTTTATATGAGGAAAAGGTTTAAAATGTATTGGCATGTATTTTCCACAAACACTTAGATGCAAAGCTATATACTCTGCAGCCTTGACATTAACATACATTATTTGCATAAACCATAAACAGTGGGCAATTTCTTTGTCAAACAAAAAGTACTGATTACCTTAGAAAGGATATTAATATCCTTCCTTTATTCACATTTTTAAATTTTGCTGACTGTATTTTGATGATCATTCATCTTGTCTGGGAGCAGAGTCTGCCGCAGAGATTCTCTCAATATTTCCTCCAACAAAAAATAAGATACAAGAGAAGCAACGGCTTCTGAATGTGAATGGTCTGTGATACAGTAATTGTGATGGGTTGCAGAAAGCCTTTCTTCAGCTGAAGTTCACGGCTATTAGACCTGAGTGTAAGCCAGGTGGACATCTGATTGACAGAGGGGTACCGGTAAATATATTTTCAAATTAAATTTCATGTTTATTTTCAGCCCTGCTTAACAGCTTTCCAGTTGGAGTTTTGGTCTGCTGAACCTAGCTAGTTTCCTCTGGTGGGGGTGGGGTGGGGGGAGAGGTTGTTCAAATAATCCACTTGGTGTTTCCTCTTAATAGCTTGGGATTTTTGAGATGAATTTCAAGAATTGAATAGAAACAAGGCTGAATTGATAGAAACAAGGCTGAGGTTGCAAACTGCACCCTCCACCCCCCACCCAAAGTTGGGATTCCATGTTATATGCCAAGAGACTGACTGACTGTTAAAAAAGAAGAGAATGGTGTGATCTTGGGGTCAACCAGAAAAAATCTGGAGATGATTGACTGGTGCCATGGCTGGGATCAGATCGTATAGCTGCTTGAAATGACTTCGTCCATTAAGTAGCAAGAATGGTAGTACTTACAGCATGGATTGAAGTGAGTGTTAAATGAATTGATTTGGATAAAGAGCTTAGGACAGTGCCTGACACACAGTAAGCAGTCAAAAACTTCACTGTGTTACTATTATTCTAACTACACAAGATGGTGATGCCTACAGTGCAGTAGACTTCTGTCCAAACTAAATGAGATGTGGTACCTGAAAGAGTGGTAACTCAGCATGTGTGGGGGTCTGCCTCTCCCCTGATGACAGAACCTCTGCATGATCTTGTAGGAACACTGAAGGACAGGTGGGACTTAGCCAACGTGAGCGCCATTTTGCTTACGCACAGAGGATTATTGGACAAAAGGCAGAATTTGAAAATCAAGGAAATTAAGAAGTAGAGTCATCAAGTATATCCCTCTCATAGAAAATTTGCCTTAGTTCTTGCCTCATGAACCAGAATCTTTTTCGTCCCCGGGTAAGGATGCTGTGGGTGAACTTGGCCAAGCATTTCCATATTCATAACCAGCTTTTCAGTGTGCTCTGTGCTAGGTTTGATGAAACTAGTAAGGTCTGAAAAGTTTACAAGCCTAACTGGTGACCTTGAAAAAACTGTCCAGGGTACTTGAGAATGTGAAGATTTGGAATCCCCCCACCTCTGCATTGTCAGTTCAGCTGCTTTAGAAAACAGTTTGGTAATAAGTGGAGGAGCTGGAAATGTTTATAACCTATGACCTATCACTTCTCTTAGATAGAGCCTAGAGCAGCGGTTCTCAAAGTGTGGCCTCTGGACCAGCAAAGTCACCGTCATCTGGGAACTGGTTAAAGTACAAATTTTTGAATCTCACCTCAGACTGAACCAAACTCTGGAAGAGTTGCCCCACAGTCTTTGTTTCAAGAAGCCTTCCAGGGGACAGTGTCCCAAATTTGAGAACTACTGGCTTAGAGAAACTTTGGCATCAAGGCACAAAGGAAATGGATGACAGAATGTCAGAATTGTCCAATGGCTGTCCTAATGTCCATCAGCAGGGACACCTGGCTGGCTCAGTCAGTAGAGTGTGTGACTCTTGGTCCCAGGGTCTTGAGTTTGAGCCCATATTGGGTGTAGAGATTATTTAAAAATCTTAAAAAAAGTCCATTACCACTGAATCATTATGGGTGCATTCTTCCAAAATCATTCTAGTCAGCACTGAGCAAGACTACACACAACGATGGTTGTGTCTCACAAACATAATGTTGAGTTGCGTAAGAATACCGGCAGTAGGCCGCCATTTATTGGATAGCCTTGAAATTTGCCAAACCAATGCTATATATGTGTATATAGGTACATATGCATTAGAGATGAATGTGTATGTAGGGAAATCAGGGGAGAAAGAAAAGATTTTTTCCGTGAGTAATGGGTGTGTTGGCGTTCATTATGTTACTCTTTGTTTTCTTGACTTGCTGAAATAGATCATCAACTAGTAGGAAAAAGAGAGGCTTTCCTAAAATACATCTCTTGTTCTCTGGGGCAGCTTCCCTTCCCCCACCTTTGTCTGAACATGAAAACTCCCAGCTACTTGGCCAAGCATTCCCTTAGCAGAGCCATCTCTGGACAAACGATTCCTTGCTATATGAGCCGCTTCAGGGCTGTGTCTGAGTTAGAGGGTGGCTTCTCTGTTTTTTTTTTCTTTTTTTCTGGTTTTGTATTTGTGGATTCTCTATATATCTCCAAGTATTGTCTCACACATTTCATCCCCAAAATAACTCGAGTGAATGTGGATATTATTATTCCTCAGTTGACAGATGATGAAAAAATCAAGTAAGCTCACATTTATGGAGCACGGTTGCCGTGTGCCATCTACGGAGAGAAGTGCTTCCCACACGTGTTCTCCTGGTTCTTGGGTAGCCATCATAGCAACCCCAATTGACAGAGGAAGAAACTGAGGTATAAAGCAGTTCGAGGAACCTGCTCACATCCAGTGAGTGGAGAGTCGGAAGTCCAACCAGACCTGTGTGAAGGTCAAGACCTTGCTTTAATGACTAAGCTTTGCCATCTTAGAACAAAAGTGTGGTTGCAAAGCTTGCCTAAGACTGATTGGGTTTGGACTTGACATACTCTCTCTTAGGTCAAAGGGTGACAGCCACACTGTTCTTTTTTGTTTTAGGCCTCTGTAGAAGACAGGCATCTTGACTGCAAGTAACAGAAATTGATGCAGGCTCACTGAAGCAGACATCTTAGTGGGAGAGTATCAAGGGGATGAAGGAATAGAAAGGAAGCTTGGAGGAAATAAAAGTGGACAGAAGGACTCTCTGGACGGCTGGGCAATAGAGCCACAGCCCTGTCCAGAACAGGAAGAGGGAAGGGCTACTCTATTCTGTGTTGGGAGACAGTCGTCTGGAATATTTTTTCCATCAAGCCTATCAAATAGAGAATGGCTTCCCACCCGAATCAGGATGTTCTTGGGAAGGCGGAAATCGATGCTGGGGGTACAGCCTGTGTGGCAGGCGTGCAGACCAGAAGTTCATGTCCCTAAGCAGGCTGTCACATAAAACAAGGAAAGAAAGAAAGAAATACATCTTTGCTGCCTGGCGTCCCCCAATGGGTAATTAAAATGATGCCACTGCTGTTTTTACTACATTCAAAAGTGTTTTAATTTGTATTTAGCCAGAGGCTTTCTGGCAACAAGAACATTTTTACAAATCTAACAAATAATTATAAATAAATAAAGTCTCCACTTCTGCTATTTGGGGGAACGTTTCCTTCAGGTAATGCATTTATAAATCCACCTGTTTGACAATATGGAGCTAAAATAACAGTAGAGCTTGAACTGGTTATGTAAGTGACAGTTGAAATGGTGTATTTGTCAGCGTAGAAATGAAAAACAGGATCATGCATGGAGGTATCTGGTCCCAAAGGCACCATGGACTCTAAATGCTAAATTACAATAGACCTAGACTATAACCTTGCATAATTCTTGAATAAAGGGTATAAGGAATTGGAAAATCCAAGGTAGCAGGAATTCAGACTAAAGGAAACCCGCACAATTTATAGTTTAGGTGACTTCAAGACTACTGACAGGGCCCCTAGGTGCTCCGCCAAATGTATTTGACAGTTAACTCTTCTTCCTCAGTAACCCTGCATGTAATGATGATGATGAGAAAGGACACTGAAGCAGGAGTGGCTGTGTGGTTCTGAGCTCCTGGTCCCCCACGGGACCTCACATCTTCTCGGGCCAGTAAGGGTTGATGCCAACCATGGTTGGTTTTTTTTTTTTCAATCTTCAGTTTGTGGGTGATTCAAGTGGAGTTCAGGTGGTACCAGATTTGCTTCTTGAGTCTAAAAGCTGACCTTATTTTGGAGACTGGGGCTAGCTAAGATAGTTCCGCAGCAGGATTTTACTGGGTTGGAAAAGTCATTGGATGCCATCCTGCTTGTTCATGTTAAGATGAGACATCTATGGACTTTGCATGTGAATATGTCCTACTTTTCTTCTATTCCAGATGACCAAAGCCCTAGATGGACAAGCTGGGGTTCCATATGGCCTCAGGAGGGAACAGTATTTCAATAAGGAATATGTGAATAAAAAGGGCCCACTTCCTAGATATCTTCCAGGGACTCTTAAGAAATGATAGAATCTTATTCTTTTTTAAAAAAAAATTTTAAAAAATTTTTATTTTTTATAAACATATAATGTATTTTTGTCTCCAGGGGTACAGGTGTGTGAATCACCAGGTTTACACACTTCACAGTATTCACCATAACACATACCCTCCCCAATGTCCATAACCCCACCCTCCTTCTCCCAACACTCCTCCCCCCAGCAACCCTCAGTTTGTTTTGTGAGATTAAGAGTCGCTTATGGTTTGTCTCCCTCCCAATCCCATCTTGTTTCATTCATTCTTTGCCTACCCATTTAAGCCCCCATGTTGCATCACCACTTCCTCATATCAGGGAGATCATATGATAGTTGTCTTTCTCCGACTGACTTATTTCGCTAAGCATGATACCCTCTAGTTCCATCCACATCATCGCAAATGGCAAGATTTCATTTCTTTTGATGGCTGCATAGTATTCCATTGTGTATCTACACCACATCTTCTTTATCCATTCATCTGTTGATGGACATCTACATTCTTTCCATAGTTTGGCTGTTGTAGACATTGCTGCTATAAACATTCGGGTGCACATGCCCCTTCGGATCACTACGTTGATACAGTCTTATTCTTAAAAAGTTTGAGGGGAGAGCGGAGGAAGGGAGAACCTATCTCTTGTGAAATATTGCCACAATTATAAAAAACACGTTTCTTTAGGGTAGGCAAGGTACCAACCTCCATCTATCTGAAGGGCAGGCAACTATTCCAACTAGGACAGCCCATTGCATGGTGTAGATAAGGGCTGGATCTTGTCGTATAACAGAGTCATTGAAGAAATATGAGCAAATCCTATTTTCCATGCAATAATAGGTTTTACTCTCTCATGGAGTCTTGTGCCTGGGTGGCTCAGTGGGTTAAGCCTCTGCCTTCTGCTCAGGCTCCTGGGATCGAGCCCCACATTGGGCTCTTTGCTCAGCAGGGAGCCTGCTCCCCCCACCCCCGCCTACTTGTGATCTCTCTCTCTGTGTCAAATAAATAAATAAAATCTTAAAAAAACTCCTTGTTTTGGAACTTGACCCTTTTTATTGAAGAGAGGCCAGCATAGCACGAAGGTGAAGAACAGGGATGCCAGAGCCGGTCGCTGGGCTTAGCATCTCAACTCGGCAGGTCCCCTAGCTGGGCAAGGGTGTTCGGTTTCCCGGATGCTCAGTGGGAATTCTGAGAGGGATAAGTCTGCATAGCATAGCGTGAGCACTCACTGGATGTCAGCTACTCCTACTGTTAACCGAATCGGTTTGCTAAAAGCTATCTTGACTCTAGAGGAATTATGTTGCAGGCTTCTTGTGCTGTCTTCCCAGAAGTGTTCCTCTCACTGATTCATTCTCTTTATTACCCCACTCTCTTTCATTCAGCAGTTACCGTGAACCTGTCATTTGTCAGACATACGTAGCTGGTTTTAACAAAAGGAAAAGCTAATAGTGTTCTGCTCTCAAGTAACTCTCTCAAAGTCTAATGGTGGGAACCAATGCCTCTATGATGGTGATTCATACTTGCAGTTCTTCTGCCCCTTCTGTTGACTGGTATGATTTCCTTGGTATGCCATTCACTCCAGAATCTTTGGATAGTGGGCCAAGGGCCTTCAGTGGGCCATTGAGGAGCTGTGGTGCACTGTTTGCTCGCACTCCCTCTTTAGAACACCAGGACCTTCCATGGTCTTTTCATAGACCCCTCTAATCTTGAGCATTCTATTGGGTTTGCATCTTTCCAGGGAAGCTGGAATCGGTTCAGCCCAATGAGGTGGTTCTTAATTGTAAACCTCTGGATATCTTCAAAATAAGGCTGGCGCTCAACCAAGGAAATACGTAAGCCATTTTGGGCTTTTTTCACTAATGCCAATGAGAAATTAAGGATCCCTTGAGGGGTAGGAAGTACCACCGGGAGAATCCTCTTTTGTGATTTGCTTTCCCTGCCACTAGGTGTCACTGTTCTACATAAATAAAATGGAACCAACTTGGCCTTGGCACTGAAATTTGGCCTTTGGTTGAGAGGATCTGGCAGGTTTAGGTACGTCCTCATTTTGAAGTTGCCAAGTAACCATCACTGCCACCTAAAGAGTGGCCGCAATACAGGAACCAAAAAGCCTTTGAAATTCAAGTATCTGACACATGTAAATCCAATGTGCTGTATATATCCTCTTTGGTATTGATCCTTTTAAAACAGATCTTTAAAGATTAACCTCTTGGAACAAAGGTAATGTATCTGTGGAATGTATTATTTATGTATCTGGGAAGAAATAGCTGGTTGTATCAAGACATCATATAGAAACAGGGAATGTCACAAAGGAAGACCATTTGCCCTTCTGCAAGTGACCTTCCTCTCTTTGACGAAGGGTACCATAAACACGCTCAGAGATAACATATGGCATTAGTCACTTGATCCTTCCCTCATTTTTTAAGAATTCTTCCAGAATTTTCTGTGGTTAGGGCAGTTAGTGATTTCTCAGCAGTTACGAGGGGTTTATCAGCAAAGTAATGCTTCCCATTCCCCGACTCGTACATACACAAATGCACAGAATTTCTACTGAATCAATGATATTCTGGCACATAGGAGACCACTTTGGGACTTACTGGCATGCTTCTTCTTCTTTTTTTTTTTCTTAAACATGAGAGTATTGTGTTATGTTCTAGTGTTTAATAAAATACAGGGACCTCTTCAGCAACTGCGGAGGTCAATGAACTATCACTCTTCCCTTTTGTCTGTGACATGTTGGCGGACTGAGGTTCTAGGATGTCAATCATAGGAGGCCCCAGACAGGATTTTCTGCCCTTGTCATGTCCCTGTTGGAAGAACGTCTAATTTTATTGGTAAAGTAATGATCGTGAAAGTCAGGCAGTGCTTTGAGTTTTATGTGGCACTGGGCTTCTGGGCTCAATTTTAAGGCAGGTTCAGTTCTTTGGGAGAAAAAGGTAAATGCTGTTTGTTAAAAGGTGAAAAGTATAGGCGGAGAAGAAGCCAAATCTGAAATATTTTCATCATGAAATACATGTCTTACAAGACATGAGTGACGTCAGAATGTTATGGTTGAGTTGTACCGTGCATGGTGTGTTGGTTGACGGAAGCAAGAATGTTCTTTTTGGTTGATCTCTTCTTAAAATTACACAAAGTATCTGGAGATAACCTGCAAATCTCTCTCTTCCTGATAACTCACTGGAGCCTGATGGAGAGTTCCTGTCCAGAATTCCTTAAATCCATCTTTTCACATCAGTGTCCTAAAAAACATTCCTTGGTAGTCCTTGCAAATAGAGGGCAGAGAGCTTTGGTGATGGTAGTAGAAAGTTGAGGTTGATTTGGGATTCCTTTGAGCCATCTTGAGGAACAATCTCTTAAAATCCAGAAGCTTCCCCATGTAGCATGGGTCTGTGAAGTCCACGGATCTTGTCCATCCCACTGGGGAGTGTTTTGATAGGTAATATGAAGTTACTTTCACATTTTACTTTATTCTCAACCCCAGATAAATTGTTGGTCATCAGGCAATTTCTAGAGCCTAGTCTGTGCCTCCATGTAAGTAGTTCTTAGATGCTCTCCCATTATAATTATAAGGATAATGTGATGTCGGCTTCCTGGAATAGAAAAGCGATTTTTTTTCCATAAAGGGCATTTTTAAATGGGTCATTAACTCATTTTATGAGTACCTTAATGCTCTGAGCACTGTGAGGAAATAATGTATCAACCTACTGGGGCCCAAATTGATTCAGAAAAGAATTTCATCACCATGGAATATCCTCTTATAAGATACAACGCATCCTAACAGCGCGGATCAAATAAACAAGGAGTTTTTATTGTAGCAGGCAGCCATGTAAATACCACGCATGGGTGAGCCTGTGATACCAGATCCCGTCTGTGGGCCATTTGTGGTTAAACAGGCTTCTTGTCTAAGAAAGTAGAGGGTCATCATTGGCCAAATGAAAGCCAGTATTTAATTCTTCCAATATTTTACTCCTTCACGCTTAATTCCAAACCAAGGTCAATCCCATGTAGCATCTTGTGTCATTAGATTAAGCCTTCCCAACAGTGAGTGTAAATTGCCTTCATGTCTACGGGTTTCCAGTGAAGGTGGTATAATGCAGGTCAAGATCGACCAGGGTGGGAGGGACACGGAGTACTCATTCAATATGTTTCTCCCATGCTTACAGCTGAAGCTATAGTCTTAAACCCAGAGCTGTAATGAAGAGGGTAGGATTATCCATAGATAAGAGTTGTAAAGACATTCTGATAGAGGCTTATAATCAGTACAAATTGTAACGGCCGTAGAAGGAGTTGTTCTGCAGATGGCTTTATTCTTGAGTACCCAGGACCATCTGGCACCTTGGGGCTGAGCCCAGCCCCACTGCTACAAGGAGCCATATTTGCGATGTACTGGCACAAACACGGAAGTCAATGGCTCCTTGACATTTTGGACTCTTTGTCATATGGCAGGTCCAGCTGCAGAGCGTGCCCTTTTCCAGTGGGCAGGGAAGTGGCGCGGGCGAGGTGGCTTTTTATTGAAGAAAAGGTCATCTCAAGGAGCTTGAAGCTTTGGCTTGAGTCTGAGGATTACATATGGCACCATGAGCCACTTCTTTTGGGTTCAGTGAAATACTTGCAGTATTGATGTAGAAAGCGAACAATTTCACACTAAAAGATCTGAGTTTATATTAAAATAAATTTAAGTAATTGATATGCTGAATCGGGGTGGACTTTTTCCCATCTGCTTTTAAAATACTTCATATAGACTTCAATTATGGTATGTATCACATTGTACTATGGTTTTTCTCTTTCCTCTCTCCCTACGTGGGCTGTAGTGTTTTTGAAGGCAGGAACTGTGTCTTTTTTCATCTTTTTATTCCTGGAATCCAGGACCTGGATGGGTACATTTTAGATACCCAGTAAGTTCATCGAAATAACCCTGAAAACCTTGTGTTTTGTCCCTTGTTCATTCTGTTATTAGGGAGTCAATGAAACCTGGTTCTACCACCAGAATCCTAGAAACCGGGATCTAGGTGGATTGAGAAGTATTTTGAACTCAAGGGGCTTAGAGTCCTTTTATAGGTACCTGATCATGTGGTGCTCTGAGGATTTTCTAGAGAAGAAGTGATTTGGTGATGTGCTGGCCCCACCGTTAACTAGTGCTGTGATCTTAACAAGTTATTCTGATTATCTAAAGCCTTAGTTTCTTCATCTATGAAATGGAGTTCATAATCTAGTATCTAGCTCTGAGGTTAAGAGAGTTTGTGAAATTAATCAGATAAAAAGATGCACAAAATGAGCAATAAGGGGGCACCTGGGTGGCTCAATCAGTTAAGCATCTGTCTTCAGCTCAGGTTATGATACGGGAGTCCCAGGTATCAGGTACTCCCTGCTCAGCAGGGAGCCTGCTTCTTCCTTTGCCCCTCCCCTCAGCTTGTGTGCACACATGTTCTCTCTCTTTCACTCTCTTTCAAATAAATAAAATCTTTATTTAAAAAAGAGGATCAGTATGTATAAGCAATTTACTGGGTCTTGACAAAAATTCTGGTTGCCTCCTTGTGCCTCTGTGGCATACCTTCCATCCATTCCTCCTGTAGGACCGTTGTCGTCTTGGGGAATGAATGATCGCCCTGGTTAATTTTATTGCTACCTATGAACTACCTTACAATTTTAGAGGAAGCAAACAGTTTGTTACTGTTTGTCACAGTTCCTATAGATGAATTTGGCCTAGCTGAGCTGTTATCCGTTGTGTCTCTGATGCAGTTCTGGTGCAGTAGTGGCTTCTGAAGCCTTGCCTGGGGTCACTCACTCTCTGGCAGCTGATGCTGGCGGTCATTTGGGAGCTCTTCGGGGAAGCTCCAGCCAGGGCCTCTCCATATGTGTTGGGATGTTCATGTTCATGGTGGGCTCAAGGAATTTGCCTGGTACAAGGCAATGGAGTTCCAAGAGGGAGCATCTCTAAGAGTGGGCATTCCAGAGACCCAGGGGAAGCTGCGGGGCTTCTTGTGTCCTAGCCTTAGTTAGACCCGAGTCATTTCCATAGTATTCTGCTGGTCAGAAGTAAATCCTAGGGCCAGTCCAGATTCAAGAACAGGGGGTGGTATTTGGGCATGAGTACTGGGAGGCATGGTTCAATGGGAGAAGGAGAGGTGGAAGGCTATCTTCAGAAATGAGCCGCTGGAACGAACTCTGCTTCTCTGCATAGTCCGGAAATAAGCATGAGGTGGTGGTGGGGGGGGTCTGTCTAATGATGATCTCCATTGAACAACTGTAATCCACTTCAGTCTTTCAATCATGACCATGAATGAGCCTTGTTACATAGGTGGCAGCCGCCTGTGGCCTCGCACACAGGAGGAGCCTTGGACTGCATTATCCTTTGAGGAATCCGTGTTGCTCCATGCAAGGTGACCCTCTAGGACACCGCTTGAGCCTCTTTCTAATGGGTTTTGAAAGGCTGCCCTCAAGTGGGAGCAGCCTCCTGAATTTTGTATCCTGGCTTCTTGAAACAGTATTTTGTTCCAGTTTAAGCGTTACATTGGTATTCGTGAGATCGTGCACGGATGTGTTCAATAATACTTCCCTACCTCTGAATAGGCCTCATTCCCACCCTGGTCCATTTGTGGACCAGCTTCTGGTATGTATCCATTTTTAACAACGTGATGTCCGTTCTCCAAAACTGTTCACTGCCATTTTGTTGCTTATCCGTTGGGGTCATTCAGTTATTCAACTAGACATTCAGGTTTATTCATTCAGAAATTGTGTACTCAACGCCAGTGTTCCTGAAATTTTATTTTACTTATTTATTTTTAAAAAGATTTTATTTATTTATTTGACAGATCACAATTAGGCAGAGAGAGAGAGAGAGAGGAGGAAGCAGGCTCCCTGATGAGCAGAGAGCCGGATGTGGCGCTTGATCCCAGGACCCTGGGATCATGACCTGAGCTGAAGACAGAAGCTTTAATCCACTGAGCCACCCAGATGCCCCCCGAAATTTTATTTTAAAATGATGTATCTTGACCATTCTTTTAGAAAGGACATAGAATTGCTGTCATTCTTTTTATTTATATATTTGTTTTATTATTTGACACACAGAGATCACAAGCAGGCAGAGAGGCAGGCAGAGAGAGAGAGGGGGAATCAGGCCTCTGCTGAGCAGAGAGCCCGATTTGGGGCTTGATCCCAAGCCCCTGAGACCACGACCTGCACCGAAGGCAGAGCATTAACCCACTGAGCCACCCAGGCGCCCTGTCATTCTTTTTTTAATTGCCACCTGAGAGGACTCATTTAGCTACTCCTCTAGTGACGCTCAGCAGTATTCCCACTTTTTGATATGACAAACACTCCCAACAGGGATCCTCCTTAAACATGTATTTTTGGTCATGTACACTTTTTTTTTTAATAGAGTCTAAGAAGTGGAAATGTGGGGTCCAAAGGAAAGCTCATTTAAAATTTTGGTTAAATGATACTGAAACTTTGACTTTCAAAAATGGCTCTGAAAAAGGAAGAGCATTTGACAAAAAGGGTGATTCCTGACAACAATGGGCATTGTATTCCTCGCTTTTTAATTTTTGTCAGTCTGAAAGCTGAAAAATGCCATCTCACTGTTTAATGTGCCTTTCTTACAAAGTTTATTCTTGAAAGTTTAATGCATAGTTGTTTCTCCTTTCCTCGAAATTACCAGTTCTGACCTCTGCCTGTTTCTCTGTTGGGCTGTCTTTATCTCAGTGAATTCTTTTGTGCTTCTTTTATATTATTGATAGCTTTTGGGAGTGTCCCCTGCAAGGAACAGGGAACCGGATTAACAGTGACTTTAACAAATAAGGGTTTATTTTTCTCACACAACAGGAAACCAAGAGGTATGAGGTGGCCAGCATTTGGTCTGTGGCTTAGTTTCGGCAGCACTGGGGTCTCCAAATTGGCTTTTCCCTGTTGATCACAAAATAGTAGTGCTGGTGGCATCTGTCCTTTTTATCAGAAAGCTACAGCTTTCCCAGAGTCTGCAAGGCAGTTTATAGCATCTGCAATGGAGACAGAAGAAGGCAAGAGAAACTGATAAGGAGTTTTGGGTTAACTAATGGCACTGCGGTATTAACACTTTGTGTTACTTGCTGATTAAGTTGTATCTTTTCTCTTTTGACACAGTATCTTAAGTTTAGAGCATCTTTTAGCTCATAGGAATTTATATTTTGAAGGTTGTAAATGCTGTTATTTCACTTGCTTATGATTTTAGGTTTTATTTTTCCCATTATGAAATTTTCCCCTATTTTCTAATATATTTCTAGGTTTGATTTCAATTTTTTAAAGAACATCAATTTGAACTTTATTTTATTTATGGTCTAATATGGGAAAATGCTCTATATCTCCACCTACCCCCACAAAAGAGATAGTTTTTTTGTTTTGTTTTGTTTTTTAGACAAACAGGTAGAAGGTTTATTTTTAACTAAACGTTAAAAGAAAAAAAGATCTAGGTTATAGTTAGAGGCTTTTCTCTCCAGGCGTATTGAAGTATAATCGACAAAAATTGTACGTATTTAAGGTGTACAGCTTGATGCTTTGATGTATGTGTACACTGTGAAGTAATTACCATAATCAAACTAATTGCCAGGTATTACCTCACAACCTCAGTTATTTTGTGTGTGTGTGTGTGTATGTGTGTGTGTGTGGTGTGAGGACTCTTAAATCTACCCTCTTAGTAAATTCAAAGTATAGGGGGTGCCTGGGTGGCAGAGTCAGTTGGGTGTCAGACTCTTGATTTAGGCTGGTTGTGATGTTGGGAGTTGTAGGAGAGAGCCTTGCACTGCGCTCTGCGCTGGACGTGGAGCCTGCTTAAGATTCTCTCTCTCCCTGTCTCTCTGCCCCTCTCCTTCCCTGCTCTCCTGCATGTATGCTCACTCTCTAAAACCACACACACACACACACACACACACACACACACATTTCTGAGTGTACAATACAGTATTGTTAACTTGACTCTTATTGCTATGTATTAGATCTTCCAAACTTATTCATCTTGTCTGATTGAAACTTTATACCCCTTGACTAACATCTCCCCATTCCCTTCTCCCACGGTCCATGTTAGTGGGATCATATGGTATTTAGTTTTCTGGATCTGGTTTATTTCAGTTAGCATAATGTCCTCTGGGTTCATCTTTATTGTTGCAAATAGCAGGATTTCATTTTTTAAAAACTAAAAAAAATATATATTCAGATACACACACATACATGATACATAATGTTTACTATAACAATAATATTTATGTTACATATAATGTCTTTATAATATCTACATAGTACCACACTCATTTTATCCATTCATCCTTCAATGGATATTTAAATTATTTTCAAATCTTGGCTGTAGAGAATGTAATGGACATGGGAGGGCAAATATCTCTTGAAGACACTGATTTCTCTTTCTTTGGATATATACCCAGAAATGGAGTTGCTGGATCCTATGATAGTTTCATTTTTTAATTTCTTGAGGAATCTTTATACTGTTTTCCAGAATGGCTGTGCCAATTTATAATCCCACTAGCAGTATGCAAGAGTTCTCTTTTCCCCCATGTCCTCACAGACTTGTCATCTTCTCTCCTTTTGATAGCCATCCAAGCAGGTGGGAGGTGATATCTCATTGTGGTTTGGTTTGCATTTCACTGATGATGAGTGATACTGAGCATTCTCATATGGTTGTTGACCATTTGTATGCAGAAATGTCTGTTCAGGTTCTTTGCCCATTTAAAAATTGGGGGTTTGTTTTCTGTTGAGTTGTTGAGTTCCTTACATATTTTAGATACTAGCTCTTTTTCAGATACATGGTTTATAAATATTTTCTGTCATTCCATATGCTTCTTTTCATCTTTTTTTGTCCGTTAATTGTTTTCTTTCCTGTGCGTTTTAGTTTGGTGTAATCTCATTTGTCTGTTTTTGTGTTTTTGGTGTCACATTCAAGAAATTGTTGTTTAGATCAGTGAAAAGGCAGTTGTTCCTACGTTTTCTTTTAGTAGTTTTGCAGTTCCAAGTCTTACCTCTCAGTCTTTAATCTCTTTTGAGTTGATCTTTGTATATGGTGTGAGGTAAGCGCCCAGTTTCTTTTGCATATCCGTATCCAGTTTTCCCAGCACTGTTGATTGTCAAGACACTATCCTTTCCCCAGCGTGTGTTCTTGGCATCCTTGCTGAAGATCACTGGACAGTGGATTTACTTCTGGGTTCTCAGTTCTGTTGTCTTGGTCTGTGTTTTGATTATTGTAGCTTTGTAATATACTGAAATCAAGAAAATGTGGTATCTCCAGCTTTGTTTTTCTTGGTCAAGATTGCTTTGGCCACGCAGGGTCTTCTATAGTTCCACACGGATGATTACATTGAATATATAAATCACTTGGGGTGGTATGGACATTTTTAACAATATTAATTATTCAGGGGCACAAACACCAGGTGTCTTTTCACTTATCTGTGTCTTTAATTTCCTCTACCAGTGTTTTTGTTGCTGCTGTATAGTTCTTTTTCTTTTTACTTCCCTTTCATTTATTGCTTTATAATGTATTTTCCCCGTAGATTTATTGAAGTATAATTGGCATATAACATTCTGTGATGCTTTGACATATGTATATATTACATTACCACAATAAGATTAGCTTAAACATCCTTCACTTCACATAATTAACAATTATTGCTGTTCTGGAGAGATCATTTAGGATTTACTGTCTTAGCAGCTTCCAAGTATACAATGGTCTTTTTTTTTGTTTGTGTTTGTATAAACAAGGGCATACATACAAGTATACAAACAGTAATGGTCACCATGTTGTGCATTAGATCCCCAGGTTTATTCCTCTTATAACTGGAAGATTGAACTCAAACCAACATCTCATTTTCCCCACTCCCCAACTCCTGGTAACCACCAATCTATTCTATGAACCCAGTTTTTTTATTTTGCAATATAGCTTGAAATCAGGAAGTGTGATGACTCCGGCTTTGTTCTTTTTCAAGGTTGCTTTGGCTTTTCAGGGTCTTTTGTGGTTCCATGTGAATTTTAGGTTTTTTAAAAAATTATTTCTGTGAAAAATGCCATTGGAATTTTGATAAGAATTGCATTGAATCTAGTGGATTTGGGTAGTATGGGCACTTTAACAATATTAAGTCTTCATTTCACGAACTTTTGATATCTTCCCATTATTTGTATCTCTTCAGTTTCTTTTATCAATATCTTGTGGTTCTCAGTGTCTATATAGGCCTTTCATTTTCTTGGCTAAATTTGTTTTTTAGTGTTTTACTGTTTTTGATGCTATTATAAGTGGGATTGTTTTCTTTCTCCAGATAGTTCCCCGTTAGTGTATAGAAATGGAACTGATTTTTTTTTTAAGATTTTATTTATTTATTTGACAGAGAGGGAGATCCCATGTAGGCATAGAGGCAGGCAGAGAGAGAGGGGGAAGCAGGCTCCCTGATGAGCAGAGAGCCAGATGTGGGGCTCAATCCCAGGACTCTGAGATCATGATCTGAGCAGAAGGCAGAGGCTTAACCCACTGAGCCACCCAGGCATCCTGGAACTGATTTTCTTAAGTTAGTTTTGTACCCTGCAACTTGACTGAACTCATGTTATTCGTGCTAACAGGTTTTTGATGGAGTCTTTAGGATTTTCTGTATGTAAGATTATACCACCTGCAAACAGACACTTTACTTCTTCCTTCCCAGTTTGGATACCTTCTGTTTCTTTTTATTACGTAATTGCTCTGGCTAGGATTTCCAGTGCTATGTTGAATAGGAGTGGGGAGTGTGGACACCTTTGTCTCCTTCCTGATGGTAGAAGGAAAGCTCTCAAGCTTATGTCATTGACTGTAATGTTAGCTGTGGGCTTGTAATATCTGGCTGTCCTCTCTTGAGTATGTTCTTTCGATACCTACTTTGTTGAGAGTTTTTATCATGAAAGGGTGTTGAATTTTGTCAAATGCCTTTTTTGCATCTACTGATGCAAACAGTTTTTATCTTGAGATGATCAAACAATTTTTATCTTTCATTTTTCTATTTGTATAGGTTGAACCAGCCTTGCCTCTGAGCATAAATCCCACTTAATTATGGTGTATGGTCCCTTTAACACACTGCTGAATTTGGTTTCCTAGTATTTTGTTGAGAATTTCTGTGTGTGTGTTTTTCAGGGATATTGGACTTTTAGTTTCCTTTTTTTTGTTGTGTCTTTGACTTCTAGTTTGAAAATTTTTGTTCTACATTGTCATGTCTGCTGTTAAACTGTCTTGCATTTTTTAAAAAATTAAAAAATTTTAAGATTTTAATTATCTGTGAGAGAGAATGAGCGAGTGAGAGAGCGAGATTATGAGCAGGGGGAGAGGGAGAGGGAGAAGCAGACCTCCCCACTGAGCAGGGATCCCAGTGCAGGCCTCAATCCCAGGACCCCGGGATCATGACCTGTGCCATAGGCAGACATTTAACCGACTGAGGCCCTCCCCCACCCCCCACCGGTGCCCCTGTCTATTGCATTTTTTAATTTAAATTTAATGTATTCTTCAGCTTCAGATTGTCTGTCCGATTCCTTTTTGTGATTTGTCTTTTTGTTGAATGTCTAGCATTGTTTCCCTGATTTCATTGAGTAGCCTGCTTTCTCTTGTAGCTTGCTGAGCATCTTTAAAACAATTGCTGTGAATTCTTTATCAGACAGTTTATAGATATCCATTTCTTTTAGGTCAGTAAATTTCAAGAAATTTACTGCATTCTTTGGATGGTGTCACGTTCCTTGATTTTTCGTGTAGCTTGTAGCCTTGCCTTGGGGTCTGTGAATTTGAATGAGGAGACGAGGAGTCCCTTCTAGACTTGAATAGACTGGCGCTTCTGAGGGGAAATCTCTTTCTGTGCAGCTGGGTGCATGGGCATTGATTGGGTGGGATGTGTGATGGTGCTGGTTCTGGTGGCACAGATCTAATTTAGCTGTGGCTCTGGCTCCGGGAGCAGACGCAGTGGTTTGCAATCGAGGCAGCTCCATCAGGTGGGATCCGCGTTGGTGTCGGCCAAGACTGCGGGGTCCTCAGCAGTAAAGGCTGCAGGTGTCTGCAGTGATGGGGAGGGCTGCTGAGATTCCCTATAAGCGATGACTGTTGGAGTCTTCATGCTCTCCTTTTCCCCCATGGGGGAAAGTCAGGGCCCCTGGAATCCCTCTTGGCCCTGAGCTGTGGTGGGGGCAAAGTGATGCAAATACAATGTTTTCTGCACTTCTCTGTGCAGCCATCCTTGGTTTTTGTGCTCCACTGGGTCGCTTCAGTTTCTTCATTGTACTACAGAACCCTCTCAGAGCTATTTTTGTTAATGCTTAACTGTGAAATCTTTGTTTTTGTTGGGGACCTCCTAGTCCACCATCTTGCTGATGTCAGTCTCTGAACATTGAGTTTTCTCAGTATTATAATCAAAGTTTCCAACTGTTTCGGTATTGTCTGTTCTGTTCCATTCATTCACCTGTCTGCTAGAACCATGTTCCTGTAATTACGATAGCATCTTGTATATGTTAATGATAAAATCCAGGATGACAGAATACTTTTGCCTATTCCTTCCTGCTTCTAACTCCGGATGCTTTGGTCAGATCCTCTTCTGTTTGCTTCTCCAGTTAAATTTTACAGCTTATTAAGTTTCATGTGAACATCACATTGTAATTTGTCATGGGATTACATTGAAATGATAGATTAACCAATAAGATAACGAAGATAAAAGAAAATAAAAGATTAATACTTCGTCTTTTAAGTATTTTTTAATGAACTTCAGTAAAATTGTAATTTTCCTTACATCTTGCATATTTTTTGTTATGCCTATAACGGGGTATTTAAGATTAACTGGTATAGTTATAATTAGGATTTCTTTACCGTTGTAAATTCTTATTGGCATTGAAGAGAGCTATTGATTGTTGCTTGCAATTGGTTCCCACTATAATATTCTTATTAATTTTTAAAGTTAACTTGATTTCAGCAGAGTTTTGTTGGTTTTAGGTCAAGAATTAAAACATGCATGTGAGGAGCCTGGGTTGTTCAGTCAGTTAAGCATTTGCCTTTGGCTCAGGTCATGATCCGAGGGTGCTGGGATTAAGCCCCACATCAGATTCCCTGCTCAGGGGGAAGTCTGCTTCTCCTTCTCTCTGTTCCTCCTCTTGCTCATGCTCTCTCTCTCACTCCTTCTCTCAAGTAAATAATAATTTTTTAAAAAATATTTTATTTATTTATTTGACAGACAGAGATCACAAGTAGGCAGAGAGGCAGGCAGAGAGAGAGAGGGGGGAAGCAGGCTCCCTGCTGAGCAGAGAGCCCGATGTGGGGCTCGATCCCAGAACCCTGGGATCATGACCCGAGACGAAGGGAGAGGCTTAACCCACTGAGCCGCCCAGGCGCCCCAATTTTTTTCTTTTTTAATTAAACATGCATTTAATGGGGTATGTAGTGGCTCAGTTGGTTAAGCATTTGACTCTTGGTTTCAGCTCTGGTTGTAATCTCATGGGTTGTGAGATGGAGTCCCATGTTGCTGGGCTCTGAGCGCAGTGGGGAGTCTATGTGAAAGATTCTCTTGGTCTGCCTGCCCCCCAAATAATAAATAAATCTTAAAAACAACAACAACATGCAAGTAATGACAGTTTGTGGTTTTCTTGATCATTTAAATTCTCTTGTATTTTTGTTTGTTTGTTTGTTTTGACTCCATGTGATGTCTACAGTATCCCAAACAATTTAGAATAATACCAATGATAGTGAACTTTTAAAATTTAATTTTATTTTAATTAGAATGCCTATAAACGTTTCCTTCCAAAGTGTGATATTGGTGATAATTTCTTCTAGATCCTTCTTATCAGTTAACATCAAATCTCTTTCTGGCTTGCTGTGGATTTTTCTTGGGAATTTAGGCATATATTTATTAAAATTATTAGTGTGTATTGAGGTGGTCAGGTAGGGTTTTACCTTCATTTCAGGAAAGTGGTTAGTTTCAGAAATCCTAAGGATGAACCATTGTAGCTTTCCTGAGAAAACTCTACTTGGTTGGTCCTGTTATTTTACTAGTACAGGCACTGCTAAATTAAGATCATTGTTCTGTGTTGTAATTTTTGGCATTCATATTTATGCATTAAATTAGTTTGTTCTCTTCAGGGTCTTTGTTTCTGGTGAAATAGAGTCTGGCTTCTGTATCACTTTTATGTTGGTTTTTGAGAATGAATTGGAAAAGTTTTCTATCACTTCCAGTGTTCCAAAGCAGTCACAAAAAAGTGCAGGCTATTTGTTGTAAGAATGTTGGTTGAACTCACCCATAAAATATATCTGGGTCTGCAGACTGGGAGGGTGATACTTTGCTAACTTAAAAAAAAAAAAATTCTCTTTGCTTTTTCAAAACGCTTTGTGAATTTACTTTGGTGAGTTAAAGATCCTTAATAATAGCCTGTTTAATCTAGGTTTTCAGATTTACTGATACAAATTTATGTATAGTATAAAGCACCCTTTCATTTGTGGTTATATGCGCTTTATCATTCTTTAAATGGTTATTTGTGCTCTGTTCCTTGATCAGTCTTGCTGGAAGTTTGGTTTTTTTATTGCTGTTTTTACAGAGCTAGCTTTTGGTTTTATTGCCGCAGTCTCGTATTTTTCTTTTGTTTTCTATTTCATTTGTTCCTGCTTTTATCTTTATTCATTCCTTCTTTTTATTGTCAATAGGTTTTTCTTTTTCTTTCTTTCTTTTTTAATGGTTGTTTTGGTAACTCTTTTTTCAGCTTTCTGATCTGAATGGTTAGCTCATTTATTCAGTCTTCCTTGTTTTGTAATACAAGCATTCAAAGTTATAAATTTTCTTCAGGGGACTGCAGCTACGTTCCATAATTTAGATATGTAGCGTTCCAGTTCATTTCTAAACAGACCATAATTTCAGCTTTGAGTTTCTGCTTAACCCAAGAGTTACTTTAGGAAACAGTTTTAAATCTAAAGATGGGTAGTTTTGTGATGATATTTACTTTTGCTTTTTTAGTTATCTATTTGTTAATAATTTCTGAAATTTCCATGTTAATTGCTCCATGTACTTTTTACAATTTTGGCTTTTTTTGAACCTGAGGTTTTAAAAAATAGCTTATTAAAGGCATTGATAGTTTTGGTAAAGTGATTTTTGAAGGGTGCGTGTCCTCTGGGTACACAATATGCATATACAGGCAGACTTGAATATGTATGTACATAGAAGTATGTATGAGAACATATCCCTGTTTACTCAGACTGGTTAATTGTGATCATGGAAATTCCTTGTGTATTTTTCTTTTGATCTATCAATATCTGAGCAGGAAATGCATTACTATCCCCTTGGAATTCTGAATGATTTTGGTATATTTATTTTGAAGTTCCAATGTTTGGTGCATAATATTTCGTGACTTTTATGGTTTCTTAATTGACCATCTTTTATTAATAATATATTCTTCTCTGTCCCTTATGCTGTCACCTTTAATTCTGTTTTTTTTCTGACATTTAAATTACTAATTCCATTTTCTTTTTGTTCTACAGTTGACTGACATTTTGCCTTTTTATCTTATTTTCAATCGTTTTGAGTTACTTCATTCCAGGAGTATGTCTTGTAATGAGCATATGAATAATTTTTTTAAAAAAACTGTTAACTTGTGGCACCAGAAATTTGAAAGCTCTTAGTGGGTTAAAAATCCCCACATCTTGTCTGCCTTGACAATTTCTACTCCGGCTTTGAGATGAAGTTCAAATACTATGTCTTTTATGAAACCTTTCCAGAAGTTTCTCCCCCTTAAAATTAGTGGATTTCTCATCTCTTTTTATAAGTGACTTTATTACATTTACATTCTAGCTCTTAGCACATTGTATCGTAAATAGCTACTCAACTGACTTTCTCCAGGATTCAGGAAAAAGAAAACAAAATTCACATTTCTTTGCTTCTTTAATCTTCCTTCTCCCAACACCCCTTTCCCTCCAAACAATTACGGTGCTATTCTTGGTTCTGCACTTCCTTGCAGAGACCCTGGATTCTCCCGCGTATCCAGAAGTTACGCCTGCCACATGCAGAAGGATTTCAAAGCGTAGGAGGAGAAGAATGTTTCCTATAGAGGCACAGTGACAGGAGAACACTGGCCTGATGCTGATTTTACTAGAAGGTCATGGTGGCTGGAAACGATTTTGCATGAAGGAGGGAGTAGGGAGCGGTGGTAGATGAGGATGAGAAAGAAATAGATATTTTCATGCGGAAACATTCTTTTCCTGCAAAAGGAGACACTGTATCTCTCATCTCCATATAAAGTCTTCAGTACTCAGAGTGGAACTTCAACTTCATAATTTTCCATCTTACTCCTAAAGTTGAACAGCTGACCATTCTTGGCCTCCTGGAGAGGGGAGCTTAACTTGGAGAAATCACCCATGGAAAACTTGGCCAAGGGAACAAAGATCTGGCCAAGAATTGTGGCACTCATAAATAATGCAGCACAGTCCCATTTTTCTGTCCCCCACCCCCAACTTGATTCTCCTGGGGTTTATATTATGGGCTTACTTTTTCATACAGATACCTGGAAGGTTGGACACCGTGCCCAGTTTGTTTTATTGTATGTTTGTTATTTGCTCACTGTCCTTGACTCCACAGAGGAGGGCAGATTGCAAATGGCTGTCATACTCTGTTTCACCATTTTTTCCACTTCTACGAGCATTCATGGTATGTGGTATTACAGAGTGGGTTGTTTGAGCAAAGCCCCCTCCCCCTACTTGCCCTTTGCCATTGTCCCCATGTTGTGTTCTCTTCTGCCATTGTGTGACCTTCCTTTCCTCCAGTGTGACTGTCCTCACTGGTCTCTTTCATGGTTGCTCTTCCCATGCCTAGGAGCCTTCCCTGTGCCCCTGACACAGATTCTGGCAGCCTGAGGCACCTCTGCAAAAAAGCTGTAGGGGCATAGGCGATGGGACTTGGACAGCAGTCTCTGTTGGCTTCAACAGAGAGGCCTGGGGTCAAGTGGCAGAACTGAGATGTGGACAGGCAGATCGGGAACAGGTGTGTTTGAAATACTCCTACTAAAGCCAGGGAACAGTCAGGAGTTTATCACATGCTGACACTGCTGCAAAAGGCACCCATCAGTTAGATTTCGATAGTGACACATGACCTCTTAACGTGAAATACCTCTAACGCTTTAGAAAAGTTGCTGATGGGTCTGGCCTTGATATAATACAATGGTGGAGAGTCAAGGGCCACGTGCTACATGTCCTGTCCTGCTCATTTTATGCAATCACTCATTAATCATCAGTGACAGTAGTTTCAGGTGGGTTCCATATTCTCTGACTTCATAGATGAGGCAGGTGACATTTAGGGAAGTTAAGGGGTTCCTCCAGAGTTGGGTGAGTAGGTGTTGGGGCTGGGATTTGAATCAATGTGCCCAACATAGATGCCTCCAGTTGAGAAAAGCAGCAAGGCCTCTCCTGACGAAGACTTACTTTCCCTTTGCTTTATTTCTCTTTGGATCCTCTTTGTCCCTTTCTTTTCTGCATCCTTTTCTTCTGAGAGTCCTTAAGTACTCCTGAAACTCTGGCCTTTGCTTATTCTATCAACTCTCTGTGGGGTACCTCTCTGCTCAGCTCTCTCCCCATGTTGACTGTCTCCTACTGTTACCCACAGCCTAGACATTCCCCGAACCATGGTATGTGTCTACTAGGCATCCTTTTTGGATAATCCACAAAGTGTCAGGTCAACATCTTGGTAGCTATCTTGGTGAATGAAATCTCTTAGTTGGAAACTTGAAATTCATGCTGTATGTCCCCAGTCCCTTAACACCTCAATATATATACATACATCACAAAGGAGAGCCAGTTCAGTCTTTCCTTGATATCCACCGTACCTCCTCCTCCCAATCCATTTCCCACAGCATGGCTAGAATGAGTTTTATTTTTAAAACAATTAGAGCAGATGTTGTCCCATTGTATTTAGAGCCTTTAAGTGGGCTCATCTCTATTAGTTTTAAGAAATTATCAGAGATTTACATAAGACAGATATTAATTTGTTGAGCATTGATTCACTCTGAAGGTGTAATATGTTATTACCCCATTATACCGATGAGGAAATGAAGACATGGAGAAGTTCAGTTATTTTCCCAGAATCATGGAGATGGTAAAGGAAGGACCAGAGATTAAAATTCAGGCAGTGTAAGTCTAGATACTATTCTTAGCCATTGGGCTTTGCAGCCAGTCTCCTCATGGCATACCCCACATGAATCCTACTTGAAATATTCAGTCTTCCTTCATTTTTCTTGGCCAGGTTGGCTGATAGATAGGAATGTGGAGAGAGGAGATGTAGGATAGAGCCCCCAGCCAGCCACCCCATAATGGAATAAGAAATAAACCCCAGCTCTTTAAGGCATGTGTTGTTATTATTATTTCCAAGCTAATATATTCGTGCAGTGTTGGGGCTTTATGAATTTTGGTAAATGATGGATTAAAATTCTAAAGATTCTACAGTGTTAAGACCAATAATGGGCCTACATACCATCCATAAGGATTATATATTGCTTTGGACAGAAATCTCTATACCCCGAACCTGGGTGGCTCATTGGTTAAGCATCTGCCTTTGGCTCTGGTCTTGATCCCGGGGTCCTGGGACTGGAGCCCTGTGTGGGGCCCCCTGCTCAATGGAGAGCTTCTCCCTCTGCAGCTTGTGCTGTCTCTCTCTTTCTCTCTCTCTGTCAAATAAATAAATAAAAAGAAAAAGAAAGTTCTACACATCATCAGGGACTGAACCAGGAAGAAATACGCAATACCTGTTATGTGCTAGAAATTCTGCAGCGCAAGGAGCCGGGATACCATGATCGTTCGACAGTACCAAAGACCATAATTCTGATAGAAATGGAAGGATCAGACCAATTACATCTTCGTCTATAGCCACTGATTCCACTCTGAACTGTATTGCCTCTGAATAGCTTAGTTTCACTATTATCCCCCTCCCCCTTTCAAAAAAGAAATTCTGTGGCTTTGTGGGATTGACTCTACAGTCATCAGTTTCTGAGGTGTATGATGAGTAAACAATATTGCATTACGGTTCCCAACAGAGGAGAAACCGTCAAATAAGGGCTATGCATGTGAAGCTGGGAATATGTCAGAATCATTTAGTTCTGCTTAGGGCTGATTTTATGAGGCAGAAACAACACAGGATATAATTTTAGTAAATATTTGGATGGCCCTCAAAGCATCAGCCTTTTGCTCTTTGAGTGCAGTCTGAAGATCCAAAAGCAGTTAGTTTGCAGCATCTTTTAAATTTATTTCTTAAATGATCATACAGTAGCAATCACTTTTTTTTTTTTTTTTTACAAAAAAATCTACATTTCTCTGAATTTGCGCACATGTAAAGATTCACATGATCACTGCTACAGTCAGGATTCAGAAGAGTTCTCCTACCCCGGAAACTCCCTTGCTGCCTCTCTGTCGCCCCACCCTGTCCCCCACTCCTACCTTTTGGCCACTACTGGTCTGATCTCCATCATGCGGTATGGGTTTTTTGAAACTCTACTATAAATGGAAAAATATTAGATGTAACCTTTTGAGACTTGTTTCTTTCACTCAGCATGGTGTCTTGGAGATGCATCCAAGTCTGTGTTTTGATAGCTCACTCTCTTTATTGTTGAGTTACAAGTTGAATTCCTTCCCCCCCACAATACTTGAAGTCCTAACCTCCAGTACCTTCGAATGTGACTTTATTTGGAAATAAGATCACTGCAGCTATAATTAGTTAACATGAAGGCATGGTCGAGTAGGGCAGGTCCTTAATCCCCCGGACTGTTGCCCTTATAAGAAGAGTAGAGCTGCGGCACCTGGGTCAGTCAGTCAGCCTCTAACTCTTGGTTTTGGCTCAGGCTGTGACTTTAGGGTCGTGAGATCAAGCCCTGTGTTGGCTGCACACTCAGCAGAGTCTGCTTAAGACTCTCTGTCCCTCCCCCTTCATGCTTGTTCATACTCTGTCTCGCAAATAAATAAATGAATCTTAAAAAAAAAAAAAGAAAAGTAGGGAGACACAGAGTGGAGACTGTCATATGAAGACCCAGAACAGTGTCATCTGAAGAGAAAGATTGTCACGGTACCATGATGCTGCCACAAGCCAGTGAACTCCTGGGGCCACTAGAAACTAGGAAGAGGCAAAGAAGGGGGTTCCTTGCATCTAGGCTGCAGGGAGCGTGGCTCTGCTGACATCTTGATTTAGACTTCTAGCCTCCAGAGCTGTGTGGTGATAATTTCTGTTTGAAGCCATCTAGTTCAGGGTACTCCGTTGTGGTAGCCCTAGGAAACCAATACTTCTAGAAAATGAGACTCTGAATTGCTAAAAATTCTTCAACAGTTCTATCATTTAAGGGTGTTAGTAACAGAAAAAGAACCTAGAAAAACATAAGGGCAAGTGTGGTAGAAGGACATGAGATAGTTTGTGGGATTACAGATAACACTGAGTAAAAACACAGCCGAAGGATTGGGAACATAGCCAGGTCTGGAGCTTGGGTCCAGGAACGAATTGCCAGTCTCTGTTGGGTATTGGGAAAATGACTCAGCTCCAACCACTTGAGATTCAAATCCATCTCCCTGATTCTTAGTAAACTTGCAACATTTCTTCAAATATTTATCAGCTATTGATACATTTTCTTTTAAAAAATTATTTTAAAATTATTTTTGAAAGATTATTTGACAGAGAGGAGAGAGTGAGCCCAAGCAAGGGAAGGGGGTGTGGACAGGCTCCCCACTGAGTAGGGTTTGACCCCCGGACCCAGGATCATGACCATGAGCTGAAGGCAGACAGTTAACTGACTGAGGCACCCAGGCGCCCCTATACTTTTTCTTTTCTGAATTTCCTATGTATATTTACCCCCACTTAAAAAAATAGGGATAGTCTTATTTCTTTCAAAAATCTGTTGTAGGAGTTCTTGAAATACTCTGGATTTCAATCCTATGTCTATCATATGGGATGCAAATAATATCTTACAGAATGTAACTTGTCATGACCATGTAATTTTCTTTCTAGAGTCTTCTGTCAAACAGATGTTTTAAGTTAATCACAGGGTAAAACCAGTATTTTATTTTATTGATTCTTTCTACTGTTCATTGATTACTGCTTTATCCCCTCCCAAGATTTTAAACGTATTAATTCTGTATTGTCCTTTAATCTAATTTTAATGTTCAGATCCTTAATTCATCTGCAGTTTGATTTTTTGTGTGCAGTATGAAGGATGCATATCATTTAAATTTTCCAAATACATAGTCAGTTATCCCAACTCTAGCTTTCAACATTGGTTCTACGACTACTTCTCCTACTCTGAAGTCCAGTGCCACCTCTGTGGTATACAAAGTTTCCTCTAAGTCATGATTCTCTTTCTGAACTCAACTGTGTCTTGCTAATCTACTTCTCTGTTTTTACAACTGCAACACAACCTGTTAAATGACTTTGGTTATCTAATTGTGTTTTTGTCTTTTTTTTTAGTTTCCTTATTTTTTTTGATAGCACAGCACGTGTTGCTCACTGCTTTTTTTTTTTTTTTAAACAGAATTTTTATTATGAAAAAAAATATTTTCTTCAGGGGCGCCTGGGTGGCTTAGTAGGTTAAGCTGCTGCCTTTGGCTCAGGTTATGATCCCAGGATCTTGGGATGGAGTCCCACATTGGGCTCCCTCCTGGGCAGGGAGTCTGCTTTCCCTTTCCTTCTGTCCCTCATGCTCTCTCTCTCTCAAGTTAATAAATAAAACCTTAAAAAAATATTTTCTTAAAGATGGCTTTTTAATTTTTGTTAAAAAATTGCTGAGAATTTAATTGATAGAGCACTGAACTTGTAGATACATTTAGGGAGAGATTTTAAATACTTGCTCTATTGATTATACAGATCTTACAGATTCTTCCATAAAATTTAAGATACTGCCAAACATGTATACAATTTTCTTTATATTTGTCTTGCCTATTTTTTCTTACGTATCTCATTTGCTTGAAGAAGATATATCTTCTCATTAATCCTTTTGATTTACTGTTCTTCATGTGCAGCTGAGGAAACAACTTTTGTGTATTTATAAAGTATCTGGCCACCTAATTGGATTTTAATATTAGTTAGCATAATCTTTCAGTTGATTTTCTTAAGTTTTCCAGGTAACAAATCATACCTTACACTAATAATGACTGTTTCATCTTTTCTTTTCTCCTCCTTTACGGGCCTTGTTGTATTTTTTTCAAACTCTAGAATAATGTTATATAATATCAGAATTTTGTCTTTTCCTGTCTTTGCTGAAAGTATTTTTTATGTTGGCTTTAAAAAATTTTTATTTATTTATTTATTTATTATTCATTTGACATAGCAAGAGAGATCCTAAGTAGGCAGAGAGGTAGGTGGAGAGAGAGAGGGAAGCAGGCTCCCTGCTGAGCAGAGAGCCTGATGCGGGACTTGATCTCAGGACCCTGGGATCATGACCTGAGCCAAAGGCAGAGGCTTAACCCACTGAGCCACCCAGGTGCCCCTATGCTGGCATTTATTTTAGATTTTTGGTAGCTACACTTTCGTGAGTTGGGAAATAGTTTTCATTTTAAAAAAGCAGAAATGGGCACGTGTGTGGCTTACTTGGTTGAGCGTTTCACTGTTCATTTCAGTTCAGGTCACGTCTCGGGGCTGTGGGATTGAGCTCCACATCGGGCTCTGAGCTCAGCATGGAGTCTGCTTGGGATTGATTCTCACTCTCCTGCTCCTTCTGTCCTCTCCACCCCTCCCTGACTGGTACACGTGCTCTCTCTTTCAAATAAATAAAGTAATAGTGGAAATGCTTTTCTGGTGTCTGAATGATCATACAAACATGATACAGTGAATTCCCTGAATAGGAACCCCGAAGTCGATCAGTCCTTTCATTCTTTGCCTTTTATCGTGCCCCGTAATTTTTTGTTGAAAGTTGGATGTGATCTATTGGGTTATAGGAACCGAGATAAATAGACCTTCAGTGTGAAGTTTTTTATGTTAACATGGCTATGGGCTGGGCTGTGTTTAATGTTTGCTGTGGCTGTAGTTGCCAGGGCCTTCAAGTTTCTAGAGTGATAGAATGCCCTTCCTCCAGGTGGGATAAAACAACCAGGGTTTCATCCTCTGGAGAGTGGTCCTTTGTCTCGGAGAAGACTCTGGGCTCTTCTGTGATGGCTGCTGACTCTTCTCCCTTCTCCCCCAACAAAAGCCACAAGCTGATCTTCCTTTGCACTTCTTTTCAGTGTGAAAACCTGATGGGGTTCCTGGAGGTAAAACCTTCAAATGTGTTGGGGGAGCCCCTATGGTAGTAGAAAAAATAAATATTTGCTCTTTTGCCCCCAGTTCTTGGCACAGAGGCCCCCAGATCCTTGGAATTTACTACCTTCTGTATGCTAAGGAGATGACTTCTGGCTGGGGCCCAGGAGGTAGCTTCAGGATGGGGACCGGTTACAGAAAGATAAAGTCCTGATTAGAAGGTTGATCTGCCCTCACACCTCTGATCTCCAGGGAGAGAGGGCTGGCTGGAGGGAAGAGTTCAGTCACCAGTGGCCAATGACAGCTGTGTTATGAAGCCTCCACAAACACCCCTTAACTACAGTGGGGTTCTGAGAGCTTTGGGGCTCATGAACACACTGATGCACTGTGAAGGTGGCAGCCCAGAGAGGTCATGGGAACCATGTGTCTTGTTCTGTGCCTTCCTTTCATTTGGCTGTTCCTGAGGTATACTGTTTATAGTGAACTGGTAAATGTAAATAAAGTATTTTTCTGAGTTTTGTGGGTCATTCGGGTAAATTATAGGATCTAAGGGGGCAGTCAGGAGAACCCCCAGATTTGTAGTTCGCTAGGCAGAAATAGCCCAGGATGCCCCATTTGTGGCTGGCCTTTGAAGTGGAGCAGTCTTGCTGGACTAAGCCCTTTAACCTACAGGGTCTGCACTAACTCTGGGTGGTGTCAGAACTGAATCGTCCTATGCCCCGTCGGTGTCAGAGAATCGGGGACACCCTAAGACTAGGGTCCCCAGGAGTGTCTCGATGGCACACAAGTCCACACCTGGCCTCCAGCAACCTGTCAAAGTGATCATTTAGGTGTGTCTACGTCTGTAGCTCTAGGTGAGCAGACCTTGACCGTAGCTCTGTGAATTCACCTGTTTCTGCAGATTACAAGGTGGAGGTTTGCCCCCTAGTTCCTTCATGGAGCCAAGAAAAGTCACTGATTTTCCATCTCTTCAACTGTTTCTTGTTGGGAGGATGGAAGTAATAACTTTCAATCTCTTTCCATGCTGGAACTGAAACCTGTAGTGTCTTCACATTTTTTGTTGAGCCCTGCTTGGTCAAGATGTATGACGCTTGTACACTCTGGATAGGATTGGCTCAGAGTTTGCTTCTGTCTGTTAGTGGGACTGGGCTCTAGTTTTTCATCAGCCTGTGTCTTGTGTCTGTACAGCTTTGTCTTCAGGATTCACAGAACTAGCAGAGCGACTTTGTGCCTTCTCAGTTTTGGGGCTTTATTTATCTTAAAGGTTTGGCAGAAGTCTTTTTTTTTTTAATTTTTTAAAGATTTTATTTATTTATTTGACAGACAGGCAGAGAGAGAGGAGGAAGCAGGCTCCCTGCTGAGCAGAGAGCCTGATGCAGGGCTGGATCCCAGGCCCTGGAATCAGGACCTGAGCCGAAGGCAGAGGCTTTAACCTACTGAGCCACCCAGACGCCCCTAGGTTTGGCAGAAGTCTATGTGAAAAGCGTGGGTGTGGGGGGGTGTCTTTCTTTTATTTGTTTTTGTTTTTCTACTTTCACTTCTGGTGCTCATCAATGTACACAAAACAGACAAGCATACATATGCACATTCAAACAGATACTTATATAATTATACATAAAAGGAGTTACAGCATGAAAACATTTTATCATGAAATCATTGATTTACATGAAATCTTCTGTTTCTCCTGTTTTGCTGAACTCCTTTCTTTTCTTTTTCTTTTTTTTATTTTAACCTTCCCTCTGCTTTCCTTCCCAGCTCATTTCCCCACCACTCACTCTATAACCAGGGCTTACAGCCTGGTACATAGCTCACTGCAGCCTTTTCTATGCTAATAAAATTAGACAAATACATGTGTGCGGGCGTGCACGTACACACAAACACAGGGGATTATTTTGATTATTGTTCTGCAAAAACTGGAAAACATATATGTGCTTCTCTGCTTCTTGCCTTTTTCACTGTCAATACATTGTGCAGATCAGCTGATAAAAATCTAGTATTTTTTTTTTTTTTAATGAGTGCATGATTTTCCGTGGTAAAGTATTCACTTTGTTCCCTGCTTTTTTGCTTCTACAAATGATTCTGCATGACCAACCCTCACACATTTTGTAGGTTCGGGCGCTTTCATTTCTATCTGATAGACTCCCAGGAGTGGAATTTCTGAGTTGAAAGGTATGTGTGTTTTTAATTTTAATAGCTCTTCCCAAATTGCTTTCACTGGTACCTCGTTTTGAGTACTTTTTTGACAGCATTTCCAATTTCTTCAATGGTTATTGGTCTATTCGAGTTTTCTACCTCTTCTTGAGTCAATTTCAGTAAATTATATTTTCCGACGAAGTCATTCATTTTGCATGGATTTTTAAGATTGGCGGTATAAATTTTACCTACCGCTCTCATATGATTTTAGTAGTTCTTCCTTATATCTGTAGAGCTTTGAACATTGTGTGTGTGTCTTTTCTCTTTCTGACTTGCTGTTCTCTCTGTAACTCTAGAGGTTTTTAACTTGAGAGTAGCCCAGGGCCTTGCAGTATTTTGTATTTGTTTATTTTAGTTCTGAATATGTCAGGTACTCTGGACCATCATTTCCCACAACACAGGGGTCACTCCCAACATTTTCCTCCCATAGATCACACTTTCTTGGCTTTTTGAACTTACTGTTTTAAAAATGTATTTTTGGGGGCACTTGGATGGCTCAGTTAAACATCTGACTCTTGATTTTGGCTCAGGTCATGATCTTGGAGTCCTGGGATCAAGCTCTGCATTGGGCTCCATGCTCCACTGGAGAATTTTTCTCTCTCCTTCCACCTCTGCTCCTCTACCCCTCAAATCAATAAATCAGTCTTAAAAAATAGGTTTTTTGGGGATCAATAGGCAAAGCCAGGCCTGTTCTATCCAGGCTGTTTCACATGTATCGTCTTCATGGCTGTACGGTAGGGTAACGGCATACTCATGTCCATTTTATAGTTGAGAAAACCAAGGCCCAGTTTTTCTGATCTGGCTTTCCAAGGACTTTGCTTTAAACAGCTAAGTGGTTTTATTTCTCTGATGACATTTCCTCAACCTGGAAAATAAGACAGAACTACATGGTTGCTATTGTGACTATCTGCCCTCAGCGGCCTCCAGTCTCCCCATCCTTAACCTTCCCTCTGCTGGCACCCTTAGGTGCCATTCCCGTGTCACCCCATTTACATAAAAGACCCCTCCCCTTAGCAAATTCTAAGGGCTTTAGGAGCTCTATGCTAGAAATGGGAATGAAACAAAATCCATTTCTTACAGTGAATCACAGCATCAGAAGCCCTCACCCAGGAGCTGTCTAGGGGCCCATCAGGAGTCCCCTCATTAGAAAAAAAAGCTGTTCTTGTCACCTAGGAATTTCCCTGGGGGGTTAGGAGTTCTGTGTCAGGAACTAGGGTCAAAGACCAAAATGGTAGAACAAACAATGCTCCTACTTCCTTTGTCACTTAGGAAACTCTAAAGATTTTAGGAGCTGTGGCCAGCAGCCAAGGATGAAGACCAAAATCTATATTTCTTATTATATCACAATAACTATGAACGTTCTCGTACCTGCATTTGGTGTGTGTGCTCATGAGTTTCTCTTGTATTTTGGGGCATGTGTGCGTGAGTTTCTCCAGAAGGAGAGATGCTGAATTATTGGGTATTTGTGTCTTCATTTTCGGTGAATCATGCCAAACTGCTTGACAAAGTGGTTCTCTCGATTTTTACTCCCGCCCTCAGTGTATGGCTGTTACTGCTGTTGCCTCGTATTGCTTATTTTTGATACTGTTCAAAGTGTTCATCTTTGCCAAAGATGTGTCGTGGTAGCTTGTGGTGGTTTTGATTTTGCATTTCTCTGATTCTAATGAAGTTGGGGACCCTTTCTTCACTCTCTCTCTTTTATTTATTTGGTTACTTGGATTTCTTTTTTTGTGTTATATGATCTAGCATTTGACTCATTTAGAAAAAATCATGTAGTCCATTTTCTTACTGATGTGTTTATCCTGGGTATGAATTCTTTGTTAGTTTTATGTGTTTGAAGTATATTTCCCAGTGTGTGGCTTGACATTTCTCTCCCTTAATGATGTTTTATGATGTATACAACTTCTTAAGTTTAATGGAATGAAATTTATTGTTCTTTACTATTATGAGTCCAGCACCTTGGGTCTTAAGATTTTTCTTTCTTCTACAATCACACGGTGGTATTCTCCATTACGAGACTCTGAAAGTCTCTCTCTCTCTCTTTTTTTAATACTCTAAAAGTCTTATGGTTTTAACCAATTGTATTAAAAAGAAACAACTCAGTCTTGTTTTAAAAGATTAAGTCATCCACTGGAATTAAACATTGTTTTGATTTTACAGAAAGCTGTTATATAGTATATTTTCCTGGAAAAAATGTTTAATTTGGATCACTAGTGGTTTAAAAATCTCTTTCCTTTGGGGCGCCTAGGTGGCTCAGTGTGTTAAGCCTCTGCTTTTGTCTCAGGTCATGATCTCAGCCTCTCGTAGGGCTCCATGCTTAGTTGGGCATCTGCTTCTCCTTCTTCCTCTGCCCCTCCCCTGCTCATGCTCACTCACTCGCTCTCTCAAAGAAATAAATAAAATCTTTAAAAAAATAATAAAAATAAAAATCTCTTTCCTTATAGTCACCTGAACATGGATGCTTTGTGTGTAAAAATTTCCTGGAGTGCAACCTCGTTTTACCCAACGTGTCAATGTATTAGTCTCCTCAGGCTGCCGTAACAAAATACCACAGACTGGGTTGCTTAAACAATAGAAATTTCTTTTCTCACAGTTCTGGAGCCAAAAGCCCAAGACCAAAATGTCAGCAGGATTGTTTTCACCCCTTCCCCCAGCCCCCGCCTTGGTTTGCAGATGGCTGCCTTCTTGCTACCTCCTCACATGGTCGTTCTTCTGGGCCTGATGCCCCTGGTGTATCTCTGATGTTCTCATCTCTTCTTATGAAGACACCAGTCAGATTGGATTCTGGGCCATGCTGATGGCCTCGGTTCAGTTTAGTCCGCTCCTTAAAGGCACTGTCTCCCAATTCAGTCACATTCTGAGGTTTTGGGGCTAGAGCTTCAACATACGAAGTTTGGGGGGGGGGTGCATGGTTCATCCTGTAATAGCGGTTGTTTGTCTCATCTGTGACATACACGTGTGCTTACTTGTATTTCCAAATCATTCACGGACCTGCAGACTTGCCTAGTGCTAAGAGAGCTTATTTATTTTATTTTATTTTATTTTTTTAGATTTTACTGATGTGTTTGGGAGAGTGAGAGCACGAGCAGGGGGAGGGATGGAGGGAGGGGGAGAAGCAGACTCTTCCCCCCACCCCCACCCCCAAGCATGGAGGCCGGTGGGACCAGGAGTGGGCCTCAGTCCCAGGGCTCTGAGATCACCGCCCAAGCCCAAGTCAGATGCTTCATCAGCTGAGCCACCAGGTGCCCTGAAATGGCTTTTTCTTATACAGTTAAGGTAGCATTTCCTTTTTTTCTTCTTTTTTTAAGATTTGATTTATTTATTTGAGAGTGAGAGAGCGCAAGTACGGGAAGCAGCAGGCGGAGGGAGAAGCAGGCTCCTGCCAAGCCAGGAGCCCAGTGCAGGGCTTGAGCCCAGGACCCTGGGATCATGACCTGAGCCGAGGGCAGCCACTTAATGACTGACCCACCCAGGCGCGGAAGAGGACTTTTCCTTACATAGTCAAGGTGGCACTTCCTGCTGAGGAGGCAGTCGGGTTCCTTCTTCCACGTACTGGGATCTTGTTGAGGAATTTGAATAGTCAGATCATCATCCCATTGGCTTCTGTGAACCTCATCTTCATTCTTTGTACATCTTTAGGGAACCCCAGTCTCCAGGAAGGCTCACCCATCCAATCCCGGTCACACAGGCTTTTAGTAGAGTTAAAACCAACTGCAGAGTAAGTCCCTCCATCCTTCCTGAAAATCCCACTGTCCACTCGGAGTGAAGAAGACCTCTCAAACCATAAACCTAATGTCCGCCCTGGGTTCTGGGGTCCTGCTTACAGAACAGTGGTGAGATTAGGACATTCCTTGAAGGCTCAAGAGGATTCACAGAGGAGGATGGTGGGGGAGGGGGCGGGGGAAGGAGAGGAATGGGCAAGTCAAGAACCTGTGGAGAGGAGGAGCCAGTGCTGCGGTTTCTCCTGTGCTGTTGATTGGCCGGGGCTGGAAGAGGAGAAATGAGCAGAAGCCCTCGGCTGGAAACTCTTCCTGAGAGGAGAATCTGGTGTCCCCATAGCTCTCCCTGCGTGCTTTTAGGATCCCGTGTTAGTAAGACTGAATCCTTTAATCTAGCCAAACATTCTGCTACAGCGTAATCCCTCTGTTTCAGATTGGCACGATTTTTCTCTCCACCTTCAATATAGACAGACACACACACACACACACACACACACACACAAAACAGAGACACACACAATCGCTCGATGTTCACAGAACTACTAAGGCATTTTTTTTCTGGGGCTTTTGACTCCTCGGACTCAGCCAGTGTCTTACGCAGTGGCCACCGGGGCTGGCAGGTCACAGGTGCTCCGTGAATGCCGGTGGAGTGACACCATTTACAGTCAAGGTCAGGAATGACTGAGTCGGTGCCGGGAACTGAGTTAATCCGCCCTCACCTGTATCCACGTGAGTGGCTGGAGCTCATGGAGCCTGGCATGTCGTCCCGGGAGCTCAGTCGGTTTACTCAGCTGTAAAATAGGCAGATAAATAGATAATAGATGGGTGGGTGGGTGGGTAGGTAAACTGAGTCAGGGAAGTATGGAGATGTAGGTATGTATATTCCTCCTTTAGAGTGTTCCTTTGAGATAAGACAATAAGCGAGTGGGGAACCTGGGAGGAGGTGTCCATAGATACACACGTATAACAAAGTCAGAATCTTCCCCTGCCTCCTCACCCTTACTCCGGCTCCTTCTACCTCTGCCTGCCTCCCACCTGAGCGAAGATGCTTGCTGTCACGGTGAAAATCGCCAGGCTCCAGCCACTTGCCTTGGAATCCTGCAAAGGGAATGGAACAGACTTAAAACTTCGGCGGCTATGGTGACTTCTCTGCCAAAAAGCTGATTTTTCCCCCCCCACAAATTGAAGATTCATTGTGAGATACTAAATCCGGAAGGAACAGCAGGCAGCACAACCTGCTTTTCTGTTCTTCTCCTTCCCCCTTCCCTCCGTAGGAGTCCGCAGTCCCGATAGCAGATGTCCTTGGATCAGCCTGCCGCAGACGCCCAGGACCACCTTGACACAGGGCAGCAGCCTGCTAGATTTCAGGGTTGTTTTCGAAGAACAAGAAATGCATCCACTGCTTAAGTGGGAGAAGGAAATATTTCACAAACAGACCGTTGGTTGAGCCCTCACTTTGAAAGGTTCAGAACTCAAACAGAAGAAAAACCGAGCATTTCATGTGGAAGCTAAGCTCCTTGTGAGTAATTGCCTTCAAGAGCAAGTGTGGGGATTGACTGTCAGCTGGTCTGGAATCGAGGGAAGCAGAGAGTGCCCTTGTGAACCTTGGCTGTGGCCTGCCCCCACCGTTCTTTGCAGGGACACTAGGGTTAATAAACAGGGCCTCTGTCTGTCTGAGAAAAGCAGATGCAGAAAATCTGTGTGTAGACAGGTTCACCGGGAGGATGATGCTCCTTGTGTCTTTGTCCGCCTCACAGCCTCCAAGAATCCCTGTGGCATAAAGTGTGTGTGTGCACCTGCCTGTGTGTACGTGCGTCTGTGTGTACTTCCCTCTTTCCTGTACCTTTGGAATTCTTAGTTTACTGTTGTTTAATGTAAGAATAATAGCAGTAATGACTGAAGGTTCTTGGGCTGTCAGCAAGGAGTGGAAGGAAAGCTGGCCTCACATGCAGCCATCTGCTCCTGGGGTGGGGGGCATTTATCTGCGTCACAGCCCGGGGGACCAGGCTGGTGATTTACTCCCGTGGGGAAACCACAGTACTGGTGTGAGGGTACAGATTCCCCTGGAGCAGGAGAAAGTCTGGATGGTGCAGGAAAAGCTGGCTCTTAGTGGAAGTATGGAAGGACAGGCTGGGGCACCCCACTCCCTGCAGCGTGGGCGTGATCGCGGTGGCCTCTGGGATCTGGGGAGCAGCGAGAGGTGTGGAAGGTCGTGGGGGCCTCCCTCTCATCGTGGGTTCAGCACTGGCTTTGCCACCCATACACTTGGGGGCTCTGGGCAAGTTATTTGACCTCTTTGGGACTTGGTTTCTCAGATGCAAACTAGGTGACTATGAAGTGGACACTTCAGCATTACAGGGAGGGCCCCGTAGTTTGATGGCTTTTGGTGGCGAACCTTCGAGGCCTCAGGTCCTCGGAGCCGGTCCTCTACAGCAGCACAGCCGGTGCCACGGCTGACATTTACTGGGTCGTTCAGTCTGAGCCTGGCGTCAACCAATGTGCTTCTCCCAGAAACTCCCATTAGTAGGTGGGCTTTCCAAGTGGGGAAACTGAGACACCAAAGAAATAGTCTCTAGGAGTCATACTAGCGTTTATTAAATCCCAGACTCTGCTAGGCCTCTGATGTAAGGTCTTCTTATTTCTTAGAACATCTTTGTGGTCATCTTCCTATATAAATAAATTATCTTAATTTTAGAGGTAAAGAAAAGAAGGCTCAGTCACTTGGCCAAACTTGCACAGGACCAGGGTTCAGATCTCTGACGCTAAAGTATCGGGCCTTCTGGAGTGTTTATGTCCACCTTTGGGATACTAGTGAGTAGAAGTCGCAGCCTATCCAATCTTCCATTATTCCGCTCAAGTCAGGGCCCGAAAGGGTCACTTAATGAAATGAGGGCAGGATGTTTTCTGGGTAAGTCTGTGGATTTAGTGTCCATGGACCCATGGCAGGTTGCTTCTCCCTGCTGAGCCTTGTGGCATTTCCAGCACCTGGTCAGCCCCTTCTCATCCCTTCTTCTCCCCTTACCTCCTCTCATTCTTCCGCGCACCCTTCCAGCCCACCCTGCATCCTCCCGCCTTCCATCCCTCCCTCCCTTCCCTCTCTCACTTCACCTTTCCCTCGCCTCTACCCTCCATCCCTCTGTCCATCCCGCCCTCCCCTCTCTCACGTCACTTCATCCTATTCTCTCCCTCGAACCCTCTAGAGGCATCCCTTCCTTCCTCCCTTCCCTCGGTCCCGTGCCAGGTACCATACTCTAGGGTACCGTGGATACAACAGCAAACAAAAATTACCCCCAGTCATGGAACCTACATTCTCCTGGGGAAAGAAGAAATAAGTCAAATGTAAACTATGTTACCTAGTGATGAGTGTTAGGAAACCAAAACCAAAATAGTGAAAGGGGTGGGGCGGGGAAGTTTGGAATTTTAGGTAGAGTAACCAGCGAGGGCCTTGCTAAGAAGGTGGCATTCGGGTAAAGCCAGGGAGCGAAATCAAATGGTTGTCTTCAGGAAGAGCTTTATAGAGGGGCAGCATCAATGAGGAAACCTGAAGAGGGGAGCCCCAGAACAAAAAAAGAGGCCAATGTAGATCTAGTGGAATGAGCCAGTTGGCAGGTTGGAGCAGGTCACGTAAGGGCCTTTTGTGGCCTTGCTAGGACTTTGGCTTTTGGTCTGAGTTAGGTGGGAATCTTGTTAGAGGACATTAAGCAGAAGCGCTCCATCATCTGACTTAGCCTTGATGGGATCACTTTGTTTTAGTGAAGTAGGGTGAAGAAGGGCTCGTGCAGCGACGGGGAGGTCAGCTAGCATAGTACTGCAATGGTACAAGCAAGAAAGAATGGCGTGCTGGACCGAGGTGCTAGCGTGGGGGACATGGTTGGGTTCTGGCTGTATTTTAAGGTAGAGGCGAAAGGACATGGGGTGGGGGAGACAGCTGGCTCTTCTTCCTGTTTCAGGAAGAGAAAGGTTCTCTAGGTCTTAAAGTCTGCCATTTGGGAGGATATTGCCTGTGGTAGCAATAAGCAGAGGAAAGCAGAAGAAGGGCAGGTAGGACACAGTGTCAGAGTGTGCTGGGGGTCCTCCAAGGAGCAGAAGCCAATGCCAATACAGGATGAGAGACACACGAGGTTTTGGGGAGAATGTGAAGGTCGAGTGGGAGCTAGGTGCGAATGGCAGGGAGGGTGTTCAGACCGTAGGGGAGGTCTGACATCAGGGGAGGAGGTGAAGGAGGACATTTGGGGAGAATTTGTTGCAGACGCAGTTGTAAAAGGAATCTGGGCAGGCCGGTGGGGAGTCCTCGGGCCAGAGCCCCTCGTCAGGGACGCCCCCGTGGCCTGCCATGAGAGGTGTATTTTCTTGGCCTCCTCAGAGAGGGTGCCCAGATCTAAATGGTGAATGCAAATTCAGGTTGGGGCAAAAAAAAAAAAAAAAAAAAAAGCCTCATAGAGTGAGAAGTAAGAGTGGGATCAGGAGCAAGGAAGGATAGTAACCTAAACCCCATGGTGAACCAGGTATTTCCCTTTGATAGGTCATATATCTTCAGTATTTGCAGCTGCCCTGGGAAGTAGCAACAAGTATGAATCCCAGGTTAAACAGAAAAAACTGAAGGATGGAGACATTCACGGACATGAATAGTAAGTCTTGAATTCCGACTCAGACCCTCAGACAGTGGGACTCCAAAGTCTGTCCTTTTTTTTTTTTCTTAAAAGAGAGAGCGCGCACATGCACGCGCGGATAGAGGAGGGAGGCAGAGGGAGAGCGAGACTCTCGAGCAGACTCCATGCCCAGCACCAAGCCTGATGCGGGGCTGGATCTCATGACATTGAGATCGTGACCTGAGCCGAAGTCAAGGGTCAGATGGTTAAACATCTGAGCCGCGCGGCTCCCCCCAGAGTCTGTCCTCTTACCCACAGAGTGAAGAGCTGTAATTCCTCTGTACTGGGAGCTGTCAGACAGCATGTGTGTGGATTTTTTTGGCCGAAGGCCCAGGGTCAGGCCAGGTCATGGTTCCCCTTCCCATTCCTGCTCCAAGCCCTCTTCCGGCTCAAAATCCAAACCCCATCCCAGCCCCTGATAAGATCACTCGACCGTGGAGGGCCACAACCCCAGTCTGTCTTGCCTTCCACCTTATCTGCAGAGCCTAACCCATATTGGTGCACCATGATTGCTTGTGGAGTAAATTATTCAGTGGTTAAAAAAGCAGTGGGATAAATACATGCCTGCGTACTGGCTCCCAGATTCCAGAGAGTGGTTGGCTCATGTGCTCCCACCGTGAGAAGTGATTTTGCCGAAGATATTCTCTGCCCTGAGGATTGGTGGATAGAAAGGAGGGACCTTGTCCACATGAGCTTGTTTGACCATTCTGCTGGAGTGGGTCTGCCTCTTCACGGTCCCCTGTGTTTCAGTGAGCTTTCCCTCACACCACCCCAAAGTTGCTGGTATAAATGGTAGAAGTGATCCTGTCCCATCATGGCCAGTGGGATGGCTCTTCCAGTTGGGGGCCAACGCAGCAGAGACAGCCTGTTCTGGGGCTTTCAGGTCTGACTGTTGGCTCTTTGTCAGCTGGGGCAGTAGGCATGAGTGACTCAGCCGTGTAGCAGGCTAAGCGAGCCTGGCAGTTCATGGAGCAGTGGGCACAGGGTTCCCAAAGCAGCATGAGAGCAAACTCCAATGTACAAGTGCTTTTCAGCCTCTGACCGTGGTAATGTCCCATTGACCAAGACAAGTCATATGGGCAAGGGCAGATACAAAGAGTAGATGAGTTATGGCTCATCTTAATGACAGGAGCCATAGAGTCCTGTCCTGAGGAGGTGCATCTCTAAGGGACATTTGTGACTGTCCTTGTGATATGCCACACCTGATCCTCTGGGTCCTGCTATCCCAAGAGACCTTTTTGCTGGTGCAGTCTCCTGCAGCTGGGCTCTCTTTTCCAACTTCTGTGTATTTTCCCAGTTTCTGGCTTTGCCCCAGATCTGTCCCTGATGCTCCTGTTCCTTCTCTCCAGTTTTTTAAATACGTAGACATAAGCTCCGCTTGGACTGGGTTTTGCTTCTGGCCGTGGCTCTTGCGAAGTCCTGGCTATTCTTGTGTGGACCATTGTTTTGACTTCCTCCCACCCCCCCGTCCATCCGTGCATCCATCTCCCCACCACGCATCCATCTCCCCATCTATCCACACATCCACCCCCTCACCCACCCGACGACCCGTGCATTCATCCACCTCCCACATGTCCATCGGTCACCCACCCACCCATCCGACCACCCCCGCATCCATCCGTCCTCCATCCATCCACCTTTCTCCTCATCTCCATTCCTATGTCCATTTGGTGCAACTGATTCCTCTTTCAGGGTTGCATGGGCATCTCTGTAAGAGCCGTGTTTAACAGGCGACAGGTGCACATAGTGAAAGCCAACCCAGGGGAAGTGCTGTGGGGGCATCAGGGAGGACAGGTAATTCCCGCCCCATCTAACCCCCACTTAACATCCCCTACTTCCCTGAGCACTTACAAAACATGTTTGTTTTTTTCCTGTCTTTCCCCTAAACTAAAATTTCTTTGAGCTGCATTTGTCTAATTCGGTGTTGGATCCTTACCCTCAGCACAGTGTCTGCGTAAAGGACACATTTCATAAACATTTTGTTGAACTGAATTGAACTGAGAGCTGCAGAAAAGAGATGTTTGAACCAGGCTCCAAACAATAGCAAATAACATTTAATCCCCAGCAACTGTGAGTAGCTGGGGTTATTCTCATTTTATAAGTGAGGAAACAGGTCTGGGGGTGGGGTGGGTTAAGTGAATTGCTCTGGATCACACGGATGTTAAAAGGATAGAGCCAGGTTTCTGGTCCTGGAGCCTGCGTGCATTCCACTGACAAATTACTGTCAAATACAGGAAGAAAAGCTGCGGAAGACAGATCCAGCCTCTTACGGATGACTCACTCACTCATGATAGTCAGCAGAGCCTTGCCACGTTTCTGAATCCTACCTTGTTTCTCACCCCCCCCCCCCCCCCCCGGTCAGTCCATCTAGCCCTCTATCCATCCACACGTCCACCTGGTCATCCACCCGGCAAATGCTGCATGAACTCCTGATTCTTTTTATTCATAGCTGCATCCCTAACACCCGGAAATGAACCTGGGATGGAGCTGCTGCTCGAACAAATGCTCTGGGCAGTGGGAAGGCAGGTTGGGCATAGCTCTAATTAGAACTTGGACTCTGGAGCCAGTTTGTTGTGAGTTCCAGTGCTGGCTCTGCCAGACACCAGCTGACTGACTTTGTGCAGATTATCCAGCCTCTGCCTCCGCTTACTCATCTGTGTGTGGGGCCGATGATAGTGCCTACCTCATGGGGTTACTGAGGATCAGACACTGAGAGGCACGAGCCTGTCGTGCACTCACACAAGACTGCCCGACCCTTTGTAGACCCCTTGTTGTCTTACCAGTTTGTTATCATTAAATAAGTGGGTAAAGTGTTGATCAAATAAGACAAGGTCGCTGCTCTTATAGACTCTGCATTTCAGAGAGTTAGATAACTGTCAAGCAAAGAAAGAACCAGATAACGAAAGCAAGGCCAGAGAAGCTAACTCTTCTGTAATTTCACTTTTGTTTAAAAATTTTCCCTGGTTCTTGCTATTGCTTTTTGGACACCTGGGGGTCTGGAAGCCTTGCTACCCTTTTACTTGGTCCCATTAGAGGAGGGAGGGGGCACTGCCTCTTCTGTGTGGCATTCGTCATGGGGCATTAATGAGACCACCATGCGGTCTCTCGGCTTCCAAATGCCCAGTCCAGCCTGCGTGTCCATGCTCACTCTGCAGACCTCCTATCATCTCTGGGCACAGTCACCTGCACCCGCATGCCCTCTGTGGAGTGGGCGGAAGGCACTGCTGGCAATCCCTGGACACTTCACCCCTCGTTTGTCACAACCGCTAAGACCAGTGTGGAGCTTGGGAACGGCGCGCCCATGAAAGGCGACTGTTTCCTATGCTTAGCAATGCCCTGGAGCCCAAGGGTGGAAGTTTCTGGCATCTTTACGTATGACTGAATTGCAAGTATCTGAGGCTAGAGAGACTTGGCCACAGGGGTGTAGCTCCCGCCACCTGTGAGGGTTATTGCCAAGGAGTGTGATCAGCACACCCAGGGAGCCTGGGCCCGGCAGTCAGGGTAGTAATTTTTACCCCTGACTCCCAGCTTCCCTGCAGATTGATGGATACAGATAAAATGCCCAACAGCAGGCACATTAGGACCTAAGGCAGTAATTCAGGCAAGACTGCTACTCTTGGACTAATGTTTCCTTTCTTTTGCAAAGATTTCTGGAACACAGCTCAGAAAGCCAAAGAATTTCAGAATTGGAAGGGATATAAAAATGCCACGATGAAACCCAAACCCAGCTTTTGATCTAAGGTCCCTTCCAGTGAGGCCTCGGCCATCTCTTCTCTCACTCACCAACCACACTAAATTCTGGCCGTGAAAACATTTCTAGAAAACACCCCACTCTTTCTGCCTCTCTGACTTCTGAGGCGGTTGTTGCTTGCTGGACTGCTGTTTACATCCAGAGCCCTTTGGCTGGAGGTCCCAGGAAATCCAGTTCATGTCGGCTCCGGCAAAATAAAATGTATCTGTTCACTCCCCTGATGAAGCATCCGTGGGGCAGTCTGGCTTTAGGTACGGTTTGATTCAGGACATAAAGAATGCTAACAGGACCCAGAGTTTGGCCATGCTTCTTGTAAGTGGCTCCATTCCCGGGATCTGCTGTTTTTCTTGGCAACTTCAAGATTCTCCCCTTGGAGTTGCAAGATGCTTCCAGCAGCTGCAAGATTCACATCCTTCTAGCACAGAATGCGGTGGAATCAGTACTTTCCTGCACCCCCGGCCTGTGTGCCTTTCTCATTGCCTCTGCTTAGACAAAGCCATGGGATGTCCTGACCCGCCTAAAAACCCTGGGACCTGTGGGCAGGGTCATCCTACTCAATCAGCCGCATTGAGAATGGAGAAGTTGTTTCCCAAAGGAGATTTCTGTGCTGTTAGTAGAAGGAGCGAAGGTTGGAACCTGGGTGGGGGACCAAGTCTGTGTGACTGGAGAACTCGGGTCGTGTTGGATACTTGAGTTCTTTTTCCGTCTTCTCTGCAGGCTGACTTCATTACCTTAGTCTCCATGCTTCCATAGCATGTGAGAGTAAACTTCGTTTTCAGTCACATTTTGGCGGAACTTTGCACATCTGCCTCCCCAGCTGGGCTCTGAGACACCCGCCCCCAACAAGGGAACTCCTGTTGGAGTTGTCCCACCGTATGATTTCCTGCTGGGTAATCCAGTCGGGATTCGTAAAGGTTTATTGAACGCAAAGGTGATATCTAAGACCAACCCTTAATTTGATTGCCGAAGTCCTCACGATGAAACTCTAAAACTGTGCCCGAGCATCCCTGGGGTTGCACTGTGCCCTGGCCAACTGCTACCATGCCTCGCCCTATTCAGTGATTGCCCTGGGTTGAACCACCGGTGCGCCCCCCCCCCCCCCCCCCCCAGTTCATGTGCATGCAGAACAGGTGAATGTCACCTTCTTTGGAAACAGATGTAGTAAGTTCCGTCAGGGTCCTCCTGGATTAGGGTGGGCCCTAATTCAGTGACAGGTGTCCTTAGAAGAAGAGATGCAGAGACCCAGAAGAGATGCACCTGGGCGTGGGAGGCCACATGCAGACCGTGGCAGAAGCTGGAATCACGCAGCTATAAACCAAGGAGCCCGCAGCATGACCAGCAGCCACCAGAGACCGGGAAACTGCCAGGAAGCGTTCTTCCCTAGAGCCTTTGGAGGGGGAACTGCCCTGCTTTCCCCTCTCTAGCGGTGAGAACCAGAGAGAATCCGATTCTGTTGTTTCCATCCACTCTGTTGGGGAGACTGTGTTAGGGCAGTCCCCGAAATCGAGGACCATGGTGATTCTCACTCTAGGGAGTAGTTCCTTGTGTCGCTCTGCAGTTTATCCTGGTTCAGTAACTTGTTTCTCCAGTAGAGGCTAATTAAATATTTACTCCGTGCCAGGCGCCGGAGAGGAAGAGGACCCAGGCCGTGCTGGCCAGCGGGCAGCCCATCCCTTTCCCGTATTCTCTAGTAAGTCCTCACCCAAGGATGGCTCCATAGGGCGCCTTGTAGCTTGGTCAACATGCCGAATCTGGAGTCAGCCAGCCAGATCATAGCCTTGATTCACCCACTCACCAGATGGATGACCTTGGGCAGAGTGCCCTTTGACCTCTGTCAGTTTCCGGGCCTCATTTCCAGTTCTGGGGAACTGGCAGTGGAGTTGTGATTGGGGCTGATTGAGGTGATAGGTGCAACGTGTTCAACCCATTGCCAGGCCCACATCTGGCTGCTGTGTTTATGGTTTCTTAAGAATTTGGAAAGAGCAGTCCTGTAGTGTACCTGACCTCCGGTCGTTTTTTGTCCTGTTAATTTGATCTCAACCCCTGTATTTGGAAGTCTCTGTCCCTTCCTTGATTGCATTTATTCAGTGATGCTCATGAGAGCTTATATGTATTAGAACTACACCCAGACCTCTAACAGAAACTTCACCTCCCTTGCTCAAAAAGCTCTACTTCAAGTAATACAACCACAGATGATCCGAATGTTCCACTGTAGACGGTTATTGAGCTTGTAGGTAATGAAAACCTGCCAGGTGCATTCACACCTGCTTCCCCATTAAGGGCTTGTCCAGATGGTGGCTGGACCCCCAGGGCAGGACCTCATGTTTATCTCTGTTACATTTCATGTTGTGTGATTCAGCCTTCCATACCAGCTGGTGGAGGTCTTCTGGGGTGCCGATTCCATTATGTAGCATATTGCCTATAAGATAAAGTCCCAACTTTGTAGCACACACAGATTCCGATCAGCCTTTATTCGAGCCCATGATAGAAACGTTGAATATTGGGCCAGAGGCTGAGCTGGCCCTCCCCCCGGCTGTTGTGTTGAAGACACTCTTCTGGCCATGTTTTAGGGCCTCGGGTGGCAGGCTTTGGAAAGGGCTGCCAGGATTCTCTGTCCTTTCTGCTTTAGTTAGGGTCCGGTCCCAGTGCTTTTCTCTTCCAGCTCTTCCTTGCTCTCAGAAAAGCCCCAGGCCACTGCAGGAGGATATGTGGGTGCCACTGTCTCCAGCGGCTTAGCCGAGATCCCTGGTATTAACTCTAGACACGACTGCATTTATCAGACCTTCAGGGGTCTGTTTAATTCTGGAGGATTCCAGAGCTACTTACAGGTTTAACTTCCAGGTGTGCCTTCAGATGAGTGATGAATCCCCAATTTGGGAGGCCACTAGACAATACTGCTTAAAGCCATAACTGCTCACCTTTATCAAGCACTTAGTGTTTTGGGGGGCAGGCACAATGCCCTGGGTCACTTGATCTTTCCCACAACTTTTGGGGTGGACACCGTTCTGGATGAGGAAACAGCCTTAGAAAGGTTAGGAAAGTTGTCGGATAAGGCCAGGGAACGAATCGATAATGGGTAATACAGTCAAACTCAGGCCCGACTTCTCTGAGACTCCCGGCTACCCCAGACCCCCCTCTCTTTCCTGTGTATCACTCAGCAGGATGTTGACGTGATTTTTCCATTAAAGAAATGAATTTACATAACGGTTAATTCCTCCCTGAGACTCTCAGATCCACTGGGTTGGGGACCGGTCTGTTGGCTTCGCCGCAGCCTAGCACGGTGCCTGGCATGTGGCTAACACATAATAAATATTTGTTTAAGGAACGAACGCTCCCTGCAAATGTGCGTGAAACCACCTCTATGGAGTATAAGGTGAACTGGATGAATGGTGTTCATACGGTGACGTGCGGCCGTCTCGGCACAGCGGAGCCCCAAATGGGAGTAAATACTCTCCTCCCAGAGCATGGAGAATTAAGGTTTGTGACACCCTTTAAAATTCCTTACAATCTATAGCTGCTTTCATCTGGCTAAGTGCAAGGAGGCATTATGGGGCCATTACTGGGCCCGATGCTAATGGGCATTTGTCAACCTCCTCCCCGTCTGCGTTAGACCCGTGCATCCCCCAGTAATTGCTAAATAACTCACGGAGCACTTGGGTTGCTAAATTAATAGATGAAATAATAGAACGAAAATAGGAACAGGCATGTGGGATGAATAGAGACATCCCAATAAGGAGGTTTGCCCTGGTCGTATGTCTCTTAAATAAAGAGTATGCCTCCAGTTAGGATTGCGAGAATGGATTTTTATAGACTTTGGGACAGTTCAGTGGGTTTGTGGGAGGACGGGGTGGCTGTATCCTGCCTCTCATTCTGCCTGAAGTCCTACGGGAAGAGGGAAGCGAGTCTTCTCACACCGTGATTCAACCATAGACGGCTCACCCGCCAGGGAGGTAAGTGAGAAGCACCAGCTGGTGTTTTGAGCAGGAGCAAAAGAGTGAACAGTTAAGGCTTTTCTACAGTGACTCAAATGCAAGCAGGACATTAGGAGGGGCTGCTCGAGAGGAAAAGATACGTAAGCGGGAACAGGAGAAGCCAGGACACAGGGGCGAGGACCCTGCGCCTTCCCAGGAAAGCCCCTTATAGAGGAACCTGTCTGACCTGTTCCACTTAGGGACCAAGACATTCACCTTTGTTGTGGGTGTTTTCACCTCCTTTCGTTCAGCGCAAATTGAAATAGATTTTGAAGAAAGGAACACAAGGAGAACTTAACCCTTTGGAGTTTTGAAGGGAAACATTTTAAAAAAGGGAAAAATGAGCAGAGAAGTCCCCAAGGATGTAGAACTCCTAAAAATATTCCTCAGATGTACCTGAGATTTGTCAGTGTGTATCAGATAAAATTCAGATTAGATTATCATTAGACAAATTATTTTTAAAAAATTCTTAGGTGTCAGAGACTGGCAGTAAAGATCACCTGGAGAGATGGGGAGACATTCGAAAGGAAATTGAATTTCAGGGGATGGGCTGGGTCCAGGTGATGTGGTGACTCGGGAGAAGTGCATGGTGGGATCTTGTGGGGGTCTGTGATCGGGGGTCGTTGTTGCCCAAAAGGACTTCATACGGTAACGGCAGCTTCGTTGGGAGATGTCCACATATCTCTCCTCTGTTGGATGGTCACCTGTCTTTCTAGGCCATCATCCAAGGTTGATGATGGGCTGGCCAGGGTATGAGGACATGAAGCAGACAGCGCTGGTCCCTGGGGCGTGGGGGAGGGGCCGGTGCGGCAGAGAAGTCAGGGGCACTTGGGGTGAGACCTGTGGGAGTGTCCGTGGAAGTTCTGTCTCTTCTCATACATGAGATTTTGGAGAAAGCTCTCCTTTCTCTTGTCTGGTTTTCTCAGCTACAAAACCAGGGCTAAGCTAGCATGTATTGAAGAATTTTTTTTAGGTGAAAGTATTTGATTTTATGTGTTAACAATTCATCTCAATACCTGGAACACTATCAGTGTTAGCGATGATAGCTAGTATTCTAATTGTCATGATTAAAAATGGCAGTCTAATCACGATAGGAATTACAGCAAAATGGCAGCAGGCTCTGATCCTGATGGAGGACTTGGGGTGCGACCCAGTGAAAGGCTGGAGCCCATTTAGATGGCATCCGGGGTAAGGATGGGGCAAAGCAACTCTTTGGCTCCTTGGGTATCTGGGATCAGATTTCGAACAACGTAATATTATCATCAGTAGTCACTGTTACCATTTATCATAATGCACAGCAAAGAATCTGGCCTTGCTCAAGACCTCTGGTATATGTCCTTGGCTAATGGCAGGCGACCCAGTGTTGTGCCTGGTAGGACTGTCTTTGTTTGGGACCGTGGCTCACACTGGCTGGTCAACAGTGTATGACACACAGTGGGGGATGGCCCCACATTTCGGGGAGGGTGAGCCATGCCAGGAAGATGTACGATGAGATTTGGAGTGGGGACTTTGGGTCACAGCAGAGGGGTGAAGACTGGAGACAGAGATCAGTTACGTGAGCAGTGAATCATGCGACACCGGAGAGCGCCAACAGAAACTCCGACCTTGAGGCTCCGGGAGCAGCCTTAGTTTGCCACAGTCCACATGCGTTGCTGCACGTGGATGCGAGGGAAGGAAGGCGACCTTCCTCCATGGAGAGAAGACTGTGGAAGCTCCCCTTTCTCCTCCTCTTGGCCTCTGCCCTGTGTCTTTCTTCCTTTGGCTGATCTTAGCCTATAACCTTTCCCTGTAACCTTGAGCACCACAACTTAACAGTGACTGAGTTTTTCTAGTGAGTTATCAGACCTTGGGATGGCTTTGGGAAACCACCCTCCCAAACTTGCACTTGGTGTCAGGAGTGAGGGCAGCCCCCGGAGCTGGGCCTTCTCACTTGGCTGGTGGACATCGATTAAGCCCTCACTCTCAGGAAACTTAAATTCTCCCATAATCCCGCCTCGTAGATAGAGAGTCACTGTTTTATTTTGATGAACCTTTTTCTAAATATGAATATTTGCACACCTCTGCTGTGCTGACAGGTGTTGGCTATTTAAAGTTATTTGCACTGTTCATTATTACAATTAATTGTGAGATGAACATCCTTGTAGTCCAACCTCCACACGTCTACAGGCATGATCATTTCCTTGGGATAAATTCCTGGAAGTCTGATTGTTGAGGTTCTGGTCCAAGGGGTTGGACTTCGGCGCCTGCATATGTGGGCTGGAACAGCATGGGCGGCTGGAACAACAGCATGGGCTCCGTGGAGCAGTAGAATCTTGGAGGGGAAACCAAGAACTCAGATCTGACTGAAATCAGTGACCACGGTTTTGCGCATATCAACCACAAGTCACACTGACTGTGTGGTTCATTTTACTGTGAGAAGACAGGGCCTTCAGAGTTGTAGGGCTCTGAGTCTTCTCTGTAGGCGCAGCCTCGATGGAAAGTTCTTTCTGAGCAGAGTTAGCCAGGTAACCTTTTGCTTCTGACTATTTCACTCTTGGTATCTTCTGAGGGTTTTGCTCTTGGAAGTGCTACTGAGCCCCCTTGGGGAAACTGAGGCAGTTGGCCACAGTCCCTCTCTCGTGCTGATCTAAATGGATAAACAGAGTCACTGTAAATTTAGTCCAGGGACTAGTGGCCTGTGTCCCCCTGCTGCAGAGCTCAGAGAGAGCTTAGGACTAACACACGGTCTCTGAACTAAATACACCCTTGAAGGCTTTCCTCCATTCCTACCCCCCACCCCCAGAGCAAGTTAGTTGTTAGTTGAATTTCTGGAAGGTGGAGACTGGAAAACAAAAGGAAGGAGCCTGGGAGACCCAGGCAAGTGCCCCTTGCCTGGCTCTACCCTGCAGGAGATTTTGTTGCTGAAATTTCATTTCAGTTCCAGGAGAGAGGAGGGAAGACAGCGCGCGAGCGAGCAGAGGACTATGCTAGCTTCCTGTCAAGCAGTTTCTGGCTGCTTTTCCTCTAGACCATTAGTTTATTGATGGTGGGTTGTCTTTCCAGCAAATCTCTTTTGATTGCAAGTGTCTAACCAAGGTGTGTTATAGTGTCCTTCTAGCTCTGGGGAGAGCTCAAGCCGGTTCCTTTCATTCCCACGGGGGTATCCATGCTGAGGCTGATTCATCTAGAGTTTTAGAGCGCTGTTCCATCTTGAGGGCTTATGACTACTCCGAGCCATCGTAAAGGGGTTTGTCCACGTGGGGTGATTCAGATGGTGCCGAGCGAAGTCTTGCAGAGCAGACAGGTTGTTTTTTATCAAGCCATGTGCGGGAGACAGGTTGGCTGCCATCCTGACCACGTGCCCAGGAGGAGAGCAGTCTCACGTAGGGGTGTCATGCCCCCCTGAACGGTGACGTCTGCCTCTGCCCACAAAACATCTCAGAACTTTTTTGACTCAGGAACTCAAGCCGATTTCCCTCCTCAAGGACACTGTCCTACCGATCTGACCCCCAGGAGGATGCTGGAGAAATCTCGAATCCTGTTCACTTTCCCTACTTGGGAAATGAGAAGAGGTTGCCCTATACCCTCAACTGTCTAATTTAATTCTTCACTTTTCCACTGGACTGGGCTTCAGTGGGCTTCACCGGGCCCTTGACTAGACGCTAACCCTCATGTTTACTCAGCTGCTGCTCCCCAGCCTGTGCGATTTTCTCTTTTTCTTTCTTTTTCTCTTTTTTTGGTGGCAGACCGGAAAACCTCCCTCTCCCAGATCAGTGAACATACTCTTCTCTGCCTATTGTTTAGCCTGGGATTTTGGTCTTTTGAAACTCAAAGGATACAGGCTCTTGAAACTCAGATAGGCTTTTTTGCTCAAGATACAGTTCTTGCCTTGAGTTTCAGAGGCCTGTTTTGAACCTCAAAAGCCTAGCAGTGACTCTCTCTTTGGATCCCTGCTAGAAAAAACTCTTCAATGAAGACAGTGGGCAACGAATTCTCTAGTCATTGAAGGAAACACCTGGAACCAAAAAGTAGAAAGAAAGTAAGAGAGAAAGAGAGAAAAAAGGAAAGAGAGAGAGAGAGAGAGAGAAAGAAAGAAAAAGAGAAAGGGAGAAAGAAAAAAATCTATCATCTTCTGTTTCCAAAGGTTCAATCCCAAATTCATTCAAACAAGAAGGGACTCAGAATTCAAATTCAGGTTAGCTGTTGCCTGGGACTAGGCATCCTTCAGGTCTGTGAACCCCGGTGTCTTCTGCAGTGTGTCCAAGGGACGCAGTAGCATTAGAATGATGAGCCACCATTATTGGGTGTTGAACCGGGAAGTCAGTCGAGTGGTTTAGACGCACCATGGTTGCTCACAGCAATCCTACCAAATAGGGGTTTCCCTTCTTGTTACCATTTTACAGGTAGGAAACGTGAGACTCAGAGATTGGTCCCGTGGTCAGCAATGGAAATAGCAATTATACCTGTTTCAGAGTCCTGCCTCTAAGCCTTGGGAAAAGAAGCTGGGGGAATGCAGAGAGGGTTGATCCCTGAGGAAGGGAAGAAAGGGAGAGGCAGCCCCATCGCATGGCTGTTGTACGCATGTCCTCCTCTAGTAGAGCACCCTTCCCTCAGATTCAAGTTGCAGATCAACATATTACAGAGATCATCACCCATCACCCGTACTAACCCGCCACCCCCCAACACGTCAGATATGTTTTGATGAATCCTTTTTTATTTATTTTTTAATGTTTACTTCGATAAGTAATCTCTACACCCAGTGTGGGGCTTGAACTCACGACCCCGAGATCCGGAGTCACGTACTTTTCCAACGGAGCCAGCCAGGCACCCCCCTGTTTTATTTTTCAAATAGCCGCACCTCCTCTGGAATTACCTTTTCATTTAGGAATGTTTGTACTCTGTCTCCTCTTTCTAGAATCTCCGCGTATCGGCTTCTGAGGTGAACGACTTTGCTGTTCCGACTTCTCATTTGTCGTGCTCGCTTCGGCCGCGCATATACTGACTTCTCATTCGTCCCCGCTGTTAAAACACTTGATAAAAGCTTCCTTGATAAATACATGGAAGGAATTGGGCTGAGTGACAGCAAGCAGTCGGGAAGGTGAGGACAGGACGGGAAAGGCCCCATCTTGTGGATGACTCTCGAAGCCACCTTTCAGAGTAGAAAAGACAAGCTTCCCTGTCGATTGCTTTTCAGCCTTGACGTCAAAAGCGGCCTCCCCTCCAGGGGTCTGGTTGGTTTGCTTTGGGGCTGCCTCTTTAAGTGAGGTTCAGAAAAGGCCGTTAATCTCTACCCACATTTGTTTATCAAAGACAGGAGACCCTTTGTCCTCAGTCACAGCTGGGATTCTACAAGAAGGGAACTTCCTCTGCCCTGTACTTCAGAGAAACCGAATGGAGCCAAAACAATGGTTTTCCCTGACTCTGAAATAATCCAGGGATTTGAAAATTCCGTGGTGACACCCCAGGAGCAGGGGAACAGGGCAAGTTCAAATGGTTGCCTGGTTTCTGAAGCCCTTTATGAGGCTGGGAAGACTGGCTTCGGCCCGTTTTCTCAGGGTTTGCTTCTTCCAAACATTTGGGGACCACACTGCTTTGGACTGTGGCCACCAGAGACTTCACGGGGACCAAGGAAGGCAGGTACCGTAAAGGTAGCTACTCCAGCCAATTCTAGTTTCTTCCCTATGCTCAGCTCATTTGAGTATCACACAGATTTTTGTCATGTGCAGGCAGTGCCTGTGCTTAATACATTTAATTATATGTATTTAATTGTAACATAATTATAATTATATATCACCTGTATATGTGTGTATATGCATATAATTCATCCCTTTATTTATTTAAATTTACATGAAAACTGGACTGCTTAATATCAATGGGAAAAAAGATAACACCGACCTTAAGTAGAAGTGAATTATAAACATAATACCATGAGAAAACAACAGTATTATTTCTTTGCCTTTACAACGAGAGATTAGCAGGGGGCGCCTGGGCGGTACCGTCAGTTGGGCTTCTGACTTGGTTTCTGCTGCCATCCGGATCTCGGGGTTGGGGGATCGAGTCCCCCACGTCCTGCTCAGTGGGGGAGCTGCTTGATATTCTCTCGCCCTCTCTCTCTGCCCCTCCTGCCCGTGCTCTCTCTCTCTCTCAAGTAAGTAAACAAATCTTTAAAAAAAATGAGAGATCGGGAGATGTTAGATGTTGAAGACCTATGAATAACAAAAATTAGACATTTTTGTTGGGGGGGGGTGGCACGTAGATCAGAAAGCCTGAAGGGAAACTGAGAAAAAGCATCTCTGCTCCTGTGTGTTTTCATGTTATCTACTGCCATGGTTAACACATCACCTAAAGAGGACGGGAAGAACACCTGAGCCGATGAGTGGGCTTGTCGGGGACCCTGGGACCCACTGCATTACCCAGACCTCCAGTCCCATCTGAGATTTCCCGCCGGGTTATCACTAGGTTCATCTTGCTCATCTTGAGAAGAAAGCTCAGTTTCCTGGGGCAATCCGCTCCCAAGCCCTCCCTCTTCAGGGTGAGAAAGTCCTAGAACATGGGAGTTTGGATGGGGTGAGAAGAGGCAAGTCCTTAGGAGCCCCTGGGAACACCCACCATTTCAGGTGGATGGAACTGCATTTAAAAATAGGTAGAAGGAAAGAGACATCAAGGCCTATTTTGGAAAAACAGCGAGAGGTTAATTCAGCATTGCTGGATCCGCATAAAATGCCAGGGGACGGTAGGGAGGTGAGGGCCGGACCCGGAGAACAGTGGGGCAGGCGCCTTTGGCTTCCAGCTTTCACACCAGCAGGGCAGCTCGCTGCTGCCCTTTGCACTGGTATTTATAGGGACGTCGTATTTGGGTGGCAACGGCATTCCCTTCTGGAAGAAATCTATTTTTGCTTCATGAATGTATTGATAAGTTTTAGGGGTGGGCGGCAGGGGTGTTAGAGCTTCTAGGATTTTGTTTGCCTCTTGCGATCTGCAGGCTGAGGGGAGAGGTGCATTTCTAAGGATCGCCGAAGGGGATTTGTGAAACGTTGGGTGGCCTTAAGGAAAAAAGGCTTTGGGGGGAGGAATTTACACGAGGGAAGTAACAGAGGTGTTTTACGGGAAATTTGAAGACTGTTAAAATGACTGTAGAAATACCTGTAGTTTGTTTAGAAGGCGGAGGGACAAATCGTAAGAGACTCATAACTCGAGGGTACAAACTGAGGATTGTTGGAGGGGAGGAGGGAGGGAACATGGGGTAACTGGGTGACGGCATCAGGGGGGCAGGTGATGGGATGGGCACTGGGTGTTGTATGTAGCAGATGAGTCACTGATCTCTACTTCTGAAGTTAATAATAACTTTTTGTATATTAATTAAATGAATTTAAATAAAATTAAATGAAACAAAGAAGAAGGTGCAGGGAAACCACAAGGGAGAGGTGGAGGGGAGGCCGCTGATGAGGGGAGCGCAGCACTGAGTCCTGGGCACGAGGGGTCTCTGGGAGTGGAGTAAAGGAGAAATGCCTCCACTCAGCCTTGGCGACGTGGAAAGGCCAAGCCCAGGGAGATGTTACATGTAGCCAGGCACCCCGGTGTGTCGTGGGTGCAGGCGAAGCAGGTTTCTGAACCCGGGAGCTGGGGGGCAGCCTTCCCGGGAAGTGGAGGCTGCAGGGCCAGAATTCAGAACAGAAGGTCCCGAAGTGGAGAGGGGTCGCGGCGGGGCTGCGGGCCGTCCCCGGCACCTGCTTGTTTGCTTTGGGATGTAGTATCGGCTTTCCCAGAAGGCACGTGGAATCTTCTCTAATAGGTCCGCAGGGGCTACCTCCATTTCTCCCGCACTTTGTGTCTTCGTGCTTTGAAGGATTGTTGGATTTTACAGATTGAAGGTCTGTGGCTGCAAGTGTGTGTGTGTGGACACTGTTTTTTCCAATGGTGTCTGTCTGTTCAGTTTATGTCTCTGTGTCACGTTTTGGTAATATTTGGTATTTGGTAATATTACGGACTTTTTCATTATTACATTTGTTGTGGTGGTCTGTGAATAGTAATTAAGAATTGCTAAAAGCTCAGATGATGCTTAGCAGCTTTTAGCAATAAAGGATTTTTTTTTTGGGGTAACTTTTATCTATTTAAGTAGTCTCTGTACCCAACATGGGGCTTGAACCCCTGACCCGGAGATCAAGAATCACATGTTCCAACCTTGCCGCACGCCACAGGAATGACTTTTTTTTAATTTAAAAGAAAAAGTGTGTTTTTTTTTTTTTTTTTTAAATTTTGGGACACCTGGGATTTTATTGTTTTTTTGTTTTGTTTTGTTTTGTTTTTAAGATAACATTTTTTTTTTAAGTTTGGAAGGCCCCCCCCCCCACTATCTATCTCTGCGGCATGCCTGGGGGCTGTTAAGGCATTGGAAAGTGGGATCCGATTGGGAGATGTGATTAATTGCTGAGTGTGGCCTTGACCTAGGCCCCACAGAGAGCTAGTACTGTCCAAGTAGGCCTGCCTCACCCAGCTACATTGGAATTGTCAGATCTTTTTCTTGGTTGTAGTGACAAAAACCCAGCTCAAATTGGTTTAAAACCAAGAAAAATGGAACTTATTGGATCTTGGAACTGAGAAGTGCAGGCAATGGTCTTCAAATAATCTCATTCTAGGGCAATAATCTAATCAGATTCTGGAAGATCTTTATCTCTTATCTGTGTCTTTCTCTGGGCTGATTCCATTCTCCCCTTATTATGATAAGATGGTTTCCAGAAGCTTCAGGCTTAATCCTGTCTTCCCAACCACACGGGTAGAAAGATGAATTCTTTTAACCAAACAGTTGCAGAAAATTCCAAGACTGAGTCTCATTGTCCCTGTGGGTTCTTCCTTGGTTGCTGTGCCCAAGGAGGTCACCAAGGTCAGGGTGCCACACGGCCCTCATCTGGCAGGCTGAGTTCACATGCCTACCTCCCCTTAGAGCCGGAGGTAGGCTAAATTTCACTCAGCTCTTATGAACCGAGAGGCAGAAGAGGAACTGTTCCCTGAGATACCGTGGGTGCTATTTGTTTTTTTTCAAGATTTCATGTATTTATTTGAGAGAGAGCAAGAGAGAGAATGTAAGAGAGCATGAGCAGAGGAGAGAGGCAGATAAGAGAGTGAGGAGAAGGGCGCCTGGGTGGCTCAGTGGGTTAAGCCACTGCCTTCGGCTCAGGTCATGATCTCAGGGTCCTGGGATCGAGTCCCGCATCGGGCTCTCTGCTCGGCAGGGAGCCTGCTTCCTCCTCTCTCTCTCTGCCTGCCTCTCCGTCTACTTGTAATCTCTCTCTGTCAAATAAATAAATAAAATCTTTAAAAAAAAAAAAGAGAGTGAGGAGAAGACTCCTCCTTGAGCAGGGAGCCTGATGCCAGACTTGATCCCAGGACCCTCGGATGATGACCTGAGCCAGAGGCAGATGCTTAACCGACTGAGCCACCCAGGCGCTCCTAAAATGGGTGCTATTGATTGGAAAATAAGAGTGGGAGGATGCTGGGCAAGCAAAAATATGAGATATCCATTACAACCAAGAAAAGCCACCAAGACGCTAGGGACCTAGAAGCTCAGGCCCATTTTCTGGGCCTCCCACAAAACCAGCATCTCGGGCTACCATGGCCCCAAATACCCACTCTTGATAACCAACCCCCTTCCCGAACCAGACCTCTGGCTTTCTTTTAAAGCTGCTGACTCCAGCTGATGGATGAGGGTCTCAGGGTTTCCAAGGCACTGGATTTCTGTTGACTGCTATAACCTTGAGCTACAGGCTTGTCAGTATTTAACACAAATCTGTTTTCCATCCTTGTCAGATCCCACTTCAATATGCGCCACAGGAGGAGAAGTCGAATGCTAAATTGATTTCTTTAATGGGGAGTGCTCTGCAGCAGATAGCAACCCTTCTGGAGATGCATTAGTTGGATTACAATTGAATCTTTTCTCACCGGCTTTTATGGACTTTACTCTTTGCCAGAAGGATGGGACTCTGATACCATCATTTGCCTAACTTTTTTTTTTTTTTTTTTTAAAGATTGATGGCTAAGAACATCAGGGCTTCCATCTCCAGCCTGTAGGTCAGAAGCTGGATCTTTTAGTCACCAGACTTTCCAGAGAAGATTGAAGTGGAGGAATTAGCATCTTGAGATTACCGGGAAGAGGATTAGTGTCAAAATGCTTCTTAGCAACTTGGGTGCAGTAAGGGCTGGCATTGTGTGAATGAAACACTTCCTCCAGGATCTGGGAGGTGGCATTCTTGCCTCTTGGTGCAATTTTAGGGATTGTTTGTATTGGAGTTTGAGGTAATTTGGTGGCTTTTCTAGAATATAGTGAGAGTCTGCTTACTTTCATTTGGTAAGGATTCATTCCATTTCTGTATATGATAACAGTAGCATTGGTCATTTTTTGGAGGGGCCTTTGTTATGTTCTAGGCTCTCTGCATTATCTCACCTGGTTCTTAAACAAAAACCCCATGAGTTTGGGTCCTTTTATTACTGTGCTCATGAAGACATGGACACCCACGAGCTTACATAGCTTGGCCCAAGTCACACAACTAATATTATAATACAGGTCTTTGACTCCACAGGTTCTTGTTTTTGCAAACACTATATATTTCCACCCACAAGAAGGCATTGTATGCTCATCAAAGCCAGATTTGGTACCATCTTCTTGGAGAAGAACCCAGATTTACAGTATTACATTCTGGAATGTACAAAACCTGGAGGGATCAGGCAATACAGATCTTCTTAGCCACACCCACAGTAACAACCCACAAGAAAGGACCATCTTTATTTCTTAGATGTGTTGTTGACAAGGAGGTATGTTTTCCAGGTGGAGGAAATCTGGACCCAAGGCTATTGTCTTTTTGGGAAATCTCTGCCCCAAAAAAGCCCAGTGATTTTTTTCATTTTGGAATCTACAGTCTGTCTCGTCTTCACCCTTCCAAGATTGGGCCTTGAAGACTAGAGGACACTGGGGCAGTTTAATACAACTGTATGAGCAAATATGGCTTGCTCTCTTACTCTCTCTGTAAGATGGAGCCTGTAATATTATTAATATTACACAGGGTAACTTAGGAGAGTAAAATCCAGTCATGTACATGAAGGAGTCAAGAGATGTCAGTTGCTACCATTTTGTTTTATTTTGCTGGGTGTCTGTTTTCCCGTCTTGGAAATGAAGAGGCTGGATTAGCTCCATTTCCAGACCATGCCTGAATCACCTGAAAATGGATAGGGCTGATGGGGCGCCTGGGTGGCTCAGTGGGTTAAGCCACTGCCTTCGGCTCAGGTCATGATCTCAGGGTCCTGGGATTGAGTCCCGTATCGGGCTCTCTGCTCAGCAGGGAGTCTGCTTCCCTCTCTCTCTCTCTCTCTCTGCCTGCCTCTCCATCTACTTGTGATTTCTCTCTGTCAAATAAATAAATAAAATCTTAAAAAAAAAAATGGATAGGGCTGGCTGCGAGAGGAATGAACCAGGAGACTGAGATCTGTGGTCAAGCTCGAGGGGTCAGAAACAGCTTCAGGAATGAGTGTAGGTTCCGTCTAACCTGTCACATTCGGAATCTTGAGGATCTGGCTACAGACAAGAAGTGGTCACTGAAGTTGGCTGTTGGCACTCAGGATGTCCAACTAGGGAGGCTGAGGTGACACATCAGAGTAGCAGAATATGATGAACCTGTCGCTGAGTATTAGGGACTGAATCAGATGCTGGTCAGAGGCAGAGTTCTGTGGGCGGGCTGTGTACAAGGATGCAGATAGCGGTGATGGGTAATACACCACGACAAAACCTAGGGGAATATAGTGGCCATTTTATTAGGCTCATGCATTCTGTGGGTCAGGAACTCAGGAGGGCTTGCCTCTGCTCCGTGATGTCTAGGGACTCATTTGGAAGGACTCAAAAGCTGGGGTGATTCAGTGACCTGAAGCAGGAACCAGCTGGAAGCATCTCCACTCACAGTTCTGGTGGCGATGCTGGTTATAGCTGGACCTCAGCTGGCGTCAGTGTGGGCATCTCCACGAGATCTCTGCACATGGGCGAGTTGGGGCATGCTGCTGGGGATGGACACTGAGTGTCCCATCAGAGCAAGATACATAGCATCTTTTCTTTTTTTTTTTTTTTTGAGGTTTTATTTATCTTAGAGCAAGAGCATGAGTGGGGGGAGCAGCAAAGGGGGAGAGAATCTGAAGGAGACTCCACGCTCTGCATGCAGCCTGATCCCATGACCCTAGACTATGACCTGCATCAAAATCGAGTCAGACGCCTAAGCGACTGAGCCACCCGTACGCCCCACAGCATTTTTATCCTAGAGCCTTGGAGTCACATAGTATCCCATGCTCTAGGTTCAGGGAGAGGGAGTATATGACACACTCCTCAGTGAGAGGGATATCAGAGGGACCCTGTGAGAAAAGTACGGGGGATGGGAGATACTGTTGCATCCATCTTGGGAAACTGCATCTACTGTAGATGTTTATAGTCTTAACTAATCTGTTGTAGGGTGAATGTTAATAGCATGAGCTCTGCAGCCACGCTGCCTGGCTTCACGTCCCGACTCCAGCATTCACTAGCTGTGTGATATTGGGCAAGTCACTTAAACACTCCACGCCCCAGCTTCCCCATCTGTGAAATGGGACTACTAACGGCGCTTATCTTATCAGATCTTGGTGAGGATTAAGTGAACCAAGAACAGGAAAAGTACTTAGAAGAGAGCCTGGCATATCGTAAAACACCAACGAAAGGCAACTGTTCACTCTTACTATCATCCCTGGGGAAGGTTTCCAAGTCAGTCTCAGGCTAAAGAGAACTGGCCAGGAACAACCCAGAGACCCAAACCAAGGAATGAGATTCAAGGCAGCCTATAGGCAAATAGGACCTGATGCTGATGTAGAATGTGAGCCTAGAACGGATCAGTGACTTCTCTTTTGGGTCAGACTCCCAGAGATGGGGTCTCTGTTTTAAGGGCAGGCAGGACAGGGGGCCAGTGGCTCCTGCAGGGGGAAGGTGGCCCCCAGCGCAGGAAGAATACAGGCCAATTCTGTCGCATCCACTAACTGTCACCCTGCACCTTTCTCAGTGCCAGCTCCTCGTGTCTCATTGTTTCTTATCTTATCAGATAAGGGGCTTGGAACTGAGCCATGTTAATCCAACAGTCAATGACTTCGAGGGGGGCGTATACAGCCAGGACCAAGGCTCCCCCGCTGTCTGTCTGGGGGATAGAGGTGAAGTGGAAGAGGAGGACATCGTGTGGTTGGGCGCCACCAGCGGCTGTAGGAAGCCCCTTCGTGGAAGTCAGAGCTCTTTGGTCACAAGCGACAGAAACCCAGTTCAAACCAGCTTAAGCTAAAAAGGGAATCCATTTGCTTGCTTAACTGAAAAATCCAGGAGGAGACAGCCTCATTTGGGTCCACGTGTTCAAATGATGATGGTAGGAATCCTGCCTCCCCTGATCTTTAACATCCACTTTCCTTTTTGTTTATTTTTAAAAATTTAGACCCTATTTTCAGTTGATCAATGTGTTCATTCATTAATTCATCCATCATGTCTGTCTTAGGAGCTGATTACACACCAGGCATCTTGTAGGCACTGGGGATAGAGCAGTGAGTAAGATGGCGAAGTCCTTGGGCTCATGGAATTTATTTCCAGAAGGTGAAGTAGAATAAATAAATCGATGAATGAAAATGTATGTATAATTTCTATTAATAGTGTAAAGGAAGCAGTAAAGCTGGATATAGAGACACAGTGTGAGAACAAAGAGAATGATCCCTGAAAATCCCTCTGAGCCAGACGTGAGGCGAGAAGGGACGTGTGTAGAGGGAGGGAGCCCACTCTGTGCCCACGTGGGGAAGAGGATCCCGGCAGAAGGAACAGCACCAGCAAAGACTTTTGAGGAAGGGATGAATGATCTGGCTGTGTCTGAATGACTAAAAGAAGGCTCTCCTGGTTGGAGCTTAGTGACCGGAGAGGAGATTCCTGTGAGAACACAAGAGAGAGGCCAGCAGAACAGGGATTGGGACCGTGATAAGAAGTTTCGGTTTTATTTTAAGTGTAATGAGAAGCCATCAGTGATTTTTAAGTAGGGGGAACAATAAGATCTTCTCTGCCTATTTAAAAGATCCCTCTTGGCCGCCTGGGTGGCACAGTTGGTTAAGCGACTGCTTTCAGCCCAGGTCACGATCCTGGAGTCGTGGGATCGAGTCCCGCATCGGGCTCCCGGCTCCATGGGGAGTCTGCTTCTCCCTCTGACCTTCTCCTCGCTCATTCACTCTCTCACTGTCTCTCTCTCAAATACATAAATAAAATTTAAAAAAAAAAAGAAGATTCCTCTTTCAGGCTTCATGGGGAGTGTGGGGCAGAGATGGACGTTCTTGGGTCAAGGCTGGCATCCTTGACCCGATTAGCAACAAAGTCCCAGGGAGGGAGCTCACTGGTCAGCCTCGAGTCACATGCCAATTCGCGGACCAGTCACAGCGGCCATGGCGAAGAGGTATTTGGAACGGACCCGCTGAGATTGTGCACCCACTTCTAGAGCCTGGGAATGGGGTCAGTCCCACCCTTACGCACTGAGAATGGAAGAGTAAGTCCTTATGAGAATTGTGGATACACTTAACAGTGAGGGTGGGGTACCCTTAACATTGAGGGTGGTGGGTAGTTGGACCAGGAGAAGCAATAGAAGTCACGTACGCCTCTCCGTGGCATTCTTGAAGTGTAGATATTCATCCTCTCAAAGTGTGGACACTCCTCCCTGCTTGAGCACCTCCAGGGACGCCCAGGGACTTCTTCCTCCCCCTCGCCTTCTCTCCCAGCCTCTTGCTGGAGCAGTGCTAGCGAAAGGGTGTCATTGGCGAGCTACCTCTTCTGGGCTTTAAGCCAGAGCAATTTCCACTCATGTGGTCCTTGTTCTGTCTTCTGAAGCCTGTCCGGTGAGCCCAAACACACTTTAGGTCGCGCTTCTGAAGAGAACCGCGGCACCTCTCTCGAATACGTATTTTTCTACACTAAGTAACTTCAGGTCCTTCCTTTTTGTACCTGGATTGCAGTTCCTTGGACATTCTAGTTGCTTTCCTTGGGGTGCTGTGGACTCCGGTCAGATTTTCAAATGCTCTGCTGTTACCAGCAGGGGTTACTCTTCGTTTAGCGGAGTAATAAATAGTGATTACTCATTTTAAGCTTGATTTCAGCTGAAATAAAACAACATGGTATACAAAGGAAGTTGTTCTTGGCTCTAGACAAAGCAGTCACTGGTCAATAAATCTCTGGTGTTGGAGGAGACGTCGTAAACCAAAGGTGGCTTGAAAAGCAGAAGCTTCCAGAAGCTTCCAGGAGGGAAATATTCCTGGGGTCCTTTGCATTTTCTGTAAAGTTGTGATATTCTGTAGTTTGTAGGCTTCCATTTACAGAAGGAACGTTGGTAGGACTGCTCCTCCCTTACCATCTGTATTTGACTCCAGTATGGAATTCATCATGTTTCAAGGTCATGCATTTATTCAGTGAGCATCTATTGAGCACCTGCTGTATTCCAGGTACTGGAGAAGAGGGATGTAGAAAGGAACAAACAAATCTCCTGGGCTCAGTTGAGTATGGGAGGCACAGAAGAAAATCAGCAACAGTGAGGAAGTGGGATCGGGGCTGTGATAAGAGAATATGCTGGTGGGGATCCTTCTAGAAAGTGCCTGAGAGGGGCACCTGGGTGGCTCAGTGGGTTAAAGCCTCTGCCTTTGGCTCAGGTCATGATCCCAGGGTCCTGGGATCGAGCCCCACATCGGGCTCTCTGCTCAGCGAGGAGCTTGCTCCCCCCACCCCCCACCTCTGCCTGCCTCTGCCTACTTGTGATCTCTGTCGGTCAAATAAATAAATAAAATCTTGAAAAAAAAAAAAAAAAAGAGAGTCCCTGAGACAAGGGGTGAGGGGAAGGAAGATGGGTGAGCAGGAGGAGAGTGTGTTCCGGGCCGCAGGAACAGGGTATGCAAAGGCAGGCACCAGGGTTTGAGAGAAGACTGTGATGTACGTGGACCTGTTGGCCAGAAGGAAGGATGGATGGGATCGGGCCGGATATTAAGCTTTGCTGGGAGACAAGAATCAGACAGTGCGAGTCTGGGGATGGCATGCGAGGGCGGCCAGGAATGATTGAGAGTTTCAATCACAGGCGGTGACATGCTCGGAGCTGAGCCTTAGAAAGATCGCTGATAAATTTTGTAGACGGTGGACAGAGGCTGGAATGGGCAAATGAGAGACGGAGGGCAGGCCATGGACTGGGGAAGGGAGAGTATCAGAGCAGAGACAGTGGCGGGCCTGGTCTCCCCAGGCTGTTCCAACAGGATAGCCGGTGGCTTCAAGCACAGACATTTATTCCTCACAGTATGGGAGGCGGGGGAGTCCCGAGATCAGGGTGCTGGCACATTGGGTGTCTCGTGAGGTCCTCTCCAGCACGTCTTCCTATAAGGGCACTACTACCATTGACGGAGGCTCCAACCTCCTGAACTAATCACCCCCCAAAGGTCCCACCCCCTGAGGCCATCACATTGGGGTGGGGCTTCCCATGTATTAATCTGGGGGGGGGGGATCCAGACATCCCGTCCATAGCAGTGACCGAGGGGGCTGAGGGACCCGAGGGAAGGGAGGGGGTGGGAGTGACATCCACAGGCCTGCTGAGTGACTTGTCCTAAGGCCTGCGAAGTGTTGGGCTCGGCGGTGGGCCCCACACCCCACGGCACCCCACCCTGACAACCAGCGTTTCAGCCTCTAGTTAGAGATTCTCCTGGGTCTAAAACCAGATTGATCGGCTCCAGAGCCCCGCTGCTTGTCTAACTTAGCCACACACCCAACTGGGAAAATACTAAAGGATGTTGTGACCCTTGAAGAGAAGTGAAGGAGAATGGGTAATCTGATTTTTAGTTTCCCTAAGCGTGGGCTCGCAGGCGCACTCTGGCCAGAACGTGGGCGGGTCACACGCACGCAGTGTGGATCCCGGAGTGACCCTTGGCCAGCAGGGTGGCCACTGGCAAACCACCTCATTCCCGGGGGCTCTGGCCTCTTTACAGGACTGTGGTGAGGACTGAATCGGACGCCAAGTGGGGAGTGGGTGGGGAGCACCCACTGACTGAGGCTCCTTCCCTCCTCCTTCCTTCCGTCTCAGTGAGCTGCCGCAGTATCCTCCTGGAAAGCCTGGCTCACTGAAGGGGCTCTGTGGCTGATAGGTTCTTCAGACCAAGGTTTCAGGTCTGTCTGTCTTTCTTTTTTTTTTTTCTTTTCTAAAGTTTATGTTCAAGTTCCTTCTCTGCTTTTTTTTTTTTTTTTTTATTCCTGCTTTCTCATTTTAGCAGATGAGAACTCTCGCACTGTGTGACAGCTGATATTCTGAAAATGACAAGGCACCTCATTTGGGACAGAATGTGCTTGGGGATTGTTATCTGTGCGTGCTCGGTGTTCATCGGAGTCAAGTCTGTGCAGGAAAGGCCTGGCAGTATGTCGTGGTGAGCCGGGGACCAAGACAGCTTCAAGCCTGAGCAGAGGGAAAGGAGGCGCTCACCTGGCCCCCTGTGACACAGGGACCAGCAGATCCTTCTTTCCAAATGTCCCCAGACATTTCTTGCCCTCCTGCTGCCCCTAGATTTCGCTAAGCGTGTATCAGACCAACAGCCTCTTGACCCATCTCTTGAATTCAGTCTCCTACCCTTGAACCCACCCTGGCTCCAAGCTCATGATGAGGTTAGTGGTACTAACAGCACTCTGGTAGTTAATATTTATTTTGTGTGGCAGGCAGGATTCTAAGCTCTTTGCATGCACAAGGTCATGTACTCTTCCCCATAAGTCTAGAAACCCGGTCTTATCACCCCTCTCTGTGCAAATACAAGCAGCCCTTCTAGACTGGAATGAGATTTCCTGAACTTCCGCTGCGTCCATGCCACCCTCGTGCGTTTATGCCGGAAGGACGTCCCTGTTGACAGTGTTGGCACGTTCCGCCGTGTGGTGCACCGCCTCTGCCATTCTGTACTCCAGCTTTGTCTGCAAATCGACTCACTTTCGGAAAAAATAAGCATAGATCAGAATAAAAGAAAGCACAGTGGCGTTCACATGCCCGGTGCCCTTCGCCGTCCATAGAAGGGAACTGTAAGCACAAACATCAGTGCACAAAACACAGCAGCATTAGGAAGTCCTAACTAGGGACCGTCGACTAGGCTGTCTGCCCGAGGCTTGCTTGCTTTGTGCAAACACATGATTAAGTTAAGAGAGATGTTACAGATACGTGACACCAAACCAGGACCTCCTCCTGGCTGTGAAAACAGGACGGAAACGGGTTTATAAGAGCCTGTCTGTCCTGCACAGCTCGAGGTTCGTTAACCCTGTGCTCGTCTACCTTCCAGAATCCTCCACATTCACTGAAAGCAGCCTCTTGTTTTGAAAAGGACTGTTCAGCAAGACAGAGTGGGGCCCGACCGGTCTGCTCCACTACTCTCCCTGCCCAGGATGGTTTCTTCCTCCACCTTCTCCCCTCTCGCTGTTCTGACGGGACATCTCCTCTTGCCCGCCTCCCTGTCTTTGCATTTGCGGTTGTCTGTGACCGGAAGGCTCTGTCCTTCTGACTCCAGGTGACATGCTACAGTGCATTTCTTTCCCTTGCTGCTCCGGTGTGATCTTTCTCAGATCCCAAAGTGTAGAGTAGGGCATCCCTCCTCTGCTCCCAGTGAAAGCGTGCCATATGCTGGAAGTTTCTGAAGGAGACACTGGGTTGGCTCACCCAACACTCCTCTGTCACCTACCCTCCGTCGGAGTGGGCAAGCTCGAGGTGGACTTCACCAGCCTCCCCTGGAGCTATGGGGGGAGAACCTGTGCCCCAGTTCTGTCCAGCTCCGGGATGTATGTTGAAGGTCCCGTGAGACATATGTTGAAGGACAGTTATGTTGAATGACTTCAGGGAAGGTTGCTTTGCTTCTTGGTGGTAAGGACAAGCATAGAAGACCCCACTAGAATGGTCTCTTCCTCCTTTTCCTGGCTTCAAGGCACAATGGTCTCTTGCTGCTTAAGTGGCAGCCTTACTGTGGCCACCCAGCAACATGCAGAGAGATTACATCCTATCGGGATGCCTGGGTGGCTCAGTCGGTTAAGCATCCAACGCTTGGTTCTGCTCAGGTCATGATCTCGGGTCATGAGTTCAAGTCCCTCATCGGGCTCTGTGCTCAGTGTGGAGTCTGCTTAAGACTCTCTCTCCCTTTGCTCCTCTCCACTCCTCTAAAGATAAAAGAAATAAAGCCTTTTTTTTTTTTTTTTCTTTAAAAAGAGTAAAGCGAGACACATACTCGGAAATCATGGAGCTGCCAGACCAACCCTGGGTCCACCTCTTTCCAAATTCCTTGTTAAATAAACTGTCAGCGTCCTCCCGGTCTCCGCCACCGTTCCCGAGAAGTTCTGTTCCGTGCGCTTGAGAGGGTCCTTAGCAGGGTTCCCAGGCCAGCCTCCGTTCTTTCCTGGATTCTGAGCAGTTCTCAGGTGGGAGTGGAGTGTTTATCTTTATAATTTCCTCACTCACATAAGGCTTGATGCATGGTAGTGTTTATATTATTATCAACAAAAACAGCTGATGTTTATTCAAACTCTGTGTCTGTCTGGCTACAGAGCCTAGATCCTTTACTACTATGGTATAATTCTGGTCATTGATCAAAATGGAATGAGTGAATAAATGAATAAATAACTTATCAGCAGGGGGATTTGCAGAAATTGGTTTCTATGCCAATTTTACTTCCCCACTTTATTAGAATTTCTATTAAGACTTAAAAAAAACGAGGCTCCGTCATTTGTTTTTTTGTTTCCATTTTTTTTTTTTTTCTTTTACTTTCCTTTATCCTAACCTGTGAAAATTGGCATTCTGGAGCTTTCCAGGAGCATGGGAGGGAGACCATAAGGGTGGACTCAGATCCTTTCCTGTGTGTGTTTGATGTGTGGGTTAATTTATAAACAAGGCTGTGATGTGGCTGTTTCTGGGGAGTGATGGGCTCAGAGAGGTTGAATATTATGAAACAGTGCTCTGAGAGTCTGGAGTCCATGTTCTTCCCCCCCCTGTCGCCGGAGCAACACCTGCTAGAGAACCTGGAGGACACCCTGCCTTTGAAATTTGATCTCCTTTTTTTAGGAAGGCAGGACAGGGACCCAGGAAGGGAGGAGAAGGGAGGATTCCTGCCTTCTTGGAGCTCCTGTGCATTGAATCCTCCCTCGCTGGAAGTTCCTTCCCCTCCTCCCCTGCCTGTTCCTGGGGAAGAAAATTCACCTCTGCCTGGCCTTGAACGCATTTCTGCATTTCTGCCGCAGAAGCTTCTCTTAGTCCCTGTGGCACCCTCGGGTCTCAGGGCCACTTCGGATTGTCTGAGCGCAGGTCTCTGTGTTCGTGGAACCTTAACCAACCCCTGGGGGCTGACAGGACAACGTCCCACATCCAGTAATAGGGACAGTTCTTCAGCCACCCTTAAACCATCTTCCCTTTCTGCCTTCCCATTCTCGGTGCCCATACCCAAGAGCTGGTGCACACTGCCCGTCCGAAGCTGGATGGCAGCATTCTTCAGCCCTTGCTTTCCTCACACTTTGTTCTTGTCCTCTGAACCTGCTTTCGCTTTTTTCCATTTCATTTTTATTTATTTATTTTTAAAACAATGTGGTTTTATTCCTTTATTTTTAAAAGCCCTCTCTACCCCCATTGTGGGGCTTGAACTCAAAGACCCCCGAGAGTAAGAGTCCTGTGCTGGAGTCCTGTGCTCTTCTGAAAAAGCCACTCCCGTGTCCCCCCCCCCCCCATTTTAAAACTCTAGAACAGCCTGTCTGGCAATGTAGGGCCTTTATTATATTAGTGTTTTGGGAAACAGGAAAAAAAATGAATTTTGCCTGCGGGTTAGGGGAAGTTTGGAAGCACAAGTGTATTAACATTGTTTTATCTTACGCCTATGTCTGCTATTTACTGGTTTGGTCACAGAGTCTCTGTGTCCCCCTCCGCACCACGTCTCTGTGGCTAGGTGGATATCCATCTGTGTTTCTTTTTCTCTGCCTGTCTCGCTTTCCTTCTCCTCTCTCCTGTTCCTGCCCCAACCAAGGAGACACTCCGCTCAGTACTCATTATTTCAGGGGAGGGATCTGGGGGAAGAAAAACCGATACTGCCTCCCCAACACTTTTTTCTGGCTTTGGTTCGAAAGCTGAAGCCCTCAGTGGGGCAGGGTTTGGGGTGTAGAGTAGCATCATGGGGAGAATGTGGGTCCCCCCTCACCCTAGAAGGAAAGTCACTCCCTTCAGTGCACCCCATTGGAGGATGAGTGAGGAGGGCTGAGGGAGAGATCTCAGGGTGCAGAAGAGAGGTGGGCCAGGCTGCCTGCCTCCTGGACACATGCGAGGGAGACCCTCGGACTCCACATGAAAATGTCGATAACGGCACTTCTAGGCAGATGGGGTCCAAGGCAGCTTTAAAAACATTGCCAGGTGCTGAGCATGGTGCAGAAGCCGAAGAGAGCCTTGGAGGCAAGCATGGCAAGGCTAACACAGGCACAAGAGCTAGATAGATTCCTGAGTCATTAGCATCTTGCTCGGACTCCCAGCACCGTGGCATTGAACCTCCAGGTCAGCGAAAATCTCAGGAAGAACTAGGAATTTATTTCCTCCATCCTACTCTGCTTAATAGAGACCTGGGGTCAGAACTCCAGTTGCTTTACAGAAAGATGAAGAAGCTTAAGGATGATGAGAGACCGACCTGGGCATAGATGTGTGTATGTGTGTATGTGTGTATGTGCTTCCCCATAGTCAAGTGCTGTAAATCCTGCTTGATTCGTCACTTTATTGACCTGTAAAAATAATTGTATGGATATAAATATGAATATGGTCATGTTTAAGTCCCTCAACTTGGCATGGTCCTTTCTCAGGGCATCCTTTGTGACCCACATAGCTACTGACGTCCTTTAATTTATTAGAAGCCCAGAAGGACACGGAACACTCTTGACCACATGTTTACCTTGTATTTCTCCCTTACTGCTGTTGGCTTTGGGCATTTCTGTTCAGCCATCCTGAACTCCTGCAACTCCTCAAGCATGCTAAGCTCTCTGTCTGTTTTGCGTAGCTTGCACCACATTACTTCCTTCTAGAACTGTCTCTGCCCCTCCCCCACCCACTGGGTAATACACACTCATCCACCTGAAGAATTTGTAGATCTCCTTCAAGTCACAGGCAAGAGGTAATCTTTTCCAAGAACATTCCTTAACTACTTCCCTTCTAACTTGGGTCATATTTCCAGTTCTGACTAGTTTCCAGAACATACCAAGGGTTGAGAAATATTTGGTAGCCGATGGAATGAACCCTGGGATGGATCAGTGAAGAGATCAACGGAGAGACGGTGAACCAGGAGTGGAGGTGTGGGAGGGTGGATGAGTGAATGATGTCTGGGCTTTCTGGCCTCGCACACCCCGTGATATCTGTAGGTAACACACGCTTCCTGCTCCTTGACTTCCTGAAGTCCATTGTTCCAGTCGGGCTCATCTTCACGTCCTTCATCTCGATGTCAAGGAGCTGGTGGAGGCATTTGCTGTGTAAAATCAAATCTTACTTTGAGCTGCCAGAGGTCAGAGCAGTAAAGCAAAGGCATAAATCACCCCTTCTGTTTTTATATATTAACGCTTAGCCACCTGAATAGGGTACTTCCGTTGACTTGTGGGTGAGTCGGCCTGGCTTCACGGATCCCCCAGAGTACCAGGATTCTGTCCATTCGTTCATTCATTCATTCCTGTCTTCATTCATATCCCTAGTCAACCTTTCAGTATGGTTTAGCAATTAAGAGAAAATTCTAGAAGTGTAATAAAATCGAGTTTTGATTCCATTTTGCCCTTTACTACCTGGGTATCTCCGGTACAGTTATGTAGCTTTGCTGAGCCTCTGCTGGCTCGCGGGCAAAGTGGAGCTCACCATATTTAATGCTCAGGGATGATCTAAGCATTCGTGAATTAGTAAATGGAAAGCGTATTGCACAGCGCCTGGTACAGAGAGACAATGCTCAATAAATGTTAGCTCTTATTATAAACTCCTTAATTTATGAATCCCTCCCACCATCAAACACGTATTGAACTCCTATTGACTAGCAGACCCAGAGCTGAGTAAAATATGCCTCTTACCTTTTAAGACCTCACAGTCCATTGAGGTTGACAGATGCATGGGTCAATAATTAGAAACTCTTGACAGATTTCATGGTGGCATGGAGAGCGTGGCAAGATGGGGAAGGGAATGACTCACTCTCTGGGGGGCGATGGGTAGCCTGGCTGGGGACAGCTAGAGAATTCTGGCTGATTGTAGGGGGAAGGTAATGCTGGACTATTACATGTTTTAAGCTGGGAAGCGCTACGATTGGACTTTCTCCCCAAAACTGCCTTGGCAGCGTCGTGAAGGATGGAGCAAAGATAGATAGGACAGCGGGAGAGCAGATCGAGGGCAGGGCAGGTGTGAAATGAGAAGGGTCCACGTGAAGGACGGGCAGGGACGGGGAGATCCGGAGGTGGAGACATGAAGGGGTGACTGTTACCCCCGCTTCTCAAAGAGCGGTCCTCCCTGGGGCATCATCAGCCTCACCTGCGAGCTTGTTAGAAATGCAGGCGCTCTGGCTGCATCCTTGGCTTCCAGGATTTACTTGTCATAAAGATCCTCGGGTAGGGGGTGCCTGCATGGCTCAGCAGGTTTGGCGTCCGACTCCAGATTGCCGCTCAGGTCATGATTGGGTCCTGAGATCGAGCCCCACGTCAGGCTCCCCACTCAGGAGGGGAATCTGCTTGTCTTCCTCTCTCTGTCTCTCTCCTTCAGAATAAGTAAATTAAAAAAAGAAAAACCCCACAAAAACGATTATCAGGTGATTCACAGGTGCACTACGCCCCACGAAGGGTAGACTGGGTCAGATTTGGTGGTCACGCCCACATGTGGCGTGAGTGGGAGAAAAGCTAATCAGGAGTCAGGAAGTCTACAAGATCAAGCACACCTACTAGGGCTTTGGCTTCTTGAGAAATGGATGCCTCATGAATGGGATTTTTCTCCTTGATAGTGAGTAAGCATTGGAATTCTGCAGGAAGCCCCGTGGTTTCTCCTGGAGCCTACTGGGACCGCTGCTCTGGGGGGTTCGTTGGCTTCGACATCTTTGCACATCGGGGCTGCTTTCGTTTCTTTATCAGCAAAGCCGAGGGTGAGTGTTTACAGCTGAGTTATAAATCCCCAGAACATGGATTTCCTACTGGAAGTGCTGACTCAACCCTAACTTCCACGGTGCACATGGTGCCCCAGTAAAATGTGTATATCAAAGTTGTGGCGACTATAAAGGTCTTTTAAGATCGAGTTGACATTGCAGTATGTTTCCTTGAGATAAGCTGAGGATTTACGTTCATAAATTGAATGGCGAAGGCTGAGAAGCGTAATTGCCCATTTGGGGTGTTGAGATTTGGGGATCTTTTGTCCTTGATCCTCACTGAAGGTTTCCTCCCCTTTTTGGCGGGAGGCAGTCTCACTCTTTAGCATTTAATCTAGCTTTGAACACAGAGACAGAGAAGTAATTCTGAGGATAGGTTCCTCTGCAAAGTGCCTTTGAAGGCCGTTCAGTTCAACATGGCATTGGGGTTTTGACTCCAGCTCGGTGCTAGGCATTTAACTGTGCACCCAGAATGTGAAATGAATGTTCTGACTTCAGTGAACTCACAGCCTAGCCTGAGGAGAAGACTTTCAGCTGGCCATTCAGCAGATAAGTTTTGAGTGCTTACGATGTGCCCGGCGCTAATTCTAGGCGCTGTGGTCAGGGCTGTAAGCACAACAAAGTCACAGTCCTCTGTGAGCTCGTCGTCCAGTGGGGGACGACGGGCAGCCCACAGATCCGAGATACACCCCAATACTGTGGAATAAATGATGGAGAATAAATAGAAGGACCCTTTGAGATCACAAAAAAAGAAACATTCCCATCTGCCTAAGAAAATCCAGGAATGAGGACAGAGAGAAAGCGGACCTGAGTGTTGACAAGGCGTTGTTCACTGTACAAGACGTAAGCTCCAGCGTTACTGGTGGCATCCGGGCAGGGCTCCTGAGGTAAAACCAAGGAGATTCTTAATGAACTGCCCCATTTTTACATGTCAAGCATCAGAGAAACATAGTAAGATGCTTGTCTTAATAAAGGTGGCATTGGCAGGTGCGTGGAAGCTGACCGATGTGGGCATAAAGGAGCGATTAGCCAAGGCCAGAGCAGAAGGTGGAGGGACCCTCCAGAGAAGCTTGGTGTGAGTGGAAGGCAGTGGGGATGCAGGGCAGTGGGGAGATGAGCCCAGAGGCGTTGAGGTGCATACATGTTACCTGTTTCCCCAGATGAGAGGTAATTTCCGCAGGTTGATCTTGACATTCAGCCACGTCTTTGGAGCTTATCGTTTGGCCTTTGGCTTGTTTCTGAAAGCTACCATCAAGTGCCTGGACGAAGGAGAGCTGAGGGCTTATCCGTGGCCCGGAGCTGGCGCTGCCCACCACAGCTGGGTGGCCCCCTGCACCCGGAGGGAAGTCGAAGGGGGAAGCCAGAGAAGGACCCGCCGATCCCCTTATCCCAACTGTCAATATGTTCTCTCTTCCAAATGCTTGATGAGGATGGCTCCGTCAGCATGCCGGCCCCTTGAAGCACACACACGGAGCCTATGTTCTGCATTGCAAAGTGCGTCTTTTTAATATTGATCTCTCAAAATCCAACAGGCCTCATTGATTTTCACAGGACCTGGAAGAAAGACGGTGATAAACCAAAGACGCTTACAGCTTCATCAGCTTGAAGGACATGACTTATTTTCCTCTTCCTTGAACTTTGCTTGGCTTCCTGAGAAGATAACTTATTTTTATTTCTCTCTTTATTTCTTTATTTTGTATCAGCCTGTATTAAAGTCCTATAAATAACCCTGGAGACACACGAAACAGATTCATTTAATTTTCCTTTAGTTATCCTAAGTCGGAACAGATGTGTGTTTGTGATAGAAAAGAGGAGGGGGCAGATGAATCATAGGTGTGGGGAGAGGGAGGCGAGGCCTGCTGGCATCTGTGCAGGGAGGATCTGGCTCATTTGGGGAGGTTGCCACATGGAGCAGGCTGCAGCCGCCGAGTCCCTGGGAGGCCAAGTTACCAAATAATGGGGCGGGGAGGAAGGTCAGAGGCATAGCATGTGTTGTCTGGTATCCCTCAGCTCTAGGGCTACCTCATCGCTCAGGCCAGCGGCTGACTCCCTTTCTTTCTTTCTTCTATGCTTGAGAGATAGGAAGGTGAAAGTCGGGGAGACCCGAGGTCAGAAGTACAGTTTCCAGATTCATAGATGCCCACATGAGTGGCTTGACCATTAATCCTCGATCTAGCGTCTTTCTCTGCTGAGCCTGGGGCCGCGTGAGGCATAGTCCAGACTCTCATGGACAAGGCAGCTCATCCGAAGGGGAGGGCAAGCATCCTTCGCATTGCCCAGAAGGGGCTCCCAAAAGCCACATCTCAGGCAGGAGGCTGGCTGGGGCACGAGGATTGTGATCTAGGGAGAGGATAAACCCTCAAGGTCAAACTTGGGAGGGCAACAGTGGCTTTATCTGTCAGTGTCCGGTGTGCACATCTTTCCTAGAATGATATGATATGATATTCGGGTCCAACAGCGTATTGTCGGGGGAAGCATTAGAAGTCACGTTGCAGAAGGTGCAGGGATGGGGGAAAGTATAAAGGACACATCCTGAGGGGTGGAGGGTCCCCAAGAACCAAGGAAGCTGTCAGAGTCCAACCCCAGAGGCTTGGGAGACAGAATGGGTTGACTTTTTTGAAAGGATTAAAGAACAGAAACTGGCCCAGAAATCCACTGTGCCAGAAGGTGAGGATATAGAGATGTTCCACGACGCTGGCCGAGGCTGGTGGCATTGCCAGCAGGATGCTATCAGAGTGGAGATTGGAGCAGAGCTTCCCAGACCCTGCTGTGCACCACGTCACCTGGGGATGTTGTCAGTATGCAGGTCCTGGTCACTGGGTCGGGAGCAGGCCCGAGATTCTGTATTTCGAGCAAGCGCTCAGGTGGCCCGCAGGCCACACTTGGAGAAAGGGAGGAAAGAAGCACCCGCAGGGAGGCATTAGGGGACATGGCCCGCTGCCTGTGAGCGGGTCGATCTCAAGAGGCACACGGAGGCATTGATCAGACACAGGCGATAACACACAGGCGTGGACCAGCTCTGGAACGCTGTGCCATCCCTTCCGACCTTGCAAGTCCCACCTGTAAAATGGGTTCTCACTGGATTAGAGACTCAAACCATGTAAAGGATTTTGCCCAGGACTTAATCTGTAGAAAATCAGCTCATAGGCAGAGGTTGGCGGTCTTTTTCTGTGAAAGGCCTGGTAGAAAATATTTGGGGCTTTGAAGGTTGCCCTCTGTTGGAACCGCTCAGCTCTGCTGTTTTATCACGTGAGCAGCACAGACAATAAGTAAACAAATGGGTACAGTCGCTTTCCAGTAAAATTCAATTTACAAAGAAAGCAGGGGCTGGCCAGAATTGCCCCCAGGCCTTCGTTTGCTGCTCCCTGATAAAGACTGTTGTTGTAAGAATATTCTTCCTAAGAGGGCACAGCAAGACCAGTGAGGCAGCCCAGGGAGCTCTGTAGGCGACGCTTCACGCTCTGGCTGGAGCTTTGTTTAACTCACACGCAAATAGCAGATGATGCTCAGGTCCTGCCCAGTCTGAATGGTTTGTCTCGCCAAAATGGAGGTAAAACAAAATAATTGCAGGTAACTTAATGCCTGGTAATATCCGGCTCTCTAAAAGTGGCGCTTTTAGGGCCGATGAGTAGTGACATCACCGCAGTTCCTTGTGTTGAGAAGTAGGAAGGCATTCCCTCGGAGGCCCCAGAAGAACAGAAGGAGTCTCTCTGAGTCAGAGTGGACCAGATCAGCACTATTTGGGGGGAAGTCTGCTCCTTTCTCGATGATCCTCACGCCGTGTAGCACCTTAATAAATCACGAATGCAGGGTGTCTGCCTTCGGCTCAGGTCACAATCCAGGGTCCTGGGATGGAGCCTGCGGCAGCCTCCTTGCTCAGCAGGAAGTCTGCTTCTCCCTCTCCTTTGCCTGCTGCTCCCCCTCCTTGTGCTCTCGTTCTCAAATAAATCTTTTAAAAAAAAGTCACAAATGCAGAGAAGAGAATGCCCACCCACTCCCATTTATTTAGGGGGCATGCAGAAATGGGGGTCATGGCCTGGAGGAGGTGGGGGGACAAGGTGGGAGCCCCTGCTGTGACTCTCTGGGCAGGTGGGGCATCTTGAGCTGCAATCAGGTGTAGAAGCCAAGCCCAGGCTGTGGGGTGCCCTGGGAGCTCTCCCTTCCCTCCTGCCCCCCAGCCCATGGTGGTCCAGAGACGGGGAGGTTCGTGTGTGGGTTCATTATGTCTGTTTTAGTTACCTGTGTGTCCCCAGGATTTGGCTTGTAGGAGGGCTCAGTACCTACTTGGAATGAGTAAGTGAGCCAGTGGCTGGGTAAATGCGTAAATGATGAGAACCACGTTATCTGAACGCGGCATGTGGGCGTTAGCTTAGGAGGGCTGTCCATTCAGAATGTCTGAAATCCAGCTAGGAAAGAAAGCCCTGGTCTAGCAAAGGTCAGAAAACCGTGGGTACCCATCATAATTAGTGGTCATCCATGGCCCAGCGGCATTTCTACCAGGAAATACCATGAGTTCTGTGAACTCCTTGCACTCTGTCTTTCCGTCCCCAGCAGGTGAGTTTCCGCATCCCGAAAGACCTTCACCCCATTTCTCCTGCCTAATTCCTCTTTCCCCTGAGCCCCTAAGCTAAAACGTCACTCCAAGGAAGAAGACGGTGTTGGCAGGTGCCCCACAGCACCGCAGGCTTCCCCTGTGAGGGGACTGAGCCGTCTGGGACGACTTGCTCATTTCTGACCCCAGCCCCAGCTAAAGTAGGGCCCGGGGGTGTTCTTTTCATTGTCACACCCCCTCTGCCAAGCGCAGGGCCTGGTACACTCTTAAGTTTATCGGGATTTTGAAGGATGGGGCTTGAGTCGTCCTCATTCTAAGCACCACAGGTGGGGTTGCTGAGATGTTAGCGCGTCCTCGTGGCAGGCACGGGGTGTACAGTGGCCTCCGCTGTCTGGAGAAGGACACAGGGCCCGGCGGGTGAGGGGGGCACGGATTGATGGACTGTTCATTTGCTTAGCTGTAATATATTGGGTGTCTGCTCTGCGTCTGGTCTATTTTGATGCCAGTGATACACATAAATAAAATATCATCCTTCTGCAGATCAGGGTCACAAAGTGGAGAGAGAGACATACACACAAACAGACAGTTGCTGTACAGGAAATCATCTGTGAGTGTTGGCGTCTCTTTCTGGGAGCGGAAGCTCCCCTAGTTGATAAGAATTCTTAGCGCTTCCCCGGACAGACGGAGGTCCTGGGGTCTTGAAAGACAGATTCCGATTCCCTGAGTCGGTGGTGAGGCCTAGAGATCCTGCTTTTCTAATAAACTCCCAGGTGATGCTGTTGCCGTTGCTGCCTGAGACTTACTCTGAGCAGAAAGGGTTTCCAGAAAGGTGAAGAGGGTGACCGACGGAGCCTTGGGGGATACTGAGAGTTTTGCAAGGTCGTGAAGGGAGGAAAGCCTTACCAGGCTGAGCAGCTTCAAGGCTGGTCTGGGTGATACAGGAAGTCCAGCATGATTGGGTCTGAGAGCGGATGGGGAGGACAAGGTGAAGGTCACCAGTCTAGGGTTCTGGACATTGCTGTGTGCTGTGAGGAAGGCTTCAGACAGCTCTGGAAGGGACCGGGAGCCACGAAGGCTCACTTAGGGAAGACTCTGAAGGAGTGTGTTTTAGAAAGATCATTTCACTGGCAGGCTGACACTCCATAATTTGCTTTTCCAAAGATGAAATTTAAAAAAAAAAAGAAATATGAAACCAGAGGTACTCCTTCAAAAGCAGGGTTTCTTAACCTTGGCACTATTGACATTGTTGAAAAAGAATTCTTTCCTGTGAGTGTATGTATGTGTGTGTGTGTGTGTGCGCGCGCGCGCGCGCGTGTGTGTTGGGGTAGGGGTGGGCCAGCCGTCCCACCGGGTGCATCGTCGGTTAATCAGCAGCATCTCCCCAGCCACAGCAACCAAGCACGAGTGCAGATGTTGGCAGCTGTCTGCAGGGGTGCAGAAGAGCTCGCGGTGGGAAACCACTGCTCGCAAGCCGGAAGCGCTTCATTCTTTTTTTTGCATTCTCTTCACGGAAGCCCGGCCCCTTCAAATATTCAGTAGCCCCCAAGATTCCCGGAATGGGTTCTGTTGAAGAGCATCACCTCTGAGCCAGATCGATGCTGCTGCTCTCCTCTGAAGCAACAGCAAGGAGAGGCGCCTGGCCTAAGGTAAGAAACACAAACACACCTGCTTAGAAATTCTGTTTTAAAAATAATAAAGTGACCTGCCTCTTCCCTTCCCTTCCCTTCTTGACCTACCCCCCCATTCTTGAGGTGCACACAAGGTGGTGTTGAGGAAGACAACAGGCCCGTCATGCAAATAACAAACCCTTAATATCTGTGGATGTGTGTGGAGTTCTAGGAATGCATTTAAGGTAAAACAGTCCCCAGAGTGGACTCCCACAGATGATATTGGACTTCTAGTAATTTCCTGTCCGTCGTCCTATCAGATGGGGCTGGCTGGTTTGTACCTGACCTGAGCGACTGTTTCTCGACCTTTCTGCCTTTATATTTTCCTGGTGATTATGCATGAACACACAATGCCAGGTTAGGGAATGTTATTGCAAAAAGCAGTGAGTGAACAGAGCAGCTTATTCTTTTCTTGGTGATTACTGTTTTGGCATAGAGGGAGGAAGGCAGTGTTGCCTAGTGGTTGGTGACTTGAGCTTCAGCAGCAAATAGGCTGGGTTCGAGGCAGAGTCCTGGTCCCGTTACTAAGATTGGGGGAGCTCTGTGTCCTCTCTAAAACTCAGTGCCATGACCTGGGAGAAAGAAAGATTGGGTGTTCAGTGAAAATACGGCATCTGAAGGGCTTAGCTGGGTGCCTGGCATGTTAAAGGAAAGGAGAGAGAGAGAGAAGATGACTGATGTTTGGTTTTTTTCTTAGGATGGCCAGCAGGCTTGGTTGAGACTAAGGGTGCGGGGTGGGGAGGAAAGCAAAGCCGTCGTTCCTTGTGCGTCGTCCATAGGCTGGAGAGCACGTGACGGCCTGACCAGAGGTCCAGAGAAGCTTAGCAGAGCCTGGCATCCCACAGCTCACCTGCAGCAGAGAAAGAATTCAAGTCCTCGTCTGATTCCAGGGCTCTTGTTCCTGCAATGTTGTCGTGCTGTGTGTCGAGATGTGGCCAGAGCGGAAATTCACCGCTCTGTGCCACCATGTGAACTCTGACACTTACTGAGGGTCTGGTTTACTACTTGCTTTGTTGGGCTGTGTTCTTTGTGTTCGTCCATAAGTTCAGGTGGACTTGCCTTCCACGGCTTGCTGGTGTCTTGATTCGCAAGTGAATCCACTCGAACCTCAATTTCTGCGTCTCTGAAATGGGCTAATGGTGTCTTCTAAGTGGGGTTAAGTCGGTGGTTGTGAGGATGCCTCCTTCTGGCACTTAGCAGAGGTTCAGTACACATGCGCTCTGTTCTCACTTTCCCCAAACACAGCAGCGTGGAAACGGGACAGGGGAGCCACAGGTAGACAGTACCCAGAATTCATGTGGGTCACAATCCCACGTGCATTGCAGAATCGTGGGGATGATATTTAGAGCCTTTTAGACAAACAGGAGGATCCTTACACTGACCACCCCCCTCCCCCACCCCCGCCAGGCCAGCTTTGGGCCTCCCCTCCTCACCATCATACAGCGTCACTTCAAGCTTTGCTGTACGGATAAAATAAATACTTGATTTTGGGTGGAGGCAGACTTCTATCATCTGTCCCTGTTTTCTTGCTCACCAAACCTTCAAGCGATGAGCATCACCTTTATTTTATTTCATTTTATTTAAAAAAAATTTTTTTTTTAAAGATTTTATTTATTTGACAGAGAGAGAGAAATCACAAGTAGACGGAGAGGCAGGCAGAGAGAGAGGGGGAAATAGGTTCCCCGCTGAGCAGAGAGCCCGATGTGGGGCTCAATCCCAGGACCCTGGGATCATGACCTGAGCCGAAGGCAGAGGCTTTAACCCACTGAGCCACCCAGGCGCCCCGAGCATCACCTTTATTGACAAACTACACACACCTTTCAAAAAAATAAAACAGGTATGAGACAGAAACTTGGTCAGGGCAAAACAAAACGAAACAACCACCAAAAAAACCCCAACCAACAAAACAACTCCCAAAAAACTGGGCTCTAGGCCATGAATTTATTGGTTTAGCCCAAAGATGCTCACTGTGAGATTTCCACACCTGTGATCAGGTCAGAGGATCTTCTTGAGACGGATGGGTAGGAGCAGTAATTGTGGACTGGGGAAAGGACATCAGCTCTGGTTTTTCCCTCTCTGCAGACAGATCGTAATAGCAATTCAATCCAACACACATTTGGTGGCTAGTAACTTTATACCAGGTGCTGATGATACAAATGTGCATAGAAGAGTCTTTCTCTCTTGGAGAATAAAAATGTCATAAAATGGTATGTTCCTTCATGGTTTTATTTATTCTGTCAAAGACTGGAAAGTCTCATTGTCCTATTACAGACGAGGACACTGAACCTCAGCATATAGTAGCGTAGACAGCATTCATTCCTTCGACCACACAACCAACATCTGTTGGATGTTGACTGTGTGCCAGGCAGTGCGGGTGTAGATGAGGGGGATGGACTTCCGGAGTTGGCGACCTGAGTGAGGGCAGGAGGCACTGAACCAGTAAGAACACAGGGAGCAGAACTGGAAATTGTAGGGAGAGCTCTGAAGGAGAATTTTCATGGCGGCTGAGGATGAGGCCAACGGAAGTGACGTTGGACTGAAATCGGCAGGATGAGTCGGGACAGCTTGGTAGCAAAGGGGGCTACCTGTCTTCCTGGCAGAAAGGAGGTGCTGAGGCAGGAAAGAGCCTGCCTCATTTAGGCAATGAGATTCAGGCCAGTGTGGATGGCACTGAGCAAGGTCCAAGGGGAGGCTGGTGTGGGGGTTCTATCCCTAAGCCCTGTGGGGTTCATGTGGGTGATATATTTGTATGACGTGAGCCAGCCTGGGCTTTGAAGACTGGCACCTGCTTGAGCTTCCTAGAACCGACTTTCACTCTGTGGGAATGGGGGCTCCATGTTAACATATCCTGACATTTTCCCCCCCAAGAATTCTATGATTGCTAAAGGTTGAAAACACATTTTATTATCTCTATCTATCTATCTATTTATTTTTTTTATTTTAAAGATTTTATTTATTTATTTGACAGAGAGAGATCACAAGTAGGCAGAGGCAGGCAGAGAGACAGGGGGAAGCAGGCTCCCTGCTGAGCAGAGAGCCCGATGCGGGGCTCGATCCCAGGACCCTGAGACCATGACCTGAGCTGAAGGTAGAGGCCTTAACCCACTGAGCCACCCAGGAGCCCCTGAAAACACATTTTAAAGTTATCACTACAGGAATGAACTAGAGAAGGCGGGATATGTTTGGGGGTGAGGGAAGACCTCGAGAATTCTGTTCGGGTGTGTGAGTCTGAGAGCCTATTAGACACACACAGACTCGTTGAGAACGCAGTTAAAGGTGTCCGTCTGAGGTCAGGACATAGGTTAATTTGGGGAGTCGCTGGCCACAGCTGGTCTTGCAAACAAGGGGGCTCACACCATCGGGAAGGTGGGTAATATGGATGGAGTAAGAAGAGAAAAGGTCCAGGTCTGAGCCTTGGCAAATTCCAGCGTGGTACAGGGAAGCAGAGGACCAAGGTTAGGAGACCAAGAAAGAGTGGTTACAGGATTTAGGGCAGGTTTAGGGAGGCTGGTGCCGCCAGAGCCGAGAGAAGATGGTGTTCAGTAAGATAGCACGTGGTCAGTCATGCCTGGAGCACTTGCCGTGCTGCTGGAAGGTCTAGTGACATGGAACCTTAAAGCTGTCCGCTGGGTTTGGGAGTAATTTCATGAGACTGATAGAGAAGGAATACGTGTTTGAGGAAGTCGAAGAATGAAAGGAAGGAGGGGAGTTACATTCAGTAATAAGGAAGTCTTCCAAAGAGTTTGCATCAACAGTCGGCCCGTGAACCAACATGGGTTTGAGCTGCGTGAGTCCGCTTCTGTGTTGATTTTTTTCAGTAAACACAGGACAGTAGTGTAAATTATTTTCCCTTCCTTAGGATTTTCTTAATAATGTTTTCTTTTTTCTAGCTTACTTTGTTGTAAGACTGTATATAATACAAATAACACAAAATACGTGTTCATCCATTATTTCTGTGATCAGCAAGGCTTGTAGTCAGCCAACAGTAGACTGTTAGTTAAATTTTAGGGGAGACAAAAGTTATATGCCGGTGTTCACCTGTGTTTGGGGGGGAGGGTCAGTGCCTCTGACCCCTGCTTGGTTCATCCGTACAGGGGACCAGGGGGAAAAGCCCATTTCCCCCTCACTAAGGTATCAGGGAAGCCATGGGCTAAGCATCTATGAAGCAGACAGTGTGGACCCGTCTTCAGCTCTGGGTGTTCTCGAGGGTCTGTGCCTCCTGGCGCTCCACTTTCTTTGATTTCTGACATTAGCAGCTGGTTTCTGAGGTCAGTTTGTTGATAAGATTCTCCTCTCCACCACCACACCAGAGTCGAAGCCTCCACTGCCCCTTGCCTGTGATTTAAAGAAAGCAGCCAGATGGGTGCCATGCAGATCCCTGTATTCTGCCCTCTTTGCTCCCACACTCAACTCTGCCTTACGTGGCTCCACGAGAGCCGTGTTCTTTATTATCACGACCTGTCGAGCCCCCCGGGGTCAGCAGTGTCGCTTTGAAATCAGATCCTCTTTGGCCCCCATTGCCTGCTGCGCTTGCTATACTCATTCTTTTTCAGATACACTAGTCTCCTTGCTGGTCCCCAGATGCTCCTGGCGCTCTGACCCCAGGATCTTCTTTTACGCTGGTGGTTCTCTGGCCCTGGAGTGTTTGTCCATCAGATGTCCTATCAGGTTTGTTCCTCCTGCTTCTGTTTCAACTGAGATTTGAAATGATTTTTCCTTGCTGGCCGAGACCGAGGTCCCAAAATCAGGTTTTGCGTCCAGGTGTCCTGGCCTGTGTTGGGTTGATATTAGGCCTTTTCTGGCCGTGGGGAGCCATTCTGTCATTCCTAGAATGGGAGGGCGGTGAGGATATGTGGACAAAGAAGGCAGGCCAGCCGTGGTGTGACATTCCCCACGGAGACTGAAGGATTTTCCAGAAACCAGAGACTCATGTAATCTGGTGCTCTTGTCACCTCACCAGTAGGAGAGATTTGGGGGGCCTCTTCCAGCTCTTTGGAAATGCAGAAACTCTGGATCTCAGCCCCTGCTGCCCCACTACTCTGGGATATGACTGATTCACTTGTGTCTTCTTTCTTAGTTTTGACAACACCCATGACTCCTGCGAGCTCATGCCTTTGGATGCCTCATGGCTTCTTCCCATGGCCCTTTCTTTTCACATCTCTGTGCTTTCTCTTTATCGGCTCCCTGGCTGTCTCTAAGTATTGAAACTCCTCAAGAGAGGGTGGTTTATCTAACACAGATTTATTGAGCCACAACTATGGGCTGGTGCTGGTCTGGGTGTGTGCTGAGTACCTGAACATCTCTCTATGACCTCCCCCTGTAGAGCTGATAGGTGTTAAGCAAGATGCTTGCCCCTGCCCTGGGCATCAGCGGCATTAGGAAAGCATGGGGTGGGCTTCAGACCAACCTACTGAATTCCAGTCTCTGCTCACAGGTCCCAGAAAACTGAATTTTAACAAGCTTTTTAGAAGATTGTTTTGCACATTAAAATTTAAGAACCTCTGCCATATAGAGCAGTTGCCCTTGGCCGGCGGGTCTTATGCTGGTCCTCTCAGTGAGCACAGAAGTCAAAGCACTGGTCACTTTTCCTCTGAATAGGGGCCTCTTGGAGCGGCAGCATCGGGAACGTCATAAAGCCTTTCCCGATAAAAACCCAGTTGCTCGATGAGTGAGAAGGTGCCCTGAGAGTGAGGTTTTCGGATTCTGCTACACCAACTTCACCAGCCCGGCTCTTACTGCTCTTGATTCTTCCAGGGTTCACCCCCTTTGTGCGTAAATTCAGACATGGAAAGAATTGCAAGCGAGGCTTTCTAGAACGACTCTTCAGATTCAGTTTTCTCTTTTCTGGAACTTACTCTGATGAGGTGGCAGCGTTCCTTGAGAGCTTTTTGCCTGGGAGGGAGATCCCAAGTTGGAAGAGGCTCAGGGTCCTCAAGGCTGTATCCTGCTGTCTTACCATATGAATGCCTGCTAGCAGCCTGACTTGCCTGACTCTTTTCTTTATCTCAGTGTCCCTGCAGGAAAGCTCAGGGCGTAGTGGCTCTTTAGGGCTTCCAGGGGCTCTACAAGGGAATTCTCCCGCGTGAACTCATGGCCTCTATCAAAGAGGAAGATCTGTGGGTAGCAGAGTCTATGAGCAGATCTCTGTAACTAAATTAAGTGTTTCATTCATCTATTTAGGAAGGAGGCTTTGACAATGTCTTGTGGTTTCTTTTTTTTTCTTTCTTTTTTTTTTTAACCTGCAGCTTCTGGCCCTATGTTCTTTCTCACAAATTATAAAATACATATGATCATCAGAGAGTCTAGAAATCAGGAAGAAAAGCTGGTTGAAGGCTCCTGTTCCCTCTCCCTGCCTCCCCAGAAGGATCTGGTATACAACTCTAGCTTTTCAGTCCTGCTCATGAATTGATGGATTGATCTGTTTGTTCAATAAGTAAATATTTATTGAGCTGATGTTTGAGGCATTGGGAGGGCACTCTGGGTGGGCGGTCACATCCATTATGCTTAAGTAGATCCCATTGGCTTTCTGGGGGAATGTGACCCTGGACCACCCTCCTGGGGCATCTCATGCCTACCCATGGCTTCAACTTTGGAACAATGATGATTGAAAATGTTTTCTTTTTAGGTTTCTCTTACAAGCTTCAGAGGTCAACATCAAATGCTTACTTGACATCTTCAGTTGGGTGGCTCAGATTCAGCTCACATTAAACACGTGCAACTTGGCGTTTTCTTTTATTAAGCACTATCTCAGCTCATTGGCTGCTGACCGATCCATTCTGCACTCCCACATCCAGGGGGACCTTTCAAAATCTAAAAGTGATGTTGCACACCCCCTCCTCCCCGTCATCCCAGTGCTTTCCCTTATCCTCAGGGTAATACTGATGATCACTAATAGTAAGTAGCAGGTATGTTGTACTAGGCTCTCTTCTGGGCTATACGCATTTCACCCCATTTCCTGTCACCCTCTTTGAGCAAAACCAAAATTGTTGCAATGGCTGTTAAGTCTTATGAATATGATCCCCACCTGCTTCTCTTGGTTTGTCTTTGTATTTGTGATTTTCAGCTATAGTCTTCCCCTCTTTTAGAAAATGCATTTCCCCTTCTCAGGTTGGGCTTGAAGTTGACTGGCGTCTGGAAACTCTGGTGTGAATTCTAAGTGCCCAGACTGATGAGCAACTCATCTCCACCATCTTGGCTAATGAACATGAAGGTCCCTGGTCTGGCAAGAGAAGAGGGTTCTGGTGTCAGTCTTGCATGGTGATTTGGGGAAGCCCCTCTCTGACTCGATGAGGACACTGTGATTCCAAGGAAAGGAATCCATTTTCAACATGTTTGAGCAAAATACAGGAATTTACTGGAAGCATACCAAGCATCTGATAAATCCCAAGGGTATCATGAGGTGAGCCCAGCCTCACAGGGAACTAGTGCCAGAAACCAGACAGGAATCAGGTTGGAAGGGGAAGGGACACCTGGGTGGCTCCGTCGGTTAAGGGCCTGCTTTTGGTTCAGGTCATGATCTCCGGGCCCTGGGGTCCAGCCCTGCATCAGGCTCCCTGCTCAATGGGAAATTGCTTCTCCCTCTGCCCCTCCCCTGCTGATCTCTCTCTCTCTCTGATCTCTCCCTCTCTTTCAGATAAAATTTTTGTTTTTTTAAAAGATGGTGTGGGGAGGTCTGTCTGTTACTCTTTCTGGACCAGATGTCAATGCTTCAGAATATACATGGCTCCCAGTTCCACACGAATGCAGGTCCACTGACCGGCCTGGAATAATGAACATTCCCTGGCTCAGTTCTGAACCCTTTGGGGAAATCATCTGAACGGCCCAGGTCGGACCAGGAATCTAACTGGAGGTCCAGAGGGTGGGTCAGGGAGTACAGCCCTGCCTGTTAGGGTGGCAGGTGGCACAGCTAGAAGGGAAACCATGGTCTGGCCAGAAACGCGCTGCTCTGGCCTTCACTTTGTCATCTTTAAAAGCTTCCCGAGCATCTTGATTTCTCCAGCTTGCTCCCTGCACAGAGAGCTGAAGCTCAGTGTCACGGATGACACCACGCCGCTCTTGAAATATAAACAGAATGCAGCCCAAACTCTTAGGATCTGGGGATTAAGCACAGAAACCTCGTGCCTTTTCCGCAAAGAAGCTACAAATCCCCTAAGTACCAGTGAAGGGGAGGCTTCCACGGGGAAAACCTCAGAGAAATCAAACACTTAGCTCTGCTCTTGTGTCCTATGAGGGGATTTCTGTTTTCTAAGAGTGAGCTTGGATTTATTTTGCAAAGCTAAAGCCCACCATTAGCATGGGAGATACAGTGCATCCTAGCAGGGGCAGGGCATCGCTCAGTGGGGGTAATACAACTGGGTCCCTGTCCCAGGGAAGCTTTCTGTCCTGGAGTCTGTGTGCCCACAGTGGGTGGAAAGTGTTCCCAGCCTTTTAAGCCATGTCTCCTTCCACCTGCTGCAGAGCTGGTTCCTGATGATGTAGCTTCTGCTCACCCTGACTTTGCTCCTACACGGGTGCCCTCCATCCCTGCAGAGACCAAGCCCTTCCTCCTTGTGTAGCGAATTCTACCATTCAGGAGGCTTAGCTTAAATGATACTGCTTCTGTGAATAATTTTAAATTCTTGATATTTATTGAGAGGTGATTTACAGTCTTTAAAATTCACTTGTTTTAAGTGTACAACTCATTGATTTTTAGCAAATTTACCTAGTTGTACAACCATCAGCACAGTCCAGTGTAGAACATTTCCTTCTCTCCAGAAGGATCTTTCATGCTCTTTGGAAGTTAGATCCCCATTCCCACTCTCAAGCCAGGCAACCACTAAACCACTCTCCACCTCTGTAGCTTTGCCTTCTCTGTGAATTCTAGACTCCTCCTGGCAGAGTCATTCTGTCCTCTAGACTTCTAACATCTTTTGTGTGTGCTTTCGGAATGATCTGGTAATTGTTGCTTGTGTGTATACTGAAACCAAGGGTCAGATGCTTAACTGACTGAGCCACCCAGGCACCCCATTAAATGCATATGTTTTATTAAAAAAAAAGATTTTTATTTATTTGAGAGAATGAGTGAGAGAGACAGAGCACGAACCAGAGGAAGGACAGAGAGAGAGGGAGAAGCGGCTCCCCACTGATCAGGGAGCCCAATGCGGGGCTCCATCCCAGGACCTTGGGATCGTGGCCTGAGCCGAAGGCAGATGCTTAACCAACCAAGCCACCCAGCTGCCCGAAACACTGTTATTCTTGGAATTCACAGAGATGGACACTGAGGCTAAGGGAGGCTAAGAACTTTCAGAAAGTAAGTGACAGAGCCAGGCCTCAAACTTGGTTCTATTTAGTCAAGAAGTCCATTCTCTAAACCGTAACACTGCTCTGCCTCCGAGCCATGGACAGTGTGTCCACAAGACTCTTACCTCAGGAGTTTTCAGGAATTTCCTGGGATTGCGATAGATCTGTGCCTTTTAGGCTCTAACTTGTGATGTGGTCAGTGGGTGCCCCCCAGAACATTCCTTTGGGGGCCCCTCTGAAAGGGGTGGGACCATCTAGAGCTCTTAAAGGTCTTTGACTAATTTAGTGTGAAATCGTTGGATTTTCCTGATCAGCTAAACCAACTGCAGGCTTTCTTTCCTCATTGATTCTTTGCAGGCAATGGCCCAGTGGAATATGAGGTAATAATAACAAACTTAACATTTGTAAAGCATTTTAGGGGGGAAAAAATCCTGCCTGAGAGCTTACTAGAAAAACTGTACTGGATTCTTTCGGATTCATGTTACCCGGTTTTGAAATGTTAGAAGCAAAGCAAGAGTGAAAGGTGGGCTGGGTTTGGGACATTTTGACCTTCTGTGACCCATAGACACTGGCAGAAGTGAGGCCCAGCTACTTGGAAAAGATGCTTCTAGACATTAGTAATCTGAGTGATAACCCAGACTCTCTGGCTGCACCCTTCTCAGGGACCAGAGCAGACTTCACCTGGAAAATTCTCTCAAGGGCTTAGGTCATGGCGAACAGACTTGAATGCCCCCACGCTGGCAGGTGATGCATAGGAATGAAGTGAGTCCGGGGTGAGGCAGTAGGGGATGGTGGGGACTGTGGTAACAAGGCGAGAACAGCTCCTGTTTTCAGGCAACCACTGCTCCTCAGCTCCAGCTCTTTGTTTTTTTTATTTCTTCTGAGTTTAAAAAAGAAGCCGGAAATCTGGCTGTTGATTGAAAATCCTGTGATTACCCCAGCTAGTCTTCCATCAGTTGAGTCCGTGTTTATTGGGTGCTCACTGGGTGTCAGGCCTGCTGGAGAAGCTGAGCATAGAACTGAATAGAATAGACAGAGCCCTTGTCCTGCTTCGTTAGAAACATGTGGAACAAACAGCTTTGGTCCACAGACTAGCAGTTCACAACCTCTGGCTTTGACTCCCAAGCCTTTAATTTGCCTCTTCCGTGCCATGTTCCTGTGGGCCGTGGATGCTTCTCCTGCTGTTTCCTGCTCTCCAGGCGGGGTGTCCACCTTCAAACACAGCTTCCCCTGGACACTGAGGCCTTTGCTATGCATGTGCCATGGCTATGCACTTCGCCAGTGGGAGACCTCTCTCCCCACCAGGATTCAGAGCTTAACCTACCTCCACAGCACCCTGTCTTTGGAAAATTGCACAACAGCCCACTTTTCATCCTCTGTTCTGTTGCCCACTGACCACCAACCACCAATAACGTGCAGGTTCACCTTACAAAAACGTACCTTTCAGCAAATGTCTGCTTGTGCTGTGGAAACATTTATCAGCTTAGTAAAGGAATCCCATTCCAAATCTTGAGAAAGGCCACACATATTTTATTTTACTATTTTGGGTCTGGAGACTGGGGTCCTACAGGTGCAAGGGATCAGTCATACCAGGGCTGACACCAGACAAAAGCAAAAATCGCAAACAAAATGACAATAAAAAGAGCCTCCATTATAATATGGATGCAGAATCCTGAATAGGAGATTTTCAAATAATGACATCCATATCCCCAGCCCGTGCGCCAAGGATTCATGGGACCTCCTTGGGCTGACTTCTGTGGTCTCCCTGGACAATCTCCTTACGAACTCGGCTGCAGGAATTGTTCTTCCTTCTGCTTCCTGGGAGGTTCTTGGCCTAGTATTCTGGGGCCCAAGTGCTGTTCCCCAGACCCTCTCCTGTAGCATTCCCACCCTGGGGCACAAGTGTCCCTGAGTTTCCGGACTCGGTCCAGTCCAAGCCTGTTCTGCCTGGAGCCACGAAGGCTAAAGACCTCAGGAGGTCAAGTGCAAAGGGGATGCGCAGTGGAGGTGGGCATGGTGGGAGGCTTTGTGTTGTGTCTGAGCAAAGTAAAAGTCAGGAGCAGCGAAAGGAGAGAAGTGGGAATGGGCTAGAAGGGTGGAGAGACGGTGAAAACAGCCCTGTTTGGCAGATGGCAGGAGAGGAAGCAGTCTCAGGAAGGTTAAAGGTCATCTTCAAGGGCACACATAAGGAGCCAAGACTATACTCCAGGGTTCCTGCCTTTTCATCTCAAACTGCAGCCCTCCACGGTGGTGGCCCCCTGCCTGGACCCCTTGCCCCACATGAAGACCAAAGACAGGAGTGCCCTAGAATACATCATGCCTTGGCTTTCTTTGAGGCCACATGTCCCAGGCGACTTGGACTAATTGCAGGGAAGGACTGGGGAGATCTGTTTTCAGGACTAAAATCTCAGTGGCTTGGCCAAGGTGATCACCTAGAAGGTTTGCACCAGGGAAGGGGGGAAAAGAAATAGCCTCAGACAACAAAGGGGCCAAGAGTATGCCTCTCTTTGGCAACATTTGCAAAGCCAGGTGGCCGCAGCTGGAGCTCAAGAGTGTCAGTGTTTCTGGATGGGGCCTGGGGCAGGGGGCAGGGTTTTTACTTCCCACAGACCTTGCCAGGTCAGCTCTGTCTCCTCCTGGTCTTCTTGCTACATGCTACAAAGTGAAATTCGGTTTCCAGACCTGCTATACAAGTGGCTAAGTTCTAGTCTGGGAAATACTTTTCTCTCTTCACAGAACTTCCTATATCCTTCTCCTGTGCCTTAATATTCTTTGGTTTGCAAGCGACAGGAACCCAGTCAGACTGGCTTAGGCAAAAACATATTCAGTGTTCACTAGAAAAGTTCAAGGTATGATGTCTTCAGGTACAGCTAGATCCAGTTTCATTCAGTGTGAGTAGCTGAGAAGATGTTAATAGAAATGTTTCTTTCTCCATCTCTCCTCTCCCTTTTCCTGTCTGCTGATTCCATCCTCAGCCTGGTCCTTCCTACAGATCCCTGGGTTACTCTGGGTGTATATCTTACTATTAAAGGAATCCCAGCAAAATGACATACCTCTTTTGCAATGGCTGCAGCAAATGTCTAGATGGCCAGACTCTAATCTTCAGTGGACAGCTTGGACTGCATGACCACTCCCAAACCAGTGGTGGGGGCCAGACTCCCACTGGGTGAGCTTTGATTACCAGGCCACCATCGGATTCACAGAGCAGAGTCAGCCATGCCGAAGCTGTGTAGACTGGGCGGAAGTGGGGAGAACGAATGCAGATGTGAGGAGGAGCCGCGCCTGGCCTTTCCGCCGCTGTTTGCAGTGTTGAGCAAAACAGCAGGCACAGCCTAGGTACTCAATAAATGTTTCCCGTGTGGAGTCGTACGCCCCCACAACACCCCGTACCTCCTCCCTCACAGGTGCCGGTCAGAGTGTTTCAGATTTGCTCTCCTGTGGGTCCTCCTTTTGCCGCTCTGTGTCTGAATCACTGTTTCTTTTTGGCTACCGAGCATCGGCCCTGGCAGTGGCAGGTTGCCCGGTAAATACGTGATAGAAATGGAGGAAAAAGGAAAGAAAGTTCTTCGAGATGTGGAAATGATGCTAACAGTTGTTAAGACAGACAACGATAGTTTGTGAGGGCGAGCGAGCAACAGAGGATAAAGTCTGAAGTCATGTGCCCGGGTTACCCCAGGGCGCTTCTTGCAAGCGGGGTCCCCCGCCTGCTTTTGTTCCGGGCAGCTTGCTGGCATCTCAGTGGTGCAAGTGGGTGGACGCCGTGGGAGAAGGGAGCTCGTAGTCGCAGTGTGCGAGGAAGGCTGTGTACCCTGTGGTGCTGAGGCAGCGTTGAATGAAAGGGGGGGGTCATGATGGTGAGCAAGCACCGTGTACTTACCATGTGCCCCAAGCTGTGTTGAGCACGTTTGCATGTGTCACCAGCATCCCAGGAAGAAGGTGCCATCACTAGTGATGTCACCCACTCCTGATGAGGAATGGTGTAAGATGTTCGCTCCAGGTCACCTTTGGACCCAGGCAGGCCGCCTTCACCGCTGGTACTACTCATCACTAGACGGTGTGATTTCCTGCAGGGCAAGGAGCAGGAAGGGGAAGGAAAGGAAGCTCAGGTGAGCTCTGATTCTAAGGTAGACATCAGGAGGCTACTTGCTGTCGCTGAGTCTTCAGACAAGTGACTTCTCCAAAATGTAATCTCCCGCAAAATAGAGATTGGGGAAAAAAAAAAAAAAATTGGGAAACTCCTAATGGAAGAAGGAGGGCCAGAGCAAAACTGTGACCTTGGATTTGGGAGACCTGAACTTACATTCTGGCTTCACTGAGGAGGTAAAAAACCTGGCACTGGGGCCGAGAGTCAGGATGGGCTAGATGATGCCTCAGTAACAAAGAGCACCCAGGTCCCAGTGGCAGGAGACAGCCAAGCGGTATTTCTCATGTTTGCTCTGTGTCCATTATGGCTCAGCTGGAGGTCTGCCTCCCTGTCTTCTCACTCAAGGACCAAGGCTCCTGGGACAGTCACCATCTGGGAGCCTGGTTTCGTCACAGCTCAGAGAAAGTTGTGAGTTGGACTCTGGCTCTCGGAGCTTTGGATGGAGGCGATGCCCTTCCCTTTGGCTCATTCTCTGTGATCCAAAATGAGTCATGGGTCACACCTCACTCCAAAAGGGCAGGGGAGTGTGACTTTTCTATGTGTCTATAAGGAGAGAGCCAGAAAAACGGTTCCCGTCTAAGATCCAGAACCCATGTAGTCTATCAAAGCTCCCTTCCACCGCTGGTCCTCAGTCTCTCCCCTTATATAAAATGAGGCTAATCGCTCAAAACTCTTAGAGGATTGAGTGTCACCCGTGAAACTAAATGCCTTTTAGAATGCAAAGTTGGTTCCAGAGCAAGTGGTTTTTCCTTCTTCTGCTTGCCCCCACCGCCCCGCATCCCTGCTGCATTTTTTTTTTCCTACCAGCAGGGAACCCTTGCTTCCTCTGCTTCCCCACCCCACAGAAAGCAGTTCACAACTGTTCCTCCTCTCCCCCAGGTCTGGGGCTTTTATCCAGTCAGGTAGTACACTTTGATTTCCTTGCAGGAACAAGGCCTAAAAATAGATGAAGTGCAGGGCACCAACGATAACCATTCGATGTATTGACCCAGTCACGAGTTTATCTTGGTGCGATTCAAATTCGTTCTTTATTTCCAAAAGCAAATGCACCTTCGATGGGCCGTTACGGAGGCATTACCAGGGCCATTTGGCAATAAAATGTGACTGACTTCATTATGTAGTATGGAGACCAGGAGTAGCTGGTCTTAAATCATGGGGCGGCTGACCAGGATGCGGTTGGCACAGGCATATGTAGATAGATTCTGTTTGGTGGCAAACAGTGCTGCAGGGAGGGAGGCTCTAGGAAGATGCAGAATTAGCCTATGTTCTTTTGTCTAGCTCGGTGCCAAAAGGTAATTTATGTGCAACGTGTAGCAAGCCATATGGTTCTGTCGGGGGGCTGCCAGCACCCCTGACTGCTGTAGCTTTCCCTTCAAGGCTTTCCGTCTCTTAGAGGTAGCATGGCGAGAGTGCTGTGGGGAAACAACTCTGTTGGAAGCATCCCCAAGGCTGCGTTTCCCTGTAGTAGAGGATTTTGAAAGGAAGGAAGCAACAACACACTATACAGGCGCACCTAGGAGATGGCGCGGGTTTGGTTCCAGACCACGGCAATGATGCGAACATCGCCATAAAGCGACCCAGAGGATTCCTTCGGCTTCCCAGTGCCCGTAAACATTATGTTTACGCTGTACGGTAGCTTAGGAAGTGTACTGTAGCATTATGTCTAAAAAAATAAAAAATAACATTACATACCTTAATGAGAACAAAAGATTTCATGCTAAAAAAAATCATGACCATCACTGGAGCTCTTGGTGAGTTGTGATCAAGGCTCACAGATCGCCCCAGCGAGTGGAATCATGACCAAGAAGTTTGAAGTGCTGGAAGAATTACTGAAATGAGACACGGAACTGACGTGAGCAGGTGCTCTTGGAAGAATGGCACGGAGGGACGTGCTTGATCCAGGGTGGCCACAGACCTTCAGTCTGTGGAAATGTTCGTACCGAGGGCAGCGCACTATGGAAAACGAGGTACGCCTGTACTGAAAGTTCATTCCCCTAATCCCGCCTCGCCGCCCCCATCCCCGCAAAGGGCAGGGTGTGTGTTCTGTCAAGCGGTTTTCCACCTGTGCATGCTTTTGCAGGGGTTTCTTTGTTTGTTTGTCTGGTTTTGCCCAGACAAAGAATAGGAGCTGCCATTTTTGTTTCTCTGCCCTCTTGGGCGTGGCAGTTGAGACCTCCATTCTCTGCACGTCAGGTCCTCCTGTGGGATGCTCTCAGTCCCTTACCTGGATGAGGAGCCTGAGACTCTGAGGGGCAACAGTGGCTGGTAACAGTACCTGATGGCCCCCGTGCCCGCCAGGAGCCAGGCACGTGCTTGACCCATTAAATGCACGATCACACTCACCCCTCCAGGGTTCATAATGTTATTATCCCATTTTCCATTACATGGCTGTGTAAGAAGGGGAAGGGACTTGTTCCAGATAGAACAGCTTCTAGGAGGTAGAACTAGGCCTAAAAAGTCTTTAGGCTTCTCCCACTGTTCCGTAGACGGCCATGGGATTCAGGAGCTGCATTTTCTCCAAAGATGGGAACAGAGTGCGTGCGGATGGCGCACAACACGGATCTTTTCCCATCTCTCCTTTCCTCGCCCATTAACCACAGTGGGCCATCACAGCCTTTCTGTGGATTCAGGTGTCTGTTTGCAGCATCCCTCATTTCCCACACTTTGCCAGAAAGGCTCTGGGTCATTCACAGCCAGTGGCGTGTTCTCACTCCACGCTGCTGTCTACCTCTCCTGCACTCAGACACCCAGCTCTCGGGCAATCTCATTAAACTGGCTTTAATTACTTCTGTGGAAGCGAAGGGAGACTTCTCCTGTGCCCCTCTGCCACAGCCATTATCGATTGGCTGCCGAGACGTTTCTGTTAGACAGCAGATTAGAAAAGGTTAGTTTCCCTAATTCTCCAGCGCTCTTCCTCACCGTAATTGCTTCCCAGGTGAAGCGCCATCCCAAACACAGTGGTCTTGCATTGGTTTTCCACCTTCGCTTGCTTTTGAAGCCAAGTTAAGCCCAGCTGGAGAATCCATATGGCCACTGTTTCTTGGGGCAGAAAGCAAATCCGAGATGTCATGGTGGAGGTTGGCCCTGTTTTATGAACTCTCTGGCACTTGCCTCAAGGTCATTTGCTCTGGGATTCTATCTACTGTTTCTTCTGCCCACCCCTGAGGACGGTGAGTCAGACCTGGTTTTCCCAATGCCTGGGATACATTTGCTCTTACCTTCAAAAAGGCCAGATGATTACTGAGGTCTTCGCTGCCTTGACATTCCTTGATAATTCTTGGCAGGATGGTGTTCCCTCTTGGGTAGAGCTCTTTTTTCTTTCTTTCTAAGTGTCTGTTCCCTATTGACTCTTGATGCCACTCCACCCTCTGAACACTGATAGACATTATTCATGAGTTAAGGGGGGGTGACCAAGCCGATAGGCAGGGTCTAGAAACCTTTACCCATTACAGTGGTGGAAGGACCTGAAGTTATTTACATGGGAAGACAAAGACACACTCTCATCCTGGAGGGCATACAAAGACTCAGTCTCACCCCAGGGGAGATAGGAGGCAGAGCCTTTGAAATACAGATGCAGCCACGGGAGAAGGCCTGTGAGGTCCAGCATGGTCACAGAGGACAGATTCCCATCCAGTGGGAAAATAAGGGGGTTGAGAGGCCCATTTCACATCCTCATGAGAAATAGCACTAACGATCAGCTGTTAGAAAAGGCAGAGTTGGCTCTTGGTGCTGTGGGCTCCTCGATTCTGGGAATGTTTAGGTGGAGGCTGTTAGCTATGCTTCCTGAGCCATGATTTCGGTATGTGCCCGAGAATCTTGTCATGGTGGTCTTTCTCTTCTTTTCCTTCCTTCCTTCCTTTCTTTCTTTTAAAAGATTTGTTTATTTATTTTAGAGAAAGAACACATATGCTCACTTGAGTTGGGGGAGGGGTAGAGGGAGAGAACTCCTTGCTGAACACAGAACCTGACACAGGGCTCAGTCCCATGACCCTGAGATCATAACCTGAGCCAAAACCAAGAGTTGGACCCTTAACTGACTGAGCCACCCAAATGACCACCTTGTGGTCTGTCTTGAAAAATCAAAGAGCAGGGCTTGTGAATTCCCAGCGTTCATGTGGACCAGGCACTGAAATGAAGAGGCTGGGTGTGGAATGTGGTCAACTAGAAGACATCTTTCCTCAATACTGAGCTTCAGCTGGTGGCTGCAGCTTGGTAATGTGGGCTCCATAATGCCAGATTCGGGGATTTTTTAAAAGCCAAAAATTTAGGACTTTATGTAAAATCTCTCACATTAAAAATGTCAACTCAAGTTAAACCAAGGTCATTGGGACACCAGAACTCTTGACTTCTGAATAACTGATGGAGCATCTCCATGATATCCCTGTTAATAAGCCAGTGCTGTGTTTACTTGATGAAGACACCATTTTGTGGGTTTCCAGTCGTAGAACCCTGGAATGTGATGGATCTTTCTTTTTGCACCTGGTGAGAGACTCCCATTCATGATCCGTGGGTCACCGTTGGTCCTCTGTGTTCAGTTCTGCCCTACCAGATATCTTAATCATGGTCAGTGATTTGTCAAGGACCAAGAAGGCGTATTGATGAGATTTGCAGATGATGCAAAGCTGAGTATGATAGTTATGAGGAGGCACCATGAAATCAGGACTCCGGATCATACGATCAAATGGGAGAGTTTGAGGGACTCTAATAAGCTGAAATTCAGTAGAGGTTAAAGCAAAGTCTTCTGTTTGGGTTTAACATGGGCATTGCATTTTCATCAAATAAGAAGAAAAACCAACTTGGAATGTGTACACGTGGGAATAAGATCCAGGAGGATTTGTTTGACCACAAAATGAATATAGCCAGCAGTTTGATAAAGGTAATATAAAAGCTGAGGACTAAAACACACAGATAGTCATCCAGTCATCACTTCTTCCTAAGCATTTTGTCTGTGCCAGCAGACCTGCTACATGGAGGGAATCAAGAGGGAGATCAGGCTGGGACCCTTCTCTTGAGGCTTTCCTAGCAAGCAGTCCAGATACGTGATCGTTCAGTGGGGTACCATTTTACGGAAGAGATTTCTATAGAGTACCATGGAATCCAGAATATACCATGTTTGCTTTTCTAATATTCCATAATCTCACATAGAAAGCAACATGAGGTCTGTTTATTCATTTTTCCAGCCTGCCTGAATGTTTTTATTTATTTATTTATTTATACTTAAATTCGATTAGCTAAGGTATGGTACATCATTGGTTTTTGATATAATGTTCCATGATTCATCAGTCAAGGTATAATGGACATATATGTGAGTTTCAGGTATACAGCATGATTTGAATTTTGCAGACATTGCCAAGTGCCTACTACGATAAGTCTGGTTAATACTCATCCTGACACCTCGTTACAATTCTTGTTTTTCTTGTGATGAAGACTTTTTAAGAAAACGAGGTTTTGAAGGAAGTACAGGAGTTTTTCAAACTGTGAGGACAGGAGGGTATGGTCACAGGGGTACCAAGAGTGGGTACTTGTGCTTCTTGCCACTGGTGGTTGGCAGTTGGCTTTACGAGGCTGGGGTCATCGCTCAGTCCTTGTGTTTTGCATGAGGTTGATTGACTCTGCTCATGGACCTCAGGGTGGAGTGCATGGCTGGTGCAGACGGAGCATTCTGTCTTCTGGCACCCAAGCTGGACCAGTCAGGGACAAGGAAATGCCTTTCTGGAACTGTCCTCTGGGTTTTTGGACCGTTGTACACCTGTCCAGATGGTCGCCAGCAGGAGATTTAGGAACTGTTGTAGTCGGGTGGTGGGTTTGGAGGAGGTAAGAATGGAACCATTATCAAGGAAATAAAGACAAATTCTGCCCTACGCTACTACCATTTGAACTCTAGACGAAACCATGCTTGAAGCCTCGCCCACGGACTGCATGATCACACACCTGGCAACTCACTTCCAATTTTTTGTCTCGCTTTGGGTGGAATTTTCTGTCCATCTCAAATAATGGGAAACCTGTGTGATTCGATCTACGCTGGTGGTCGTAGGAGAGAACAGACCTTCCTGGTGGAGGACCAGCATAGGTGGGACACGGAGGCGCAAGGAAATGCCGTGTGCTCGTGAGATCCAACTGGGGTGTGTCACTGGGTGCCCAGAGGACGCTGGTGGGTGACGTAGCTGGAGAGGGGGCTGGAGGCTGGATTATGACGAGCCTTGAGGACCCTCTAGCCTACACTGTCCCATGTTGTCCTGTCATCACCGAGGTGGTCATTACCTACGCAGAGCCCTGATGCCCTGTGCACGGCTTCTGTGGATACTGTTCAGAGCGTACACAACGCTTCTGCATTTATTTCCTTGTCCTGTCTTCCCAGTGACACAGGGAAGTTGGTGAGTGTATCCGTCTTACGAAAACCCAAGTCAGAACAGAGAGCTTTAGCAGTAAGCTCAGGGTCACCTGGGGAAGAACCCCCGCTCCGCGTCCTCCGGGGGTCCACTGGTCCCAAGGAGATAGGGGGTCGAGAAGAGCTGGGAGCCTCAAACATCCCAGCAGCATGGATTCTCTGGGGCGGCCAGTGTTCGGGGGGGAAGGGGCGCAGGCTAGGGGTTCCCGCTGTAGGAATGCTTCTGAGTTCTGATTCTACTACCAAGTGTGGTGACTTACCAGGCCCGTCCCCTTGGACTCAAATAACCATACCCTCTTCCCACAGCCAAGGAAGCATTGACAGTAGGCACCAGTGAGGACAGCTGGGCCCAGCAAGACAAGGAACTCAGAGCAAACAGAAACTAAAAGCCTACTTCTGGACACACGGGAGGCCCAGGGAAAGTCTCCGAAACAGCTGGGAGACAGTTGGAGGGCCTGGGGCCATAATAATTTGGGTATGAAAGAAGAGCATCATCTCATTTTGTAGTCACAGGCTGATGAGGTTGGGGACTTATGATTTACATATATTTCATTGTCTTTTTAGGAAGAATAAAAAAAGTGCATCTTCTGCCAGGGATTCAGGCATTTGTGTATGAAAACAGGCAGGGGTGCCCACACCTACCTGTTGCTCGACAGCACTGAGTCTATTGGAAAGATGACTGCTGTTGATAGGGAGCGAGAACCTGTTCTTAAGAAAGAAACAGTAATAAAATCCTCCCAAGGTCTCATCTCCGGTATTAAAAATGAAAAGGAAAAAAAGCCGTCGTTCCCTTCCTGAGACATGCCGGCCTGCTTCCTGCCTCGAGCCCGTGTGCCTCGTACTAAGTCCCCCTAGAACACCCTTCTTGTTCCATTGCCCAGCCTCCTTGCGCCTCCCTTGGTGTCTCCTTGTAAATGTCACTGCATCGGGGGCGCCTGCGTGGCTCAGTTACTTAAGCCTGATTTGGGCTCAGGTCATGATCCCAGGGTCGTGAGATCGAACCCCATGTCGGGCTCCATGCTGGGCGTGGAACCTGCTTAAGATTCTCTTTCCCTCTCTCTCTGCTCCCTGCATCCCCCTTTCTGAAAAAACAAACAATAATAAAAAAAACAAATGTCACCGCGTCAGATAAGGCTTCTCTGATCTGGATAAGACAGATTTTTCTTCTGTTTGTTTTAATGGCACTTTCTGTTTTCCCTCAGAAACACTTCTTTGTGTGAGGGAGGAAAGCAGGTGGCGATTTGTTTATAGTCTTTCTTCCCTGCTAAACTAGAAGTTCTCCAAGGGCAGCTTCTGTGTCGTCTTGCTCACAGCTGTCTCCCTAGAGTCTAGCGTGGTATCTCATGCCGTGAGTGATCAATGATGATTTTTTTGGCTGAATGCGTCAGGTTGTTCCTTCTGACTCCAAATCAGATACGTCTGCCGCTGTTAACTGCTTGCCTGGGGAAGCCCGTTCTCAGAGATCAGCAGCACACCCACTTCATTGGCCAGGTGGGAACAGTGGCCAGTGGGAGCTCATACCTTGACCTGAAGGGAACAGGGGCCACGGTGCATCGGCTGTTTGAGTTGCCTTCCAGGCAAAGTGGACCTAATGTGGGCAGGTCTTAACAGTCTTGCTGGGAAAGTTTTGAAACCTTGAGTTTATGGGTTCCCTTCCAATTCTTCAGTGTTGATAGCACTTAAAAAAAAAGAAAATTATTCATTTGACACAGAGAGGGATCACAAGTAGGCAGAGAGGCAGGCAGATAGAGGGGGAAAGCAGGCTCCCGATTGAGCACCCCCCCCCCCGATGTGGGGCTCAATCCCAGGACCCTGAGATCATGACCCGAGCTGAAGGCAGAGGCTTAACCCACTGAGCCACCCAGGTGCCCTGTTGACAGCACTTTTTTAAAAGTAAAAACTTCTGGGGCACCTGGGTGGCTCAGTGGGTTAAGCCTCTGCCTTCAGCTCGGGTCATGACCTCAGGGTCCTGGGATCGAGCCCCACATTGGACTCTCTGCTCAGGATGGAGCCTGCTTCTCCCTCTGTCTCTGCCTGCCTCTCTGCCTACTTGTGATCTCTCTCTTTGTCCAATAAATAAATAAAATCTCTAAAAAAAAATAAACACTTCTATTGAGCAAGACAGCCATGTGTGGGAGCTGGACTTGGCCTGGGCACCATGATTGGTCTCCTCTGGAGAGAAGGTCAACTACACCTGCCTTGTTGCTCTGCTCAGACTGCACGAGGAGGAGAGAATACAGTCCTCAGTACCGTTTAAAGAATGCTTGTTGGAAACCAGAGGCGAAAATAGGGCAGCCAATGTGACAAAGGGTCTGAAACCATGCCACGCACAGAGCTGTTGCCCAATATGCAGATCAGTAATGTGACTTTTCAGTTTCACTGCCATGGCTCTGCCAGTTGGGTGCCTGATTTTTCAGATAAGAATTTGGACCCCAAAGTGCTGCAGGAGTTATGACCACAAAACATGTGGGTGGTAGGTAGGGAATGAGGCCCGATAGCTAACAAATACCTTGGTGATTTATGTGCTCACATGGATGTGGTCCTTTCAGGCAGACCCCTAAGGAGGTCATAGCTCTATTCTGATTACGTGGCAGTGGCCCAGCTGTTCTGGGAATTGCTCTTTGGAAATTGCCATCAGAGCCTGAACACAATTTTTTAATGTCCTCAGTTGTGACACATCTCCAGATTTGATTCTTTGAAACAGTCAAGAATTAGTTGGAGCTAAGTCTGGTGAATTAGTCTGATGATTAAGCTTAACAGTACTGGTTAGGGCCGCTGTGATGTGCAATCAAGCCTTGACGAGACCACGGTCAGGACAGAGCCTGTGAGGATCAGACGCAGGGCCCACGGGGAGGAGGGAGGGCACGGGACCAAGTGGAACCCCATTTAGTCAGGGTAGAATATGGGCTTAGGGTGTCTTTACTTCTCCAAAACGCCCAAGGTCTTAAGTCCAAAAGGCAAAGCAGAATCAGACATGGTTTAGAAGGCCTGGTATGAGCCGGGATTACAGAATGAACTAGAATGTTGGAGTCCGGTTCGCCTGTTTCTTGGACTGAGAGACAGCCCCCTTTTTAGGCAAGTCTGCAGAATTTGCTCGGGGGCGTGGAGAACAGAGCCAAGCTCTGGTAAAGACATTTGTAAGGATGCTACACAAATGGTATGAATAGGGGTTTAGGAGGAACCTGCCAGAGGTGGGGAGAATGGAGCATGACGTGGGTTGACCAGATGGACGAAGATACGTATCATGGCAGAAGCTTGGTGCTTCAGTGAGCTCCTTACTCAGTCCTTCTCTGCCGAAGTGTTCTGCTTTCTGGCCTTCTTCATATTATCCTCTTAGCACCTTCCCCCTGGCTCTCTGAGCTCCAGCCAGAAAAGCCAACCAGTAGCTTTCTTTTCTTTGAACGCATCTACTTCCTTTCTGCTCTGGGGCCTGTGTGCCTGTCATTCTTCCTAGGACACATTAATTTGGTCTTATCACCTGACTGGCTCTTTCCCATGTAGATCTCAACTCCGATATTAATATTAATATCTCCTTGACCATTTATTTTTGTAAATTTTTTTTGAAGATTTCATTTTTTTATTTGCCACAGAGATCACAAGTAGGCAGAGAGGCAGGCAGAGAGAAAGGGGGAAGCAGGCTCCCTGCTGAGCAGAGAGCCTGATGCGGGGCTCGATCCCAGGATCCCGGGATCACGACCTGAGCCGAAGGCAGAGGCCCAACCCACCAAGCCACCCAGGCGCCCCTCCTTGACCATTTAGACCAAACTAGTTTCCCTCCCTCCCCGCAGTTACTTTTAACCCAATACCCTGTTTTGTGTCCTTTGTAGCGGAGCCAAACTCTCATTGTTTACTTGCTCACTTCTTCCTTACCCACCTGCCAGCATCAGGATGGAATTCGGCGAGGGGAGGGTCTTTGTTCTGTCCTTGACCCTCAGAGCTGTAGCTGGGCATGACGCATGACAGGTGCTCCATCAATACCTACAGAACGAATCCACACATGAACGAGAGCTTGATCCGTCAGACAGAATTAGCCTCTTGAGTGCGGAGGGTGAGAGATTTCAGGGAACGAAGAGACTCCCCCTTGCATCAGTTGGTCCCAGAATTATTTGGCAGCAAGTTTTAGACAATGGGGGCTGTCGCATTGGACGGGCTTTGGAATTCAGTAGCAGTACAGGTCCTGGGGCCCTAAACTTGGGGACTAGTGGAGGAGAAACAGGGGCTGTGATAGAGAATGAATAGTAAATGATGGAAAATGAACAGTATAAAAAAGCAGATCCTGAAAAATCTGGCCAGTGAAAGAATTCCAGAACGAAGTGAATCACCACCAAATGAACGCGTTCTGAATGTTTGTTGGGCAGTTCGTCTCCAAGGGTTATAATTACCTGTCTTACTATATTTGTCTCCTCTTGACAGCCTCAGGGAGAAGGGTCCTCTGCCATTCCAGAACTGTCCTCAAAGAGCGTTGAAAGAGCTTTTCATCATCCCAGGCTGACTTACTCTTTGAAATAATCTGTGCCTCCATAGAATTCTTTCTGTGGAGCCTTTATTTTCTATTAAAAATTTTACTGTGATATGTGATTTCTATCCTGTCTCATCTTTAAACTCTGTAGTACCTGGAGAGTGTTTTCTTTATCTTAGAAATTAAGTAAGTAAACAAAGCAGTTCAGAAAACAATCCACTTTATCAACACAAAGTGGTAATAATAACCATAACCATAACACTAATAATAAAGCTGGAAAACAGAGCCTCTGCCAGCCGCCAGCCATCAACCATATTCTCAGCACTGGGACATTCTTAGGCATTAGGGGCAGGCTGGAGAATGGAAACCTTTGTACAGAGAGGACCCCCCGCCCCCCCACCAAGGGATCTGGAGGGATGGATTAAATACATCAAATTCATTCATTCTCTCATTCACTTATTCACATAGGACGTGGTGTGTGACACTGTAGGTCTGTTGAGATGATGGGTGGCTTTATTTCTGTTCTACTTCCCCAACTTTTAAATTCGGATATAGTACTTCTATCAGACAGACAAAGAGCTGAGGCTCCTTGCAAAAGCAGAATCATTCTTGTCAAACACTCACAGTCAAAGCCGGTGGCTGAGCAGAACTCCAGACTCCTTCATGGACCCCATTTTTGATGGTTATCAAATACCAATGCGAAACCAACAGTGACATAGTCATGGTAACAAGCAACATTTGTGCACCATTTTGCAGTTTTTTGTGGGCATTCATGAGTAATCTTATTTAATCCGCAGGACAGTTTGGGGGAGATGTAAGAGTTTTGAGACTGGGGCAGACCTGTGGGTCGTTCCTGCTCTGTGGTTGATTTATCCATATCTGCTTGCCATTTTCCTCCATGCCCCCCCCCCAAGTTTAAGCGTACTTTGTACATTGAGATATTTAACTATAAATCCATTTCAGATGATTTGTTAAAACTTTAAGTGAGCTCTATGTCAGCAGTGGTGCCAGGAAACCTTTCTGTATCTGAGAGACTTGGTGACATCCCCGCTTCTCGTCCTTTCCTTTCTCCGTACCCCCGCCTCCGAGTTAGCTGTTCCCTGCTGGTACAGCCTTGTTTTTCCACATTTGTCCGAAGTTCCTTGCCAGAAGACCCAGAGGGAGCACGGGGCCGAGAACGTCCGCGGAGAGAGCAGCCTCCATAAAAGCCCTCAGAGCTGTATCTGGGCACCAGGAAACCATGGTCTCATTCTGAGCCCCCCTCCCTTTCTCGTGGCTGCAATTTCAAGTACAAATTCACTCTGTTCCGTTCCTTGGATTTCTTATTACTTGTTCATGCTTTTGAACAAGTTGGTGTTTTTTGTGTGTGTTTACTCCCCCCGCTCATGCTCTTGATCTCTCTCTCTCTCTCTCACTGTTTCTCTCTCAAATAATGAAGTCTCCTAAAAAAATGGCCCCTGGGTGGCTCAGTCTGTTGAGCACCTGCCTTCTGCTCAGGTCATGATCCCAGGGTCCTTGGGTGGTGGAGCTGAACATCTGGCTCCCTGCTCAGTAGAGGTTGCTTCTCCCTCTGCCGCTTCCCCGATTCGTGCTCTCTCTCTTGCTCTTTCTCTCAAATACATAAAATCTTTAAACAAATGAATGTTTACTTTCACTAGTAAAATTTGACCATATTGTCTCTCACGAAATGAACAGATACTGTAGACAAGGCTGAAATCCCCACCAGCCCCCATCCCCAGGTCCATCTCCCGCCCCATCCGCAAAGGTGACTGCTGTTCACAGTTCACAGGTGTCGCCCATGGGACCACCCACTGCACAGCTCTCTACACGGCAGCAGAAAGGGCACACTAGGCAGTATCGCTATTTTGAATAGGTGCATTTAAGAAAATGACAACACGCTACATCCTGTGATAGCTTGCTTTCCCGGTCCTCTCTCGACGCAGTGCCTTGGGACTGTGTTCATGTTGATGCATTTCTCATCGTCGCCTGGTATCCCCTAGATGAGTGTGTGGAGCTGGTCTCCTTCTTCCTCCAGCATGGGGTGGCGGGGCTGTTCCCCGTTTACCGTGAATATCTTGCAGTGCGCTTCTCATCATATGCCTTCCTCTGCGCTTGGGTGAGTGTTTCTCTAGGAATATTCTGAGAGGAATTGCATATTGCCGTATGGAAGTGCCTCAGTGTTTTGAAGATCATGCCAGAGTGCCTTCCAGACAGGCCGATTTCTACTCTTACCCTGTCCTCCCCAATTTGGGGGATCATCGACTTGATTTTTCTGATCCGTCCAGTTGATTCTCTCTTTGGTGCCATTCACTGGGATTTTTGAATCCTGGTGGATTTCGAGCGTAGTTTCCGGGACTCCTCCTGCCTCCTGCTAGTTTCCCAGTGCCCGGTCTCCCCACGTTGCCTTGTGTTCACACTGACCTACCCACCCCTCATCTCTCCTTTATTCAGATACAGACTTCTGTCTTACAGTCAGAACGATCCTCTGGCACTGACAAAGTGTTTGCTGAGTTCACTTATTAATTTCCCAAATGCGTGAATTAGAAGATGTCCTTTATCCCAGCACAGACGCATTCAAAATGAAGTCATCATTTGGTCCTACGCACGGCCTCTTTTACTGCCAGACTGCGGGGTCCCAGTGACTCCCAAAGGAAATCCAGGCAGTCTTTGCTTAATACCATGGAGAGACGTCACCAGCATGTTCCGCTGCCAGCCACCGTTCTGATGTTCGAGAAACTCTCATTTCTTATGCATCGATTTGGAAGGTGATGGTATAGACAACCTGTCGAGAGGGCTTGCAATGTCCAGATGTTTCATCCTCCTCCAGTTACGGGAGGTTTCTGGAATTGTAAAATTACAGTGCAGATAGGGAGAGACACAGGATGAACACCTGCCATGTAGATGGGCCATATTGTCCTGGGTTGAGGTCAGATTTCCTGGTTGGTAATAACAGATTGGTAATGCATTCCTACCGCACTGGTGCTTCATGAGAGATCTGTCTTGGCAAAGTCTCGGGGAAAGCAAGTGGGAGTTGAAAGGGCTGATGTAAAGGAGAAGGATTAGTTCTGTTCTTGTGTGCTTTCAGCAACCAAAATAATCCTTTGTCCTCATTGCTATCTAGGCTATTATCCTAGAGCATTTTTTCAATCAGTTTTAATGAGCATCAAGCTTATATCAGAGACTAGGCTAATGCTGGTGATATGAAGAAAAGGGCAGGGGGAATTAAAGACCCTGTAGTTGCCTTCAGGAAGTAGACAATTTAACAGAGAGAGACAGTAATAACATTTCATGAAGAAATGTGAAATTACAACTATGCAAATTAAATGAAAGAGATATGCATGGTTCTCAGGACACAGAGCACAGAAGCAATCACCAAAAAGCTCTGGAAAGGCTTTTAGAAGCAAGTGACTGAAACTGAGAGTTCAGTAGGCAAAGAGTTAGTGAATGAGCATTTCCAGCAGCAGGAGAAGCAGGTGCAAAGGTCCAGGGGCCAAAAAAGGGAGTAGTGCACATTCAAGGAACTGAAAGGAGGCCAGTGTGGTTGGAAGTCCAGTGTAGGGGGACATACAGTATGCAACCAAGGAGACTTCGGGGTCCAGGCAGAGGAATTTGGAAGATATTAAGGATTGGGGGTTTTATCCTAAGAACAAAGGAAAGCCATTGATGAATGTTAAGTGTATGTGTGGTAATGGGGATGGAGGTAGTGACCCAGTTTTTGTTTTGAGAAAATGGCAGTGATTGCAGTGTAGAAAATAGAAGTCGTATTCTTTCATGCCTTTGCGTGGACTCATTTGAAGACTCTCCATTACTCTCAAGGGGAAATTAAAAATCTTTAACATTGTTTTTAGGATACCTCCCCATATGGCTAACACCAACTTTAAAACCTCATCCCAGCAATTCAAACGAGCCAGCTAGTGCTATGATAATGCTGTGTAACAAACAGCCCCAAAGCCCAGTGGCTTACAACAACAAGCTTTGTTTTCTCCTTCACGAGTCTTAGGCAGTTCTCCTTCATTCTCTGAATAGGGTTCTGGTCTGGCCTACTGAGATTTGTGCAGCTAGGTGGATTGTGCTTTTTCCTTAATAAATCATAAGGGTATGAGAGGCCATCCAAATCCCAAAAAAGTCTCTGCACCTGTCACCTCTAATAGCATTTTGTTGACTAGAGCAGGCCCATAGCAGGAAGGATAGCTCTTCTTGGGAGGGGCAGGCATGGGGAAGGAGGGCAATGAAGGAAGACCATACTTGCTCTTACTTCATTGTAGCCTATCCATGTGGGTTGAGTGTAACATTGAAGAATGCAGGCTTGGAGGCTAAGCTTTGTTACTTTTTTGTTTTTTTGTTACTTTGCATCCTGGCTTTGAAATACCACCTGTGTGAGTCTGGGCAAGTTAGGATCCTCCTTTTGCATCGGTTACCTCTGCATCTGTTACCTCATCTGTGCAAAGAAGATTGACAATAATAGTAATGATAATGATAACAGTATAATAGCACCTGTCCATGCCAGGAAGATTAACTTGGTCAAGTGCTCACAGAAACACCTGCATACAGTAAGTACTTAATAAATATTAGATGTTATTAACATAGTTTCATCTCTTACTCAAAACCAGACATGTTTTGTAATTTAAAAGTATTAGAATTACTAAATTTTAGGGGCACCTGGGTGGCTCAGTCAGTTAAGCATCTGCCTTCGGTGCAGGTCATGACCTCCAGGGCCTGGGATTGAGCCCCACATTGGGCTCTCTGCTCAGTGAAGAGTCTGCTTCTCCCTCTCCCTCTGCCTGCCACCCTCCCCACAACCCTGGCTTGTGCTCTCCCTCTCACTCTCTCAAATTAAAATATTGTAAAAAATTATTAAATTTTGGAAAGGCAGTGTGGTACGTACAGCTTACAACACATAACCTCTCCTGTGGGTTCTGGGGCGATAAGCTATCACCAGACTCTGGACTCTTCTGCCACAAAGCATCATCATTCACACAAGATGGGACACTTATAAAATTATACACATATACATCGGATCACCATTCTGATTTTCAGGGCATTGTGGATTTGAGGTTTGTGGGTAAAGGATGCTGGCCGGTGTTAGCTCTGAAACGTGGCATGTCAGTGGGTCCTCGTGTGTGCGAGCCGTTGCACCCTTTGTGACCTTCTCCGGGCATAAATTCTCCTCGTGGCCCAATCCCAGACATCACCTCATTCTTTGATGCCCGTTATCCCCCCAGCTGGAAAGAATTTCTCCTGCTGCGGTGCCCTGGCAACCCTGATCTCTCCGGACCCCCCTGTTCTAATTACTTGTATTGATTCTTGAGTTTAGGGATCGTGTCAAACTCTAGGTGTCCCAGAAACCTTCTTTGATTCAAATGCTGTACAAGCTTCCCTCTTTCCGTTCCTTCTTCTCTCATGCCTAATATTGCCAATGACTACTACAGACCCCACCGCTGGTGTCCCCCAAGCGAGGGTACCAACAACGTGCCCAACACGCTCGATCCTCACACCTGCCTGCAGGGCTGCTGCTAATAGGCCAGTATACAGATGGGGAGACTGAAGCCAGGAAACCGGTCAGACCTTGCCAGTGAGTAGATGCGGGTGTCTCGGGAGCAGAGGACAGACTTGACAGTGAGCCTGAAGATGCTCTGCGTCCGGATGGCATTTGTTACTCCCTCTGACTCAGAACCACTCGGATCCGCTGCTTTCCAGAGCAGGTACCATCCACTGGGTTGTTTTTGAATGAACAAATCTTTTCCATGTGGACCTCCCTTCTGTGGCATCTGTGTATCAGAGAAAACCAGAGCCAGACAGAAGTTAAAGTGGTAAAGGCAGATTTCGTTTGGGAACTATTGCAGTTGGGAAACAGAGACCTTGGTAGAGTTTGGGGCTCCGTTCCCAATACAGTGAGGAAAGGAGGGATGTGTAGCCAAGCGTTGGGATGGGGAGGGGAGTCAGTGGGTGGAAAAGTAGCATGAGGAAATATTAGGGGTAAGAGGGGGGTTGGTTCTGGCTAAACTGGCTTAGTAGGGTTCTTGCTGAAGACAGAGCAGGATAATAAGACATCAGAGCTTACTACCCCCTTATTACCAGGGGGATGAGGAATCTGATCTGCTGTCAAAGGTAGGGGACTTTTGCTAAACTGACCCAGTGTAATTCTGGCTAAAACTGGACTAGACGGGCCAAAGATAAAGCCCGAGTTTGGGCTTGGTCCAAAGTGGAGCCCTACCAAAGTTTGGTTTAGGAGCGAGTCTTGTCACGGGGTGGGGGGTGGATGGAGGTGGGGTGGGGGGAAACGAGCATCAGGGTCTCCTTGAACACCCCGGGGAGCCCTGTGTGTCTTCTTCCGCATCCCCTTTGGCAGGACAGTTCAGATTAAAAGTTCTTCCCAACTTCCCTCTGCTTTTACCAGTTCGGGACATCTGTTCTCTGGTACGAGTTCTGAGCTGTTAGTGAATGATCGCCTCGTCGTCGGCAAGGGCTGTGAGGACTGAAGGGAAGAGGGGTGGAGGTGATCAAGGAACACACATTCACTCACGTCCGGGTACGTGACCCACCTGGCTGCCTGGCTTTGTGTGGCCCTCTTGCACGGGTCGTCCCTTGCCCCTCTTCCTCACCACTGGTTCCCATCGACAGGCTCTGAAACCTCAGCCCTCTAAAATGTTAGCCCGTGCCACTAGATCTGAATTCATCTTTGGGCTTTTCCTCTCCATGGCTGGCCTAGGACCTGGCTTCTGGGGGATGCTCAGGCAGTACTGATCACACGTGCAAAAGAAGGATCGATCACTGGACCGGGGTTTGGAGGGAGGGATGGGTGACCGGATAGATGAGTGACAGCTGTCACATTTCCTGTTGGGTGCCGTATAGATCTGACTGTCCTTTGCCTGAAACGTTTATTCATTTATTTATTTTTAAGATTTTATTTATTTATTTATTTGCGAGAGAGCATGAGAGGGGAGAAGGTCAAAGGGAGAAGCAGACTCCCCATGGAGCGGGGAGCCCAATGCGGGACTCGATCCCAGGACTCCGGGATCATGACCCGAGCCGAAGGCAGTTGCTCAACCAACTCAGCCACCCAGGTGCCCTGAAATGTTTATTTTTAACACAACGATCACGCTTGCCATTTTTATTAGAAACACAGCGTGTGGCTCAACTGGTTTGCCTCATGCTGACTGGGCACCTCTTGTTTGGAGCAGCACGTGGACTCCCAGCTCAGTCTGCTTCTATAGGAAGCAGGGACTCTATTGCGGGGCGTCCCACTGGACCTTCTAATTAATCCTTCCCTCTGTAAAGGCTGACAGCCCCCTCCCCTACCCCCTTCTTGCTGCTAGGGCACAGGACTCCCAGCATCCTTTGGTTGTGGGTAGAGTTGGAACTGAGGAGGGCTCTGGGTTGCAGACTGAGGTCAGCAGTAAGCCTGAAAAGAAGAAACACGCAGCAGACCAGCTTGGGGCCCCCGCCCATCTTGCCGATGGAAGGCTGACGGTGATTCCTCTGCTCGTCCGAGGCAGAATCCATGATTCCTAGAAACTGGCGTCTGGCAACCCAGCTGTGAATTCCTGCTACAGACTGGGTGATACTGGGCAAGTGACTTAACCTCTCTGCATCAGGATGGAGATACTGGGCAGTAACCCATGGGCACGTTAATCACAGTGATCACAGGGAACTGCCTCATGCTACAACACGCCCAGATGGCAACTTGAAGAAAGTTCAGCCTCCTTAGCGAGGCACATGGGCTGTGACCCTATGGAGCCTGCTTTGCCAGTCTGTTCATTGGGTTGTAAGCATTAGTATGTCATCCCCCACGCATGAGGTGGGCCAGCCCGGAATTCTCCTTGACTTGAATTCTCTAGCGATTTGTTGGCCTATTAAAACAAAACAAAACAAGCAACAACAACAACAAAAAAAAAAACTAAAAAAATAAAGCACTGTCCTCTTCAGCAACTTCCTAAGTGGGAAAGAACACCAAAGCTTTCATATACCACTTCTGTGCAGACTTTTCTGGATCCTAGCTCAGGGGTTCGCAAACGATGGCCCATGAGTCAAATCTGGCCTAACCCCCCCCCCCCGACTTTGTATAGCCCATGGGCTAAGGAGGGTTTTTACCTTTTTAAAATGGTTAGAAAACCACCGAGAGGAGAACAGTATTTGGTGATACATGAAAATCCTCTGGCGTCCTGATGTTAGGTACATTCTAAGAAAACTTTATTTACGGATATTGTGTGCCTGTTGGTTTATGCCTTGTCTGCAGCTGCATTCGGGCCCCAGCAGTCGAGCTGGGGGTCGTGACAGAGATGATGTGGGAGATAAAGCTGAGAACATTTACTCTCCGATCCTTGGCAGAGAATGTTTTCTGAGCCGTGTCCTAGGGCACACTTTTGTGTGGGCTGTTGAGTATAAGAAATGTTCCATCCCGTGGGAAGCTCATGGCCCAGGGAGCTTACTTCAAAACCAGTGATGATTCCTCTGGCTTCCTCCACAAAAGGAATGTCTGGTCTGGGAGGTTGTGCCTTCTCTGACCTTGGGCATTTTCAGGGGACAGCTGTGCATCCATGGGCAGCCAGTTCCCTAGAAGGGATCCAAACCCCCAGCTGGCAGGTGGACAACAGTATTTTAAATCCTGGTGTTACTGTTTTCTCTCTACTGTTTTTCTACTGTTTTCACCTCCCTGTCTCAAGAATGGAAAGAACAGTGGTATCTCCGTCTAGGGCTTGAGGCTTCACGGTGAGGCTCATAGCGCATAAACAACACAGGCGCTCAGCCACTTCTAATGTGCTAACCCAGGCTCGGCACATTTAAAAAAAAAAAAAAAAGTTAAAGTATGCTTTATTATTTTCTGTTTTAAAAAATCATATTCTCTGTCTCTCACGGGCTCAGTGATCAAGGGCATGTCACTTCATGTTATCGAAGCCTCAGCTGGTTCATCGGGCAAATGGTGCCAAAAATGTGACCTGTGTCCCCGAGCAGCCAAAGACGCTTAAATGTCCTAGCTAGCACATTGCTGCAGGTGGTAAGCATCCAGTGGCTGTGTTCTTAAACCTCCCTGCTTCCTTGCCACGCCAGCATCCTGAGAGGTCACGGTGTCTGAAGAGCTTCCTGCTGTGGCTTTCGCTTCTGGATCGCTCATCCGTCATTAGCCACATGTCATCCCACATCCTTTTCATACATCTGTCGTGCCTCTTTATGGATTGTCCAAAGCCCTCTGAGGGCTGGGGTCTTGCATCCTTCTTGTGCACTGCTTATATTTCCAAAATTAAGGTGCAGGAAAAGCCAGCTTGAATGACTTAAATATACAAATTGCGTCCTGGCGTGGTTTGATGTAGCTCCGTCCTGGCTGGTCTCCCAGGATTGGAGAGACCAAGCACGCTGTGCTTAGACAGCGCTGGGGAGCAGGTGGGAGGCAGGCACCAAGGTATGCTGGCTCAAGGGGCTGCCCGTGAGGAGATTGTGAGATGCTGTTTATGGTTCATCAGGAACCCAAACACCTGCTCCTGGGTCCCCAGCCTGTGCCACAGGCTCTTTCTTTCTTACTCCCTGGATACTGACAAGCTGGCCCATTTCCTCCTTCTTCCGTAATAATAGCATGCTTGACCTTGTAAGGCCACTCCGGGTAAGAACTAAATCCCCCAGTTTCCTTTGCTAACCAATGAAGCTATGTATGTTCTGCTCAAGGGGAGAAGGGTAAACCGAGGTATCCAGTGGAAGTCCCAAACATGTCCTTTAAAGGGAGGGGACTCTCTCTGTTTCACTGCTTTTTCCTTCCTGCCGGCTGGGCTGTGGAGATGGGAGGGGCATTCGTGGCCATCTTAGAGCATGTCTTAGATTTAGATATTTCCAGAAGAGCAGACTCTGAGTCGGAAGTTTGAGAGAAAGTAATGCTACTTGCCAAGGGACCCTAGGAAGCACTGACAGGGGATGGGAAAGTGAGGTAGAAATGGAAGGAGGCTAGTATAAGGTGTGTTAATGAGCACATTGTGGTGGATCCACGTCGCTGGGGAGCTCTGCGAAGTCGTGTGGCATGGGCTTCGGGGATGTTCTCGCAAGGAGGGGGAGCCGGGGTATTTATTCACTAGTGCCTCTCTGCCGCTGGTGGAGGGCTGCCCCGGGGGGCGCTATTCCCTGCCACTGCCGGACTTTCTTTGGTGGACTGAATGTTCCCCTGGGGCCAGAGAAAGGGGCAGAGAGTCTCAGATGCTTGCAGCCAGGAGCCGTCAGCCTGTTTGGGAATGGTGCCTGCTTCCAGGATACAGAGGTGTTTGTGACAACTACCACAGGCCAAGAGGCCGAGCCTGGCGGAGCCTTGGTCTCCACTGACTGCGGGCACCATCGTAAGTAGGTTTGGGCAGCTTACCTTTAGAATTTATGTCAAAGAGAAAAAGTCTATTTTGCTTACACCATTGTTGGGTTTTGTTTTGTTTTTTTTTGTTTTTTTTTTTTTTCCCCCAATTTATTTATTTTCAGAAAAACAGTATTCATTATTTTTTCACCACACCCAGTGCTCCATGCAAGCTGTGCCCTCTATAATACCCACCACCTGGTACCCCAGCCTCCCACCCCCCCGCCACTTCAAACCCCTCAGACTGTTTTTCAGAGTCCATAGTCTCTCATGGTTCACCTCCCCTTCCAATTTACCCAAATTCCCTACTCCTCTCTAACGCCCCTTGTCCTCCATGCTATTGGTTATGCTCCACAAATGAGTGAAACCATATGATAATTGGCTCTCTCTGCTTGACTGATTTCACTCAGCATAATCTCTTCCAGTCCCGTCCATGTTGCTACAAAAGTTGGATATTCGTCCTTTCTGATGGAGGCATAATACTCCATAGTGTATATGGACCACATCTTCCTTATCCATTCATCCGTTGAAGGGCATCTTGGTTCTTTCCATAGTTTGGCGACTGTGGCCATTGCTGCTATAAACATTGGGGTACAGATGGCCCTTCTTTTCACGACATCTGTATCTTTGGGGTAAATACCCAGGAGTGCAATTGCAGGGTCGTAGGGAAGCTCTATTTTTAATTTCTTGAGGAATCTCCACACTGTTCTCCAAAGAGGCTGCACCAACTTGCATTCCCACCAACAGTGGAAGAGGGTTCCCCTTTCTCCACATCCTCTCCAACACATGTTGTTTCCTGTTTTGTTAATTTTGGCCATTCTAACTGGTGTAAGGTGATATCTCAATGTGGTTTTAATTTGAATCTCCCTGAGGGCTAATGATGATGAGCATTTTTTCATGTGTCATTGATAGCCATTTGTATTTCTTGATTGGAGAAGTGTCTGTTCATATCTTCTGCCCATTTTTTGATGTGTTTGTCTGTTTCGTGTGGGTTGAGTTTGAGGAGTTCATTATAGATCCTGGATATCAACCTTTTGTCTGTACTGTCATTTGCAAATATCTTCTCCCATTCCGTGGGTTGCCTCTTTGTTTTTTTGACTGTTTCCTTTGCTGTGCAGAAGCTTTTGATTTTGATGAAGTCCCAGAAGTTTATTTTCGCTTTTGTTTCCTTTGCCTTTGGAGACGTATCTTGAAAGAAGTTGCTGTGGCTGATATCGAAGAGATTACTGCCTATGTTCTCCTCTAAGATTCTGATAGATTCCTGTCTCACGTTGAGGTCTTTTATCCATTTTGAGTTGATC